>NC_048599.1:51147095-51747095 GCF_003668045.3 Cricetulus griseus
CCCCTCTGTCTCTGCCTCTCTGCCTCTCTGCCTCTCTGCCTCTCTGCCTCTCTGCCTCTGCCTCTGCCTCTGCCTCTCCCTCTGCCATGAGAGCATCTTCCCTCCCGTGGGATCATCTTTGTCTCTGAAGAGCACACTCCCCAGAGGAATCGGCTGCCCCAGCACTTCCTTCTGAGTGTGCTTGTTCACACATGTAATCTCAGCCCCTAGGATGCTGAGGCAAGAGGACTAATGCACGAGGTTGAGGACAGTTTGGTCTACACTGACTTCCAGGCTAGCCTGGGCTATTCAATGAGACCTGCCCCAGACAGAAAGACAAAAACTGTCCTTCCTGCTCAGTGGGATGTCCTCTGCCCAGTTTCCTACCAGTCCATGGACTGACTGCTCCTTGGGCCAGGTGTCAAGGCTGGTCCAACCAACCCTGGGCAGCACTCCCCACACACTGACCAGCACGGGGCTTTGGCAAGAAGGTGGTAGGTTTGGGCCACTGAAGAAGAGCTTCTTGTCCCTGCAAGCCCACCCTGAAGGTAGAGAAGGATAATGTCTCCAACATAAAATCCCAGTAATTCCTTAACACAGTGCCATGCCTCTAAAGGCCTTTGACATCTAGGGCAGAGGTCCCACGCTCCCACTCTGGAACTTCCACACCTACCTTCACAATTGAGGGCTGTCTGTCCCTTTGGAGACAGCGTCTCACTATGTAGCTCAGTCAGGCCTCCCCTTCAGTGGCCTCTTAATAGATGTATTTTTCCTTCCTACACACTGACATTTTTGTGAATTACTTCCCATCCTATAGGAGCACAACTCACACTGATAACTCATCAGATAAAGGACATTTGTGATGGTCTCCAATATCCCTGGTCACCCCAAAGCTCGTGTAGGGACCAGCCTGCTAAGGTGGAACAGTCTACACCAGTAAGATTAAAGCCAGTGATCTAACACCCACATGTCCCACCCCTTGTACTACCCACCTCAACATCTACCCAAACAGAAAGAGGGCCCAGAGCAAGCTCTGATCATTAGGGACCTGGCCTGTCTCTCCCCAGCCCCCATGGCCCATGACAACACAGTATGGGGGAAGTGAGCCCCCCACCTCTTCCCTCATGACACTCATGATGCTCAACCATATAGCTTCCCAAATAAATGGCCAGTCTGCCTTTTAGAGGCTTCTTTCTCCTCATGAATAGCCAGCTGTGTGGCTGCCATTCCTAGTGTTGTGTCCCCTACTGACCACCAGGGGGAGACGGCGTCATTTCCCTTTTCATCTTCTCTGACTCAGCGTCCCAGGGGAAGGCATGATGGAAGGGAAACTATCTGTCATTTCCTTCAGTTTCAAGGACATTTTCCTATTTCTGTTTCATCCTTCCCGGGGTTTAAAAAATAAAAAGCGCCATTCATGGAGCGTATCGAGAAATAATTCCATAAAGGCACCCAGAGTAGACCAAACTGGGTGTGGGGGAAGGGGACACAGCGAACCCCTCACACACATAACCACTTGGCCTTTTTTTCTTTAAACTTTGGAAGGAAAAATATCTCGAGGCTCCCCCTCATGGCTGACAGCTGGGCCCCTATAAGCTTCAGGAGTCAGGAAGAAGACTGGCCTGTGGGAAGCCCGGGAAGGAGTGTCAAAGAGCTGAAAGGCAGTTTCTCGCTGGACTGGGCTTCAAAACATCCGCACCCTCCCCCTTGGAGGCAGAGTTCTTTGTGCAGCCTCAGGACTCTTGAGCCTGATCTTTGTTCTGTGACCTGGAACCTTCAGGGACATCAGCAGCAGCCTTTGTCCTTCAAACTCAGGCAGGCCTCATGGCCACCCTCAGAGACGATGCAGGGGCAGGACTGCCTTCCCAGCCAGTTTCTCCTTCCAGCCCTGTCAAGTTGCAGTTTTCAAACTTAAATTAGGGGAGACACTGAGCTGTTTTCTCGACCCTGTCCACACATGAGGCCACAGCCTGAGGAAACCAGGGTGAATATGTTGCGATCTCTGCTGCCTGGAAACCCAGGTCTCAGAGAGACACCAGAAGGCAGGAGAGGGGTGCAGGGCTGATTCTGGCGATGGGAATAGTACCTGGGCCATAGGTTGGGAGACCATGCTTGTGAGGGATGATGCAAGAAGACGTTCCTTCCCAAAGAGCCATGTCTGAGGAAGAGCAGGCACTGGGAAGATGTTCCATGGGTAAAGAGCTTGCTGTGGAAGCATGAAGACCTGGGCTCGGATCCCAACACCCACATAAAAAGCTGGGTGTCATGGTGCACATGTGACCCCAGAGCGAGAGGGTAGTAAGAGCTCACTGGCCAACTAGAACAGCTAATCAGTGAGATCCAGGTTCAGTGAGAGACCCTGTCTTAAAAAAAAATTAAGTAGACCCTTAAACTGGCCCTCAGGTACTCTGTTATTCTTTAGGGACTCCTGCAGTCAGTGTGTCATTCAATCAAGTCACCTGGAAATTGTACTTGATTCTTCAATCCTCCTAATTTCCAATAAAACTAGATAATCACAACTAACTCATAAATATTACTGCCTCACCATAGGTCTCAGTCATCAGTCAGCTTGACTACAATGTCCCAGTAACGGTAGGTCCCGTTTGCTTCTAATTCCTATGCCCCTCTACCATCAGGGCACACTCTCTAAGTGAGTACCTATTCTGCCAGCACTCCCATGCTTGGGGACAGTTACATAACAAATACCTTCATTTTTTTTTAAAAAAGGCACATCTTAAATGACACTTACAACACTGCCCACCGTGTTTCTTCTGCCTCCAGAATAGTCATTGTCTTCCACCAAGAGCAAGCATCTTGTAATCGAAGACTGTGCCACAGTTTGATGAGTCAACTGTTGAGCGCGCACAGTTCCAAAAGTCAGAAATGATAGGGAATGTCAGTGTATTTCCTGTGGGCCAGGAAAAAGTTCCTGCACGGAGTTCTGACTGTCCCCTCCCCTCCGGCCGACCAGCACGATGCTCATGCTCTCTCATAGGTAATTTGGGAGTTTCACTGAAGCAACACTGTAAGAAAAGAAGAAGAAGAAGAAGAAGAAGAAGAAGAAGAAGAAGAAGAAGAAGAAGAAGAAGAAGAAGAAGAATTTAAAAGTTTCAAATGTTTGTGAACTCAAAACTTAGGTTTCTGGGATTGTATAACTTGCACCAGCCAATGTTTGTATGGAGAAGATTTGTTTAATTACAATCACAGGGGCGGTGTGCTATGTGGCATGAGGGGAGCCTGTGAGCCTTGAAGATTGGAAGCACTGAGTTCTCACCTCACTTCTCCAGTTACTGTGACCTGAACACTGACTTACTTGACAGTTTCCTATATGAAAAAAAAAAAAAAAGATACCCTTTTTGTGCAATACGACTGTGTGTAACACACACACGATGGAAAGTGGTAGAGGATGACCTAATGCCAACCACTGGCGTCCACAGGCAAGTGGATACGTGCACCACATGCATATATACAAAAAATAAATAAAATTAGTAAATAGCTCAAAGTTAGAGGCAGTGGAGCCTCCGTCAGCCCAGGAAGTATTTGTGACACAAGTTTAGCACACCGGGGAATCCCTTCCACTGTAGCACACTTTCCAGAGGAGAACAACAGGGTCAGGCCTAAGCCAATTAGCGCTCTCTTGACTGGGTCGTTGTGATTGGTTGAGAGATGAGCACTTGAAGCGGTTACAGCTGATGAGGCCCAGGTAACCCTTAGCTGGAATGCTGGGAAAGGAAGCTCGTCCTGTAGTGGACGGTGCCGTTTCATCACTCCACCAGTGGGAATGGATCCAGTGAGGGAAGAGGTACTGTTCCAGGGACCGGGAGTGGAGAGGAGGACTCGGTGCCGGACGCTTTGAGGTAAAGTTCAAACTGTACCTTTAGTACCTTCTTCTCCGTGTCTGGACTTTTCACTTACAAAAGCCCCTAAAAGTATTCCCAATACCCACCCCACGGCACAGCCTGTTGGAACTGGATGTTCAGCCCTCTTAGCTGGAAAATTTTCAACTGCTAAGGTCAAGGTCAATGTGCTTTCCAGGCTCCTACAGCCCAACTGAGAAGAGGGGGAGGGCTCAGCCCAACTATTCTACTGATGGAATGTCTTACGCGTAGAAGGAGGCCTGGGACTGCCGGGGTGGCGGGGACACACCCCAGAGGCAGAGAGCGCTGGGCACCTGAAGCTTAGTGGGCACGTGGGGGTGGAGGTGGGGGGTCCGGGTGTGGCCGCGGCACTCAGGGCCCTGAAGTTTTCAGGTCATAGCTATGGGGTTGAACAGAGTCACATCTGAAGGGCCGCTGGTGGGCTGGTGGAATGGTGAGCTGCTTGGGCTTGTCTGCCTCAGCACCCTCCTCCCCTGGAAGCCCAGTCCAGCCCTCCTCCCTGCCCTTCCTCTCCAGAACACAGCTCACTCGTGAGGCCTCACTTTTTCCCAGTTTTGAAAAAAAAAAATCACCAAATACAGTAAAACATTCAGAAACTAAAAATAAGGCCCCCAAAGAGCAGGTCATCATTTAGTTCCTGACAGCCAACTTAGTTTTGAAGCCCTGGAGTCCCATACTTTGTTGACAAACTTTCCCAGCCCTGTAGAAGTTTCTCTGTGGTGGAGCGAACGTGGCTCAGAGGGAAGGGGGCTGGTCTCAGGCTGGTTTCTCTGTCCAGTCTCCGTTCCTGCGTATGTGGGAAAGCACATTGACTGAGCCGGAGGCATCTTCACTGCAGGTCCGTTACTCCAGGCCCCACTCCTGCACATTGCTTCATTCGTGCATTAAGAGAAAATAAAACTATCACTGGGGAGCTGGGCAGTGATGGAGCATGCCTTTAATTCCAGCACCAGCACTTGAGAAGCAGAGGCAAGTGGATCTCTGTGAGTTCAAAGCCAGCCTGGTCTACAGAGCTAGTTCCAGGACTGATAGGGATACTCAGAGAAATCCTGTCTCAAAACCTCCCCACCCCCAAAACAAACAAACAAAATCTGTCACTGAGCTTGGGATGTAGCTCAGTTGGTAAGAGTGTTCACAAAGCCCTGAGTTCAATAAACCAGGTGTGGCAATGTACACCTATGATCCCAGCAGCTGGAAAATGGAGGCTGGATTGTTTGTGGTAAATGTTTTATTTGGATATGATGCCATTTGCTTCTTCTCTCCTTCCCACTCTGATTTTATGTGCAAGCTGTTATGACCTCATGAAATATTTTTGGCAACAACCTATTCTGCGGGACTGATGCTATCATGAGGAAACCAACCTTGTTTCAGTTTCTCCTGCTATGTATTCACAGCACAGATCACTTCTGGTCTTTGGAGGAACTTCTCACAAACCAAAAAAGCAAGCAGTTTTGCAGTAATGGACACCACTACTGAATCCTCATTCAATTTAGCACAATCTGAAGATAACCCTAGACCCCAGAGGTTGGGGTCTGGGTTCCCAAGAAATCCCTCCTAACTTCTTATGCTAATCATGAGCCCAAGCTGTTTTACTTATGCATCTGACCAAAAGACTCCGATTCTCTCCTCGGATTTGACCCATTTGCTTGAAAGGCCCACAGAATTGAGGGTGGCACATTACTGGTTTAAAGTAAAGGATCCAAATGGTTCTCGGGGCTAGGAATGGGAGGGGGAGCATATGGCTGCCCTTGCTGAGGAGTGTGTGATGGTTTGGGCCAAGTGGAGGCCTGGGGAAGAAGAGGCACTGGCCCAAGGCTTACCAGGAATTTTTCTCTGACTGACAGTAGGGACAAGTGAGTCACCTGATCATCCATGAGGCAGCAATGGGAATTTGAAAGGTCTGTGTCTGCCCTTGTCACAGGTAAACAAGAGCATGGGGAGCCTTTAAATATGATGGCTCTTTCTAGTAAAATTTTAATGGAATCCAGAAAATGGAGAGGTTTTTTAAAATGTGTTTATTACTGGTGCCTGTGGAGGTGGGCAGAAGGCATTAGATACCCTGTAGCTAGAGCTACAGGTAGTGGTGAGCCATCCCGTGTGAGTGTTGAACCCTGAACTCTAGTCTTGCAAGATCAGCAAGAGTTCTTCACTGCTGAGCTATTCTCCAACCCTGGGGTTATTGTCCCTGTTTCTAGGAACATGGAGCAAAGGTAAAATTCAGTATTATCTATGCAGGAGAGAAATGGCAAGATGATGTGGTGGTGACGTATGTTTTTCAAAAGTCCTTCTGCGGGGCAAGGTGTGCTGGTGCATGCCAGCACTAGGAGTTCCAGGACAGCCAGGGCTACATGGAGAGAGCTTGTCCCAAACAAACAAACAAACAAACAAAGAGTTCTTGTATGGGTTTATAATGCTGTCAGCAGTACACGAGGGCCCCCTGTCCAAATCCTGTGGACACTTGCAAAGGATTTTTGGTCAATTTAGTAAGTGCACAGTGGTTGTACTGTGACTATATTTTGCATTTTCATGATGGTCAGTGTGCTTCAATATTTTTTTCATCCTAATTTTCTGTGTGTCCAATTTTGTGAAGTTATCTATATAAGTCTTTTTCCAATAATATGTTCAATTTGACTATTCTTACTCATTGACTTTGGAGAGGTCTTTGTATAATCAGGAGACAAACCTTTGGTATTTGATGTTTGATATCTGATATTTGATTTGCAAGTGTTTCTTTCTGTTCCATAGTTTGTATTTCCAGAATCTTTTGGGCCAAGGCTTTGTATGATGTCCCATTCAAACAAGCAATCTCAACCACCTCCATGGGTTCTGTTTATAACTATGCTAACTTCTTGAAGCCAGGCTGAAACACCTCCTTCCAGATTCCTTTCTTGGACCATGATCCTGAATGTCTCTCAGGTGTATGATGTATAGCCTGACCAAAACTGGGTGCATCATCCTCTCCCCTGCAGAAGCTGAATCTCCACAGATAGCAGAGGGTCTGCCAGCTAAAAGAACAGGAATCAGAATGACTCTGATTCTCTCTCAGATCTACTTCTTGTCACTGAAGACAGCCGGTTCTTCCTCCTGAACATTCCTGGACACTTGCCGTCTCCACCACACAGCCCAGCCCCATTGCTCTTACCTGCTCTGCTCTTGCCCAGACAATCTCCCTTGATTCAAATTTCTCAAATGCAAGCCTGGCCATGCCATCTCAACTGAGCTCCTTCCAATGGCTTGTGCATTTAGATAAGGCCTGGGTGATAAATATTGATAGTCAGTTTGACAGGAGCTAGAGCCACTGAAAAGACAAATTTCTGGCGTGTGTGTGTGTGTGTGTGTGTGTGTGTGTGTGTGTGTGTGTGTGTGTGTGTGGATTATCAGGGTCACATTAACTAATCAACTATGGATGATGCTGTGGCATGGCCTAAGGTCCTGGGCTCCATAAAAAGAAGAAAGTCAGATGAGCGCCAGCCTTCATGTCTCTGCCTCTTGATGGATGACACACTGTGACCAAGTTTCTGGCACCATACTTTCCCTGCTACGATCATCTGTACCCTCAAATACTGATCCAAAATGCCTATTTTGTTATAGCATCAAGAAAAGTAACTAGGGAATTCAATAAACTAGTCCCCCCTAGTCTCTCTTTGCAAATTTTTATTTTATATTACATGTGTAGGTGTTTTACCTGTCTGTATGTGCATATGCACGACATGAGTGTCTGGTATCTGTAGAGGCCAGAGAGGGCATCAGATCTCCCAGGACTGGAGTTACAGGTGGTTGGGTGTGGAAACTCAAACCCAGTTTGGCTGAAGGAACCGTGGTTGCTCTTTACCACTGAGCCATTTCTCTGTCCATCTCATCTTCCCTTCCTGCCATTCTTCCATGCCACCATAACTGTACACGTGCTCCCAAGAGCACCAACAAGCTGAAGAGAGAAGCAAATGCTAGTTTCTTATCCACATGCTCCAAAGTTACTGTCCGGTTCCTAACTGTGAGGACAAAGCCTGGTTATATACCCTAGAGTTTGGAATCACTTATGATCACAGAGCTAGGAAGAATGTTGTCAACTTCACAAGCAGGTTAAACAATCATGTAGTAGTCAGCCCCAGACTCTATGTCCAGCTCAAAGACATAGAACACGGAAAAGTAACCTGTTCCTACCCTGTCAGTTTGGCTTTCTTACACTGACAACCTCAGCTAACCTCATGGACTACGAAGAAGCAAGGCAAGAAATCACATGGGAAGGAAATCCCTCAGGCTCTTTTTCTAGGGATACCTGGGATATAAAATCTTCATGTAAATAAAATGCCTCAGCGGGGAAAATTTTTTAAGAAAACATAACTAAAACAAGGCCCATAGTACTTCCTGGGACAACTAAAATCTCTGATAATATATCTGGGTTTTAATTAATTTAGGAGCCTCTTTCTTGGAGCCCTTTATGTTTTCATATACCAGAGGACACGGGGTATGGCTGTGTGAACATTTCCACCTGAATTCCTAAAACAGGGCATGAGAAGATAAAGGTGCTGTTGTAAGTAAGTGACATTGGTACAAGAGTTGTTAAGGGCAGAGCCTGAACCTGCAGGCCTAACAAGCTAGACTTGGCCACCATCTGCCCTCACTGTGTAGTAAACAAGTTACAATGAAAAGCAGAGTAAGAATTCTCCAATGTGGCTTCACTGGGAGGAAGAACCAAAAAAAAAAAAAAAGAAAGAAAGAAAGAAAGAAAGAAAGGTCCAGTGACTTGCCAAAGTCCATCTTCCGGGTCATGACATGAAGTTTAGGTTCTCATACAGAAAGCAAGTGGTATTCATAACTAAACTGTCCTGGACAGGGTGTCATCCTGCCCATTATTGATCCACCATTATCTCAGTTCTAGTCTCTATTACAAGATAGTCTGACCAGTTGCCAGAACTGTGTTTTATCCCTTCCTGGGAGACAAACTCCTTCTCCGGCTGGCCCAGGCTTCAGCGTTTTCCTTCCTCCAGCCCAAGACTCCTGGGGAAAATCCCAATAGCTGAGAGGACACAGGTGTCTTTCTAAAGAATATCTTCAAAACTGCCAGGACAGTTAAATAAGTGGCCGGACTGCTCCTACGGGCACAAGGAGCAAAACCACGCCTATCCTTTATGCTTTTCTCACGAATGCAACAAATATAATTATCCCTCTCCTTGATGTCTACGGCAGAGGACAAAACCATATTTGTTAACGGTTCACCAGAGTTCTTTCTGTACAACTATGAGGTGCCTGGCTCCGAAGCAGAACCTGGACTGGAAGCGGGAGCTAAAAGCTAGGATGCGCTCTCTCCGGGTCTGGCTAAGATCAGGGTCACCCTGGAGCCAGCAAGGACATCCCTATACAATAGGCCTGTACAAGAACCGAGCCTCGGGAGCTCGGACTTCCGGGGAAAGCAGGAGTCCTCCTATTGGCGGCGACTTAGTGACGCCATCGCATCGCGACAGCGGCCCCTATTTCCCCTGGAGAAGAACTGCTGGGTACTTGGAACCGGACTGGCTCTGGCTTCTCCGCTCTTGGCCTCCAGCCTCGCAGGTGTCATCGGAAGCGTAAGGCGCCGGGAGGGTCCGGCTGCAGCGGCCAGGTAAGCTAAGGAAGGTGAACCGGGGTTGAGAAACAGAGCAGCCGACCGCGGTTCTCGGAGAGTGGAGGTCGACAAGATCGCACACACTGCCCTGCGCCTCAAGCTGCCCATTCCTGTGCTGTTTGCTGAGGGACCCTTGTGCTGTGAGCCATAGTGATCATTACAAAAACACCAGCGCCACCCTGCCAGGTGACTACCTCGTGATGCCTCAGTGCTGCTTTCTGTTCAATAAGGCTTGTTACAAAGACGGAATGAACCTGAGCGCGCTGTCACGAGGGACTAGCACAATCCGTGAGGCTTGGGGTTATCGGAGTGCAGGTGTTCAGCCTTCTCTCTATCACTGGCCGCCCAGGGGGCATGGCTGATGGCAGTAGGTTGGTAGCAGTTAGAGCCTGAGAGGAGTAGGCAAGATTGAAACTTGATTGTCTTGATTGGGAAGTACCTTGCTTCTGAAGAGAACTTCAATATTGTTTAGACAAGGATTCAGTACCAACTCTTTCTTTTAGCTATATGACCCTTGAACCTTAGTCAAGCCCTTACCCTATCTAAAACTTGCCCAGCAGTACCTACCAGCCACACAGTCAAGAGAATTAAATCAGACATCACAGGTGGAATACTTGGCTTTCCTCAGGACAGTTACTGTCATTTGAGTGTGTGGTGTAACTGACCACATGTGCTGGAACAGTCTTTGGATTGTGGCATAGTGGTGCTTGTATAAGACAACAGAGCGGATGGAAAGCCTTTGGTTTCCTGGCCAGACTTGCAAGCTGGCACTGTGGTGATCCTAAACAGGGTAGATTGACTTAACCAGATGAGGACCAAGAGCCCAAGACTGAGAGCTACCTCTACATTCATTAGCATAAAGACACAGGTCTGTGTGTGTGCCCTGGGGAACAGGCCTTGAATGTCACTCAGGTGCCATCCACCTTAGTTTTTGAGACAGGGTTCCTCATTGGCCCCGGAACAATTAGGCTAGATTGGCTGGCTGGCAAGCTCCAGGGATCTACCTGTTCCCATCTCTGCAGTCCTGGAATTACAAGCATGGACCACTGTGTGCAAACTTTCACGTGGGTTCTGGGGATTTAACTCAGGCCTTCAAGGGAAACATTTTACCAGACGGGCTGTCCTCCTAGCTCCATGCTGGTTTTAAAAGCAAGATACCCTGAAGAGGAAGGACTGTGTGATAAAGAATGAAGACTAGACCTAGATTAAGACAAAATAAGAGAATGGGTGGGGATGGAGTGTAGTTTAATTGAAGTATAGATCAATCTAGCATGTGCTCTTAAGGCCCAGCACCAATATCATAAGAACAAAAGAAACATAAGGATGAGGCTTATCTTTGGGTGGAGTCTAGAACTCAAAGTAGGTCCCGAACCTTGTTATTTTCTAAGAGATCTGGATCTGAGGAAGGAAGGAAGAAGTGGTCAGACACTTCCCAAAATTGATGATCACTAGGTTCTTTCAGGAAGTGAAATGTCAAGACCCTTGCATCTTCTATCTGTTCATTGGACAGATCAGTTCGAACCTGTGCTCCACACACAGCAGCAACACTGTAGGCTTAGGAGTGAAAGAAACAGGCATAGCTGCTGAACCCAGGGAGATAGCCAAGCTCAGACCAGTTCTCCAGCCTCTTAGCACCCCAAGTCTCCCTGTGCTCCAACAGGAGAAACTGGGTGCCTATCAGAGGAGGTGAGGGGCAGGTCCTAGGTCAGAGCAAACTGGTAGTGGTTCTAGCTTGAGCACATGATTGGTGGGAAGTGTTTAAGTCAGAGGGTAACAGGATCAAGTTAGTACTTTGAAAAGATGCATGAAAGAGCTGTAAAGCCATTTCTAGAAGTAGCTATTTGCCTAATCTGGGGATGATACCTAGTCCTGCACATTTTAGCCTTCCTCAGTTGGAGGGCTTCCTCTAAAACTAGGTAGAGGCAGCAGCCTGACCATCTTCATAGCATCGTCTCAATATCTGAGGCTTGAGTACATCAGTTGCTGGTGTCTGTCTCCCCAGAATGAAAGATGGCAGGGCCGAGTTGGCCTGCTATGTCCCCCACTTGCCAGCTGCAGGAACTTTCAGGAACACTGGTTGAGGAAAGGCTGGGATCCCTGGGGCTAGCTTAAAGCCTGCCATGTCATCTGTGCTCTGACTTTTTGAAGATAACAGGGTAAAATGACTTATGTGAGTACCTCCTGAGTGACATGCTGGGAATGGATGATGGGACAAAAACTAGGGATCTTCATGATGGGTTTACAGTCCTCCTGTCTCCTGCAGCTGGCTTCTTTCCTTTTAGGCTTTGATGCTGAACTCTGGTAGAAGGAGGTTGTTCTCAGCTCTGCTGCAAGTTCACAAGAGAGCCTGTCAGCCCTCTAGAGACATGAGACTGGTGCAGTTCCAGACACCCCACCTGGAGGGGCCTCACCTGGGCCTGGAGTCAGGGATTGGTGGGGGAGTCATAGACCTAAACACTTTTGACTCCACACTCCCCAAGACAATGATGCAGTTCCTGGAGCAAGGAGAGACTGCCCTCTCAGTGGCAAGAAGGTGAGTCAGCTGCTGTCTGGCCCTGGTCCCTCTCCTTCCCCATCCTCTCCTGCCCTGAGAATCAGAATCAGCAGGTGCCTCCTTTGCAAAGGAGCAGGGGACCCCACTGATTTCTTTTCACTTGTTCTTTCAGTCAAGAGCCAACAGGCATATAAATCTCTTCTTTTGAGACAGGGTCTTGCTATGCAGCCCAGGCAGGCTTTGAACTGGGAGAACTTTCTGCCTCAGCCTCTGGAATGCTAGGACTGAATTACAGGTGTATACGACTATACCCACAGAAGCCTTTAAAGTATTATATAACACCTTCAATTTACAGTGAGGGAAACTGAGGCTCAGAGAGGATGATTAATTCATTTGATTGTGGGACCAGGACCTTACCTCATTATACTGCCTTCCTGAGAGTTCCTCTCTAGAGGGACCTGCAACAAGATCCCAAGAAACAAGAAAGGCTTCTTGAGAAGATATGGTGTGATTTAGACCCTCAGAGGAAAGAGATTCCTGAGTTTGTCAAAGAACAGTAGATTAAAAGTACTTTAAGAAGGTGTTTTCACCCAGTAGAGTGGAGAAAAGAAATGTTTGACAGCCCAGTGTCACAGTGTCACTATGGTTCCAAAGATCCTTTTCTTTCTTTTTTTTTTTTTTTTTTTTTTTTTTTTTTTTTGGGTTTTTTTGAGACAGGGTTTCTCTGTGTAGCTTTGGAGCCTATCCTGGCACTCGCTCTGGAGACCAGGCTGGCCTCGAACTCACAGAGATCCGCCTGCCTCTGCCTCCCGAGTGCTGGGATTAAAGGCATGTGCCACCAATGCCCAGCCCAAAGATCCTTTTCTTAAAAATTAGAAATGACTTCCTTTCCTATTATTAGGAACCAAAAGTATGTTAACACTGTAGGATAGCAGCCACAAGAAGGAGGAACTCTGTGTTCTAGGGAACACCAAATACTCTATCGTTCATACACAAAACGATGAGGTGAGAGGGGTATGCCACTGCAGCTGGTATGAGCTACCCAGGACACAGGCGTTGTCTCCAGGGAGGGACACAGTGGCTAGAGGGGAAGAGACCTTTTCATTTACTCCCATTTGCACTTGTCACATACTTCTCCATGAACAGCAGGTATCCACGTGGGAGGAAATAAGCGTTTGATGAGCACCGCCACACTCTGCTATAAAGGACTGTATGTAGCTGGGTTTGAGTCTTGCACTGATGGGTGAAAGTCTAGAAAATGCAAAAAGCAAAAGACATAACTGCTATGGGACCTCCCCAGCCTGCCCTTAGATTCCCAACCTGCTCCCTGCTAGCCCTTCTGCTTGGTCTCTACAGAGCCCTGGCTACCCAGTTGCCAGTCCTCCCTCAGTCACAGGTGACCTTCCTGGCCCCTGTCACCCGGCCAGACAAGGTGGTATGTGTGGGCATGAATTATGCAGACCACTGCAAAGAACAGAATGTGCGGGTGCCCAAGGAGCCCATCATCTTCAGCAAGTTCTCCAGTTCCATTGTGGGGCCCTATGATGAGATCATCCTCCCACCAGAGAGCGAGGTTAGTGCTTCCCACCACCCAGGTGGCTGTGCTCCAGCAGAAGGGTCACTCCCTTAGAGCAGCGGTTCTCAACCTGTGGGTCACAACCACTTTGGGGGGGGTCCAACAACTTTCACAGGGATCACATATCAGGTTATCAGCATTACAATTCATAGCAGTAGCAAAATTACAGTTATGAAGTAGCAACAGAGTAACTATGATTGGGGGTCACTACAGCATGAGGAATTGTATTAAAGGGTCACAGCACTGGGAAGGTTGAGAACCACTGCCTTGAGGAACCTTCTGTCACTCAGTAGTGCACTACACAAAAGCTAGAGAGGACTGTACTGTACTACCACAGGCTGGGTGTGGGTGACAGGAGGAATTAACTTCCATCTTTTCCCAATTACAAAAGTAATTTTCTACAATGCAAGTATACTAATAATCTAGGTAAAGCTGCCAATACCTACTGCCCGTGCTTTGATACTCGTATTTTGCTGCAGTCTCCCAGTGCTGTCTGTCCCAGCCATGTCTGCCACACATGCACCTTGTCCCAACTCCATAAAGAATATCTTTCATCCCACTCAGTCTTCTCCCGGACCCATCTGAGGTTGCCACATGGTTTCTATTCCAGACACTTTTTGAAGAAGTGTTTCTTCTTAGGGTACCTGTGTCCAAGTGTGATTAGATTCAGTGGAAGCAGTTTTCTGAGGTGTCTGCACAGGACAGGTCCTGTGTTTCCCATTGCAGCCTATCAGGAGGCCCACATCAGGTGTTCTCAAATGTCCCCTTTTGTTCACTTGATACTCGTTTACTCTCAACCATAGTTGGTCTGTAGAGGCCAGAAGAGGATGCAGGAATCCCTGGAGTTGGAGTTAACGGTTGTGTGTACCTGATATTGGTGCTGAGACACAAACCTGGGTCCTGAACGATCTGGGCAGTCTGTCCAGCCTCTAACAGTGGATCTCACTCTGGAGCACTGTTGGTTTTCACCCTGTACCTTGTTGAGGCAGGCAGGGTCTCATGCTTCTGTGCTGCATGCCAGGCTAGCTGGCTCCTAAGCTTCGGGTGATTCTCCTCTCTGCCTCTTGTCTCACTGTAGGAGGGCTGGGTTACAAATGTGGCATCGGTAGCTCAGGCTGGCACCTGGATTCAGGTGAACTTTTGCCAGTTCTTGTCATTACCATTAAAAACATCTGGGGAAGACTAAATTGTAAGTTCTTTCCAGTTGCATTTGGTTCACTTGGGAAGAGGCTGGCATTTGTTCACATTTTGTAGCCTCGAGCATTTCTTCCTTTTAAATTGCTTATTTGAGCCCCTTAAGTACATTTCTTCCAGGATCCCAAGCTTATTAAAACAAGTTAATGCATTTTAGCACGTACAGTGTCAAGCACACAGTAGAGTTACATACTGTTATTACTACGTGGCAAAAGTCTTCACTGCAAGTGTCAAGAGTGACTTTTAAACTCAGTTCCCCAAACAGACATAGTCCCCTCCAATGGTGCTGCTTGCCACTGCCCAGAGTTTATGGATCTTCAAGTCATACCCACATGTCAGTCACTTCACCCTGGTTCCTAGAAGCTGAGACCTACCTTACAGCCACTGCAGTTCACTGTCCTCTCTTGCAGGAGGTGGACTGGGAGGTGGAACTGGCCGTGGTCATTGGAAAGAAAGGCAAGCACATCAAGGTGAGGTGAAAGGGAGCCTCAGGCCAGGGAGGAACAGCAGTCCCAGACCCTGCCTCTGCTGGTACTGACCACTCTCTGCAATGGTGCTAGCTGTCTTACGCTGGGATGTGTTTGGCTCTCCCTTGGCTTTCGCATGCCACCTTTGGCTAGCACTGGTGCTAATGTGTGATAATGGCTTTGAGATTCTTTGTTCTAGGGGTTGTGTACCTGTGATGTAACCTATCTGGCCAAATCTCCTGCCCCAATAGGCCACAGATGCCATGGCTCACGTGGCTGGTTTCACTGTGGCCCATGACGTGAGTGCTCGGGACTGGCAAATGAGACGCAATGGAAAGCAGTGGTTACTGGGAAAAACTTTTGATACTTTCTGCCCCCTGGGCCCTGCCTTGGTTACCAGGGACAGCATAGCAGGTAGGTTTCTAGTCTTTGCCACTTGTACTCTCCCATGTGCAACACCTGAGTGTCAGGACAAAATAGTGCTTCAGCAAAGACTATGGTTACAACTACATGTAGGGCTTTGGTGTCACTGTTCCACAGAGAGCACGTGGCCAGCCTCAGGTGTGAGCTAGGTCTCTGTGGAACTGCCTCCCAGAGCCCCTTGGAGGGAATACAGCTTCAGTTGCTGTGAAATTACATCCAGAAAAATGAACTACAAAGAACACTGCTCTTGGTAGTGGGGCTTTCTCCAGCTTTCCCATCTAGAACAGTTGGTCCTTAAGCTGGAAGGATGCGATGCTGGCTCTTGAGCCTGTGGAGAATGGCTGTGATGAAGCCTCTTCATTTTCTGTAAGGAAGATGGGTGAGCACCAATAGGACCCTGCCCACCCACTGTGTACTCACTCATCCATGGGGGATGGCATGGCCATGAGGGTGAGCCCCTTAGGGCAGCTGCTGTGAGGGTGCCAGATAGTTTGGGTTGCACCATTGTCTGCTGCCTGCTATCCCTGTTGCTTTAGAGATGTGGAGTCATTTTAGATCTACAGTTACCAGCCTTTGCTGGGGATGGATGCCCTTTTTTTTTTTCCTGTTTTTTTCTATTTTTATTGTGAATTTTTTTTTATTATGTATAGTGTTCTGCCTGCATGTATCCCTGCAGTCCAGAAGAGGGCACCAGACTACATTACAGATGGTTGGGAGCCACCATGTGGTTTCTGGGAATTGAACTCAGGACCTCTGGAAGAACGGGCAGTGCTCTTAACCCCTGTGCCCTCTCTCTAGCCCATTTTGAAATATTTTAAATATGTAGAAAATAAAGTAGTATAATTGATAACCATATGACTGCACTATTTTAAAAACACTTTATTACATTTATTTTTCTGTATGTATATGTGTGTGCCATGGCACTTGGGTAAAAAGGTGAAAGGACAATTTTCAGGAATTGATTCTCTTCTTCTACCACATGGCTCCTAGGGATCAAACCCAGGTCCCCAAGGTTGGCCTCTTCTTGTGGAGCCATCTTACCTGGCCTATGTGCCCCCCCCCCTTTAAAAAAAAGAAAAAAGCAAGTCCTGTGGCTGTTTTTGATCTCTATTCGGAGTCTAAACTGTACCTCCTTTCCTCACCTAAAGGGCTACTGCTGTTAATGTGGGAATTCAGGGAATTCCAGTCTGCAAGGAAGTCCCAGGGTAAAGTGCTAAGCCAGGGTAGGCAGACATACTCCCGACAGTTTCTCTCTCCTTTGGGGCTGGGTGTTGGAGGTGGATAACCCCTCAATGTTATTTTGAATTCCAGATCCACACAATTTAAAGATCTGCTGTCGAGTGAACGGGGAGGTAGTCCAGAGCAGCAACACCAATCAGATGGTGTTCAAGACTGAAGAGCTGATAGCCTGGGTCTCCCAGTAAGTGGGTGGAGCCCGTCACAGCCAGCCCTGGGAACTGAGCCCACTCTCAGCCCATGCTCTTACTTGATCCTTCTGCTTTCTCTAGGTTTGTCACCCTTTATCCAGGGGACATCATCCTGACTGGAACTCCTCCAGGGGTTGGTGTGTTTAGGAAGCCTCCTGTCTTTCTCAAGGTAAGTTAGTTTAAAAGAGGAAATGGTAGAAAGATGAGAGCTAGGGAGGCCTGGCAAGCTTGGAGCAACCTGAGGGGAGTGAAATGGGGAGGACCTGTTGAGGAGCCAAAGGCTAAAAACCTGGTGGCCTGCTGTGTTACAGAAGGGTGATGAAGTCCAGTGTGAGATTGAAGAAATTGGTGTCATTGTCAACAAGGTGGTGTGATGGCATCCCTATAACCATTGGACTTGAGACAAAGGTGGGACTTTGCTTCCACAGAGCTCACTGCTGGCCCTGCCCACTTGAGTTGCTTTAGGTAGGCCTTGGAAATAAACTTTCTCTCAAAGTTGCAGCTTAGCTTCTGCTGTCTTTTAGCCACACACACTCTCCCCCATCCCCAAGGGGAAGTAATGTTCACGGGGCAAATAAGGAGGGAGTAGATATTAGACAAATACCCCAGGCTGAGGGAAGAAACTAACCTAGTATCTTTATTTATGACACCAAATGATGAGTAAGCTTTTCTAAGTCCAGGTGAGCAGTGTCCTGATCAGAGGATGACACACACTTAAGTTCTAGGCTGACTAGTCCCATCAGCTTCCACTCTCTGGTTCTAATTGCAGATAAACTGTCGGATAAATTGTTCCAGCTTGTCTTGGTTGTCCCGGTTGGCAAATGTAGGGGACAGGTGGAGCTGGGGTCCCGCAGGACTGGGCATCTGCTGTAGTACCTGAACCACAAGATGGACTGTAAGCACCTTTGCTGAGGGAACACTGCCCCCAAGGCCAAGCCTGTCTCCCCCCACCCCACCCCCCAAAAAACCAAACCTGTAGTGACAGTATCTGAGTGTAAACAGTACTTGATGTCCCCAGAACCCTACTGTAGTAGGGAAGTCAGTCATTTGTGAACCAGGAAAGCAAACCATCCCCTCTTGCATTCACCAGGGCCAGCCCCGTGGGGTATGAGAACAAGGTGATTCCCCTGAGCAGTTGTAGCAGCCTGAGGGGCTAGGGGTGAGGTCAGGGACAGGATAGTGACAATGCCCCTCTTACCCCCAGGTCTTTGAATGTCCAGATAGCACTGACAGCAAGGTTTGGGTCTGCACACTCTAAAGAGAAAAGACAATGAAAGCTCTGGGGCAAGCCAGGGAGCCACTTGGCAAGGCTTTCCTCCTTTTAAAGGAAAACCAACTAGGACTTGCATGTAACTAAAGCTAGTTCTCTTCCCTGAAGTCAGGTAGTCACTTCCCAGCAGGGGGCAGCAGTCACCAGCAAACCTACCCCCTCCAGGGAGCCTGGGATGGGACTTGAAACTCACCAAAGATCCCTTCTTCTTGGGCACAGTCCTGTAAAAACTGGTACAACTGCTCTGAGTAGCCCGCCTCTGCAGGAGAGATCAGACCTAGAGCCCAACTCTGTAGGACTGAGCCTTACTCTGAACACTGCCAGGGGGTAAGGACCTTACCTGAATCTGGCAGCTGCCCCACGTGGAGGAAGGCGGCAGCTTGGGCAAAGGCCTTGAGTATTGGACTGAGCAGGCGGCAGAGGAAGAGGAAGAAGTCAGGGCAGCGAGACTGCTGGCTAAGCTGGAGAGAAACAGGCCAGAGTGAGGAAGGTAGGCTCCCAGGTACCTTACCGCCTCTACCTGCCCTGCCTCCTCGGGTAGCTTTTTCCAACACACCCTGAAGCACCGGCCTCCTGGCTCCTCAAAGTCATCACTCTCACTGTCAGTAAAGTCCCCACTTGGTTTCCACAGCAGCTTTGCACTCAGATGCTGTCTTCCTGTGTCACAGGCTGGCCGGGAGCCTGGGGTCTGGGAATTGGGAGAGTTATTGGCCCCTGGTAAGGCTGGACAGGAATCAGCTCTACAACCCTCAGACCTGGTCCTGTCCTGGCAGGTGAAAGCAGGTCTGGGAAGCCCAAAAGGATGCCCAGTACCCAATCTCACTGAGAAATGTGGAGGCAGGAGGTGTGAAGAGAACCTTAGAGCTACACATGCAAACTGCTGTAACACACATAGGTCTAGGGTAGTGGAGACAGGCTTCCATGTCTTCTGGCCAGAAGAGCAGCCCAGGGCACTGGCACTTAGGGTGGGAGCATACCTCCTCAGCAACCAGGAGCCCACACTGGATGAGCCGGTCCAGCACTTCCTGACAGTAGCAATAGGAAGACTGGCAGGGCTGTAGGAAGAGAAGCATCAAAGCCCTTCAGAGCAAATGTTCTGCTCAGAGGGGGGCACAATCCTGACTAGAGGTAGTTAGAGGCCAAGACCACTACCATAGGTCATAATGACAAGGCCCCAGGACCCTGCTGAGCTGGGGGGAGGGGAGTCTGACCTGGGGCAGCAGTAGGTCTTGGGGTAGCAGGTGCAGCAACAGTAGGATCTGTCGGTACAGTTCATTCTGACTCAACAGCTCTATGCCCTGCAGTTCCCAGGGCCCCTCAGGTGGTACTCTGCCGGCCAGCAACCCCCGAACTGCACAGGCTGGCAGAGGAAGAAGCCTGCTTAAGGAGGGAACTGTTCCCCTCTCCCCTGCACATGCGGCCCAACCCTGCTGAGCCCACTGACTCACCACCCACAGCTTCGCTCAGGAAGGTGGGCAGCAATTCCATACTCAGACGTGCCAGATGTGTGAGGCCTGGGCCAGGTCGTGGCACCACCACCAAGTCCCCCTGGTGGACACGCAGCAGAACCACATGTGCCCTCAGGAGGCTTAGTGTATGTTGGGCCAGGCACCGCAGTTGCCCAGAGAAGCCCACGTCAAAGCCACGAAGCAGTGTCTCCTCTGTCAGCCAGGAAAACTCCCCCAGGAGCTGCGACAGGACCACACCCTAGAGGCAAAAAAGGCCTGAGCAGAGGGCCATGCGCTGCCCTTTACTGGACCCCAGTGTATAGTGCCCTCCCTCCTACCTTTTGGTGCTTCAACAGCAGTAGTGTTGCCATGATGGCTGTGCTCATCACCGCTGAGCTGGCCACACTGGCTGGGGAGAGGTGGGGAAGCAGAGATGTAGGAGTCAGACCTGATCTCTCCTATGCCATTTGACAGTTGTTTCTGACCACACGGCTCCAACTCCACCCCAGCAGCAGAGGGCAGGTTCCAGGAAGTAGTTATTACATGTGCTGTAAACCAGACCCGCCCCAACAGTGTGCTACAGAGTGGCATTTGAGAAGGCACTGACAGACACTTCAGCAAGTACCCTCTGCAGGCACATATTGCTACTCCACTCAGTTACCAGCCATTTACAGCTGAGGACGCTGGTTGAGGGGCATCTGGGGTTGGGTCAGGTTGGACCTAGCATAGATGTGCACAGGCGCCTTCAGCTCAGACACTGAGTCAATCTGCTCCCCCTCTCCCTGGGTGCCCCCCTCTTCTAGCATCCCAAGTGTACCACAAAGGGGGGTGGGGAGGTCAGGTGCTGATAACCATGGGATCCTGGTAACTAGCCCTGTATTACCACACCCCAAAGGTGCAGATCCGGATTTCCCTCACCACTCAGGACATGCCGGCTCAGTCTTCTGACCAAGAGCTGGTTCTCTTCTTTAAGAGTCAAGAGGAGCCCAGTTGAAGGGGTCCACTCCTGCTCCTTCTCAGTGTCTGGAACAACATTGCTGGGATAGAGACAGATCAAGGAATGGAACCAGACTAAAATGTCAGAGTCTAAAGCTTCCCCAAGTCCTGAAAGAAGCCATATAACCCTCTCCTACCCCCCACCCGCCTTCCAGGCCTGTGTGCCATCCTACACTTAGACTGTAGGGAAAATGAGTGTCTGGTGATGTTGAAGAGCCGCCTGCCTCCCTTCTGAGACCCATACATCTGCTCCTTACCATTCACCTAGCACGATGGGCTGCAACAAGTGTTCCAGGGTCTGCCTGCTACCCCAGCAGCTTCTAGCATTGATGGTGTATTCCTGCCCAGGATAAAGTCGTGGTTTGCTCTTGCCCACCCCCCCCCCAGGAAGCCTGCACACAGACTGTCTAAAACAGAAAATACTATCCCTACAATGACTCTGAAGGCCAAATCACCACAAAGGCTCTCCCAGCCTTTCCCAACTGGTTTCTTACCTGGAGGGAAAATGGCTGGGCAAAGTGAACCCGGACACAGACTCTACGGTTGCAGCCCCAGCCATTACACAGTTTCCGAAAGACAGCCAAGGCTCCTGTCCATAGCCCCAAGGGAGCCAAGCCCTGCAGGGAAGGAAAGGCTACACATGTATATTTGGGCAAGTCTCAAGGCTGCTTGCTACCCTTTCTGCCCTCTACACTGTTCAGTGGTCTCCAAGCTGTCTTTTCACCCATGACCTCCCTTATGGGGACTTTTCTAAGACAGTAATGGCAAAGACCTTAGGAGATACTGCAGGATGGTGACTGTAGGACAGTTCCTTTTATACACACTTCACATCCCAATTTACTTTGGCCCTGAAGGAGCCCTACCACAGAACATACTGTGCTACCCAGAAGTGGTGCCCACTTGGGGCCCCCAGGGACAAGAGGGTCTCACGTGGTTCATGTCACATGGTGCATCTGGAACTAGGTCATAAGCAATGGCAACTGGTACCAGTGTGGCATCTGGGATGATGCCTTCCTGGACCACTTGGACCACCAGTCCTAACCAGGCCTGGCCCAGGGCTGAAAGCCTGGGCCCTGGGTACCCAGGGGGCTCTTCAAGGAAGATGAGTAGAGGCTGCCCACTGGCAAGCAGCTGCTCCACAGCCTAGAAGGAGAGAGGAAGGGTGAGCATGGAGGCCAGATCAGAAGCAGACCACTGTACTCTTGGCCCACCCCATACATAAACCACTGGGGGCACTCACTGCACAGACCACAGTCCTTGCAAGGATGCCATCTGAGCTGTCCAAGGAGAGGTTGGCCTCTGGTGGCAGGAAAAGTCCCCCAAGTTTTCTCAGTAGAGCTCTGTGCGCACAGGACAAAGCCTAGTGAGAAGGGGCTCTGGAGGAAAGACTGGGCCCAGACACTTGGCAAGAGCCTTGCCTCTCCAGGCCTGTCTGTCTGAGCATTTGAAGCAGCCATGGCCCAGGGACCGATAGCCAGCCAGCCAGCCATCCAAGTCTACAAACTGTCATGTAGCTGAAAACAGACTAAGAAGGCAAAATAACTTCCATCCCCCTGCTCCAGCCTGGGACTTCCCTCCTATCATACCTGAGGGCAGGGGAGCAGGTACAGGGGTCCAAAGCCACACGGACCACACCCAGGCCCTGGGAGAACAGTACAAAAGGCAGCAGGAACCCATCCAGGAGAGACTTGTGTGTAGAAAGGAAAACAAGCGGCGAGCCCTGGTCCAGAGACAGCAAGAAGGAAGTGCCCACCATAAAAACACAGCCAAACCCAGAACCTGCAAGTCCCAGGGCAGCACTGAGGGAGGAAGGGGGCCTCCTATGCACATTCCCAAAGGTAGAGCAGCCTTCCCACTACTTTTAAGGTAATGTAAGGCATAGCAGTTGTTGAAACTGAGGGAAAGACAGGAAACCCTGTAGGAGCAGGGCTATGAGACATGGGTACAAGGCTGTCTAAGAGCTGTGAGTTTTTTCTAACAGCTGATAGGGTCTGGGGTTGCCTCTGCTCAGGCCATCCAAACCTGTCCAGTATGGTTTGGCTTACCTCCTGGACAGCCTTGTGGACCATCTTCATCTGTCCCTTGTGAAGCTGCACATTCAGGAAGAGGCGGTTCAGGAACCACAGCAGTGCCCAGCTGAACAACCTTGGAAGCAGTGCCAGCTTGAGGGTCGGTCACCTTCATAAGGCTCAGTACCCACAGTACCCCAGAAGGTTGCCCAGAACACTCTTAAGGGAAGCAACATTGTTGCCCTGATCAGGAGGGGTCACAGTCTGCTTAATAGTAGACAATGCTAAGTGGGGCGCTGTGGCTGCAAAGGGTCCTGAAACCAAAGGACTTAGACCGTTTCCTGACAGAACCCAGTCAGCTTATATTTACCAACTACCAGGAAAAAGTAGAGCAGGGAAATGACAGGAGGGCAGGGCTCACTGCATTTGCTCAGACGCCCAGTAGGGGGCCTATCTTGCTACATAAGTAGGTAGAGGGAATCTTATGGACAAGCAGCAAGTCCACATCTTATGGGAGTATTAAATGGGGGCAATTCTGAGAAGCAGTGATATGTGGGGACACTAGGGAAGCCCGTGCCCCTATAAAAGCTGTACTCTAAGGCCACCTGACTACTTAGGTGCATAGAGGAAGCAGGCAGCCTGCTAGAGTTGTGCTTGGGAGCTCCTAAACAAGGGCACCATGAGGCCTAGAGCCTGAAAGCCTCAACAGAGTCAAGACTGTTTGACTATGGGTCAAAATCACCAGCAGCTGAGCCTGATGCACAGCCCCAAACCCCCATCAGCAGCTTCGCTCATCCCCTGGCTTTAACATAAACTATATACTACAGCTCTGCACATCTATGCCCCTTCTGAGCTCCCAGACCTACACAGACAACCAAGTTTTCAAGTCAGTTACTGAAATTCTCAATCCAGACATCCAGGGCCAATTAATTCCCTTCTGAGCAAGGCCATCCCTCTCTGTGTACACCCCCAGGCACTAGGCCAGAAACAGAGATTTCCTCTATTTTCCCAATCTATTCATGAGTCCCATTAGTTCCACCTTCACCTCTCAATCCACTCTCTTCAATGCCTGTCAATCATCTCTCAATGGGACCAACAGCTTTGCAGAGATGCCAATCTCTGCTCTCAATCCCAACTCATCATGCTGCCACTTTCTACTTCAAACTTTTCTACTGGTTTTTACTGCCCTTTGGAGCAGCCTGAACTACTTATATGGCTCTGATCTGGTCCTCCTACCTCAAGTTCTTCTCCAGCTGCTCTCTGCTTCACCCATCAGCCTCCGATCGTGTCACTATTTTCCATGAACCTGGCCCTCTCCTGCTCAGGAGAGGCCCGACTCAGGCTTTCCCCTAAAGAAACTGTTTCCCCAGCTCCTACTCCTGTGCCCTCCAGGGCTGGCTTTCTTCACTCTGGCTCTAACTACAATACTCACCCTCCTGGGAATTCTGGCTCAGCCCTTGCTCCTTTCTTTGAGTGGCTGCATCACTGCCCACCTCCTTAATCCCCTGCATCTAAGTGTGCAGACCTGTACTGTACTGTATGAACCCAGGCAGGGGCTGCAGTAGGAAGAATATGTGGTACTTTTCCAAGCCCAGCTAACGTTCACTCTCCAGAAGGGCAGAGGCCTCCACCTAGGGACAAATGGCCCTCACCATCATTACCTGAGCAAGAAAGGGCAGAGAGTGGCCTGAATGTGACCCAGGATGCGCTGCACCTCTTTCATCACTAGGTCAGGGGCCTGACCTTCTCCAGCCCCTCCTGGAACCCTCCCTGAGAGGAGGCTCTGCACCCTGTTGAAGTTAGGGGAACAGTGTTGGACTTTGTGCCAATGGTCTCTCCAGTCACTTCCCCAGGGTATAGCCAGGGGTCCAATATGGGCCCAAGCAGCTACTACTCCAGAAACCTTGCCTCAGCCAGCCTTGGCCATCCTGATAGAGCCTTTATCACCCTTTTAAGTGTCCCACAAGTGCCAGACTCTGATCCTGCCTCCTCACCCAGTGTTTTCCATGATCTTCTGGGAGACATCAGAGCTGGTGGGTATGTGCTGCTCCAAGGACCACAGGAAATAGCAGAGCCTGCGAACCAGCCAGCCCCGAAACCTGGGGGAAGATAGTTCAGAGAGGCCTCCCCAGGGTCCACAGAGGTCTATTCTTTAGGAAGGGTTTGCACCCATCTCATGTCCTAGAACCAAGCTCCACCATGGAGGGGGAGAGGGAGGGGGGTCCCTAGTCCCACCCCTCTTCCCCACTGAGGGAGCACAGGGGCCAGCCCATACATGCTCATGGAGGAACTTGAGGAGAGGAAAGCTTGCCTCAGTTTGCTGTGGTTATGCAGGAGAGGGCAGGGGCCCCTCTTTTCCATTGCAGAAAAAAATGATATCACAAAGGGCCCTTGTAACCCACCATCCTGCACTCCTAGCTCTGGCTACCTGGTGTTCTCTTCCTTCACAAGGATCACATTGCAGAAGCCCAGATCCATTATGCTTCTGTGGAAGAGGGACTCCTGCCCAAGAGGGAAGGGACAACATATCCTGGGGGGCCTTTGCAAACCAAGTCTGTACCCTGCCCATCTAGCCTCTGCCTGATGGCCCTTTGAGTCTACCAGAAGGAATGTACAGAGTACACCTCCCAGATGTCTGACCCCAGATCCCAATGTTGGCTCACAAAGAAAAGGGCTTCATGCTTAGAATAGAAACCACTGCCCCCTGTTTGGAGTTGCCCTCTTAGAGATAAGCACATTAAAATCCTCTGAGTAGGGGTTTTAACTCCTCAAGAGCAGACGGTCTGAAATCTGAATCTCCACTAGAGTGCTGAGCCCTCCCCGTCTTGGCAGCAGCACATGATATGGACATGCAAGAGATGCTGAGTGCTATGAGGTCTGAGTGGACAGTGTCCCCAGACAGAACAGACCTAGTGCAGACCTAGGCATATTCCAGTCTCTCTCCTACCCAATTCTCCCAAGCCACATCCCAGCAACAGACCCTGGTGCATCTGAAGGGCAAAGGCATGTTGCAGTTCAAAGATCAAGCTTGGAAAGACAGCTGTCTTCCCAGCATCCTCACTCACAGAACTAAGCTACCCTAAGCTTTGCAAGGGAGGCCCATCCGTACCATCACTTACCCAGCTCTTAGGAGTACAGGTCTGGCAGCAGCGACCCATAAAGGGGCGATACTTCCCCAGAAAAGGAGTGATGGCCTCCATCTTCATCCCAAAGCCTGAGGACCAAAGGCTGGTCTGGAAAAGGGCCACGAGAGAGGTGAGCAAACACAGGGTCCTTGGCAGAGGGAGGGACACACTAGGAGCAAAGGTCACAAGAGCATAAGTGGGAGGGCAAAGGGTGTGAGAACCCCACAGACTGTTCTAGAAAAAGGCCACAGGAGTGGTGAGTGAACACAGGGTCGTTGACAGAGGGAGGGGTACATCACGAGTGAAGGTCACAAGAGGGTAAGTAGGAGGACAAAGTATGTGAGAATTCCTACATTACCTCCTGACCATTGTGGTTGCTCCTCTGCTGGTCTTGGGGATTGGATTTCAACATGGTATCCATGAAGTCTGTAAGATCTGTGAACTAAGCACTCTGCCTCTCTCCACATGAACCTGACCTAGAAAAATGTGAAAGGGTGGAACTACATGGAATCTGAGCCATAATCCAAGGGTTTGTGAGGTGACCCATAGTCCACCCCAAAACAGGAAACAGCCAGGCCAGCAGCAATGAGGACGACCACCAGGAAACTGGAGGCTCAGTCTGAGCCAATCCCTGTCCCTGACACAAGTGGGACCTCCAGAAAGTTAGCTAACCAGAAAAGTTAGGGGCTCCCTCAGGCCAACATGAGGGGGAATAGCTATTTTCCATCCACGCATCCAGATGTCTCCTAACACCAACTAGGGTTGAAATGGCAACTCTTGGTGCAGAAGGAAAAGCCTGTTTGGACTGGGTTATGCCAGCAAGAAGGGGCACAGGAACAGGACCCTCTCTCTACAAACCCACCAAGTTCTGCTCAGCAGCTCTCTTCAGAAGCCAGGATTCATTACCCATCCCTGACCTCCCACCATGTCCATGGTGAGCAGACTGGCCTAATTATTTACATTCTTTTTTCCATTCAATCATACTAGCTGCATGCCAGCCTGAGAATGCCTTCTTGATTCTCAAGACCACAAAGTCTGCTGGGGCTGTAAGTTCACGATTCATTTAGATTCTTTTTTTCTGTGATTTCCAGGGCTCAAGGCCACCAGAAAAGCAGCCATGTGAAGGCCTCGAGTGTTCTCATTTCACTTCCTCTGTATCATCTGAAATTGTCCTGAGGCAAGAGCTGCAAAATATTCATATGTAGACCCAGCAATTCAGGGGCATGGAGAGGCCCGGAGAGCCAGATACCTAGGACTTCGTTCCCGGGAATTCCTTGGGTGCTCCTTCTCTCCCCTTGGTGCTATTTAGGACCCTGAAGCCAAGCAATAAGTGGATTCTGATTCATGTCCACACAGGCTCTGGACATCTCACATCAAATACAGTCCCTATTTTGAAAAATGGAGTCTCACAACCCCATTCAGACCCTAAGCACAGGGAGACCCCAAATCAAGGCTGCAATGTAAGAAGCTAGGGTTGCAAGGAAGATGTCTGATACTCCTCAGTCTCAGACCACTCCTAACCTCAAATTCTGTCTACAATGCTAGCCCTAAAAGAACAGAGTAAAAACCAAGGCAAGAAGTAGTTCTCATGAGCCAATTAAGTCAACTACGTAGCTCACACAATCCTGGTCAGTTGGGGGACATGTCTCACTTTTGTTAAGGCAGTGTCTTGCTACGTTGCCCAGACTGGCTCTGAATTCTCCATCCCCCTCCTCAGTTTCTCAAGCACCGGGACACAGATGTGTCTGGCATCCAGCTTCCCTAAGTGAGGGCTGCTGGCAGTCTGCATGGACTGTATGCCCCAAGGACCAAATACAGCTGACATACATCTTCTCACTGGCTATATGATGTGCTGAAATCTTGTGAATTAAGGCCAACATTTAAAAGGAGAGAGCTTGTTATATAAAGAGTGGGGGTTTCCAGCTGCTGCTGTAAAAATAACCTTGAGATGTGGCATCTCTGAGCAAATACCCCACAGGGTCTCAGCTGGGGGGAGCCCAGAGGCCACTGTCCCTTCACTCACTCTGTGAATTCTCCTAATCCCCCTACACAGGTGACACTCTACACAGCCACACACAGGTGGCTCCTAGGTACTTCTTGACCAAAGGCTGAAATGCAAACCTTCCCCCACAATGTAGAATGTTCCTACCCTACTGAGCATCACAGAACTTAACTTTAATGGCTCAGCTGCAGCAAATAACCCTACAGCGTCTGCTAGGAAGCCCCTCGCCAAACCCAAGATGGAGGACAAGGCCTGTCTCAGAGGCAGCATAGGAAGTCCATCCTTGCCGTTGTCCTCTAGGTCTCAAGTACCGGAAACCAAGCAGAGCAGAGTAGGTCTCTCCGGGGCCACCAGCTAGGCCGCGTGCCTTTGAGGGTTTGTTTGTGTGACACCCAGCAACAAGACCACCCACCAGCCCGAGTTCCCCACACCGGGCGAGATATTAGTCCCTGCCTGACCCAAAGCCCCGCACAGCCCAGCCTGGCTTGACCCAACCCAGTACACGGGTCCCACGGAAGCTCACCTCACCTCACACCGGCAGCCAACTCCCGCCAAATCAGCCGAGCTGGGCCACTTAAGCCGGAAGACCGGGCCCAGCGCATGCGCCTCAGAGCTGCCTTGATGGCCAATCATGACACGCTCTGGGCCCGAGGCCCCAACCCCTTGACGCCTGGCACGCACAGCTTGCCCACTTCCTGTACCAGGTGATCCCAGCTGCCCTAGCAAGTGTTTAAGAGTATGGGGGGCGGGGGAGGACTTTCTGGCTGTGCTTAGGGACTCTCCTGCCCTCCCGAACTGGAAGCATAGGTTGCAGAGAACCCAAGGGCTGCACAGAGGGTTCTCTTTAAGGTGGGAGGGGCGAGGTGGCTTACACCTGTCATGCCAGTGCTCGGAAGGCAGAGGCAGGTGTGTCTTTGTGAATTCAAAGCCAGCCTGGTCAAATAGCAAGTTCTAAATCAACCAAAACTACATAGCGAGACCCTGTCTCAAATATATATATTTATTGCATGTGAGGCCAGAAGGGAACGTTGTATCCCCTGGAGTCAAAGTGGCCCCTCATGGGTGCTGGGAACCAAACAGGAGACCCATAATAGAAGTCAAGAACCAACTCCCCCAAGTTGTCCTCTGACCTCCACATACAAAGGAGAAATTGAGCTGAGTACCAACACTTAGCCATTCTGTTCCCTGACTGGATGTGATGTGATCAGCTGCCTCAGCTCCTACTGCCATGCCTTCCCAGCCATGATGGCCAGTGCCTTCAAACTGTGAGCCAAAACAAACACTTCCTTAAGTTTGCTTTCTGTCAGGTGTTTGGATGTAGCAACAGGCAAAGTTTATAATGATGGCAGCTTGTGACCACTGTCTTCATCATGAGATCACTTGGGTAATTCCCTGCTTTTGTGTCAGCTCTGAGGGAGCACTCAAGGGACAAAGACCATATGGGTTCCTTCATCATTTCATTGTACTAGAAACCCACCAAGAGACCAGCAACCTGAAGGTCTACACAGGATTGGAAAGGTGACTCGGCAATTAAGGGTTCATACTGCTCTCTCAGAGGACCTGAGTTCAGTGCCCAGCACCCACATCAGGTGGCTCACAGCTGCCCACAACTTCAACTCCACAGGGTCCAACACCCTCTTCTGCCCCCCACCCCACCTGTGTAACAGTACTCACTCGCACACCCACACACATACACGCAATTTAAAAATAACAACTTCAAATGATGGTACAATATTGAATAAATGGGGGGAATGTGTTCCCTGTGGCCCCCAGCCCATATGACAGCTCACTGGGTTCCAGTTTCAGAACCAGGGATGCCACAGGAACAAAGCCACATGGAAGCCCAGCTGGGCCCCGGGCAATAGCTCTCATCCCTGCTTCTATGCCTCCTCCATCTACCCTTGACTGTCGTCAGAGGGAGCCACTGAACTCCCTCTTCTGTGTCACTGTGTCCCCCAAGGCCTAAGTCTGTGTCCACTCACTTGTACCAGGTTACAGATGTTCTTAGTACACAGGGGTCCTTAGTGCCCTGTCTTTTTTTAAAAAGGCTGTCCTCACATTTGCTGTGTAATAGAGGATGGCCTTGGACGCCTGGTCTTTTTGTCTTTCTCTTCCCCTAGTACCAGCACTGAGTTGTTGTACCTGGTTCCCATGTTAACTGCTGTTTTGTATCAAAGTGCATAAACCACAGCAAGGAGACGCCAAGACTCTAAAACAAAGCAAGCAAAGGGACATCTTTATTTAGAGGTAGCAAGTTGCCCCCAGGCACAGGTCTGGACATCTTACAGGGTCTCCATCTGGATAAAAGGTGAGTTTTGTGGTTGTTTTTAGGCACCCCTCCACACACACCCTCTTAGACCTCTTGCTGAGGAGGAGGAGCCCAAGGCAGCTGCTCCAGACTGCAGAGTTCCCTGGGTGGGGACAATAGGAGCCTGGCTGTATCTAGCAAAGTTCTTCCTTGTTCTGACATCAGCTGCACTACTGCTTTGGAAAGAATGGGTTGGGTGTCCATGGTGGCTATGACTGCTTGCTGTAATTTGGGCATACAAAGATGCATACACTGTAGCCATGGATTTGGTGCTGAAGACCCTGTCAGCAGTCTGTAGCAGACCAGTGTGGTGAGACCTGCAGGCCAAGTGCTCGGCCAACTGATAACCTGACATGAACCTAGGAGATACCCAACCATGAATGAACTTAGGAAACCCCTCCCTGGACAGAGGTACTGCCCCAGAGATCCTGACTCAGGGAGCTAACTCCTGGGTCTCAGAAGGACGAAGATGCTGCCTGTGGCGGGCCACACATTCACCTCTGACTTCCGGGTGCTTCTAGAAGAGATGAGCATTTGTGTGAGTGAATGGAAAAACGTCACCTGGGTACACAGACACCATCGGATCCACCAAGGGTTGAGACAGAGGGCAAAGGAAGGGTGGATTTATCAGGTTCTTGTCTGGAATCAGGATACCCACCTTCTCACTAACAACGTGATGTATTCCTCTGCTCCTCTGCCAAGAGCTCTGAGGACAGCCACCCTGATAGGATAGCCATTGTTTGGGCTTGGCCTCTGTGATGTAGATCCCTTCCTTCTTCCAGAACCTTCCATATAGTCGGGTTAAACTCTGTGGCAACCCATATTGAGAATGGAGGGTTCAGTGGTTTAGAGGCTGGTGGGAAAGGGTGGGATAATTAATGCAGCTCATACTGCCTACCACAATGGCCACTTTCTCCTGGTCATGCTTAGTTTTGTAGAGGCTGGGGTAGGAGAGGATTGTGTGTGTGTGTGTGTGTGTGTGTGTGTGTGTGTGTGTGGTGTGTGTGTGTGTGTGTGCACAGGTGTGGTGGGTGTGTGTGTGTTCTGTGCATGTTCATGTGGCTGCATAAGTGGGTGCAAGTGTGAATGTGTCTTAGTGTGTGTGCAGGCTAGCAGTCCACCTCATGTGTTGATCCTCTAGAGATGCCCACCTTATATTTTGAGACAGGATCTCTAGCCTGGAGCTTACCAAGTTGGCCAGGATGACTGGCCGGAGCCCCAAGGCTCCACTTATCTCTGCTTTCCTTCACTGGGATTATAGCTCATGTCACCATACCCAGCGTTTCTACCTGGGTCACAGCCAGAGGACTCAGCACAGGGAGAGGCACTCAGAGTTGAGAGTTCTGGGTGGGGAAGTGAGGCAGGACAAAAGGGACATTCCTTGTCTGCTCAGCTCAGGAGAGACAGTCCTAGGGACTCTCATGACCCTCCACTTAGCATTGTGATAGGAGGCCTCGGGATCCAGAGACATAGGTCCCTAGTGTTCCCTTCCAGGCCCTTCTCCTGACCCCCAGTCCTTTCCCAGAAAGCACAAGCTTGCAGGGTGGGTGGGTTTGATTGCTTGGGTCTTGGAAGTTCCTTTTGGTTTGATTTTTGTCCTTTGTAGCAACCGAGATCAAAGCAGAGTGTTTCAAATACAATAACTCTGGGGAGGGCCCTCATGGGGCCCTGGGACTTTACAAGAGAGCACTTGCTCAGAAGCAAATATCTATAATCAGTTGTTGCTTTCACCCTACAATGGGCACACGAGCAGTAGCTCAGAACAGCCTACTCTCTCCATGAGGGCCTTCTGGCCCAGCCCCAGGCCCTACCTCCATCCTCCCTTGCCTACATTATTAGAACACTAGGCAAGCTGGGCTAGGCATTGGCATGGAGGGGGTACAGGCTCTGAGGGTATGGGAATGACCCTCCTCTAAGCCAGTGGTTCTCAACCTGTGAGTGGCAATGAACTTTTCACAGGGGTCGTCTAAGACCATCAGAAAACACAGATATTTACATTAAGATTTATAACAGTAGCAAAATTACAGTAGCAACAAAATAATTTTATGGCTGGGGGTCACCACAACATGAGTAACTGTACCAAAGGGTCACAGCATTAGGAAGGCTGAGAACCACGGGTCTAGGCAGTTTTCATAGCAACTTCCCCAGTCCCCTGCAACCTGGGGTTTTGAACACAGCCTTCAGCTTTTCTGTGGCTGCAGTGGTTATGTAACAGCCAGCCAGCCACACGAGGCTCAGCTCCTGCGGGGGGGGGGGTGTGTGAAAGGGAACTGGAGTATTGCCTTTCCCCAGAGTTGGGGGTGCTGGCCCTTGCTGGTGGATTGCCATGGGGACTCAGCAGAGCAGAAATGGGGGCGAGGACAGGACACAAATGCTTCCTGCTACAAGAAAGCTGGACTCAAAAGTACTTAAACATCTCCTTCGTCAGGCAGTCCAGAGAGGTAGGATGCCCCCCACCCCGCCCCCGGGGCTGGTAAGTTCAGTCCTGCAGGGTCATCAGTAGGGGGTCGAGTCTTCGCTCCATGTTGCCCTCCCAGGTGGACCACCTCAGGCTAATTTCCCTCGTGATTACAGGATGGCTGCCTCAGCTACAGGCATCAACTAGCACAGACTACCTCTTTCTCTCTGCCGTATCTCACTGGGGCCAGGAAGAGAATAGAACCTGCCTGAGGGTCCCAGGAGTACAAGGTGATGATGTGCCTTACCTGCTCTGTCATCTTAACAAGCCCCTGAGGTGGCTTAGAGGAGGGAGGAGGTTTGGGGGACCTTGGTTTTAAACGTCTCAGTTGTTAATGGGACAAACTTCCCATCTGTAAGACTTTGGAGCCAAGTCTGCAAGGTAGGAGCACCAAGCCACCCCCTTCATGGGCAGGGGGAGGAAAAGAGAAAAAAGGAGAGAACAGAACCTTATCTCCTTTCAAGGGCACATCCCCAGTGACCCAAAGACCACCCGACCAGACCCTGCCCCTTAAAGTCCCTCTGCTCTCAGTAGTGTCTCCCTGAGGAGCCAATCTTTGGGGTCACAAGATGTGCAAAGTCCATTAGAGGCAGGGTGCTCTCTGGTACCCTGGGATTTGAGAATTATTTTAGTCCCCTTTGAACTCAAGTGGTGGGACATCACCAAGTTATCCCTAGGGAAACAAAGACTACAGATGGTTTTCTTTGTTTCAGTTCCACTGGGAAAAAAGAGGGTGGTTCCTCAGGAGGCCTCCAACCCAGGCCTGGGAGATGTGTGGCTCCCTGGCTTCTGTCCTCACCACACCTGAGAGTCCTTCCCCCTGGAAGCAAAGTGCTTTCCTAGATTCCTAGAAGAGGTATATGTCCTAGTGTCATCTTGGATAGTCAATTAGACCTTAGGTAGAGTTGGAACAAGGGTTAGTTGGGACTGATGGAGGCCTGGATATCAGCTTCTCACTGGAGGGCTGAGGCAGGAGGGACCTCTTTGGAATCAGGACAGTGTTGGCCTTTGAGGGCCTGCTCCTCGGAACTGGAGGCAAAGGGTGGCCAGCTGGTATGGATGTTGGGTGTTCTGTATTCTGGTAAAATACTATTGTAAATTTACCCTGGGGCTTCTCAGATCTCTATTTTGTAAGTAGCAAAAAAATCCAGTTCAAATGGGTTGGCCCATAAAGGGAACTAGTAGCATACCCAGACACGAGAACCGCAGAGTGGAGCTGGCATTATTTCTTTGCAGTATTTTTTTTCAGCAAGTCAGGTTTGTTTTAATCTCCACTTCTCTTCAAGTCAGCCAATTCAATGGTTGTCCCTTCGTGGCAAAAATGGCCACCAATGTTTCTAGAGCCTTCAACATATACCCCACAAGGAGCCCTTTCATTCAAAGATGCCTGTAATTCCCAAGCTTCTGCTTGTTCTGATTGGTGGGTGTTTGTCACCAAGAAAAAAAAATCACTTTCTGTAGTGTGGAGCCTTGTGGGCAGGGTTTGCACTGGCTTGGTGGGGTCCTGAGTGCTCCCTTTTCCATCAGGCCTCTGTCCCCTCATATAAATTCTAGGGAGCCATATCGGGCAAGAGAGGGGAGAACAAACAATACCTCCAGTGACTTCCAAGACCTGACAAGTATGAACAGGACAACAAAACAGATGTGCTGGGATGCTGCCATAATGTGAACAGTATGGCAGCTTCACACATATACAGGGTAGACTCAGAGCTAGGTTATCCTGAGTCAACCATGGGGACCTGGAACAATTCTAAGGCTCTTTTGACTATGAAGAGAGGCAGGAAGCCGGGGCAGGGCAGGGGATGCAGGGGGGAGGGACAATAGAAAGGCATCAATCAGTTTAGCATCTGCAATCGTTGCTTTGGTTTTTTTACAATAGAGTCAAGCTGTGTCACGATAACTTGGCCTTGAACTTGGGAAGCAGCAGCTGCTTATTTTACACTAAGGACGTCCTCTATTCTCATGACCCTGGAGAGTTACTGACTACCCCAGTGGTCAGTAGCGCAATGTCTGAACCTCTGGCTGTGGGGTAGCAGCGGTTTCATCTGTGACTCCTGCTGATTCTGAGAACTGAGTTCTAATCAGACTCCTCCGTGGGCACAAGACCACTCCCAACAGAGCCCAGGGCTGTGCTTATTTAGCCACAGTGGGCAAGAAGGTCTGGGGGATGGCTTTGGGGGAGAGGTGGTATCTTGCTGGGTTGAAGGAAGAGCCTCAGTGGAATATGAACAGACTAAGAAGGGAATTTAAAAAGCTGTTTCTGGAATGTTCTGCCTCTAAAGACTCAGATGGACGCAGAGCAGGGTGCCAACTACAGAGACTGAGAGGGCTGTGTCTTTGGAAAAAGAGCAGGAAATAGTGGTTTGAGCTTTGGACCAGAGCATGGAGACGCCAGGAGAAATGAGATCACCTGGGGGGAAAAAGGTTTGATCTGCAGAGCTAGCAGGAACTGCAGGGGACAGGCTAACAAAAGAGGTGAGAACAGACAGCTGCTTCTGCAGCTGTGCCCCCAGACTCTGGGCACAGCGGACCTTCTAGTTAGCAGGCTGACAGTTTATGGCGGGACTGGGGGGTGGTGGTGAGGAAACAGGAAGGGAGCAGAGTCAGTGCACCCCACAACACACACAAAATAAAACACCCCAGTTTATAGTGGAACCCTTGGTAGACATCAACAAGGTGGAAGGGTAGCCCAAATGTGACATTTCAGGAGGGACATTTGGGTCTTTATCCAGTGGGACTGTGGCTTTGTGGAAGACCCAGAACCAGGATTTCTGCCTCGCCCTGTCGTGAAATGCTAGGACATGTCAGAATCCCTGCCAACGAATATCCGTCCCCAGAGGCGACCACTGGTCTTGAACTCCCTGGTCTTGAGGACCATGCGCCCCAGAATCCTTTAGTCTTTATAAATGACTCCACCTGTGGTATTTTCCATGTCAGCAACAGGAAGTTACTCTACCAGGCTGCTGCAAGATGGCAACAGAGGCTGCTGATGGAACACGAGCTACTTCTGCTCTGGAGTCTCAGAGAGCCAGGGGAAGGCCTTCCAAAGCCCAGCAAACCCGGAGAAACCCTCACATGCCCAGCTAACCCTCCCTGGTGAGACAGAAGGTGGCAGCCCCAACCCAGGGCCCAGGCCTCCAGCAGCCCATGGACCTTGCCCATCCCCAAAGGCAAGGGGCACAATCCAGAACCTTTACCCAGCACTCTAAGAGCTCTGCCAGCTCATGGGGGCGTATCAAATGATGTTGCTCTCGACCTTTGCCTGGGGAAACATTCTTTTATTGTTGTTCTTTTCATTTTTTTTAAGACCATCTCACTCAGATAAGTCCAGGCTTATCTGAAATCCTCACCATGCAGCCCAGCCTGGCCTTGAACTCATGGCAGCCCTTTTGCCTCAGCCTCCTTAATGCTGAGGTGTGATGGCAGTGGTGGCTCCTTCTATTTCCCTTCTTCCCTTCCCCCTTCCTTATTTTCCCCCTCTTCCTTTTCTTACTTCTTCCTCCTTTTATTCCTGCCCCCATAATACCCTTCAGCCAACTCATATATCATCCAGTCTCAGAGCCATCATTCAAGACAGGCATCATTCCTGCCCACTTTATGGATATAGAAACTGAGCCTGGAGGACAGCTGCAGATAGCAAATGAAAGCTCTCAAGCCATACCTCCATCAATGACTACCTGCACACATTGTGTCCCCTGGGGTGGCTGGGGAATTGCTTCAAGATATTGATTGGCTCAATCCCCTTCTCTATTCCCTGGCAGAGGAAGAAACAGGTGGGAGTGAGATGCAGATTTGAATTTTAAAGTCCCCACAATGTCCCTGCTCTCACCTCTGTACTTGCAGTTTCAACCATGGGACTAGTTGCAAGTTGCGAGTGATAGACAAATCACTGTCTGCATTATGACCCCAGCATCTCCCTAGCTCATCCCCAAGCAGGGAGCTCTGCTAAAAGGGTAGGTACAGTTGGCTCATACCGCTCCTATGGTGACCATCCGGCACACCATGTTCCTGTTGAATCCTGCACTTTCCAGTTCCCTCAGGTTCAGAAGCCAGAAGATTCCTTATTCCAGTGGAATCCAGAACTTGTGTATCCCCAAGTCCTGGGGCATGGCAGTCACGCCACCAGCACTGATGATCCTTTAATCGTCTACTTCTGTTAATTGAAAACTCAGTCCCTGCTTCAGCGGCTTTCCCCAGCCCTGGATTCTCCAAGTTGGGATCACTGATTTTCCCCTGGTTGGGTAACATTTGCTGCACCTTCTGCAGAGATGCCTATCAGGGTGAGGATGCTAAGAGTCTGGGTCTCATCCTTTGCCACACACACAGCTTGCAGGAGAGTCCACTCTGGTCCACTCTGCTATGGAAGGCAGGAATGCAGTTGAGTTATTCCCAGAGCTAACAGCCTGTGGAAAGACTATGTCCAGGCACACCAAGGTCTGCTGAAACCAAAAGCACAGTCAGTTGCCTTAGCCCTGCTAAGAAGTGGGTCTGAATTTTTATTGGTATTTTGTAAATTACTCTTTTATTTCTTTTTGGGAGGAGGGGTCAGAGAACAACTTGTGAGACTCAGTTCTCCCTTCTCTCATGTGGGTCCCAGGGATCATAATCATATCCTCAAGCTTGGTGACAAGTGCTTTTACCCTTGGAGCCATCTCTTATGCCCCTGTGATGGTTGCCTTTGACTTGAAACAGTGTAGAAGCCCCTGGGGAATCTCAATGAGGAATCGCCTGCTCTGTGAGGGATTTTCTTAACTGGGTTCATTGAGATGGGAAGACTCACCTTGAACGTGGGCAGTGCCATTGAATGGGCTGGGCCCTGGAACTAATAAGGAGAGAACCCACTAGGCACTGGCATGCATTCATTAATCCTTTGCCCTCTGTTCTTGAATGTGGGTGCAATGCAGCTGGCTGCCTTCAGTTCCTGCCTTGACTTTCCCTCAGTTGTGAACTGTAATCTGTAATTATAAGCCAAGTAAACCCTTTCTTCCTTAAAATGCCTTTGTCAGGGTATTTTTATCACAGCAACAAGAAAAAAAACTAGACAGACTCTTAGGACTGGCTGCTTGGAAGGGTGGCTGAGTGTCTCGTAGTGTGCAACACCAGAAGCCTGGAAGTTTCTTCCTTGATGCTGAGACTCAATCATGTCCATTGGACTTTGGTCTTCACTCTCTGGGTCCAGGAACATAAGGGCTCTGAGTGGCCCCTGCCCTCCCTCACCACTTCTCTTCCAGACTAGGTACAAATGGAGTTGGGACAGGTATGCTAACATACATCATCATAATCCTAGCACCCAGAAGACAAAAGCAGGTAGATCTCAGTAAATTCCAGGCCAGCCTGGGTCTACATAACAAGTTCTGTGACAGCCAGGGCTATGTACTGAGAACCTGTCTCAAATAAAAATCTGATGTTTGACAGATTGACTGGTTGAGTTCTTGGCTAACATGCACAAGGCCCTGAGTTGGATCACTAGCACGATGTAAAAATCAGGCATAGTTGTACATACATATCTCTCATCACAGCATTCAGAAGGGGGAGACAAGAGGATCAGCAGTTCAAAGTCATCCTTGTCTACATAGTGAGCTTGAAGCCAGCTTGAGCTGTCGAAGACCCCGTCTAAAACAAAGCACTGTGTGAATAAAGCAAATTTTAGGGAAGTGGGTACAACACAATGGCATTCTTCCATGGAGTCCTGAGCGCTGTGAGAAGTGTGTGCACACCACATACAGACATGTTCTTATGGTGCTTCTTGTTTTGTCTCACAGTGCAGGAGACTGAGCCCAAGACCAGTCAAGTACTGCCACTGAGTCACTGCCCCAGCCCCTGGTCCCACCTCTGTAAACTATCATCAAGCAGTTAGACTGTATCGTGTGACTTCTGGGGTACACAGACCTTTGGATTACAGCAGCTGCTCTGTGGTGAGAACAGTTGCTATGGAAGGTGTAGTTGACAGAGGTAGAAGAGAACTACATTCTTTCTGCCGTTCAAATCATCTTACAAAGAAGAGGAGTAAGTAAACACTTGTCCTTTGATGGCTGCCTTAGGGTAACTATTGCCATGATGAGACACCATGACCAAAAGCAACTTGGGAAGGAAAGGGTTTATCTGGCCTATGCTTCTACATCCCTGTTCATCATTGATGGATGCCAGGATAGGAAACAGGGCAGAAACCTGGCAGCAGGAGCTGGTGTAGAGGCCATGGAGGAGTGTTGCTTCCTGACTTGCTCCCCATGGCTTGCTCAGCCTTTTTTCTTATAAAACCCAGGACTACCAGCCTAGGGATGATACCACCTACTATAGACTTGGCCCTCCCCCATCAATCACTTATTAAGAAAATCTCCTGCAGGTTTGCCTTCAGCCCAATGTTATAGAGGCTCCCTCCTCTCCAGTGACTCTAGCTTATGTCAAATTGACATAAACTAGTCAGTACAATGGCCTATGACCCACACCTTATCTGTGGGTCCCCTTTACCCTGTAGCAGAACAGAGATGAAAACAGCCCCACTGGCCCCATCTTGAATGACAAAAGAGGCAATGGCTCATAGAATCATACAAGAGTTTTTAAGCATCCAGATCTTTCACTGGAAATAGAATGTCTGCAATTTTCATTATACCCACCTTACTCTTCATTTATTTTTCTGAAATATGGCTGACCTGTACCTGTATTCCTACCACGGAAACAATAACAGCCCAGCCCCAAGAGAACTCCTTATTCTGAAGTTTTAGGAATGATCTTATTGGCCAACCATGTTAGTGCAACAGTCAGTTTAGAGTAGGCTAGGCCATGGTAACAAACATCTCCTGAATCTCAGTGGCTTACAATAATAGTATTTATTTCTTTCATAAAAACACATGCACTGTGAATCCACAGGAGGGTCCTGTATGCCCAGTCATTCACTGACCTAGTTGGATAGAGACTTCAAGTGCCTGGGATGGGGAGAGCAAGGGAAGGAGGGAGGGAGGGAAGGAGGGAGGGAGGGAGGGAGGGAGGGAGGGAGGGAGGGAGGGAGAGAGGGAGAGAGGGAGAGAGAAACCCTAACCCTAACCTAACTTGACTGGTTCTCAACATAGACCTCAGCCCATTTCCTTTAATAGTCTGGCCCAGCTTCATCTACAGCACTGTGACCTCCATGTGGGCATGGAGGAATAGATGCCATGAAGAGCTCTAACACCATGTGACTATGAGAGGAGCAGGTCAGCTGACATCTCAGAGACCTGGGTTCTCCATCTGACAGCTGCATTGGTTGTAGTATCTGCCTACCAGCTGCACTGAATTCTTGTGTGCCTGGCTGTTGTGGTTCTCCATACTAGACAACAGCTGGGCTAGTGTAAAGCTCACCTTAGCAAGGCAGTGGCCTTCCTGCGCCCTTTACTAGCACTGGGACTGGTCCTGGCACTCCCAAAGAATGCCCCAAGTCTCCCAACACTCCAGTGATGCCACAGCCACTCTGGAAGCTTTGCAGAAGAACCTATCTCTGAGATTGTAGACAGAATGGTTGTGTCTGCCTCTCAGCACTGCCCATCCAGGAAAATCCCACAGCCCACGTGATCCCCTTATGTGCACCCAAATGCGCCACAGCCATTGTTTTCCTCATCAGCCAATAGCTGAGAAAGGCTCTACAGAAGCAGAAGAGCAGCTGAAGACAGGCCACCCACCTCCCCAGCCCTGAAAGGCCCAAGCACCGGGTCAAGGGCAGAAGTCACAGGCTCCTTCTGAGCCCCTCCCCACCTGGGCTCCAGATAGAGGCTAGCACAGAAGCCGGACCTACATCTGGTAAACCATACTCACCCTACCCTGTCTGGACCATTGGGACTGGTCCTGGAACCCCCAAAGAAAGCCCTCCAAGTCTCCTGACACTCCAATGATACCACAGCCACTCTGGCTGTGTTCATCTTTGCAGAACTCACCTCTGGGGTTTTAGATAGACCAATTTCTTCTGTGATTTTAAACTTTAAATTGCCTGGGATTCTCAGAACTTCTTGTCACTAGAGGCATAGAGGGCAAAGGGGCCAGGGAAGGGGGCACCCACACTAGGCGCACAACCCATGGGGCTCCTAATTCTGCTACCTGACACTTACTAGGGCTAGGACTCAGATGGTCATGTCCTCTCTTCCCACAGCAGTACCCTCCATGGTGCCTGACTCATTGGTCATTTAGATAAAGTCCCCAGAAAATGCAGATAAGGCATACCCTAAAGTAAACCTTCCTAGGCTAGGACAGGCTGACCATGGGGGACCCCTCCCCTCTCCAATACTGGTGGGTCAGAAGTTCATGATGGGAAAAACAGGTTCAGGAAAATGAGCATGTGGGGGCAATGGCAAGGGATGGGAGCAGGAGTGACAGCCCAGACAGGGCCTTACCCAGGGGTCTAGATAAAAGACATGGAAAATAGAATAAGGCACACAAGCCCATTCACTCAGAGGGAACGTTGCTCTCTTCTCTGAGACTGCAGGAATGGTTGTGGCCATGGGACCTGAGACCTATCCTAGAGAAGCAGGGCTCTGATGACAGGCAGAGCCCCTGGCCTCAGTCCCCATTCCCAAAGCTCATCCACTCCCCCCCCCCACACACCACCTCCTGCTGCCCTGGTGCCTGTTCAAAAAGCCAATAGGGTGCTGGGTTTAAATTCTATATGGAAGAGATTGGTGTGGGAATTCACCCAGAGACAGACCTTGGGGACACAGGCCCTGCCTAGGGGCTAAGGAGGAGGCTGCCCACATCCTATACAGGGACATAAATATGCTGTGCTCTTTAACCCAATAATCCCACTGTTTGGAATTCCTCCCAGAGACAGAACTGCAGAGGGAACGGGCTATACGTGCAGTGCCATTTATAGCAGCGTTCCTTAGGATGGTAAAGAGTGGAGCTAGCCAAAGCCTTCCACAAGTGGAGAAGCAATGTCATTAAAACAAATAAGAAAAGTGGAGAATAGGACGGTTCACATGGTCATGAGAAGGCAGGCAAGCACGTTCTGAAGACAGCATCTTGGGCCACAGGTGGTAGCAACACCCTCCTCTGGGCCATGAGAGACCATTGTGTCCAGAACCAAGACCTATCCTAGAAGAGGGGACATTCCAGAGGTGAGCCTCATAGGACAGGCAATGAACAGGTAAATGAAATCACAAGTCCCTCTCTACAGCTGACCAGCATCCCATGCCCCAGTTACCTTATTGCCTGCTGGAGGCTGGTAGTCACTCCCAGGTAACCCAGGAGACCATGAGCTCCTGAAGCAGGATCTGAGCACAGGGATGAAACTGGGGGCCCTATGATGCAGGAAGACCGGCTCTGACTGAGACCAGATTCCATGCAGACACAGGGGTCTTCTCTCCAGAACAAGGCTCTTGGTGGGCCATTTTTAGGAAGCTCCTTGAGTCTGTGGTGTGTGCTTGTGACCCGGTGAAGAAGTCCCTCACCCCCAAAGTGTGAGTTGTGCTTTCTGCTAACCTAGCAAGCAGTCTCAGGAATGACTGCGACAGCGGGACTGCAGAATCTACCCTTTCAAGCAGGAGACATGATATGGTGGCCCACAAGCAGAGGTGAAAGTAAAGCCTGAAGGAGGGTTGGTCTCGTGCCTACCAGCTCTCCAGGGCCCACAGTGCAAGAGGAAGCTACCTGGGCCTTAGCATGCTCAGCTGGCAAGAGATGAGCTGGAAGGCCCTTTCCTCAGTCCCAGAGCCTGGGGGAAACTCCCTTGGGTCAGGGAGATGAAGCAAGGAATTGCAGCACACCCCTACACTCTCACCCTAGTCCCAGGCCCAGGCCCAGCATCCTGGGGAGAGCCACTGGCTTGGTGTCACAGGAAGCTGGAAGGCCTCTCTGCTGCAGAGGCTTGCCCTATGCAGCTAAGCCTCTTCTAGCTCTGGGCCCGTGGGAGGCTCCAGGCAAACAGAGCAGTCAGCAAGCTAAACATGCTATTAGTAGTGATAGAGAACACTGATTACTCACACAGCTGTCAGGAGCAGTCCCAGCTCCCAGCATCAGCACCGAAGAGGGGCCACTACTCCTCTGCCCTCCCTGATACACCCACTCTGGGAAAGAAGGCCACAAGAATCTGTGTCCCCTGACAGCCCTGGGAACCAAGCCCTTTAGTGAGGGCCCTGGAGGTAAGGCCTGCTTCTGCACCTACCCTCAAGCTTTTGGTGCTCAAACTATAAACTAGGAGTAAAAGTGACACCAGTTTGTAAGGCTGCTGGGAGGGTTCTGAGGAGAAATCTAGTGTGAACACACCTTGCAAATGATGTGATCGAAACATTAGGATTCATCGAAACCAAATCCCTGGAGCTGGAGAGACGGCTCAGTGATTAAAACAACTTGCTGTTCTTTCAAAGGATTAGAGTTCAGTTCCCACCACCCCTGTGAGATGGTGCACACTGCTCCCAGCTCCAGCTCCAGCTCCAGCTCCAGCTCCAGCTCCAGCTCCAGCTCCAGCTCCAGCTCCAGGGGACCAAAGGTCCTCTTCTGGCCTCCCTGGGTACACACACACACACACACACACACACACACACACACACACACACACACACACACTCACACACACCCTCACTCATATACATAAAAGAGACAGCCCTGAAGCTTGGGTTGTAATCTAGGGGTACAGCAGCACCTAGCATATATGAGATCCTATATTTGATTCCTATACCATTAAGATAGAAAGAAAGAAAAGAACGATTGATTGATTGATTTGTGTCTTCATGAATTGTCACTATTCATTCACATAGTATGTAACTGAGCCTCAGGGTCACAGCTTGACCAAAAGCACACAACTGTAAACAGAAGAAAATGTCACTTTCCAGTGTTGAGGCCAGCAAAAATCTCAAAGGGCATCCAACCTGCAAAGTGGGGGTACAGAGGCCCAGGAATGAGATGTAAGTCATCTATGGCCACAGAGTGTCTAAAGACAGCATTCCAGGACTCTGCAGATCTGGGTTTGTCCTCCCCAGGGTCGGCAGGGGTGGCTTGGAAGAAGCTTAGTCCAGTACACTAAAGGGAACCCCTGCAGCTCCCAGAGCTCCCCATACTGTAGGGGTGAGTGTGTGTGTGTGTGTGTGTGTGTGTGTGTGTGTGTGTGTGTGTGTGTGTGTGTGTGTGTGTTAAGACCCAGCAGGACCTGGAGAACCGCACTCCTGGAGATAGGATGTAGGCTTGGGACTGGCTCATTAGGGTGTGTGTGCACAATTGGTGGGAAGGAGCCTGACCAGGTACAAAGCAAGCTGAGCCTTCTAACACCTCATACAACATTTGAGGCCTTGCCTGGAGCCTTCTTCTGTGGTACCTGGAATCCCAACTTCTGCAAGCCTGCCACTGCATCGTGATGTCTCCATAAAATACGTCTTCCCTACAGACAGAGGCAAATACCCTGAGCTCTGGGAGAAGGCTTGGTAGATGGTCTGAGAGGAGAGAGGAGCTGCCCACAGATGCATTGCCACCAGCTCCTGCCTGCCTCACTCACATCCACCTGTGCACACATGGAGTGCATCAGGGAGGCAGAGGTAACAATCGCACAGTGTGGGAGGCACATGGAGGGTGGAGGGGATTCGAGGGACAATGGGGCATAGGAAGCTCTCCAAGCCTCACCAGTACAGGGGAGGGGATGGATGCTAGTGACTCAGGGATACCTAGGAATAGAACTTGCCCCTTGAAGCCGCTGATGCCTGCACCCAGCCCTGTGCCTGTTGCAGGCCTGGTATGTTACCTTCATCTTGCCACTACCAGGACAGCCTTTGTGCTTGGCCTCTTAACAGCTGTGTGGCAGCGAATGAGCTCTAGTGTTGCCAGCCACAGCTGGGTGTGCTGACCTTCAGCAGACTACTGCCATCCCGAGCCACAAACCACAGAGCTGAATGGCCCGTCCTGCCACTCCAAATGGCATAGCTCCCAGGAGGCTGAGAGGTGGTTAGAGGATTGCCGAAGGTCAGCCTTTGAGATGGCCCTCACAAACAAGAAGTTCCTCACTCCCCTGATGCTCTTGTCACTCAGTGCCTCCTTCTGTTCTGTGCTGGCCTCTCTGTGGCCCTCTGTACCGGGTCCTCCATACCAATCCTCTGAACCCCAGGATTCCATGACACTAGGAACTGATGTGTCAACACAGATTGAGTATAGACTAAGGACCCTTCCTGGTGTCTAACCCTCTCGTCACCAAGTCTCTTCCAGCAGACCATTGGCCCCTAGCCCAGGACTGTTCTTTGTACCCTCCTTCAAGGAGACTAATCAGTTTTATCTGTCCTGTGAGGGAGATTTAGCCACAGGTGATGAAACAAAGGATTGGGCTTCCTCCCCACTGTGTCCATCCTTCTATCCACCCACCCACCTTCTGTTCTTTCATCTGCCTGTGTATCCCAGTCTGTCTGTCTGTCTGTCTGTCTGTCTGTCTGTCTTCTCATCCATCTCTTCATCAGCTGTGGTTGTAAAATGTCCCCCGGGGCTCATGTTCCTTACCTAGTTCTCTACAACCTCACCTTTAGGGTGTGAGGCCCCTGAAGGAAGTGAGCCTCTGGTTAGCCTAAATTCCCTCGCTGCTTCCTCAAAAGCCACTGAGATCAGAATACGTTGTCTTATACTCCAACTACCATGGCTGCCAGCTACTCCTGCTATCATGTGTGGTGGTGAAGGATCCCAGGTAAACTGAGCCTAGAAAAAAACTCCTTATGTTGCTCTTGTCAGGCATTTTGTCACCACAACCAAAGAACCCAATATACCATCCAACCATCTCACCCATCTCTGTATCCATCTACCTATCCATCCATCTATTCCATTCATCTATCCATATATATATATATATATATATATATATATATATATATATATCCATCTTTCTTCCAGTCCATCAGGCCAACCACCCAACCATTTTTGAATCCATCTCTCAAATTGATCACATTGATCACATATATCTACCCATCATCCATGTACCCAGAAGACTCTCAGAATGCTTGATGACATCATTCTTGGCAGGGTCTCCTAACAAGAGCAGGATGGCTGCGGCATTTGTCCTTTGTGGTGGCCCTGGTGCCCAGAGACTGGCACAGAGATAGTGTTCAGTGCAGATTTGTTGACTCTCAAATGAATAAATAGCCAGATCCCTCACCTGGAGGGTTGTAACAGAGCTTACAGAGACAGAGGCTCTGGTCCAGGGAAGGGTGTAACTTGCCCCAAGGTCACAAAGCAGGAGAGGAGAGGGCCAGGTTTTCTGCCTAGGGTCCTTCTAAACCAGTGGTTCTTAACCTTCCTAATGCTGTGACCCTTTAACACAGTTCCTCTTGTTGTGGTGACCCCAACCATAAAATTATTTTGCTGCTACTTCATAACTGTAATTTTGCTACTGTTATGAATCATAATGTCAATATTGACATGCAACCCTAAAGGGGTCTCAACCCACAGGTTGAGACCCACCGCTCTAGGTGGCTGTTCTCCCCACTGATTGTGGGAGCTGCCTGTGCTGGAAACTCATGGGAGCCTGACTCTGGAAAGAGGTAGGAACATAGAGCTGGGGACAGAGCAGGGACCAGAAGAGACAGTCATCCTGCACCAGGTGGACGCTGCTGAAAATATTCTGAGCTGGGACTGGCCATCTTAGGCAGGCCACAAGGTGGTGTGACTGATGTAGCTTGTCTCACGGGAGACAAAGGCTCTGTTGGTGTCACACCAGGCCAGATTCTGCACCATCCAGATCAGCCTGTGGCCACAGGCTTCTGAGCCCTACACCACTGGAGACCACTTCTTTCTGCCAGGTCCAGGGAGTTCTCACTCCACCTACCTGCCTAGCTGTGTGACCTTAGACAGCTCACTGCCCCTCCCTGCACCAGCCCAGCTCTGTCCTTCATAAACACCATATTGCTGGAAGCATACTCTTGGGCTTGTCGCTAGGAATTCTGGTCTGATATGTCTGAGGGTTTGCAGTTTACAAAAGCCCATGGCTCGGCCTATGGCTGAAGCCACCAGGAGCCAAAAGCACTGGACAGCCACCTCACTATCCTGGGCTTCAGTCTCCTTCCTCACAAATGGAAATACTCAGAGTCCTGCAGGCGTTGGGCCCTGTGGGAGATGACACAGTGACTGTATGTGACCAGCCTGAAGACTCAAAAGGGTAAGGAGCTTGGGAGTTCCTCTCTGACCTTGTTCAGTTCCTAAACAAGAAGGAGTGTAGCTCTCTCCTTCCTGGCTGTGTACTGTAGTTTTAATGGGAAATGACCCCTACAGGCTCACATGTCTCAACAATTAATGTGGCATTATTTTGGAAGGTTGTAGGACCTTTAGGAAGTGGAACCCACCGGAAGAAGTGACTCACTGGGGATCTTATTATATGACCTTACTTCCTGTCTGGTCTCCGTTTCCTGGCAATGAGGCAATGAGGCCCACTACGTCATTCTCCTATAGCCATGCCTCCCCTGTAGGGATGCACCCTTCTTCCCTTTAGTTGCTTCTTGTCAGGTATTTGATCATAGCGACAGAAGAGTAAACATGATGTGCCAGTCAGTTTTCTTCACTGTAACAAGATGCCTGAACCAAAGACTAGGGAAGAAAAGGCTGTGTGGGCTCCTGGTTTCAAAGGGCTGTCATTGCATGGTTAGGCAGCTGTATGACTCTGGGGCCTGTGGTGGAAGGGCATGGCCAAGCAAAGTCACTCACTATGTGGTAGCCAGGAAGCAGAAAGAGACAGCCAGGGAATGAGGACAAAATTTACCCTCAAGGCCAGGTGTAGCAATGTGCACCTGTAATCCCAGCACTCAGAGACAGAGGCCGGTGGATCTCTGTGAGTTTGAAACCAACCTGGTTTGCAAAACAAGTTCCAGGACAGCCAGTGGTACATGGTAAGACCCTGTCTCAAAAGAGAGAATGAAGAAAAGATTACCCTTTGAAAGCATACTCCTAGTGACCCACCTTCTCCAGCTAGGCCCTCCCTCCTAACTTCCCACTGTGCCATGAACTCATCCATGGTTCTTCTGTTGATGAGGTTAGGCAACCCCATGACCCAGTCACCTCCAAACAGCACCGCCGGCTGGGGCACAGCCATTCACACTTGAACTATTAGAGGACACTTCATATCCAAATCAAAGCACTGGCCCTATTGCTTTCTGTAGAGATGATGCCAAGGGCTTGCTTCCCTAGTGCCCCTTCAAGACTACGGCATTGTCCTGTGACCTAGCCCAAAGAACAAGAGGAAGTCTGATAAACTTCGTGAGGAAAATGCCCCTTTACTGTCTTTGGATATGTAAAGGCATGTTGTCTAGTGATATGGCAGCCATTTTGTGACCATGAGGAGACAAACTAAAGGAAGACATCATTCTTGATAATCATCCCACTGAGCTGCCAAGTTAACCGTCCCCTGGAAGCACCCTGGCTCTGTTTGTTATATGGCATGATAAAACATTTTCTCTGTTTACACACTTGGCTTGAACAGTTTGTTTACTGATAGTCAAAAGCAGCCTGACACAAAGGCTCGGCATTAGTGGGAACCCATCTGCTTTCCCAGCCTCATTTTCTGATACAGCTCCAGGAAATGCCTTGGGTTTTTCTTACTAGCTGCAGAGTCCCTCTGGCCTTCTCTAATTGGTAAACTCCTAGCCATCCCTCAAAGCCTACCCTACATACTCAGCACTCAGGTTGGGGTGAGGTCCCACCAATAGAGTCCAAAGACCCATCTCACTACTCCAAATGTCCTCACTGTGGAAGTTCTCACACAATTTTCTGTCCCCTTTTGAGCCAGCCCTCCCTCTTCATGGTAAGCTCTTTAGTGGAGGGGGCCTTTCCTTCATCCAGGTCCCCCTAGCATCACCCCTGGTAACTATTGAGTTATTGACAGCCCAGATTCCACCTCTCCAGCTCTCAGTACCCAGTGAACCTACCCCAGCTGGGCAGGAAGGAGAAAACCTTTCAAGCCAGCCCCAGGGAAAGCCAGTGTCCTTTGGGCCTGGGCCTGGAAACGGCCCCTCCAGCTGCATACAGAGGTCCTCTTCTGGGAACCTGGGGACAGGTAGCCATGGAGAAGGGAGGCTGAAGCTGCAGTTAGACTCAAGGGGTTTCTTTTAAAGTAGGTTTTAAAGGGTGTTTTTTAAATTGCTCAAGAACATGTCTTTGTTATTTTTTTTAAAAGCTTAAAGTATTCCAGACAGAATTAATGCGCCTCTTCACCACCCTTCCCTCCCCCAGACAAAATCCTGTCCCCAAAGGAAACTTCTTCAGCTGGTGTTTTAAAATAAAGATAATAGGTTCTCCTCTCTCTCTCTCTCTCTCTCTCTCTCTCTCTCTCTCTCTCTCTCTCTCTCTCCTTCCCTTCCCTTCCCTCTCCCTCCTCTCTCCCCCTTCTCCCCCACTCTGTTCAGTGTCTTGTTGGAGATGACGTGTTTCCCTCCCCAAAGCCATCATGGAAGGGTTTCTCAACTGTTCCTCAGATCTTTCACACCTCAGGCATAGAGCTTTGTCCTTTAGGTATGTGTCTATGGCTGTCCTTTCCAAATGGGTCACACTGTGATGCAGTCCCGCCCTCAGCAGCATTTCTCCTTTTGTGGACAGAGAAGCTGCTAGAGTGCCTGTAGGGTGTGTCATCCCCATCCTAGGGTGATGCCTGGGGTCTTGGCTGTGTGTTCCAGGCAGCCAGGGAGAAACAGAACTTCACCCGGGAGACACTCAGAGCATATGTCACTACTCTAGGACTAGCAAGGCCTGGACACCTCTGCTGGGGCTTAGCTTCTGTTTCTTCCCCTGGGGCAGGAGTTAGACACAGGCCCTTTGCATTTCTTCACTGGCCCCAATGTCCCTTGATCACTACACAATGCCAGAGCCCCTGCCAGCAGGGCCCAGCAGTGGCACTTGGCAAGAGAAGCCCCTAGGCAGTATTGCAGTGCCCCACTGTCTCCTCCTGCTATAGCTTCCGGTTTAGAGATAAACGCCCTCTGCACCCAAAAACTAGGAAGCATTCAAAAATGTAATAATTTCTGGTAATAAAATCCTTCCCAAGTGGGAGGCAGTGGCTGTAGCAGCCAGGTTTGTTGCAAGCAAGGGAGAGTCCCCCCTCCCCCATCTTCTCCCCCTGCTCTCCTTGTACTTAATGTGAATTCCTGAAGTACAGGGCAGCAGCAGAATATTTGCTTAGCCTACGCCAGGCACTGGATTAGAATCTGATGTAGCAAAACAAACAAACAAACAAACAAACGATAGTAGAGTGCCTTCCTGGTACTTGTCCCCAGTGTGCTTTGCTTAAGCTAACAGTGGCTGCTTTGCTTGTTAGTGTTTCCTGTGCCTGCTTCTGCTTGCTGGGGCTTCTGGGTGACAGGATGTTACTGTGGAGGTCAGAGGAGCTGCCCAGCAGCTGGAAGCTGAGAGGTCAGCCAGGCAGGAGGTCAGGTCTTCCCCCGAGGTCAATGATCTGCTCCAGGAGACGGAGGTGGGTAACTGGCCTCGGTTCTCAAGCTCCAGACCACCCTTCCTCCCCCCAGCTCTGCTTCTCTCGGAGAACCTCTAGAAATGTCACTCTACCCAAATAAGAGAGAAGGAAAAGTGCGTGTGCAGTGCCCAATCCCATCACCAGGCAGTTTTTATCCTGAAGCCTACCACACCTCCTCCATCTTCCTTCTGTCGCATGTGGCGTCAAGGTAGGTGAGGGACACCAGGAGGGGCCAGGTCATGGAATGGGGATACAGGTAAGTGGTCCCCAAGGAGAGGAAAGAACATAGGAATGAATGCAGGGCTCAGGCTCTCAGGACACCTTGCTGTATTCTGGGCTGACATGCAATAAGTGTTCCATTGTGAAGGTCAGCCACTGCTCCACCAAATATGGCAGCTGCAGAGGCTGGCCTTGAGCCTAAGGAGGCTGCCCACTCTTCAGTCATCACCCTCACCCCATTTTGCCACTTTGAACTGAAATTGCAATGCAGGCATTCCCTGGACCCTGAGGATCCATGCCATAGACTGTGGGCACTCTGCCCTGGCCCCTGAGTGCTGAGGACCAGTGCCTGCCACAGACTGTGAGACCTCTTGATTGTGCTGTATCTTCTTTCCCATTCCCTTTTTACCTCTTCCTGTCCTCCCTCAAGGGTGGAATTAGCAATAAATGCAAGCCCCATCCATTTCTGGAGCTGCCACACCCCCTATTCCCCCTGTTCCCTCACAGGTCTATTTAGCCTGTGTGACATGCTAGCCATCAGGGTTGTCATTGTTCACACTTGCTTACCCTGTCTGGGAACAGGTCTTCACTAGCCTGGGCTCATCCATCCAGAAAGACACACCAGGGAAAGAAAGAGTGGGCAGACAAAACGGGTTGTGACCTTGGGTTTTTCTAGAGCTGGGAAGTGCTCTGGCTGGAAGGGCCAGAGGAGACTCGTTGCCACCTGCCAGCTCCCAGCTGTGCCAGCATCTGTCTAGGACTCATTGCTGCTTAGAAACTAGATCTGAGCCCACCAGGGCGTGGGACCACCACAGCTGACTGGGGCTTTTTCTCAGGTTATCTGACCTCAGGACTGCCCCTGCCTGATGATGAGGGATGAGGAACATGGGCTCTTTCAGATATGCAGGGCGAAGCTCTGGGGTAAGAAGAGCCTGTGTGTCCTCAAGGATCCCTGAAAATGTGGCCTGCGGCTCTCAGGCCCTTGGCTGATGTGTGTTCACCTCTTCCCTGGAAAGTGCCACCCCTCCTCCAGTCCCCAAGCTAGCAGAGATAATGAGGGTCTGATGAGCTCTGAGGGCACTCCTGCCTTCTCCCTAGAAGAGACAGGATTGCATCCTGGGGCAGGAAGCCTCCTGGGCCATGCCTGCACTCCCCTCCCCCAGTGGCAGTCAGCAGAGCTGTCAGAGCTGTCTCTTTCCCAGAGCCACCTCTCAGCGACAGCCATTAAACTTCCTTTTATTAGCACAATTACTGAAATGTTGGAGTTGGGGGGCTGTGTTCCTTTCATTTTTGGAAAGAAAAGTGACTGGATTTCTCAGAAAGAGGAGGTGGAATGGTATCTGGCTTGCTGGAGGTGCCTCTGGGTTCCAGCTCTCTTTCTTCTGTCCCTAGGCTCCTGTGACATTGTCAACTGAGCGATAAAACAGCCCAGAACTTCTGCAGCCATAGAGGTGGTGCCCTGGTGTGCTATAGGAAGTGACCTCCCTGCTGCATTCAGGTCTTCTTTTGGTCCAGCAAATGATCAAGGGCTGGCCTGGAACCCTCAGCATGGCTTGGCAGTGTGGGGCCGTTATCTCTCTCCCACCCCCTCTTGCTTTCCTTCTCTCCTTCATTCTCTCATCATACCCCCCCCAGGAATGGAAGCCAAGGTACCTCAACATGTTGGGCTTGTGCTCCCCACCCCAGCCCCCTTAGCTTCACAACAGTGAGGAACCCAGAGGTCTTCCTCCTTGGTAGGGAATAGACATTGCGGCAGATCTGTGGCTGTAGGCCAAGGAAGAGTTTGTCTCTTTTTTTATGGTGAGCCTCAGAAGGGCTAGGGAAAGCATCCATCTCAAGGCTACCACCACACTCTGCCGACCAGCTGGTCTCTGAACCCAGATTCTTCTGTCTCTGTAACTTCTCAGCCTCAAGAACGTGCACTAGAAACATGAGAAGGATGTATGAGGGGGTGGCAAGGCATGGCAGAAGGACTACTGGCTATACAAGCATCTGCCTTTGCTTGCAGGAGAAGAAACGGGTCCAGGAAAGTTGGGTGATGTGCACAAGGTGGAACCCTGCCTGCCTGTCTCCCCACTCCATGCCAAGTGACCTCTTCTTCATCCACCAGAATGGTTTCTGGTCTACCAGCCCTGTAAGAACTATTTAAAAGCAGTTGCTCACACATGAGTATAAATTAGCTTTATGGATGTTTTCTCCAAGCAAACAAGGCAAGGGCATTGGCGGGAGAATTTTTCAGAAGAGGTAGATAGGATAACTGTGAACCCTCTAGCTTTGTTCCAAGAGGACAAGCTGAAAGGAAGAGCCAAGGCAACTGTTGTACAAGCAGAGGCCTGGTTTCAAGTCTAGTGTCTATGGTGTGTTCATTCTGATCTCTAGGCCCCAGTACTGGCAAAACCAGAAATGCCCTCTTTCCTGACTTTTGTTCTTGAGGTGGGGGTCTCATGTAGTCCAGGCTATTCTCCGATTTAATATGTAGCCAAGAATGACTTGAACTTCTGATCTTCCTGCCTCCACCTTCTAAGTGCTATGATTACAGGTTTGTACCACATCTGGTTTTGCAGGGATGGGGAAAAAAACTTAGGGCTTAAAGCCTGTGAGACAAGTGCTCTACCAACTGATAGCCACAGCCAGAATCCTGCTGGCTTTTCAAGAACACACACACACACACACACACACACACACACACACACACACACACACACACTCCCTTTCTCTCACCACCTGATGTCTTGTGCCACTCTGGGACTGCCAGCAAGAAGGCTATCACTAGATGTGGCATCTCAACCTTTCAACATCAAGACAGTGACCCAACCAATCCTTCCCCTGCTCAAAATTCACGCAGCCTGTGGTGGTGTGTGATTACCAACAGAAAACCAGTAGCTATGCCCCACTGCTGCCACAACTGTGGCAGTACAGTCTAACAGCACTGGTCCCCTCTGACCCATGACTGTGTAAGTACAGTCTAACTGCATAGGTCCCCTCTGTTCTACCACTCTGTAGGGACAGTCTGTGTCAGTCCCCTCTGCTCTATGACTCTGTAAGTACAGTCTAACTGTGTCAGTCCCCTCTGACGGAGTTAGACAGTACTTACAGAGTCATAGAGTCAGTCCCCTCTGACCTATGACTGTGTGAGTGCTGTCTAACTGTGTCAGTCCCCTCTGACCTATGACTGTGTGAGTACTGTCTAACTCTGTCAGTCCCCTCTGCTCTTTACACTTGCTCCACCATGCACTTACCTCCACATTTCTAATACCCTTGATTAAACAATCAAAACTGTGAGGGTTTTTTAAGTTAAAAAAAAAAAAGTCTCCCAACTGTCCACATACTTAAAATTTCTGGTGCTCTCACTCCCTCCTGGGGGACTGGCTTTCTGTCCAGGACTTTCTCTTTGGCTTTCTGTTCACTATGGGACCCAAGTCACAGGATGGCACCACCCACACTCAGGGAGGGGCCTCCCTCCTCAGCTAAGCCTCTCTGCAAACACCCTCACAGGCATACCTAGATGTGTGTCTTGAGTCAAGCTGACCGCAGAGGTGAGCAATGACAGTACTGGCTACTACCCATTGTTTGTGTGCGCCGCGTTCACTCACCACACAAGGACATCCAGTTGCATCCAAGTTCTGTCATTCACAAACAAATCAGCTCCGAATGTCACAGGTAGGTTTGTCCCCGGACATTAGTGTTCAGCTCATTCAGGTAAATACCCAAGAACCATGCTGGACAGACAGAAGGACATACTTAGCTTTCTAGAATGTGCCAAACTGCTTTCAACATGGCTGTACTGTGTCCACACTTCCTGCCAGCCATGCCTGAAAGTTCCTGTGGGCTCTCTGTCCTCACTCACATTTGGCATTATTAGGATTGTGGATTTGGAAGAGTCTAGTAATTACTCCAACTCCAGTCACATACACTGCTGAACACACCATTTGGTGGTGCCGGGATGGAGTCCAGGGCCTTGTACTTGCCTGCCCAGAACTCTACCACTGAGTTCCCTTTACCCTTCTTTCAACCTCTGTGTGTTTGAAAATGTTCTAATAAAGTGTTTGAAAAACTGAGCTGGGGAGAAGAGTTGGGGTGAACAGGCAAAAATTAACTGCCAGTGAAGGGCAGGTCACCACCCCCACCCCCTAGCAAAGATGACTCTGTCTACAGAGGGAATGAGAAAGGGGTGCTGTCAGGTTTTTTGTTGTTGTTGTTGTTTGTGTGTTTGTTTTTGTTTATCTATTTGTGTTTTTACATCCCAATCAAAGTTTCCCCTCCTTTTCCCCCAGTTCCTCCTCCCCTCCCCCACCCCTTCTCCCTCCTCTGTTTCTCTTCAGATAAGGGTGGGCCTCCCATGGAGATCAGCCAGCCTTGGCACATCAAGCTGTAGGGAGACTAAGCACCTCCCCTTCCATTAGGGCTGGGCAAGGCAATCCAGCAGGAGGGATGGGTCCCAAAAGCAGGCGACAGAGTCAGAGATGGAGACAGCCCCTGCTCCCACTGCCAGGAGGGCCACAAGAAGACCAAGTCACACCACTGCAATGCATATGCCAAGGGCCTAGGTCAGTCCCATACAGGCTTTCTGGTTGTCAGTTCAGTTTCTGTGAGCCCCCATAAGCCCAGGTTAGTGAGTTCTGTAGATTTTTCCTGTGGTGCCCCCACCCCCACCCCACTGGCTCCTACAATCCTTCCTCCCCATCTTCTGCAGGATTCCCTGAGCTCCACCCAATGTTTAGCTGTGGATCTCTCTGGCCATTGTTCTTATGAGCAAGGGGCAGGTTGCTGCTCTAAGGGATGCTGACTGAATGGAAGGTTCCAGAACACAAGGGTGAGACTTCCTTCCCCACTTTCTTCACATCCTTTTCAGAAGAGACACTGGCAAGTGAGCATGCATCAGTCAGGATAAACTAAGTTTTGCTTCAATAACAAAAAATCCTCAAATACCACTGACTTTTCTCTCCTGCTTCATGTCCCCATGGTGGAGATTTGGCTACAACCTTGATACATGTCATCTTTATTTTAGGTTCCAAGGTGACAACAGTACTTTCATTTAGAACATCCTACCCCAAAGCAGGAGCGAGGGAAGGGACCGAACTACTCAGGAGGATGAAGCAAGAAGATCACCGTAAGCTCAGAGCCAACCTGGGCTACATACATAGAAACACTCTGTTTTAATAGATAAATAAATACAGAGGAAGAAAAAAGGCAAAGCACATATGGTAGCCACCTTCTAAAGGGGTCTAAAAGACTGGCAATACTTCTGCACAAATCCCAACAGCCAAAACAAGTCACTGTCCACACCTTGGCTCAGATGCTCATGAGTACCCTATCATTTGGCTGCAAGACGCCCTATATACTGTGGCAACAGTGACTGGTCGCACCCTGGGGAATCATCAGAATGGTTTGAGGTCTGGGAAGTGAGAAAGTTGGGGCAGGGATGCCTGAGGACAGGACAATATGATGGTTTTCTTCAGAGGTCTTTTGAGGCTAGACAAGGCCACACTGGAGGCAGCCTAAGAACATGAGAACCTTGTCACTGGATTGTAGGGGGGGTGGGTAGCTTCTGGCTTCTGGTCAGCACTGGAAACAGGGTCTGACCAGAGTTCACACGTGTGAACTCTGGTTACCTCCATGGGTCCCACTAAGAGCCAGTAGTGGAAGACATCACCGCCTTCCAGCCTCCCCCCTTCTCTACCTGGAAACATGAAGGATGGCAGTGGACTCCCATTTAGTAGTGTCATGGATGGAGCCCCAGAACAAGAAGAGCTGGAGGGGCTGATCCAAGCACCGGTGTCCCACCAAATACTGGTGGGAAGCACACCTGGGAGAGACTCAGCTTTCTCCTGCGCTATCTGGGTGGGGGCTACAGACAGCCAGGGTTCCCACCAAGCATGTTTGATGAGAGGGGCCACAGAGTGAAAACCTCCAGCCTCCAGAACCTGCCCTGGGCCCTGAGATCTTGCATTCTGGACAGGGCTATTACTGACTAGCCCTATGACCCTGGGCAAGGGGCCTTGGCCTGTGTCTCCAAGTGTTTCTAAGCAAAGCCATTGAGTGCTGGCCCTTGCTGTGAGAAGGCGTCCCAGTGACTCTGCCCTCCTACTGTGCCTGTTGTCTGTAGAGAGGCACTGTCTCACTCATGGCTGCTTTGCTTCCCAAGGTTATCAGACAGTAGCAGCCTTCTTATGAGGTCATCCAAAGCAACAGAGTTTTTGCCGGTTCCCAGCCTGTGTACCACCCAGCACAGCATGAGGCAGAAGGGAGAGTCTCAGGCTCACCCTAGTCCAGCTAAGAGAACAATTTCTGGAAGCCGTTCCCAAGGAAGAGTAGCAGGTCCTAGTGAACCTCTACTGCTATCCTGGCTCTAACTACAGATCTCCAAGCTTTCATCCTGAGCTCAGTTAGGACCATGAACATCCTTGCTGTCACCAGTGGTAAAGATGGTATGACCTGGACTCCTGGGTTGCACAGCCAGCAACCCCTAGGGCATTGCTGGGGACTTCCACAAGGACACAGCAGGAAACATGACAGCAAGAGGGAGGTACTCTCCTGAGTGGCCTTGAGAGAAATATCTGTCCCCTAGGTATGGGGTAACCTGAACAGTGTCAGGTTTATGAGGAAATCCCATGAGGAGAGCAGAAGGCTGCAGTGTGGGGAAGGGTGAAAGAATTTAGTAGGTAGAGTCCAGTAGCATATGAGAAAACAAGCCAAGTGTTTCAGGACAGATCTGAAGAAGGGAGCTGAGTTCAGAAGTCATGCCATAACTCTAGGGGAGTAAGGGAGTTCCTGAACAGAGAGAGAGAGAGAGAGAGAGAGAGAGAGAGAGAGAGAGAGAGAGAGAGGGTGGGCTGGCCCCAAATGTGTGCATTTTGACTTTTGTGGTGCAAGGAACAGGTCCGCTATGTACACTTGTGTTCCTCCTGCCTCTGCTTTCCCAGAGCTGGGATTACAGGCATGTACTAGCACCAAGGGTTTTGAAGCCCAGATTTCCTTGTGTCCCAGGAATGAAGTGACTTCAATTAACTCATTTCTGTAGGCTGTTCTCGCCACCTCCCATGCCAGTGTGCTTTGAAACTTACAAAGGACTCACCTGTGTCCCAAGCAAGGCCTGCACCCAGCCTTGTTGCTTTGGTAAAGAAAAGACAGCAGCTTGCCCAAGGCCACACCATGTGGAAGGGGCTTCCCAGAGTCCCCCACATAGCTCTGGAGCTGCCCTGGTTGGTTTAGAAGGAGGCCAGCATACCCTGGATCAACACCAGTCTCCTGGGCCAGCACTACACAATGTCACTCTAATTAGGAGACAGAGCATATGGAAGCTGCCAAGGCACTCACAGAAATCCCTGTCCCTCCCTGCCCCAGCTCAGCCTTCTGCAGAGCCATTGGCCTCCAATAGGACTATGTAGGGAGGAGGAGATGTCAGGACTGGCGCCAGAGCTGGCCAGCCAGAGGCCACGGACCAAGAAGCCACTCACGTCTACACATTTCTGAGCATCCACAAGCCTTGACCTGCTTCCAGGGGCCAAGGCCCCTACCCTTCGCTGGGGACAGAACTTCAGAGCTGACTCAAGAGCGCTGGCTAGCCCAGCAGACAGTCACACAGAACGCTAAATCTTCCAAGCCCTCCCAGTCCTGGCCCTGCCTCAGGGGTGTGCAGTCAGAGCCTAGCATTCTCTGCTCCACTGGAATCCTGACTGCTGAGCCACTCCCACCTCACTGCTCTTGTAGGCCATGGGCCCCTGACGTGTCTGTGGTCTTCCTTGTGCTAGAGGAAGGCTACACACCCAACCTGCAGACCTTACAGTGTGCCACCAGTGTGATTCAGCCGTTCATCTGCCCCACTCCCCTTGGATGGTCATGCATCCTTAGATATATCGGGTGTGCTCATGTTTACTCAAGTGGATGCTTTGGAGGGCCCTGTCCATCGGCACTGTAGCTTTAAGGTCCCCAGTCGACCATTTGTCACTGTGTTTGTGACTTCTGCCAGCTGTACAGCTCATACCTATCCACCCCACCCCACCCTACCCCAGCCAGACCCCCCACATTGAGCCCCAGCTCTTTGTTTTGGTTTTTTGAGACAGGGTTTCTCTGTGGCTTTGGAGGCTGTCCTGGAACTAGCTCTTGTAGACCAGGCTGGTCTCGAACTCACAGAGATCCACCTGCCTCTGCCTCCCAAGTGCTGGGATTAAAGGCGTGCGCCACCAACGCCCGGCGAGCCCCAGCTCTTTTCTACCCCCAGTAACACTGCAAGGAACGGCATCAGAAGGTTCTCCCGAGAGACCTCTATAGGAAGGTTTCTTGAAGGAAACAGCCAGCACTGGGATGGTGGGTCACAGTCAGATATCTTTAACATGACAGGGGCTGTCACTCAGCTCCCAGGTGACAGCACCAATGGAACTCCCAATGACAACCAAAAGGTTTCACAGCTCCGCAGCCCCAATCAACTCATGCTTTTCTCCAGCCTTCTTGTTCACGGGACCTGAACCTGAACCGGTCAAATTCGGTGCTTCTCTCTGTGGTTACAAGGGAACCATAGTATCTCTTCATCAGCTTGTCAGTGGCAGAGGTGTGTATGAGTGGAATTATGCCCCCCAAATTTATTTGTTGAAGTTCTTTAAAAGTTTTCCCCAGGCTTCAGGTTTCAATAGCTATTGAAGTTTTGTAAATGCCTCGAGGGGCTAGAGCAGTGATTCTCAGCCTCCCTAATGCTGCCACCCTTTATGTTGTGCTGACCTCCATCCATAAAATTATTTCACTGCTACTTCCTAACTGTAATCCTGCCACTTTTGTGAATTGTAAACATTTTTGGTGATAGAGTTTTGACAAAGGGGTCTGGACTCACTTGAGACTCACTGAGCTAGAATGATGGCTCTGCCATTAAGAATGCGCGCTGCCCTTGCAGAGAGGACTGCAGTTCACTCTCCAGCACTCCTATTGTGTGGCTCACAACTGCCTGTGACTCCAACTCCAGGGGGTCTGACACCCTCTTCTGGCCTCTGAGGGCACCCATATGCACATGGCATGCATACAGTCTCACACACACACACACACACACACACACACACACACACACACACACACTTAAATGTTAAACAATGACTGAGTTGAGTTCCAGTGAGATCACTTGGGTGGCCCTGAAACCAGTGGGCCTAGAATCCTGCAAAGCAGAAACAAGAACATAGACACAGCCATAGGATGGACCTTGGGAAACTATGGATAGAGAAGAGGGGCTACAGACGGAAACCAACCCCCTGCCCAACACACACAGTCTTGCTTTTCTCATTCCCAGAACCATGAGAAAGAAAGAAATGTCCCAGGTATGAGCCACATAGCCTGTGGTGCTTTGTTCTGGCAAGCCTAGAAAAAGCAATTGTGAGATTTTCAAAATATATAAATAACGACCAGAGTGTCAGGGATTTCAGACAATCAGAAGAATTCATGATGATTGATACTGTCAACTTGACAGAACCCAAAATCAACTACAAGACAGGAGTTCCTAGATTTGCTGCATTAAACTGAGAAGATCTTCTCTAAATATGGGTGTGATCCCACAGGCGGCGCTCGGGGGGAGGGGTGCTTGGATGGAATAAGAAGGGGAGAGTGAGTGAGTTGAGCCCCCACATTCATCTCCGCTTCCTGCCTGCTGGAGCAGCATGGCCAGCTGCCTTACCTTCCCTGCCACAATGGACTGTGTGTCCTCTAATTGTAACACAAAGCAAGCTGCGTGAGTCAGGTGCTTGACCATAGCAATCAGAAAAGTAACTAATGCCAAGATGGAGAGTCCACTGTACCTGTGTCCACTGTGGCTATGCCAGCAACACCTGGCCTCATGTCACTACTCCCCAGCTCCCACTCACAAATGCAATAGTCAGGGTAAGTTTATGCCATCAGTGCCTCATGACAGGGCTAAGTGTGTTTCCATAGACAGTATGAACTTTAACTATAAGGATCTGACTACAGAATTTTCCTTTAAATATGCCCAGCCATCGAGAAAGAATTTGAACACACAACAGCAAAAGCAGCTATGCTGGCATGCACTGCCCAGCACTAGGAAGCTTGCTCCTGACCATTTAGGGTTCTGCCCTAGCTTGCTTCCTACTATGATAAAAATCAAAACCAAAAGCAACTTGGGGAGGAAAGGGTTTATTTTAGCTTACAGTTTATAATCCCTCATGAAGAGAAGTAAGAGCAGGAACTCAAGGCAGGAACTGAAGCAGAGGCCATGAAGGAATACTGCTCACTCCATGGCTTGCTCATCTTACTTTCTTACAGAACACAAGACTAGCCAGGCAGCAGTGGCGCACACCTTTAATCCCAGCACTCGGGAGGCAGAGGCAGGCGGATCTCTGTGAGTTTGTGGCCAGCCTGGTCTATAGAGCGAGTTCCAGGACAGGCTCCAAAGCTACAGAGAAACCCTGTCTCAAATAGCCACCAAAAAAGAACACAAGAATACCTGCCCAGAGGTGGCAACACCCACATGAACTGGACCAACCCACACCAATTATTAATTAAGGAAATGCCCTACAGACTTGCCTACAGGCCAATCTGATGGAAGCGTTTCCTAATTGAGGTTTACATTTCCATCACAACCCCTTGAAACCTGACATACAAATACATCATTATTAAACCATGTTTGTTTATCCCCAAGATCTCAAGTAAATATCACAATATGAAATACGGTCCAACATTAAAAGTTCCACAGTCTTTAAGACATTCAGACACTTTAAAAATTCGGTCTCTTTAAATTATCCGGCATCTTGGAAAATCCTAAATCTTGCAAATGCGGGCTTCTATAAAATTAAAAACAAGTTTCATACTTCTTATTCGAAGAGGGGGACACAGTCACAACCAAAGTGAAGCAAAACCAAAGTCTGCTGGTGTGAGTATCACTGTGCAATTCTAACAATAACTCATTGGGTCTCACTTACTCGTGATCTCCTGGCCCCTAAAGGGCTTGAGTGGTCACACTCCTCTGGTTCTGCCACCACAACACACACAGTTTCCCTCATAGTCTCAGGACAGCTCTGCTCCACACCTGCTGAAGTTCTTGGTGGTCAGCCCACAGTCCTGCATCTCCAATATTTTTTGGTCTCCATCGCAACTGAGTCTGCACCTTCACCAAGGCCTCCCTGGGCCATTTCTGGCCCTGCCACATGTTGCCAAGCCTCAGCCACGCTCCATGACCCCTCCAATCGTGGGGCTCCACTGTAACTGAGGCTGCACCCTCACCACTGGCCTCTCCTAGCCTCTCACGTGCTGAACCTCAGCTGCTCCCTATGACCCCTTCAAACAACTGGGAGACTCTCACACAGGACCAAGGATGGCTGCCAGCTTGAGCTGCAGCCTTGACTCCCTCTGGACCACAGCTTCTATTCACTGACTCCGAGGAAGTATGTTCCAGATGTTCAACTCAATTTTGCTGGTCTCTATTAATCACAGTCGACCCAGCTAATCAGAACTGATTGTCCTCGAAAAGCCAAGTTTTCATTTTAGTAGTGCTGGTCTCTAGTTAATCACAGTTGATTCACAGTCCCAGCTGATGAGAACTGCAGATTCTGTTTAGGGTTTTGTTGTTGTTGTTGGGTTTTTTTGTTTGTTTGTTTGGGGGGTTTTTGCTTTGTTTTATTTTGAGACAGTCTTTCCTTCGTAGCCCTGGCTGATCTAGAACTTGGTAGACCAGGCTGGCCTCAAACTCACAGAGATCTGTCTGCCTCTGCCCTTCAAGTGCTGGGGTTAAGGGTGTGTACCACACACCACCATTCCCAGCCCAGAAACTACATATTCTTAATACAAAACATCACATGAATGGCCCCAATAGAATCTGAGAGACTGAAACTTGCCAGGCCAGGCCTCCATCATCTTCACTGCTCAAAACATAAAGAAACTAGACATCAAACTACCAAACAAACCGACTAAAAAACGGGGTAGAGCTCTAAACAGAGAATTCTCAACAGAACAATCTCAAACGGTAGAAAGACACTTAAGGAAATGCTCAACATCCTTAGTCATCAGGGAAATGCAAATCAAAACCACTCTGAGATTCCATCTTACACAGATCAGAATGGCTGAGATCAAAAACACCAGTGACAGCTTATGCTGGAGAAAGGGAACACTCCTCCATTGCTGGTGGGAGTGCAAACTTGTACAGCCACTGTGGAAATCAGTATGGCTATTTCTCAGAAAATTAGGGATCAACCTACCTCAAGACCCTGCAATACCACTGTTGGGACATATACCCAAAGGAGGCACAGTCACACCACAAGGACATTTGCTCCACTATGTTCATAGCTACATTATTTGTAATAGCCAGATCTTGGGAACTACCTAAGATATCAGTTAAGATATCCCTTAACTGAAGAATTGATAAAGAAAATGTGGTATATTTACTCAGCATTAAGAAACAATGACATCTTGAAATTAGCAGGCAAATGGACAGAACTAGAAAAATCCATCCTGAGTGAGGTAACCCAAAGCCAAAAAGACAAACATAGTATGTACTCACTCATAAGTGGTTAACAGACATAAAGAAAAGATATCCAGCCTTCAATCCACAACCCCAGAGAAGCTAGAACTGTCTTACAGAAACAGATGGAAGCGGATGCAGAAATCTACAACTAACCAATGGGCCAACTTCCTGGAGAACAATCAAAGTGAGGTAGAAGCAATAATATGAACAAAGGAGTCAAGACCATGATGAGGAAACCCACAGAATCAGCTGGCCCGAGCTAGTGAGAGATCACTGACTCAAGTCTGACAAATGCGGAATCTACATAAGACTCCCTTAATATAGGTGATAGTGGTGCAACTGGGACAATATATGAGGCCACTGGCAGGGGGGTCCAAGACCTAACATAATGCACAAACTGACTTAGTGGAGCCCAAGCTATATGGAGAGATACCTTGCCCAGCCTAGACATGGGGTGTAGGGGGTGGGGAGATGCCTTGGTCCTGCCTCAACTAGATGATGGTACAGACTTAATAGACGTCCTAGGGGAGGCCTTACCCTCTCCGAGGAGCAGATGGGAAGTGGGGGAGGAGCGGGGGGAGCAGGAGGAGAGGAGGGAAGGGGAACTGAGATTGGAATGTAAAAAATAAATTAATAAAAAAAATTAAAAAAAGAAAACATCCCATTAAGCTTGGAGCATTAATGGATTTTCCCAACCTAAAATTCTAAACATTTCCACAGCCCTTTCCAAAAGGTCTGTCACACAATAGCCTACATTCCAGTACCAGTTTCTGTCCTTTTTTTGCTTCCTATGGCTTTAACAAAGCTCACGACTAAAAGAAAATTGGGAAGGGAAGGGTTTGTTTCAGCCTACACTTTACAGTTCATCGTGATGGGAAGACAGGACAGGAACTCAAAGCAGGAACAGAGGCAGAGGCTGTAGAGGAACACTGCTTACTGGCTTGTTTCCATGGCTTGCTCAGCCTGCTCTTTCATGCAATCCAGGACCATTTGCCCTGGGTTTGGTTTGCCCATAGTGGGCCAGGACCTCCCCACCCTAACCATTAATCAAGAAAATGCCCCCACAGACTTGCCTACAGGCCAATATGATCGGTGCATTTTCTTACCAGAGATTCCCTCTTTTCCTAGATGTCATAAACAAAACAAAAACAAAAACAAATCAACCAACAAACAAAAAAACCAAACCACTACATAGTCTTTGTTGTTTTAGTGTTTTTGGTTTGGTTTTATGGGCCCATGGATTGAACCCAGGCCTTGTGCGCTCTAGGCAAGCACCCTACTGCTGTGGTACATGACCCCCATTTAGACTTCTTTAACAAATTTCCTGTGTGTGATGGTTTGAAGGCGTGTTCCCAGATTCCTGTCCACCTGGAGCCTGACTCTATCTAGTAATGACATCTTTTCACATGCAATTGGTCAATTGAAGATGAGATCACAGTGGATTCGGGAATCTTAGTGTGCAATGATAACAATATTTGAATATCAAATGTGCTGGTACTGTTACTCTGAATATTTTGAAAGTCATTGAAGTTTTTAGCGTTTTCTTTTTGTCTTTGTTTATCAGTTTTGTTGTTTGGGCAGTACTGGGGACTGAATTGAGCCAGGGAGAACCTCATGCATTTGAGACAAAGGCTCTATCTCTGAACCACAGCCACAGCTCTTCAAATTTGTAGTTAATATGGCAAGTGTTCTACCTCACAATATATTTTGTTTTGATTTTTTGAGACAGGGTTTCGTGTAGCCCAAGCTAGTCTTAAACTTCCAATGTGGCCAAAGCTAGCCTTGAACTTCAGATCTTCTAGCCTCTATCTCTCAAGTGCTAGGATTATAGGTATGTGCTGCTATATCCGGCCTAAGATTTTTAAAAATTTATTTATTTTATTCTATGTTTACATATGTATATGCCTGGGTGTATGTATGTGCGTCATGTGCATGCAAGAGCCCACAGAGAGTGCCAACCTGCTGGACTTCATTCCTGTGGGTCACCTCCTCTCTGTGCCCTTGGTCTCCTTACCTATAGGAAGGAGAGAACAGAGTTTCCTAGACCATCACCACCTCATCTATGCAATCCACGGGGTTCAGGTCTTTGAGCCACTTCCCTGGTCCCAGTGGAAGAGGTGACCCTGGGAGGGAAAAGTTGTAGGCTCAGCAGAAGTTCAGTGCTTTTCTGTTATGGTGGGAAACAGAAGCCAGCTGAGTTTCCAGCAACCTGAGAGCAGCTCCCCGGGGCCTGAAAACATCAGCAACGCAGGGGGACACTGCTGCTCTGGTGTCCAGAAGATAGCAACTGGAGCTGAGCAGGACAGGGGCTGTGATCATAAACACATGGCCAGTGGGGAGCTGGGGTGCTTGGAGCCAGTGGGACTGGACGGCAAGTCTATCATTCAGAAGGCTATTTGTGTGTCACCATCACGGCAGCATGACAGTGTCTGTATGTACACACAGATTGGAAAGGTGCCTCAATGTGTGATCTGCGGGCACAGGTTACCTGCAGGCTATAGCTATCCCATTGGGCAGGAGGAATTAGGGACAGGAAGCCACAGGGCTGAGGTTATTCTCCAGGCTGCCTTTAAGGTGGGGTCCCTAGTGAACAGGGGGGTGTGTATCCCTGCATGTTCACACTGCAGCAGGTCCTCAGCCAGTTTGAGAGGGTTGACCTGCTTCAGTGAATCCTGGAGAAACTGAGGCTCCCTCTAGTGACCCACAAGCAGACCCCCATCCTGTCCTATTCTCTGGCCCTCCTGTGAGGCAGAAAACTAGTGAAGGCTGATGAAATTGGGGGGGTCACCTTATGGTCTAGCTGGGCTCTTCAGACTTTTCTGGGAGCTACAGCAGCAGCCTCAAGGGGCTGGCAGGATGCTTTTCTCTAGCTGTGTCAGGCCTGGCCCAACTTGGCTCAACGTCCTCCTGTGTTTTAGCAAATTCAGAACTTCCCCTGATCAGAAACCCCAGGCAATGTGTCCCTTCATCGCTTTGGCTGAGCTCCCACCTTCCCCCGTCAGTCCACCTAGGCCTCCTGGGTGCCGGTAGGGGTGTTTAGGGGTGTTTCCCTACGAGCCTTCTGGTGCCTCATCTGTATCCATCCTTCACAGAGGCCAAAATAGGGGAAAGCCCATACTGCTAACCCATGCACAAGGAAGACTCTCTAGAGAAGACCATGGCAGAGGGAAGGAAGGTGGAAAAAGAAGGGACCATGGGAGAGCTGGCTTACATCTGGGTTTTGGCATGAGAACCCCAAGCTGTCTAGTGGCTTCCTGTCATTACACCCAGGTGTCCTCGCCTGCATTTTGCAAGCAGGTGGTGGGTTCTGGAGTAGGGGCCTAAGACCAGAGAAGACCTTAGACAGCAGCTGGGAATGACTCCAGAGGGTAGCTAAGATACCCAGACTCCAGACTTCACTTGAGTTGTACTTGGTGGCAATTGGTCCTTGGGCCTTCGGGGGGGGGGGGTTGTCGGGTCACCGAGTGATAGAAGTGTGACTCAAAAGTGGGGCAGGGTTCCCCTGTGAGTCTCAGGGTCTTCCCCACCTCAGAGCCTTGGTCCATCCCATGCTGCTAGGCCCAGCCTGAAGCAAGCACGACACGTCTCATCTACAGATGAAAGAACTATTTGTAGGTCTTGTTTAGAATGAGGCTGTATGCTGACTGCTGGTAGTATCTGGTATAGAAGAGACAGAAGGACAGACAGACAGAATACTGAGAACGACACAGCAATGGAAGTCCATGCAGAATGTGATCTTGGGCCACAGATCCTAGGAGTAGGATTCCAAGAGCTAGAGAGGCAGCAAAGTCCTCAGCATCAGATGAGCTTAAAACGGGCCCCTGGATGGAAAGGACAGAGGGAAAACATCCAGGCAGATCCCAGGTGTGGTGGAATATGCTGGTAATCCCCGGCACTCAGAAGGCTGGGACAAGTGCATGGCAAGTTCGAGGCTACATAGCAAGACCCTATCTCAAAACAGAAGAAACAGAAAATAGGAGCAGAGGGGAGGGGAGGAGAGGGGAGGAGAAGGGAGGGGGAAGTGAAAGGATGGATGTCACAAAGTCTAGACCTGACGTCAAATAGCTTCAAGTGAAGAGGGCTGGTGTCCTGTGACTTTTCCTAGAGTGACTTAGAAAGACATCTATCTGTTCGCCTGACATAGAAAGGGCACTGATGGCCCAAAGAAAGAGTTCTGCCTGAGTCCAGCTTGGTGAACTGATGCATTTACTGGGGTTACTTACAAGGATTGTGGGTGAGTGTCAGCCACACCACCGAGAAGCCCCATTCCTAGTCCATACCTCATCCAGTGGCAACTGGAATCTCAGGACCTTCCATGAGGAGATGGTAATAGGTCCTATCCCCCCAAAGCCTTGTCCAGGTCATCACAGCTGCTTTGCTTCCAGGGGGCCCTGGTCATGTTCAGCCCAGAGCAAACCACTGCAGAACAGCTGGCTGAGTGCCAGGTGCCTGTTGCCCCCTCTTTGTTCCATCTTTTCTGTAATTCTACAAAGGCTATTGTGTCACTTCACTTTGAGAAAACTTAGGCTCACTACCCTAGTCACTTTTGGGTACCTAAGATTTCTAAAAGTTGGGGTACCATAATTACTGTAACAGAATCCCCAAACCTCTGCAACCAGACACAAGTGATTCCATATTCTCCCACAGTCTAGGCTGTGTCCAGACACTTACCCAGGAACCCAGGATCCATTTCTCCTCTGGTGCTGTCATTTTTAGCCTGTGGCCTTTAAGGACCCAGCATAAAGGAAACTGGGGGCTGGGAGGGGGGGGCATGTGTGGGAGACGTTCATCTGTCAGATAGAAGTGGCATGCCTCTTGCCGGCAGCCCTTCTTTACCAGCTGACTCATCCCTAGATGAAGGCAACTCAGGAAAGGACCTCAACCATGCCAGGACCCGAGCCTGGAGAAGCTGCCTGCCCACCCAGGAGGACTGGGCAGAGATTGCTAGGCTAGTGCCTGGGCTTTGTCATGTGGGCATCAAGGAGCCACCAACAGTTTGTAATCAGGGAAATGCCCCAGGCAAGGCTGGGCTACAAGGAGATAAGGCTGCAGAAGAGGACCTTGGAGAGGTAGGAGGAGGGCACCCAGGATGTCCCTGTGACTCCACTCTGAGTCCCTCCAGCCTCCTCCAGAGGTGTCCTCCACCATCCAGGCCACCCTAAAGCTTCACCCTCACCTCTCTGCAGGGGCACTAGAAAGGACCTCAGTCCACTCAGGGGACAGCTAAGGGATCTACCAGCCCAAAGAGCAGGTGGACCACTGTAATTCAATTGCCAGTGTCTGAAAGTCACAGGGGCAGAGGAGCAATAATAACATTTGCTCGTGGCAGGCACAGAGGACATCGCTGAAGCCTTGCAGGAGCAATTAGCCCAGGAAATGTGCCCTGCAGAGAAGCCATTGTGCAGCATTCGTCCTCCAGCAGCCTCCTCAGGGAAGGGTCCTGTAGGCTGAGAACTAGTGGGGAGTCTAACAGAGCCATTTGAGAGACTAGGATATTGGCAGCTTCCTTGACCAGACACATACCCAAAAGTTGGAGACTCCAGGCTCAGGAACTCAAGTGTTCCTTTTGGAGTCCTGTCTAAGCTATTGGAAGTCTCACACATTAAGAACGCAAATGGGGAGGCTGAACAAGGATTTCAGTGGTAGAACATGTACTTAGCATGTACAAGGCCCTGTAGAACATGTACTTAGCATGCACAAGGCTCTTTATTCAATCCCCAATGCTTCCCACAACAACAACATAAAAGTTGTGGTGGATGTTGTACAGCTCTGTGACAACACCATCCACTGCATGTACAGTGTGTGTGTGTGTGTGTGTGTGTGTGTGTGGTGTATGTGTGTATCTGTGTGTGTCAGGGGTGTCTATGTGTGTATGTGTGTGTGTGTGTGTGTGTGGTGTTTATGGGGGTGTGGGAGTGTGTTTGTGGAATGGGTGGTGTGTGTGGGGGTGTCTGTATGTGTCTGAGTATGGTGTGTGTGTGTAGTGTGTGTGTGTAGTGTGTGTGAGGTGTGGGGGGTGTGGTCTGTGTGTATCTGTATGTGTCTGTGGGGGGGGGTGCCTCTGTGTGTGTGTGTGTGTGTGTGTGTGTGTGTGTGTGTGTGTGTGTTTATGGTGTATGTGGGGGAGTTGGGGTGGGGAAGTGTCTGTGGTGTGTGTAGTGTATTGTGCGTGTGTCTGTATGTATGTATCTGTGTATCTGTGTATGGTGTATATGTGTGCCTGGTGTTTGTGTGTATGTGTGATATTCACATGTGTACACACCTGTGCAGGAACTTGTAAAAGTCCCAGGTCAGCACTGGGTATGCTCTTCTACTGATCTCCACCTTATTTTTGAGACAAGGTCTCTTACTAAACCTGAAGTTCATGGTTTCCACTAGACAAGCTGACCAACCAGTGAGCTCCCAGAATCCCCACCAGTGCTATGTTACACTCACAGCCACACCAGGCTTTTATGTGGGTGCTAGGATCCGAACTCAGGTCCTCATGTTTGCATAGTGAGCACTTTTCCCACTGAGTCACTCCCTGCCTGCCCCCTGCAGTTTATATATTCTAAGCAGTTAACTTCACGTTATGCTAATTTATGCCAATAGAAAACACATTTCCTTACAACAACTCACAGTCAGGATAGAAAACTAACACAATCAATAATATGAAAACACAAATTCTTAATGGGTTAAAGACTTGTCCAGGTCCTAGCCCTAGGAAAGTGCAAATTAAAGTCCACTGGATGGTTCTTATTTTTAAAACTAAACAGCAAATAGCTTGCAGCACCTGCTCGCTTCTGGAGAGAATGTGATGTTAGCACAGCTGCCCAACCTTGTGGCCCACATCTGTAATCCTAGCACTGTGGAGACTAAGTTAGGAGGACTGCCACAGATCAGATCAGAAGCTTGCCTGGGCTCTGTGATGAGACTGTCTCTCAGAAACACAATAGAGGGCTGCAGAGATAGCTCAGTGGTTAAGAGCACATACTGCTCTTACAGAATACCTGAGTTTGTTTTCCCAGCATCCATGTTGGAGGGCTCACAACTACCTAGAACTCCAGCTCTGGAGGGTCTGACACTTCTGGTCCATGAACACCTACACTAACACACGTAACCACACATAGACATGTACTTATACATTGAGGTGGTTTGAATAAGAATGAGAATGCCCCCATAGGCTCATATATTTAAATGCTTAGGGCTGGCACTATTTGAAAGGATTAGGAGACATGGCCTTGTTAGAGAAAGTGAGTCACTGAGGGTGGGCTCTGAGATTTCAAGAGCCCAATTCAGGTCTTCTCTCTCTCTCTCTCTCTCTCTCTCTCTCTCTCTCTCTCTCTCTCTCGATCTAGATGTAAATCTCTCAGCTACCTCCCTATGCCTGTCTGCACTCCACCATGCTTCCTGCCATGACAATAATGGACTAAACCTCTGAAACTGTAAGTGAGCCCCAGTTAAATGCTTTCTTTTATAAGAGTTGCCATGGTCACAGTGTCTCTTCATAGCAATAGAATACTGACTAAGGCATACATATAATTAAAAACAAAATAAAATTTTTTAAAACTAAATAAGTAAAAAATTAATGAATCAAAGGCACTGCTTTTTATTGTGGAAAATTGTAATAGTGGTTATTTTGAAATTAAAAATAGTCAAGAGTGGCAGTACACACTTGTAACCATACTATTGGAGCACCAAGACAGAAGGATCTAAAATACAAGCCCTTCCTCAGCTACGCAGGAAGCTCAAGGTCAATCTAGACTTTATGAAATCCTGTCTCAATAAATAAAATGTAAAATATAAAAAAAGTGAAGTAAAATATGAATCAGCAATTCCACTGTTTTGTATTTACACGTAAAACCAAAAGGAGGGCCAGTGAGGTGGCTTGGCAGGAATGGCACTTGCTGCGAAGCCTGACAGCCTGAGTCTCTGGCTCCAGCACTGCCACCAGCAGCAGCCAGTGACCTCCTCTCAGGAAAAACTGGATCCTTAGCCACACAGTGGAAATGCTTTCCAGATGAGCCAGTATGAAGCAGAACTGAAGGTCATTGGAAACAGAAAGAAGGGCACTCAGGTGGAGAACAAGGCAGAGCCAGGCGTGAGTGTGGGCTGAAAGAGTTACAGCCAAGTGTCTTAGCAGTTGTCATATATACCACTTGGGTGGCTTTCGAGTTTCACCTTAAAGAGTTGCTAAGAAATTTTTCTTCTTTCTATTCCTTAAAAAAATATTTATGTACATGTGTTGGGGTATGTGCACAAGAATCAGGTGCCCATGGAGACCAGAAGAGGGTGCCAGATCCCCTGGAGTTAGAGTTGCAGGTGCTGGGAGCCACCATGTGGGTGCTGAGAACTGAACTTGGGTCCTCTGAAAAAGCATTATGCTTTTTATTGCTGAGCCATCTCTACAGCTCTCCTTTCCTTTTGATAAATGAGACTATAAAGTGACTCAGACACAATTATAATCTGGTAATGTACAAGCAGGAGCCACCAGGATTGTGTCTGCGGGGGGGGGGGTGCGCACTGGGCATGGCCTCTTACTGTAAATGCACCTCTATCTATGATGAGATCCGTAGAAAGCCACATGCACTTAGACCTCATGATTCGTTGCTGCTTTCAGTGTTCTTATTGAAATACCTCTATATATAAAGGAAATGCAGTCCCAATGTCAGCCAATGCCATGAACTGTGCCTTAGGTGGAGAGAGGTTCCAGTTAGATCTAAGACATGGGGCTCTTCCCCATAGCCCCATCATTCCTCCTCTCTTTCTGTCTTGCCTCACCACCTTCACAGAAGTCTGTCTCAAGTCAGAAGGTAGAATCAATTCTAAGTCAGTAGATGAACAAGCAAGGAAACACAACATACAAGCGAACATTATCCAGCCATCAAAAAGACAGCACACACCACAGCATGGATGAACCTTGAGGACACTGCCTCATAAAATAAGTGGGTTACGAGAAAACAAATGTTGTATAGCTCTACTTACACAGAGTTCCTAGTGGATATGGTGGAGGCAGGAGGGAGCCAGTGCTTATTGGTTTAAGTTTCAGTTTTTTTAATGGAAAAAGGTTCTGAAGGTGGGCAGATGATGACTGTGAATCATTAGTAATGTTAATACTGTTGAATATTTAAATACTTTCAGGTAGAGGCAGGGCATGGCTCAGTAGGCAAGGTGCCTAGTGTGAAAGCTTGAGGACCTCGGTTTAGAACCCCAGCACCTGTGTAAAAACACCAGGGATAACAGTGTGCATCTGTGACTTATGGGACAGATATAGACAGATACTCAGAGCTCAGCTAGACTAGTCATGCCATTAACTCTGGGTTCAGCGGGAGATCAGGTCTCAAGAAGTAAGACGGAGAGCCATGCAGGAAGATATTTGATGTAGACCACTGCCTCCATATATATATGAACACAAACATACATGTGCATGTTAGTACAAGCATACAGAGAGAGAGAAAAAAATAGTTAAGATAATGTTATGTTTTACCAAAATGAAAACAATTGAAACAAGTATCTTCCACCCACCCTCCCAAAAAAGACACAAAATATTAAACATACCTCAAAACCAGGTAAGTGTAGAAGGAACAGTTCCACTAACACTGGGGAGGATGAGGAGGAACAACTAAAACTTTCATACCCTCCCAGGGGAAGTGTTAATTGGGGAAATAATTTTGGAAAACCAAAAATATCTATTAAAGCTAAACATTCACCTTTTTTAATGACTGAGTAATTTCACTTCTTTGTATTTACCCTAAAAAACTAAGTATGTGAGTCTCCAAAAGACAAACATAAATATTATTCATAGTTGCCCCAGACAGGAAGTAATTATAAACATCCATCAACAGGGGAGGGATAAATTACGGTATGTCTATACAATGAAATACTATTCAAGGATGCTGTGTCTCTTCAAAGTCCTAGTGGGGCGAAGGCAGAAGAGGGTCCCTCTGAGATCACATGGGTGGATAAGTCCAGTCTCCTTAGAGGACCCAGGAAGGAAGCAAGCTGGGTGTTCAGTACAGCACAGCTTGCCTGGTCACAAGTACTAGGGTGTGAGAACCAAGAGTGGAAGGTCCAGCGTGGGGGAAAACCCGAGGTCCTGGTGTGTGCACTCCCCATCACCCAAGACACAGGAGTTTCTAGAAAGGCCTAGGGGGTCAGGAGAATCAGGGTGGGCAGAAAGACCTAGAAAGACAAGGGGCCATGGCTAATCAGAGCAGGCCAGGTATTTACCTGCTGACCATCCAGCTTGGTCATTAGCCCTTGTCAGTTCTCATACCTGCAGACTCTAGAAGGGTAGGACTCATTTCTGAGGCCATCATCACTACAGGCCCTAAGAAGGGTTGACAGCCAGATACCAGCCCCACCCTACCCGAGATCCCCAAGATCCCATCAATCTAAGTTTGCTGGGCTCTCAGTAGCAAGAAGAAGAGGAGGGAAGACAAAGAGTAGAAGGACCTGGTGTTTGTGGTCCCTACCCTCCCTGGTGTCCCTGGCTTGGAAGAGGCTTCTGTCCATGAGTGTTGGCTGTTAAAAATAACCGGCCTCTTCATCATCCCGACAGCAGTGCTCAGGGACAATGTGTTCCGAGGCCCAGGCTGTTCCCTAGGGACTGTGCAACAGGCAAGAAGAGCTAGGGACACTCTCAGCAACAAGGCAGACTCTACCAGGCTTCCCAGACACACCTCCACCCTCCTTCCTGTCCTTCCTGGGTGTTGTGTCAGGAGCCCTGGGTTCCTGGACAGCCTGGGGACAGTGCTGCTGTGGGGTCTGTAGGCCTTTCCTAGTGACCTGAAATGTGAGAAATAAGACACATGGTCTCCTCCTCCTTCTCCTCTGTTTCCCCAAACTGCCCTGAACTAGAAATATAGGGACTTTACAAAGGGTCTCTCAGATGTAGCATGAAGGTTAAGAGGCAAAGAGGGACTGAGTTCAAATCCTAGCACAGCCCTGACTCCAGTGTGATCTTGAGGAAGTGACTTAACCTTCCTGTGCCCCCATTTCCTTACTGGTGGAACAGATAGGTGTTCAGGGTCCCACTGTTTAAGTTACTGGGAAGGCAAGATGGCTCCAAGTGCTTCCAAATGCAGCGTCTGGTGCTGGGTGAGCACTCGGTAAACAGTGTTGTTATGATTGCACCATGGTTATGGACATTGGCGATGGGATGGAATTTCAAATCCTGCCTCCTCTATTGGCCAGCTGTGTGGCTTTGAATGAGTTGCTTGACCTTTCTGATCCCTAATTTCCTAGCCTGCAAAAATGGAATGACGCCACTTACCTCCTGGAGCCTTGGTGCCTTAGTTGGTGCCCTTAGGGAACATAGTCAGCACTCAGGAAGTGTGTAAGGCCTGTCGGGGTCTTCAGAGCTGAGACCAGACAGGAGTGTGCTGAGGCTTCATGTGGCTAGAAGGGCAGTTTTCGTGGGCCACATTTCTTCAGGCCTTTCTGCCTTCCTGTAAATACATGTGCATACACACACACGTGCACGAAACCCATAATGGTTGGAGGCCCTGCCGTCCCCACCACCCATCTGTATGTTACCCTGCTGTGCCCACAAGTGGGAAACAGAGGAAAGACAGCAAGAGAGAGAGAGAGTGGCTCAGAATCAGAGAGAGGGAAAAGAAGAGAAGGAAGGAGAGCAGAGCAGGTTGGAGCAAGGGAGGTTCCAGGACACAGTGAGAAAAGATAGAAGTGACCAAATATCACTGAGAAATGAGGGGGATGAGAATGACCTGTTTGAAAAGTCAGGTCTGCTAGGGAACCCTGAGGGAGTTTGGGGACGGTGATGGAGTCTGGGGAGCCAGAGGCAGTCTGACTTCCCTGCAAGCAGGGCTTTTATCTGGGGATGGGTAATGTGTCGCCATGACAACAGTTGTCACATGTAGGGTAATGACTGGTGAATAACACAGGGAAGAGGTGGCAAGACTGGAGATACCACAGCCCAGGGATGGGAGCTCGGAGACAGTCTTCTTCCCACCCTATTCCATTTTAGACCCAGCCTCCACCTAGTCAGGACATCCCCAACCCAAGATTTCACCCCATTCTTGTCTCTGCACCTCCTGCCTATGGCTGGCAACTGAGCTGGGCACAGCATGCAGACATCTCTGAACCAAGCACTTCAATATACCCCTTGCTGTGGCCCTCAGGGTAAAGGCACAGCAGCCCCCTTATTTCTCAAATACTAGTACAAGGGTCAGAGAGGTTAAGTAACTCCTCTGAAGTCACAAAGCAAGCCAGCCAAGAAATGAGCACAGCCCTGATGCGCTCAGCCCCGACCCAGTGGTTTCCAGAACTAAGGCTGCTCCTGGACAAGACTAGAGACAGGCTGGCCTCCAACGTCACCCTCAAGCTCTTGCAGCATAGAGTCAGAGATCACTCTTTCGGGTGAAAAGAAAAAAGGCTGAGACTGTTTCACACACTGGCTATCCACAGCCATTGTACCGTTCTGTGCCTTGCAACTCACTGAATCCAGAGCAGGTATAGCAACTGCAGAGCCAAAGCTCTGCCCTTTGTGGTCTTTTACTTCTGTGGGTTTGAGACCTTAGAAGTCAAGGTTTAAGGTTCCAAGAACCCTTCCAGGCTGAGTAGCTCCAGGCCTGGGCTATGGAATCCACAAATGTCCTTTTCTTCTCTATTCTCTGGGTTATTGGTCTCCCACACAAAAAGCCTCCAGGATACTGGCATGGCCAGGGTGGCCGGGTCAAAGGGTGGTGCAAAGGGTGGTGAGATGTCCATCTCCAAGGAGTGCTGAGGCCAGCAGGGCAGGGCAAAAGCAGCAGGAAGCAGACACAGCCTCGGCAGGAGGCCATGTCTGTGAGTAGATCCCAGTCTCTAGAAGGATGAAGTTCTGCAGGCCACAGGCTTGAACCCCATGCCTGGAGCCCAGAGCTCTGCCTGTCTGGCGTCAGGGTGACGGCCAGGGGAAGCTCTTCACACCCGGAGGCTGTCCCTAGGGAGTTTTCTTAAGGATGGGGCCCAGACCCCTGTGACTCCCTAAAATTATCCTCAGAACCTGGGAAAGCTGCCAAGGGTGGGGTGGGGCCCAGTTGGAAGAGGAAAGAGCCTGGATAGGGGCTTCCAAACACCAGGGAGAGACAGACACACAGAAGGACAGAGACACACAGAGAGACAGAGGGACAGAGACACTTAGAGAGACAGAGAGAGAGAGACAGAGACAGAAAAACAGTGTGATTATTAAGCTAAAAACTGCACTTAGGAAGGCAGAGTTGAGGAAACACGAGGCTTCTAGAGAGTTCATCAATAGATGTCATTAAATGTGAAGAGGAAAGGAAAAGACAGGGAGCTGGCAAGAGGCCTCTCAGTGTCCTCCTCAATCCTGGACCCCTCATGCCCCCTGCAGCTGCAGGTGACAAGGAGGGACCCTGCTGATCTCGAAGGCTCTCTCACATCTCTGAACCAGCTGTGGTCACAGGACCCGAGACAATGGGGATTGGCCTGTGGATGAGGCAACCTTCCCTCTCTAAGGGCTGAGAGAGGAGGTCATGAAGGGGGGACATAGGGAAAGGGGGCTCCCTAGTTGCAGGGAGCCTCGGGCTAGGCTTGGGAGAGCTGCAGTACTGAGGGAGCAATGAGGGCAACTGGAGTCTTCCTAGGTCTCCTAGGACAAGACTCTGGTGCGCTTGTACCCAGGGTGCCCACTAGGCATCTTGTATGCCTGACCCCTTCTTACAGTTTCAAGGAGTCTGGTCGGCACTAGAGAGGTAAGCATCATGGGCACTATGATGGCAGTCTGCCAGCATCCACAGGTCTGTGACAACTGCAGCTGACCAGCTGCCTGACCCCTCCTCTGGGATCAAGTCCACATAGAGCCAAGCCAAGCCTGGGTACATGCAGCCTGAGCCAAGCCCCTGAACACCAACCCCTCTACTCTGGGCATCTCCAGAAGGTGCCAAAGGACCAAAGGTAAGGTCTTTGGAACCAGTGCCCTCTTGCCTCCCCTGAAGAATTCTCCTCTCCTGCTATCTAAGGATATGCCTCAGAAGGGCCCCCAGGGACTATGTCTGCAGGCAGACTGAGAACACCACAGGTCCCACAAGGTCCAATGACTTGCACTAGACCAGAGAACAGCCTGAGCGATATCAGGTCAGAGAAGAAGATAAACAAACAAGCTTGCTGGCCGCCTTTGCAGACCACCCCCATCCCTTTTCCTGTGTGTCTCCATAGTCCCATTTAATAGCCCCCTCCCAACACATTCTTCCCCACTTCCTGGATACAAGAGCACCTGACATCCCAACATAATTTTAGTCAGCTGCCCCTGGGCCTCACCTTGCCCTGTCTCCTGCTCCTAGGAGGGAACTCAGGGTGTGAACAAGCCCAGACTAAGTCAGAGCCTGGCTGGCATGTCCCTATCACCAGACCCTCCTGCCTCCAACACTATCTTCCAGCCCCTCTCCCTCCCACCCTAAGCTCACATGACTCACTGGGCCCTGCCTTCCTCCAAGTGTGCCCACTGATCCTTCAGAACTCCAGAGCCTTGACACTGGTGACACTCCATGCCCCTTACTGTTGGGGTGCAAGGAGGTGCAAGGCCCTCAGACACAAAGGGATCCAGGTATCCATGTGGATACAAAATTGACGGGGATATCCTTCTGTATATATGTTTCTGTTATTGATTGATGAATAAAATGTTGTTTGGCCAATAGAGGCAAGAAGATAGGTGGGGCAAGGAGACAGGAGAATTCTGGGAAAGGTAGGCAGAGAGGCACCATGAGGAGATGCCATGTAGACACCGTGAGGAGAGGATGCTCCAGGAGTTCTCTGGTAAGATAAGGCCATGTAGAAATACATAAATCAGTAGTTGTGAGTTAAATACTAAGACAGAGCTAGCCAATAAGATGCCCTAGCCATCAGCCAACAGTTTTATAATTAAAATAGCGCCTATGTGTTTATTGGGGGCTGAAGGGCTGGGGGCAGCAGGACCTGGTAGGACAAGAAACGCCAGTAATAACAACTCCTGACTATTCAAATGATTTCTGAGCCAGCTGTCCTCCAAGCTGTAACTAGAGGCCAGAGGAAGACTGGAGGGGCAGAGGTCTCTGGCAAGCCTCCTCCAGCCCGATGCTACAGTGTCCTGTGACAGCATGAAGCTGCACTGTGTGTGCAGGGACTTGGGTGCTCAGCCTCTGCTTGACCCACTCAGCAAACACAACATCTGCTCTTGCTCAAATTCATCTCTGGAGACTTAACCATTCCCCATCCCTAGGAAGATTCTCACAAATATAGCTTCCTCCATCTCACCACACTTTCAGGTATAATTTTGCACTCCAAGAGATGGTGTCAAGGGACATCCCTCATGCTGTCACACAGGGTCTTGGGTAAATAAAATGTACAAGTATCTTGGGGGCACATTAATAGGAACACTGGATTTTGAGGATGAGAATCTCAGGATTGGCCCATGACTAGGGAGCACCAGGTAGAGGAAGAAATCGGGAATTGCTATTCCCCTTCTGAAACCCAGGGAGCAACACTCACCTAGAATCACATGGTTAGACTATCAGAGACTAATTCTACATGAGGTGTGGTGCCTCTGTAGCCATCCTTACCTATGCCCAGCTTCCTGAGAGAATGAGATCTCCAAGGGCTTCCCTTCCTATCTCTAACCCAGGTCTAGGGTTGCAGCTTCACCCTCATTCATGCCCACCCTGCTGCCTGCCTTGCCCTGAGATGCTTGCCTTCCCCCAGACTGCCTGCTCCACCCAGAGCTCCTGCCTCAGACCTCTGCTCTGCTTCTTCTGCTGGATTTCTCATGATCTCGGGGGTCTCTGGTAGACCCTTGCTGCAGCAGTATATATAGGAATCCTGAAAGCTCTAGGGCCAACCCTCTTCACTGCTCCAAATAGCTTGTTCACACCACAATGGACAACCCTTTCTCCAGTTCCCATGAGATGAGGCTGGGATTCCCCCACAGAACTCAGGGACAAACCAGTTTTATCTTTCGCTCCAGCAATCATTTGCAAAAGGTCTGCCTGGGCCTCATGCAACTTTGTCTGTGTTCACAGAGAGAGTTCTGGAATCTATTACTTATGTCTGTCATGGACCTAGCATGGGGTGGGGTGCAGAGATGCCGATATAGCACATCAGCTATTTCCCTGAGAACCTTCTGATCCTTCACATTGGATAGAACCAATTGGAATTGTATATGAAGAGGCTTTGGAGCCACGGAATCAGGGGCGAGGGAAGACAGATGGAACGGATGGCATATTCAGGAGGGGTCATCTCCCAGGACATAGACTCCACCCTTGTTTCACCAGGTTGCTGATGATTTTTTCATCTCACCTTGCAGAGAATCTGGGATGCCAGAGTAACACAGCGATCCTGCCATTTGTATCCCTGAGCCCGATAAGGATAGCCTACAGATCTTTGCTATCTCTTAGCTCCCCTCATCAATATGAATGTACCCAGTATTATCCCATTTTAAATGAGAGAATTGAGACTCAGAGAGGTTTAGTAGTTTGCCTAAGGCTGCACAGACAGTGAGCAGCAGAGCCAAGTTTGTGACCAAAGCCTAGTTTTCTTTCCATGTTGCCACCAGAATAACCTCAGCCGTGTCCCCCCTCTCTTCCGATCTTCATTCAGTCCAGCTGGTCCACACTTTGGCTCTCTGCTACCAATCCTTAACCTGGTCCTTCTCAAACTCTGTGAGGACAGTTCTTATGCCTCTCACTCAGTCACAACCAAATGGATCACCCAGCAGAGTCTCCAGAGGAAACTGTAGAGAAGGCAAACCAAACAGAAAACAAAATACAAACTCTATATCCAAGACACGTCCCCAGAGTCCAGAGTCCCCAGCACTGATGACTAGTGCCAAGATGGCTCCAGTTTGCTGGACCGTTCCCAGGTCCCCTAACTCTTCACTGTATGCCTTCCCTGTGCCTATCTACCCTGGAGCTGAGAGGAGGGGGCTGGAGCCCTGTGTCTAGGTTATCCACACAGCCTTGTTCTATGGGCTCCTCTGTTGTCAAGGCAGGGTGAACCCAGCCTGTGTTCATCTGGTGACTCTAAGATATGACCAGCAAGTGCAGCTTCCATCTTAAGTTTCCCTCACACAAGGACACAACTATCTTCCTGTCTGCCACCCCTCCCCCCCGCCTCCACACAAGCTCTCCTTTGGCCTTGCTTTAGACAGAGTGTTAATCCCAGTTCTCCTCTCCCTTCCCTGTGGCTCCTGAGGCAGCCCCAGGGTGTTGTCTGAAGTATGTTCTGCCTGGCCTTTTGTCAGTCAAGAAAAAAGCCCAGACAGGTGAAGAAATTTACCCCAAGTTACCCTGGCAGCAACTTGGTAGTCCTGCCTCTGGGCTTCACAAGGGCTTCTAAACAGCTAAAGAACCTTTCCAACGCTGCTTTCTTCATCTACCAGGCCAGCGGAGGAAGAGGGCCTCTGGCTGGAACAGGTGTATCAGACACCTGACAGAGAACATGCTAGGAGGGCCCCGGTGAAGTCTGCACCCTATGACCATTGTTGGGTCACCCTCCACCCCCCACCTCCACCACCCTCCACCACCCCACCCCATGGTGGGAGGAGGCTGGGTTTAACCCTTGCCTCCCCTCCCCCCAACTGTCCAGGGAATCCAAGTTGCAGGCCCAGCCAGCCTCTCACGCTCCCTCCCTCACAGCTGCAGCTGAGATGGGCTGGGAAAGGGACACAAGGACACCTGGGTCCCCTTAGTCACAGCCCAGCCCTTTTCCCTCTTGAAGTGGCTCCAGGTCCCCATGGGAGCTGGGGGGTAGTGTCATTCTATGGAACCCTGTAGATTTGAGAGTGGAGAGACCCACCCCTTAGCTCCAAAAGGGGTCTGTCCTTTTATCAGGGAAACCAAAGAGCCCCCTCACACTCAGGCCTGGCCCAAGACCTCCCCCGCCTGCTCGTCCTGCTCTGGAGCCCCAGAGCCCCAGAGGGAGGCAGAAAGGACAGAAATAGCCCCAACTTTCCAGGGAGAGTAGCACTCTTTTGGTCTCTAAACTGTTCCGGTTCCCTCACAGCTACCACAGGACCATGGAGCCTGCAGGGCCCCTTAAGGGCTAGGACCATCCCTCTGGGTAAGCAAGAAGTCAGAGAGGGTCCAGAGAAGGCAGGAAGGCTAAGTGGAGGGTGCAATCCTCAAAGACAGAAGGGTCAGGAAAGAAGGGAGAGAAGGGAGGGGGAGGGGTACAGAGAAGCTAGAATCCCAGGGGAGGAGGGAAGAAGGTGATGGGTCTCTTCCTTGGAAATCACTGCTAATCGATAGGTGGTCACAAGGCCAAGCCAAGGGCAGAAGCCTTTGGCCCAGAGCCTGGGCAGGGTGTGAGAGGATCAGAGCCCACAAGCTGGGGAGGGTGCATGCTGACACCCAGCTCCTTCTAGTGCTGGCCTCCTGACAGCATCCTTCCCCAGACGGATGGAAGAGGGACGGATGCAGAGCACAAAGAATCCCAGAAGCTAATTTTAGCCTAGCGCGCCCCACCTCCCCTGCTGACAGTGAGCAGAGACTGGGGGGTGGGAGTTTGCACCCCTGCCTGGGCTCCTGCTTTAACGGGAGTACCACAGTCAGGGTCTACCCCCAAACCACAAAGGTGGATTCCAGACTGACCCTACAGCTCATCCAGGGACAGGCTCTGGGGGCTGCTGAGGACACGGAGGCTGGAGTCATAGGTTGTGTGAATCTCCGTGTCCACTCTGGTTGACATCAGCAAGTCCTCCTCCTACCTCAGTTCCCTCACCCATGACACAGGGATAATAATAACACCATCTCAGGCAAAGTGTGTTAAGCCCTGGACCCCGACAGCTCAGTGCTGTCTTCATTTCCGTCACTACTGTGTACTTCAGAGGACAGTGAACAGATCTGCGGCTCCAGACTTTGTGTTCAGTTTTTCTCAGAGGTACAAAAGCGAAGCAAACAGCCCCATCTTGCCAGAACCCAAAAACCGAGAACAAATGATTAACAAAACTGATTAATTTAAGGAAACCCATGACTGGATCTTCCAGAGAGCTGGGTGGAGGAGAGCAGAGAGGAAGTCAGGAAATGGGGAACTGTGGGACCATAAGGGAAAGCCTCCATGGGCGGGCAGAGAGATGGAGGCTTGGAGAAGGATGGAGCCTTTCTCAAGGAAGCCCAGCACTAAGGCAGACACAGGACACAAATCCTGGGCAGCCCTGCCACCCACAGTGACCAGGTCATGTGACCAGATTTCCTGGCCTCACTAGGGAAGCCAAAGGTTGTCTTGTACCAGCTCTAGCTGGGCAGAGGCTCCTCCAAGCCAGAAGCTGCCCCCGCATGCAGGCTGATCCTCAAGTGACTTTCCGTACACACATGTGCCCAATGGAGGCCATATGGGGCTTGGGTGGGGGGGCTTGAGCCTGATTACCACAAGATCTCCCTTGTTTCTGTTTTGAGCAGGTGGTCCAGGGTGCTCTAAATAGGAATTCTCAAGAGCATGGACTGACCCTGAAAGCCCTCCCTGGGGAATCCCTGTGTGCTGGAAATACATTTTCCCAAAACAGGGGTAGCTGAAGGAGAGCCTGATCCTTTAAGTGTCTTCTGGGGTGGGGCCACCCCTCTGTCATAGGGGGATCTTCTGAAGGTCCATGTTCCCAGGTCACTTATTGTTGGCACTCTCACTACTCATGCCTCCAATTCATTTGCAAGATTCTCCCCCATATCTGCACCTCATTACCGACCTAGTAACCCTCAGGTGAGCTCAGAGAGCTCAGGAATGTGATATAAAGGAAAGGAAAGAAAGGACAGTCAGGGCTGAAACTAGCTCCAACTGCCTCCCCCGCTCCACAGCTATGTGGGCCTGGGTGAGTCCTGAGAACTAAATGAGGGGTGTCTGGCCCAGGACCTGGAGATGGCAGGTTGTCAGCAGACATTTCTGGAACACGGGCCTGCCACTCTTTGACTCTGCATGTAAGGCAGTTCCTTCAGTTAAGAAACTGCAGTGGTAGGCTGCATCCGGCCCAGTGATTGGGAACACCTGTTCTTGTGGAGAACCCAGGTTTGATTCCTTGCACCTACATAGCAACTGAAAATAAAGTAAATCCAACTCCAGACCCAGGGTGGCAATGGTGTCTTCTGACCTCCACAGGCACCAGACACGTACACAGCGCACAGACACACATGCAGGCAAAACACCCATACACTCTGCTTTTTAAAGGAATTTTGTCTAGCTCTTGCCTCAATGTGTGTCTATGTATGCCACCCGAGGCAAGTGAGGGCCTCTCTGGGCCCTCAGAACTAAAACAGAGCAGTCAGCTGAGTTGTCAGAAGTGGGAACCCTGAAGTTCACCTCTTAGGTATTTGGTGTCAGTGGCAGACGTGAGCAATCAGTTCGTCCCGGCACTGTTACCTACTGAATCCAACTAGCTCCCAGCCTCAAAACCTCCACACAGCTAACACCACTGAAGAACAGCTGTCATAAGAGAGTTCATTCTTCAACCTGAACGCCATAGCTGGGTGGTTCCAGGTTTCAGTTGGGTGACCTTGTGTCTCATTTTCCTCTTTTGTAAAATGACCAAACATAACAAGAATATGTGGGTTAAATGAGACAATAGGATTTAAATCAGATTCCAATAGGACTGTTTAGTCCTCTCCAGCAGGTGACCACCTGCCTCATTCCCAGATATCAGTGGCCATCTACTACCCAGGCCCTGTAAGCCACTCAAGTGACAGAAAGATATGTGATCCAACGGAGAGAGCAGAGCATGGGCTTGAGTGACCCTGTGGTCACCCTTTCTGAGTTTTATTCCCCTAGGGATAAGATGGGCAAGTGCCTGTGTGAGGCCGTGGAGTCTTTGGTGCTGATTGCCCTTCTGGGGAGGAGCTGGGAGCAGGGTAGGGTAGCAGCAAATCCCATGTCCACTGATGGCCGTGCGTACACCAGCGTTTCTGGTGATGGTCCTGAGCAGACACGTGGGCCCAAAGAAAGTAATGAAGATGGTGAGAGTGCCACCCCTGAGGAAATGTGGGAGCAGAAAATCCCTGTACCCCAGAGCACTACTCCTCCTCCTGTCCTCCCCAATCTGGGACCTGCCAGGAGCTTTGAGCCTGCCTGTGACCTCCAGCCTCTAGCCTGCTGGCTCTTCCCTTGCTTACGGAACCAGGTTGGCCCGACTTGGAGCCCCAGAGGCAGTCTCTACCGCCCTCTTGAAAGCATCAAGCATGGGTAGTTCCTTTTCTCACTCATAGGACAGCTCGGGGCTTCAGGCACCTCACCAGGCTTCCCAGCTTGGAGAGCAGAGCGTTGTGATAGCTGAAGAACGCATTCCCATTCCACTCACCAGGCCCTAGTCAAACACGGCTGAGGTGTATATACCATTCTATGGTGGCCTGCCTCTCTCCTGCCTCTGCTAGCAGCAGCACCTTTGCTGCTCATGACCACACAGCAGGGGAGTTCGAAGCTGTCTCTCTGATGCCATCAACTCTGTATGAGACCTTCCCCTGCCCAAACACCTTCCTATCTTAGTGCATTCCTGCTCCAAGACCCGAGCCAGCCCAAATGCCAGCTCCTTAGGGAAGCCTGTGTTTCTCTCCCTTGCAAGTCAGACAGTCTCAGTGGCTTTCGATGAGAATACTGTGAGGACAAAGAAGGCAGATGGTAGGGCAGAGAGGAGAGCCAGCCATAAGAGTGAGCCTGGGCTCATCAGGCTGACACTCAAGGAAGGTCAGGAGTTACCTAACTTCTCCCAGCAGCCCGTAGACACAGGACTCAGCTTGCTTATTACAAAATAGCTTTATTGATAAAATAGTTCAGAGTCTTAGAAATACCTGTATGTCACAACATGGGGGTGGCTGGATCCCACAGAGCATACACAAGATCAGCCAGCAGATGTTTACAAACAGCCCCTCAGCTACACCCCAAACCAATGTGCTGTCCTCACAACTGCAATCAACCAACTGAGGACCAAGCTTGACAGTCATCCTTTCCAGGTACCCACCATTGGCATCCACCATTGTCTCAACCTGTGAAAAATCCCTGAGCACTTTCCAAATTTGGATAAAACCATCCTGGGCTAATAGCCTGTGTGGCTCAAGCCATGCCTCTCTGAGGCTAAGAGTTCTATTGCCCAAAGATGAAGTCAGGTGGCATCCCTTACAGATGCCCAGTCACTCTGGGAAACAATTCCTAAGTTGGGGAGACAACCAGGAAGTAGAGGAACCCAGTGAATATCCATTTCAACTGTGAGGGTTCTTAACAACCAACAAGGCATCTTTCTGGGCTGGGGTAGAATTAGTTATGCCTTAAAAGGCTCCACATGGGGTGCGCATAAAGATGTCTGGGCCCTGGAGCGGGTGGCTCTCCCAGAGTCCACAGGGCCCTGGCTGCCTGCTCCAGCCCCAGCACCCCACCTGAGGCTCTCATCTCAGACTACTTCCTTGATGTGAGTATTTTTAGCTTAGAGAAATGATTTGCCTGCTCGATGACAAAGGACTTATCCCCTAATGGGGCTGGGGCCAAGCCACTGAAAACTCTGTTGGTGTTATAGGTAACAGATGGAGAAGCTGTCACCGGCATAATAACCAAAACCTTTTCAGGTACAAGAATGCATTCTCAAAGGAACTCTGGAATTTGAAAGAGTGATTCGGTGAACCTCAACCCACTTCCAGTTTGGGGTAGGAATTCACACACCCCAAGCACAGAACAAAAGTCTACAGGAAGGCTCATGGTGGTAAACACATAGGAAGGGGATTTTTATATCACCAGATAATCACATTTGCTGGCTCTTAGCTCTTTCCCCCACGGAGCTCAAAGCTCTGTGCAGAGCCTTTCATCTCCCTGCTGCAAGTAGGCGGCAGGCAATTGTCGCCATGCTCCTCGAAAGGGTGAATGCCAGTGATCAGGAGCTCCTATTGAGGCCAGGCCAGGCTTCCAGACCTCCCCACTGAGACATCCACGTGCCCACTTGCCTCCCAGAGGGATGCTGAGTGAGAAAATCAATCTAGCCTTAAAGGAGCCACAAATCTAAAAGCAATACTAGCCCATAACTCCCCATCCCAGGAGCCAATGGGAAGCACAGGTGTCAAGGTGGGTGAGTCATTCTCATGCTGTCCTCTTCCTCAGCAGCAGGTCCTCCTGGGAAATGTAGACAACTGGCTCCCTGCTCTTTGAGAGGCATGAGGAATAATCAAGGCTGGGGATGTAACTCAGTTGGTTGAATGCTTGCCTAACATGCCCAAAGCCCTGAATCCATTCCCCAGCATCTCATAAACCAGACGTGGTGGTGAACGCCTGTAATCCTAGCACTGGGGGGTGGTGAGGACAGGAAGATCAGAATTTCAAGATCATCCTGAGGCTGACCTGGGCTACACAAGATCCTGCCCCCCCCCAAAAAAAACACACAAACCCCAAAACCCAAGAAAAATAAAACACCACAAGTGAGTGGCCTGCCAAGGCACAGGGGTCTCCAGGAAAGGGAAGCCTGACCTGTTGGCTTACAGGTGGCTGGGAGGGAGGTACTTAAATCCAGTCTGGCCTTGGCTACATTCTGGAAGATCCAAGCTACCCTTGCTCAGGAAAGTGGAGAAGAGCTACCCCACAGTATAGTCAGCAAGGGATGATTTCAGATGGGCCCCTGGAAACAGCTCTTTTGTCCTTTTCCCATTTAGGGAGGTCTGAGGATGAGGTCTGCAAGTGGGCCCCGGGGAAATGGTCACACAGACTATGGGGGTGGGGGACAACCGTCAGGTGGTCCTGGCACCAACCCGGGCACAGGCAGCGAGCAGGCAGGCTCACCAGGCAGTCTGTGTCCACTGCCGGCAAAGGATCCTTCGAAAGGCACGTCGGAAGTCCTGGTTGAAGATGGTGTAGATAACGGGATTCAGAGAGCTGTTGCAATAGCCAATCCAAAAGAAGAACTGGAAGAGGCCGTGTGGTACCTTGCAGCGCTGTGGGCAGATGGCCCCCAGGCTATAGCTGAAGAAGAAGGGAAACCAGCAGATCACAAAAACGCCAATGACCACTGCCAGCACAAAGGTGAACCTTTTCTCCCGGCTCAGCTGTGTCCGACGACGCCACCACTGCCCACTGGCTGCACCCACAGTCCGGCCCAGAAGCACCTGGCCACGAAGAGTGGCCAACACCCGGGAAGCCTGAGGCTGCTGCAAGGGTGGGCTGCATACCGAGGCAGGAGATGCTGGCAGGGTTTGGGGTTCACACTCTTCCACCTCCTCTTCATCCTCCTCTTCAGCTCCCTCCTCTGCAGTCGCCCCACCAAAGCCCTTCTTCTGGCACTGTCCTGATCTTGGAAGGGCAGACCAGTTGGGTGGCAAAGCCCTGGACTCACGATCTTCAGGGGTCTCCCCCTCCTCCTTCTCCCTTGGAGGCTTGGGGTGTCCATTGGCCTCTCCCACCGAAGACAGAGGAGAGGCCAGGGTTGGCACCTTAGCTAAGGTTGGAGCTCCCCCAGCGACAGGACGAGGCTGCTTGGACTCACCCTCTCCAGAGCCCCTTTTGGCCCTGGGACCTCGGCAGTGGCTGCGTTTGGCAATTACATAGATTCGCAAGTAGACGAGGATCATGATGAGGCAGGGAGCAAAGAAAGAGCCGATGCTGGAAGCCAAGATGTACCAGGCCTCTTGGTTGAGCTCACACTGGGGGAGCCCGTGGGGCTCCGGACGCTGATCACTCTTGTAGATGAGGGGCGGCAGAGAAATGACGGCTGCAATGAGCCACACAGTGAGGATGATACATTTGATGCGGCGCGGGGTGCGCTTGGAGTTGTACTCCAATGCTCGGCTCACTGCCCAGTATCGGTCCAGGCTGATAGCACACAGGTGCACGATGGAGGAGGTACAGAAGAGCACATCTAGCGCCAGGTAGACCTCGCACCATGTGCGCCAGAAGTACCAATAACCCAGTAGCTCGTTGGCCAAAGAGAAAGGGATGATAAGGGTGGCCACTAGGATATCCGCGGCCGCCAATGACACCAGAAACAGGTTTTGTGGTGCACGGAGTGAGCGGCTGGTCAACACAGCCAGAATAACCAGTGCGTTGCCGAAAATGGTGAAAAGGATAAGGAAGGTGATGGCCGACGCGATGGCGGCGGTGGCTTGCACGGAGTAGGGCTCTTGGTGGTCCATGGCGGGGCCGGACACGTCCAGAGAGGTCCCTGCTGGCCAAACCCACGTTCCGCGGGAGACAGCGCCACTCTGGCTCCGCTACAGGAGGGGGTCGTCCCCCCGGCGGTGCGGATGGCTCTGGAGTCCCATAGCCTGACCAAAAGCGGCCTAGGAGGTCCGGGGACAACCGGGACCAGCCATAGATCACCTATATCCTCTTCCACCGGTGCCCGGCGTCTCCGCAGTCCGCCCCAGAGAAGTTTTCCAAGTTGTCCCACTGCCGTCCCGGGACCGGAGGAAAGTCGCGCCTTTGCGCGGCACAACTGCAGGACGCACCGAACAGACTAGGGAAGCGCAGCCGGCGCTCAGAAAAGGCGCTCTCTATCCCTCCTGGTGCCGCGCCTGCAGCCAGCCTGCCGCGCAGGGGCGTGGGGAGAACAGCCGGCACCGCGGGAGGAGGGAGGAGACTGGGGGCGGGAGCTGGAGGAGGGAAGGAGGCGGGGCTGGAGATCCGACCGAGGGAGGGTGGAAGGTGCGCTTTGGGGGGAAGTGGACCTGCGACGCGCAATGCACCCTTCACTCACCCGGTCCCCACCACTTTTCTCCTCCCCGGGCCGAGTCCGGGGAGCCAGGTTCCTAGGGTCTTCGACGTTCTTGGAAGGATTCTTACAGATGAGGATCAGTGCCGGCCGGGAGCTGAGACCTTGGTCTGTTCTAAGGGTCCATTTGCCTTCTGTCTGCGAGTCTGGGACAGAGCACCCAGATCCACCCAGATCCAGCTCATGTCTCCTGCTCTGAGAAGCGTGTAGGGGAGATGGGGTGCGTAGGCAAAATAAGCCGCATCCACGTGTAGCAACTGAGCCACATCCCAGCGACGGAGAACCTTAGGGGCCGGACCCGAATGGGGAGAGAGTTCTGAACCTCTTTTCCTAAATCTTCCGCACCCAGACTCCGCTTGGTCAGACTTGAGAGACGCAAGGAGTGCGTCTCTGTGTTGCGAGCGCCCTCTGCTGATTTCCGAGTGCAGAGACTGGAGACGGGCGTCCTCGCAGGTCCCAGAGACACCAAAAAAGCTAACTCCTGGTGGAAAGCAACTGGTTGCTGCCTCAGTTTCCCCCTATTAAAGACAAAGGACTTAAAGGGGAAAGGGGCAACTGTAGAGACGGCTCCGCGGTTAAGATTGCCTCTTGTAGAGGACCCGAGTTCGGTTCCAGCAACTACTGCAGGAGACTCAAAACTAACTCTATGCCTCGTCTCTGCCTGGTCTATCCTTGCCTGATTCACCCTACTTAATGTGCTGGTAGCCAGAAATTCCTGCCCCAGGACCTTTGCACTGGTGGCCCTACCCTAGCATTTTCACAGGTAACCCCAGGCCTGTGCATGCATTCTTATAGGGGCTCTTCCTAACCAACAGCCTGTAAGTGTTCCCCAATCCCTGTCATTTATCAATTCAAGATGGCTACCTATCGGCAAGTTATTTTCCATCCCTCTCCCTACCTTGTTCATGGTATCCCTGGTGTCTATAAAGCCTGCCTGGCACCTAATGGACATTCTTAGTGCCCGTTGAATAAATGGATCCATAGTTGTTACTGGAGGTTGGGGAGGTAGCTAGCTACTGATTAGCCTCCAGGCTAATGGGCTTCAAGGCCTGGGCCACCAGGCATGCTGCAGAGTGGAACTTGTGGAACATGCCATTACTCAGAGCTGGCATGGAGACCAGGCTATCACAGGGACATGTGGCTTCCTGTGGGGAGGATACAACAAGACAACTTTGTCCCTGGCCACCCCCAGAGAGAGGAACCACCAGATTCACTCAACCCCATCTTCTGAAAACTGGATTTGGAGATCAAGAGCTACAACTTAGAGAGGGTCATGACAGCCTTGGGGATCTCAGAGTCTAGAGTAGATCCCCTCCTCTGCTGGCAGGGCCCCTGGGAACCCTAGCCCCGTGCCATATGCTTGGTTTGGACACTCGGAGGTCTTGAGGCAGCTGTATTTCTGATGCTTCTGTCTGTGATCTCCTGCTGAGGCTGTTGCTCTTCTGAGAAACACTGCCAAGGCCCCAATTTCCTAACATCACAGCCAGACACCACCACCTCCTATAACCAAGATCAATAAATCGACAGCATCCCTGGCATGAGCCTTTCCCAAGATCGATAAATGTCCAGCACTGGTCCTCTGATTCAGGAACCAGACTCGGTTCTGAAGCCTAAGCTAGTCTGAGCACACAGGCTGCAGAGTCCTCATGGTCCCCAAGGAAATCTCAGCATGAGACTTCTCCAGGAAGATGGCAAAGGCCAACCTCCAGGACACCAAACTGCTCTGTCTTTGCTACCTGCTCCGTCATCTTGAGCCAGTCTACATGCCTCCAAAGGCTGGCCCTCGAGAGTGGAGTGACTTCCGGGGAGCCCACATGGGCACTTGGGGTGAAAAGACCCTTAGTTTTTTTTGGTTTTGTGGGAGCAATTTGAGACAGGGTTTCTCTGTGTAGCTCTGGTTGTCCTGGAACTCACTATGTAGACCAGGTTGGCCTCCAACTCCGAGAGATCCGCCTGCCTCTGCCCCCAGATTGCTGGGATTAAAGGCGTGCGCCACCACCACCCAGCTAACATACACAGTCAGCATAACACATGGCATGAAGCAAACACCCAATTTTATTTCTGCCTTCTTCCATATGAATGAGGCTCCCTTCTCCACTAGTTCAGAGTTCTAGTTCCCCTCCCATCCCAAGCAGGGCTTCCCTGAACTCCCAACAGTCTCCTGGCCCACACCCTAGTACCTACACACTTTCTTTGGTCCTAGAAGAAACCTTATGGAAGACCAAGGAGGAGTGTGGCAAAGCTGAAGGACAAATGTTGTGACACCCCCCCCAACCCAGTGTCTTCTACTGAGCATCTTCTGGGCAAAGCAGCAGAAACAGTGGTCTGATGTGGGACTAAGGTTCCAGTCTGCTATCCAGTGACTGGTGATCTTGTCAAGGCTTCCCATCATGAAGACCTAGTAAGGAGCCACCTCTTATTAGTCCAGCTTAGCAGGAGAACTGGGCTCTGCCTTTTGGATACCAGGGCTGAATCCCAGGGCTTCAGAACATCCTTAAAGCAAGGCATAATGGACAGGAGGGTATTTATGGTCCCAATCACACGGCTTCCCATTTAGACCACGCCCAAGGCAACACTCAAGTCCATGCTGGGAGCTGATCCTCAGGTGGAGAATTCCCAGAGGCCCTTCAGAACTGGAACCTTGCCCTTGCCCACCCCTCTCAGGATCCCATCTCCCCAGCATCTTCCAGGGCTAAGGCTCAAGTCAAGAACAAACAGACCTTGGGAGCCTCTCTATCCCTAGAAACTTTGCAGGGTGTGAGGGGATGTGGTGGAGAAAGAGACCTAGGGAGTGACCAGAGTCTCCAAAAGTGGCCAGTGCAGGGGATAGGAGACAGGAATGATGATGCTCAGAGGGGTCTCAAGAACCTAGCTTCTCTGGGCAGAATATACCCTCCCCTCTTGGGGTCAGAGGTCAACAAGCTCAGTCTCTGGGCACCTCTTTAAAGTGACTTCCGGGTGCGCAACCTCCCGGAAGCAAAGCTAGGCTCTCCAAGGCATCTTGGATAGGTGCTGGCTGGTCTCTGGTTTCTGGAAATGGAGTAGGAAGTGCAGTGGGCACTTGGGCTGCCTGAAACTGCCCTAGAGAAATGCCATCTGCACCTGCTCCAGGCCCTGACCTTGGAGAAGCAGCTAGTCTTTGAGGTGGTGTTGCCGAGGCCTCCACACTGAACTTGCTCTGAGCAAGATGCTCCCATCGTTGCTGGCTGTCTACAAGCCTGGGAATGATACCCTGGCCTCCAGTCCTGGAGCCACTGGGGGCAGAATTTCTAGATTCTTCTGACAGTGCCTCCAGAAGTCTTTGTAGATGTGATAGCGAGGCAGGAGAGAGGCTTCTTCCATCATTGTGGGCCTCGAACCCTGGAGCAGGAGAGAGAATTTAGGTTTCAGAATCACAGAAAGCGTATAGAGCATGGCCAAAAGAATTAATGCTGCCTTTGCTTTCCGTAAGTGGAAATGGTGCCAGACTCCCTGAGATAGCCCATGAGGTTTCTGCTAAGGCACAAACTCTTATATTTCTACAACACACCACTACAACTGTTGGGTGTGATGGTCTATGTCTATATCTTTGTACTTGGGAGACTGAAACAAAAAGGTTGCAAGTTTGTGGTCAAGCCTAGGTTATGCAGAAAAACCTTGTCTTGAAAACAAATAGGAAAAACAAGGACAATGGAGGTGTGGCATATCCTTCTTACTGAGCCCCTTGGGTCACTACTAAAAGATCTGGCCTCCTACCCACATCCCAGCAGCCCAGTTGGGTTACTCTGTTATCCTACTTACCCAAGCACGACAGCCTACTCCTACCAGGTCCTTCTTTGGGCTACTCTACAGCCACCTCCCACCCCCACATCTTAGACATCCTCTGGAGCCCTTCCTGTCTAAACCAAGGGAGAGGACATCAGAAGCTCTGCATGTTCTCAGGTCTGTGCACTGCCAGAAGAGCCTCTTGGCTTTCTCTTCGCTGCCACTCCCAGACCATGGCTAACACACTGCTTCATGGGAAACACTGAAGCTTCATCACCCACCTTACCTGCTCTGGTGGCCCCCACTGCTGCCTCCGTGTCCTGTCTTTCCTGCTCACATACCATGATCTCACATTCCTCTGTCAGTGCACAGTGACCAATCCATGCTGACTCCTTTAACCGATGGCCCGCCTTCCTCCCTGGTTCTGCTGGTCTCACAGCCCGTGCCCTCTCTCTGAACACAGCAACACCAGAAACCACAAGAGATGCCGCCTCCATTTCTGGAAACTCACCTTCAAGCAGCAGTGTCTCTACCCTCTACCAGCTTTGTTGCCTACCTCAGCCGCCACCATCCCTTTGGACACATCCCCAGCCTTCATCCCTCTGTCACAAGTCCCTGCCACACCCCAGTCCCCAGCACCATCCTACGTCCTGCCATCTCTACCAGGTTCAGGTGCTTTGTGCTTCATTGTCCCTCCCACCGTTCTGCCAGCAGCCTTACTTCACTGTGGAGCCAACGCCACGCATGTATCTCCAGATCTGCGTGTGGACTCAGGTCCACTTCCGTTGTCTTTCTTTCCCTTATGTCCAAGAAAGTGTCTGACCTTCCCCTCCAAGGGCAGACCCTCTCTCGAGTTCTGGCTGAGTTTCCTTTCTCTTCCAGCACCTGCTCCTTCTCCGCTGTGTGTGTCATTAATTAAACACGAAAACCTGCCAATCTGTCCACCGTTGTGTTCAGCCTTCCCTTTGGACCAGTCCTCCTAATTGTGTCCCAATTTTCCACTCTGTGACCTGCAATCCTCTCACCACAGCATCTCATTCTCTAGTTTTAACAAAATTATGTAATATTTGATGTGATACACACACACACACACACACACACACACACACACACAGAAACCGGGTATGGTGGTGCCCATGCTTTTAATATCAGCACTGGCCAAGGCTGGAAGATATCTATGAATTTGAGGCCAGACTGATCTATATATTCAGTTCCAGGCCAGCCACCTCAGCATAGTGAGACCCTATCTCAAAATAAGGTGGGAAGATGGGAGTTCCTGTTATCTAAGAAGCAAAAGTCGAGCACACAGAATGTGAGGAAATATTTTCAAACCATATAACCAACTAAGAGATATCATTAGAGTACTTTTTAAAGCCAGGTGTTGTGGCACATATCCTTGATCCCAGAACTCAGAAAGCAGAGGCAAGCAGACCTGAATTTAAGGCCAGCCTGGTCTAGAGAGTTCCAGGATAGCCAGGACTACAGAGAAATCTTGCCTCAAAAAACAAAAACAAAAAAGATTTCTAAGTCTTATAACTCAACAAGGAAAAACCAATCCAACTGAAAATGAGGCCAAGGATCTGTGTAGACACTTGTCCAAAACCAGAAAGGTATATAGAAGACCAACCATCTCACAGAGGCTGGATATGGTTAGCCATTAGAGAAACACGAACTGGAGCAATAAGATACTTCCATAACCACTGGGATAGTCATAATCAAAAGCATAGACTATATGCTTTGGCAATTATGCAGAAAAATCCGTAGCCACATACATAGCTAATGGAGTTTTAAGTGATTCAACTGCTTTGGAAGACAGCTGAGTATAGAGTTACCATGGAGCCCAGAAACTTTATGCCTGGGGTAGATACCAAATGACAATAGTATATTCATAGTAGCCCCAAAGCAGAAGCCACCAAAATGTTTATCAACTGATGAATAAATGTGTCATTTGGCAGGAAAGAAATGAAGTGCCGAGGGTGCTATACAGAGATGAACAGGAAAGGTCGTGCTGAGGGCAGTAAGCCAGACACAAAAGGCACATGGCTCCATTTATATGAAATGTCTAGACAAGGTAAATCCATAGAGGCAGAAGGTAGATTAGTGATTAACTGGGACTGGTAGGGAAAGAGGGTGGGATTCGGGTGTAGGATGACCTAAAAATAAAATCTGGGTCACAGTCACACACAGCAGCTTCACAGGGTGTCACACTGTCTTCTAGAGGGTCACAGCAATTTGTGGTCCTGTCAGTGGGTTACAAGCATCACCCTTTGCCCTGTACCACTTAGCAGTATTTGATATTATCAAATATCACTGAGATTGTGGACTTCTGCTGATTTAGGGAGAGGGAATGGTGTAATTGCTTCTCATTTGGTTTCTGCTGTTAACCACCTCACACATTTTTCTATCTGGTATTTTGACTTTCTGTTTATAGCTCTTTCTGAATTCAGAACAATACTAGCTAATGTTCAGAAGCATTCCAACTTTATAACTTGTGTTTTAGGTTTGCTTGTGGTGTCTCTTGCTATTATGGTTAATGTTACTGAATGTATTAATCTTTGCAGTGTTAGGTTATTTGTGAATAAATTCTTCCCCATCCCAATGTCATAGAGACTTGTATGTCTTGCTAAAGTTTTCAAAGTTTCCCCATGCGTGTACAAGTCTTTCATACCTTTATGGTGTCTGGTGGTAGACATATGGATACCTAGTTGTCTCATTTAGTGCTGTGATTCTCAACCTTCCTAATTCTGTGACCCTGTAATACAGTTCCTCATGTTGTGGTGACCCCCCCAAACATAATTTCATTGCTACTTCATAACTAATTTTGCTACTGTTATTAATCATATTATAAATAGCTGAAAGGATTGTTCAACCCCAAATGGGTCACAACTCACAGGTTGAGAACCACTCAGCCCCCCTTTGGAGGGTTCACTGTTTTTTTTTTTTTTTTTTTTTTTGAGATAGGGTCTCACTAAGTAGCTCTGACTGTCCCAGGACAGTCTCACTATGCAGACCAGACTAGTCTCCAATTCACAGAGATCCACACCTGCCTCTGTCTCTCCAGTGCTGGGACTGGATTGAAGGCCTGCGCCACCACGCCCACTAGGTTTCATACTTGAGTAGGATCCATCTTAGAACTTTGCACTCTGCTCACAAAGAACTTCTGTATCTCAGCACCCATCCCAGGCACTTACAAAGCTACTTTATGTGCCCTGTATTCAGAATGCATACAGGAATTTACACATTTGTGTACATTTTTTGCTTCTTTTCTAATCTAATTATGATTAGTGACAGTTTTGAGGTTTCTTTGTTTTGTTTTGTTTTGGTTTTTTATTTATTTATTTATTTATTTATTTACTTACTTACTTATTTGGTTTTTCTCCGAGACAGGGTTTCTCTGTGGCTTTGGAGACTGTCCTGAAACTAGCTCTTGTAGACCAGGCTAGTCTCGAACTCACAGAGATCCACCTGCCTCCGCCTCCCGAGTGCTGGGATTCAAGGCATGCGCCACCACTGCCTGGTAACAGTTTTTTTTTTTTTAAAGCTCCCTTTTTCTAAACACCAGAACTTTGTGTCGTCTTCTTGCCTCCCCACAATGGTTAAGACCTCCACTTCAACACTGAATAGAAGGACGATAGTGGGAAACTTATCTCGGTCCTAGATTTAATATTTTTGTAAGTTTTGGTAGGTGTCCATTATGTAGGCTATTTCTCTTTGCTAAAGGGGTTTTTGTCTCTAGTGGGTGTTAACTCTTTTCAAATATGTTTCCAAATTCAGTTGTGATGATGAAGTCTGGTGTCTGACCCACCTCTCCTTACCTCCTCACCATCTCTTTACCCTCACACTTCAGCACCATTCCCTAGATCAAGTCACTCTCCCTGCCACTTACCTCTCCTGTGGGAATCAGGGACACTTTGGCTGCAGTTATACAGCCTGCAGACCCGGGTGATATCTGAGGTGCTCAGGTTCCATCGCTGGCCAATGGCCACACTGGAGGTCCAGAGTGGTATGATGGTGGGCTGTCCACGCCAGCTGAAGGCAAACCTGGAACCCAGGGGTAGGGCCTATGTCAGGATCACAGTGCAGGGGAGACTAGGAGGGTAATGCAAGGGCAGGGGGTGGGGGGAGAGCAGGGGAAGGGGGTGGGATCAGGGAGAAGGTGAAAGGGGAGGGTGCTCACCTCCCATAATGCATCACTGACGAGTAGTCATAGGGTACTAACATATTGCTACTCCGAGACTTGATGAAGTTGATTTCAAAGCCTTAAAACACAGACATACACACACCTTTTAGATATGTAAAAGGAAGGCAGGCAGAGAAAAATAAACAAAGGAGAGACGTGGACAACTTCTAGAAGTCACAACCCACGTAAATGGAAGAGTCTAACTACCCCTGCTGAGACTTCTTTCTTGGCTGTCTCTGTTTTCGGCACACCTTTGCTATCCCCTACTCTAAGCTATCCTACTCTACTTGACCCTGGCAGGAATCCAGATCTATACCAGGTGATGTGGAAGCAGGGGGCACCTTGTGGCCAGGCAACCATGACCTCCTATAAGTTCTTGCTCCTTCCCAGTTCACCAATTTTTGCAAACCTGCAGCACCCACAAAATTATGGCTCCTGTGACTTAGACACTGGTACCCTGCTTAGTCCTTGAGCTAGCTTCAAAGATAAGCTGTCCTCTGCACTCAGGAGTGTGGTGCCTGACCCCTCAGTAGCCAGACCACCTTCATCTTCCCATCTCAGACCACAAAGCTGCAGACATGGAGCCCAGCAGACCTGTCATCTTGGCCAGTGTTGCCCACTGCTCTCCTCCAGGCCAGTGAGGAAGGAAGTTTGCTGACCACTCCTGAAAGAGCTGCTTACACCTTTGCTCCCCAACCCCTCTTTCCAGACCCAGCAGGCCGTATCCACACGCTCTTCTACCCCAAGGTCACCAGCAGCCTCCTTACCCTAATCAGAGCCCCAAAGAATACCAATTTCTTCTCTCCAAATAGCCTTTATTAGTAAACATAATTCTGAATAGGCAATATCCCTCTAGCTCAAAAACCAAGTATCTAGCTGGGCATAGTGACACTTGGGAGACAGTGGTAGTAGGATTTCTGAGTTTGAGGTCAGCCTGAGTTCCAGGACAGCCAAAACTACATAGTAAGACCCTGCCTCAATTAAAAAAAAAATCAAGTATCTAGCATGCACAAGGCTCTGGGCTCAATCCCCAGCACCATGGAAATACTATATTATACATATATTAGTATTTTACATAAATATATAGATCATAATTAGTCTCCTACACCACCTGCTTCCTCTGAATTTCTACCTCGGAATCTCCACAAAAGTTAATCACTGATTCATTTTTATGACCTGACAGAGTTTATGCTCATTAGTGCAAACATATTCTCACCTTTTCTAACTCTGAGGGAACTGTATTTATTCCATTAGGATAGCTGAGCTTTTGTTGGCACTAGGGAAGGAACCCCCCAGTTACAAACCAAACAAGTGCTGTTCCACTTTGCTATATTCCCTAGTAGGTAGGTTTTTTTCTTAAATCAATTTGATTGTTAAAACAGCTTTTGAGTCAATTTGTGCCGTTTCTAACTCTAATTTATGCTTTTTAATAATTAATTCTCCTGGTTTAAAAACGAACTTAAATGGGCATGTTTGTTCTCTTTGCTTTTATGGATATAAGTATCAATGCCTCCACACTTTCCCCAAGCCTACCCTTACCCTATTTAAACCATTGGTTTTAAATAATGTTTGATGATGGTTTATTTAAAGGCAGAGTCCATGTAGCCCCACCCAGCCTGGCGCTCAGAGTCCTTTGCCTCAGTCTCCAGAGTGCCAAGATTACATACTTTTCCTTTATTTTTTTGAGAAGCCCTGAAGTTCCTTTAACTCCCAGAACTAAAAGTATTTGACTGTATCTCCTAAGGAGAGTAGTCTGGGGTTTGGTCCGTTATTGGCTTCTGTTTTATGTCATGATTGGGTGTTTTGTATTGACCTGAGTTTCCAAATCTAGAGTTTCTCACAGCCTGCCTGTCCATAGGCTGTGTGCTTACAAACACCCAGGAGCACCTGGAATCACGGCCACCCCAGCCCCACCTCCCATCCCTTTGTCATTAGCTACTCGGGTTACCTCCAAAGCACCACCTCTGGGGCAAGTGTCCAACTTATCACCTGGCCAACCCCAGAGCAGCAGAAGAGGCCCCTCCAGCTTCCCACTGGCAGGCGGCCTCTGACTCCCCATGCACCTCCAAGCACACTGTGGAACTTGCCCCTCCACAGCTTCCCTCTGCCCAAGGCAGTGGTCATTCTCACCACTGATCTGAGCCCCACATACAGGTACCCCACATTCCTGCCATCTGATCCCTGTACCACGCCTGGCACACGTGCTGCGCACTGGCATCACAGCCATTTCCTCTGTCAGCCTTGGCTCTGCCACTTCCAGGGCACTCAGCCACATGCCTACTGATGTCCCTCTTATGTACCTCAAGTCTTTCACTGTTGTCCCTTGCTTGGCACATGTATCTGGGCACATGTAGCCCCTGACCCAGTATCACACACTAACATCTGCAACTTGGGGGGCGGGGGTTGCTGAGCACTCAGTGAGCAAGTCATAGGACACTGTTGACCTCACATCCAGATGACTGGCAGTGGCAGAGAGAGGCGAGACACAAAGGAACTGGTTAATGTCATTCCTTGGGTACAACTACAGAGGCCCAGAGCAACAGCCACAAGACCACTCTCAAATACCAGAGAGGCAGGAATCCCACACTTGCCTCATGAGAAAGTATGGGATGGACTCTTCCAGGGGAGCAACTCCTCAACTCCAGCCCTGGCCTGAGGCCTCTGTCCCTCGGGGTTCCCTGGGCCCAACCTAGCCTGGACACCAGCTGACTCACCTGGGAGGATCTCGTTCCAGTTGACTCGGATGTAGCGGTCCCGGTCTGCCCGTGAATGCTCATGCCAGAAGCCAAGCACATGCATGAGCTCATGTAGGACAATGCCCCGGCCCTTCTGGAGACAAGTGGGTGCCAGGGACACCACTTGCATCCCTCCACTGCGTCCCACACCAGAGAAGCACCTGCAAGACCATGAGAGTGAGCAGCTTGGCACTAAGTAAGCTGGGTATCAGCCTAGAAGAGTCAGCAGAATAGATATTTCCTGTGCTCTAGAACCCGGGATGGACCAGTATCAGACTGCCAGTCCCCATTCTGGGTTTTAGCTCCAGACTTACTACTCTCCCATTTCCCAGGTCCCCTGACTGCTTGGCCTGTGAAGAGGGTGTCATCTGCAGCTTCGTTAATGCCAAAAGGTGGGACCTGACATTCATGCATGATAGAGCATGTCATTGTCTGAGCAGACCTATGTCACAAGCCTGAATCACAGCTTCCAGCCACACCATGTCAGGCTCCAATGAAAGGAGGAGATAGGCTTCTTCCTCAGAAAGAAGCCAGAAGAGGCTAAATTAGGTGACTGACCCTGAGTGGCAGAACTAGGACCCCAACATTTGCCCAGACTCATACCAAAGACCTCCAGGAGATGAGGGCTTTGTCGAGGAGGGTCCTATGCCCAGTGGTCATCCCTCACCCACCTTTGGCCTAGAAGATCCAGGTAATGAGTGAGCCATTCAGGGTAGACAAGGGCTGAACCCAAGAAAACAGGCCCAGAAATAGGCTTAATACCACTGTGCACACTAAGGGATGAACAGACCCTTCCCACACACACACCAGGAGCACTTACCCTGACATAGGAAGGATGGAAATGAAGTCTCTGTGGCCCTGGTAAGCAACAAACCGGATGCATGTGAAACGCTCAAACTCAGCAAAGGCCTCCATAATGACCCGGCGGCTGGACTCATCTGGAAAGACACACACCATGGCTGACTCCCTGTCAAGGTCCCATAGCTTTTGAGGACCTTTGAAGTATGCATGGGGGCCAGGACCAGGCATTAAGCCCACCTTCCAAAACAGTATTCAGAGAGGACAGTGTTGAAGAGGAACGCAGCCCAGAGAGGACTAGAGAGTTCCATCAGCTCTTCCGGTACACACACACACACACACACACACACACACACACAGAGAGAGAGAGAGAGAGAGAGAGAGAGAGAGAGAGAGAGAGAGAGAGAGAGAGTTCAGGATGTTGTGGGGATAGGAGCTCTGCATAGCACTCTCGGTGTAAGAGACACACAGGAGAAGGGGGTGGAGCCCCCAGCAGGAGCCCTGCTGCATACAGGAGAAGGGCAGGAAGTCCCACCTCAGCTCTCACTCACCATACTTGCTGGAGAGCAGGAAGGGGATCTCCACAATGCCACCAACACTCTTGGGCCATTTATTGTTGGTCACTGACAACAATCGGAAGGGGCTCTGAGGAGAGAGGGCAGCTCAGAGTCAGTGGAGGACACAGGCCACCTAAGTGTCCTACTCCTAGGGTGCCATGCCTCAGACCATCACACTCTAAAGTTGTGGGTGGCAGGACCTGGAGGGTCTTGGGAGTGAGGAAACCAGAGGAGTGACGAAAGTGGGGGAAGGGACTGAATTCAGATAACAGAAGTTGCAACATGTTCTATCAAGTATATAAAAGTATCTAAGGTTGGTACCCCAGGAAGCCTGGCTCAGGACTCACCCTGCCCCCCACAAGCACCTCCTCAGAACAGGAGTATGGCAAAGCTTCCCCTAACATAAGAACAGGAAGGGTCCTACTCAGGGTGATGCTCACAAATGCTACTCTCTCATCTTCCATGAACTATAACTGCCAGAAGGTCCTAGCCACCAACTTGATTTAATTCTGCTCTAAGGGTTTCAAATGCCAGGCATGTGAGTATTCATCTCTAATGGATAACTTAAACTGTCATGCCGATGAAACTCCAGCCCAGCCTCAGTAGTCATCCATCACCTCTAAACAAGAATAGTCTTGCTTTCCACAGCTCATTGTCATATTCAGCAGCCTTCTGCCACCTACAATATGGTGCTACTCTCCTAAACAATGTGTCTTCTTTCTGCAATGTCACTTCCATTCCCATCAGCCTCCTCCCTTCTGACTCAGCCCTCTGTCTCTATCCAAGATGGTCTCTCCACGTTCCTCCTTGTTCTGGCTTTCCGAGGGGGATCTTGACAGCCATCTCGGACTCACACACATGTATAAGTCTGTCTGGGCTCATGTCTCCAGCCTTGTGCTTCCTAAGCACTCCTCCTGGGCAGGGTGTCAAGTGGGGTCTGAGAGCTTGAGTCTGCTCTTCCAAGGAGCCCTCTTAGGCTCATTAGGTTGCCATTTCAGCTGTCACCATTATCATATTCATGATGACCTTGAAAGCTGTACCTAACCACTCACACAGACCAAAGCCCTCAAGACACCCAGAAGAGGGTTTTGAGGGTTCTCTTACAGCTTTGCGGCTGCTCATACCACATGTACACAACTCACTGGCCGGATGATGTCGCCTTCAACCAGGAAGCTGCTTTCTGGGGTTTCCTCAGAGATGAGCCCTGGGAGGGAAAGGAAGAGATGTGTGTCACTTGTGACTTACAGAACACGGACAGACCCAGCAATGTCAGTGTCTATGCCTTCTACTTTGGAGATAAGCTTCCTTGAGCACCAAGGCTAGGTGGCTGCTGAGTTCCAGCCTACAAAAAAATGTGAGGCTTCTCAACCTGCTCATATCCTTCCCCTGTTCAAACATAGGTCATGGCTCCCTCAGCACCGGTGATCCAGTCCCAACTCCAAGCCCTCTGCTATCAGGATCAGCCTCTTCTTCCATCCAGGCTCACTCCAGCCCAAACCACACTCCCCAGAACATGCCCTGGTCTCTCCTGCCTTACCAGGCCCCACCCACTATCTACTTCCCGTTATTTATGTTACATTCTGGACCCTTGAGGTAAAGAAACCGAAATTACACATCATAACCACAGAAGGAAGTTGAGGGTAAATACTTTTTGTCTCAGTTTGCTTTGGCTTCTCGTCTTTCTCCTAGTCAGGGAGCCTTCGGTAGCTGACTGCTGGGAAGAGAAATCTCAGGAGGACCCATGAGGCACTGAAGAAACCACAGAAGGCTTGAGAGGCATGCAGGAGCACGGCCTGATCTCAGAGCTTCAGACAACAGATGGTGACACAGACTAGTGACACCCCTTATGAGTCCTCCTCAGGTAAGAGGAATCACCTCAAGAGCTCTGATCAAAGCTGCATACTTAAATCTAAAAGGCCACTCTCCAGGAGAGTGGTTGTCAACCTGTGGGTCATGACTCCTTTGGGAATCAAATGACCCTTTCACAGGGGTCACCAAATACCATCAGAAAACAGATATTTGCATTATGATTCATAACAGTGGCAAAGTTACAGTTATGAAGTAGCAACAAAATAATTTTATGGTGGGGGGGTCACAACATGAGGAACTGTATTGAGAGGCAGCAGCATTAGGCAGGTTGAGAACCTTCCAGAATGATTCAGACCTGGTACAGTTGTGTGGTATTAACAGCCATCAGAGCCGTCACTCAGAGCACCTGGGCGTAGCAGCATCTCACAATAAGACATCAGATAGACAGGGGCAGCTGTTAGCAAGTACTGTGAATCCCAGCATGAGAGAAGCTCCTCCATGGCGTTGAAAGGGAGTGCCAGGAAGACTCTTAGCTCTGGCTACCTCCAGAGGACGTCTGAGTAAGGATTGGTGTCCATCCAAGTTTCTAACCAGCTCACAAATAAAGGGAGCAGATCACACTGTGGCACCACCCACCCTAAGCCAAGGTTACCGCTATTCCCCCCTTCAGCCTTGATATCTGCAATATCCGAATTCATCTTCATTGCTACCAGTTTCAGCCCAATGCGGCTGTGCTCCTCATTGTCTAAGATTCCCAGACAGGGAGGCCCTGAGCCACTGGCTTCTTTAATATCTCATCCCCCGCCACCGGCTAGGTCATGCCTGCACACTGTCCCTCACAAAGTGACCGGCATGTTCTGTTCTCAAATAGCTACCAATGATTTTGCTCAACTCCCAGGCTGAGAGCTCTCTCTCTCTCTCTCTCTCTCTCTCTCTCTGTCTCTCTCTGTCTCTCTCTGTCTCTCTCTGTCTCTCTCTGTCTCTCTCTGTCTCTCTCTGTCTCTCTCTGTCTCTCTCTGTCTCTCTCTGTCTCTCTCTGTCTCTCTCTGTCTCTCTCTGTCTCTCTCTGTCTCTCTCTGGAGACAGGATTTCACTGTGTAGCCCTAGCTGTCCTAGAACTCAACTCATACACCAGGTAGTGACAGTGAGGGAAAGCTGGTGTGCTGACCAGCCCAGCTACCACCCAGGTCCAGAACTAGGGCTATGAACTTGGCCCATCTCAGCATCCACCTCATCAAGGAACTGTTGGGAGCAGGTGAAGGGGATGAACCTACAGATCCAAAACAGCAGGGTCTTCATGTCACAAGACAACAGTGGGATATTCAAGAGGAGTTCCAGAGAGAACCCATTATTTGTGGTGTAGCAGAAGCCAGAGGCCGTGAACCAGATCAGTGAATGACTCATAGCAATGAACACTTACAGGTAAAGATGAATGGACTAAGGGGTAGACTGTGTGACTCAACTGGCTACACTACAGCTTCCGTTGTTGTTTGGTTGGTTTTGCTTTGGTTTTGCTTTTAAATTTTGTTTTGTTTTGGCGGTGAGGTTGCAGGGGCAGAGGGTGGATGACAAGAGGACAGGAAGATAAGTGGGATCAGGATGCATGATGTGAAATCCACAGAGAAATCAATAAAAGTTAAATAAAAAAATAATTAATCAGCAAAAAATACAGAAAAGACTTAAGCATTTCCTCATGAGACTTGCACTTATTTAGAAGTCCCTGATAATTGTGGACATCTCAACCTTTTCTGCATGCCCATACTCAGTGTGGCTTTTGTCAGCATGATCCAGTGGTCTCACCTTGGTTAATTGCGGGGATGTCCTTGTCCTGAGATACCTGGCTCCCTTCAGAAGTGAAGCCTTCTGGGACACTGGTACTGCAGACTCCGTCTGAACATCTGGGTGCTAAGGGTGCTGCCAAGATCAAACCTGGCCAGGCAGACAAATGCAGACACATAGATGCTCCCAGAGCTCCATTGGTGAACTAGGACAGCAGGACATGGGGAAGCAAGGCCCAACCCCTTTCAGGAGAGGCCTCCTGCCATGCATCCCGAAGTCTGCCTAGGCTTCCCACTCAGCCCCACCTGGAAGCAGGGTCTTGATGCCTACATTGAAGGAGAGCCCTTTAAGGGACTAGCACTTGGCTAGGGCAGCACATGAGGAAGAAGGAATAAAGAAAAGAGGCAGAATGGACTTTGAATCTTGAGGTGGCACCAGATTCAGGGCTAGGCTCAGACCCTTGTCATCAACTTCTTCCTCAACCCAGGCTCAGTTTGAGTGACTGCTGCCCCAGCAGTAGGTATGTGGTGTGACACTTAGCAATCTATGTCAGGTGGCACCTCTGCTCCTACAGGTGTTGGGAGGCCTCCTCGGTCCCCAGGAGCTCGCTTTTAGGCACACCCCTGGAGACCTCCATGTGGAACCATGAAGCTCATGTAAGACTGCTTTATCCCACAGCCACCACCCCTGGCCACCTCCCAGTGCAGAGCCAGCTTACCCAGCAAGGAGAGCAAAACTAGCATCCAAGGCCGAAGGTCTCCCACGCTCCCCATAGCAGGTCCTCACTACGCTCTCAGCAAGCAATGTACAGAACCATAACAGGAAAGGACATCCTAAGCACAGGCGCTAGACCACCCATCCCTTAAATAATAGCGGCTCCTCCAGCCCACACCTGCAGCCTCCCAACCAGCTCCAGGAAGAACCTCCCAACAGCTGCCACCTGAAGACGGACTTACTCCTACCCGAGGACACTCCCCCAGGCCTGAGCCTTCTGGACCATAGTCCCACCCACCTTGGCTGAAGTGGGTTAAAAAGTGGGCAGGGGACACAAAACAAACCTCTTGGCAGCGTAGCTGAGAAACCCTCTTGCCACCAGAGGGCGGAGAAGCATCGCAGCAAGGTTCATGGGCGGGACTGAGACCCCAGCACTAGAAGTGACCGCTTTTCCTGCCCCACCCCCTACCAGGGGACTCAGACACAGAAAATATGCCTGAGAACTCGAGACACCCTTCCCTGAAGTATCTGATGATGGAAGGTGTGGTCACTACACCTGTATAAAGTTTTCTGTCTTTCTCTTTCGGGAGGCGGGGGAAGGAGAGTGAGACAGGTCTCATTATATAACTTTGGCTGTCCTGGAGCTCACTATGTAGACCACAAGGCTGGACTAAAACTCAGAGGTCTGCCTGTCTCTGCCTAATGAGTGCTAGGATTAAAGCCATGCGCCACTATGCCTGGCTATAGGCTTTTATTTCAGAATCCATATAGGAAAGTACAGTCATGGGTTGCAGGACTCTGAAACTTCACAATGAACACCCAGCATCATTAGCACTCAGGAGCACTTGCCATGGGCAGGGGGTGGGGAGTGGTAGTGTTCATGACACACAGACACTTTTGAACACTCATACCCTCACATGGATGTGGTCCTTACAATGCTCCAGCCAGGTGGTGGTGGGGCACACCTTTAATCCCAGCACTCTGGAAGCAGAGGCAGGTGGATCTCTGTAAGAGCAAAGCCAACCTGGTGTACAGAGTGAGCTCTGGAACAGCCAAAGCTACACAGGGAAGCCCTCCTAAAAAAAAAAAAAAAAAAAAAAAAAAAGCCACAGCCCCGTGGCCTGATCAGCTGGAGCCCCTTCCCACTTCGCTAATTCAAAATGCAAAGGTCCTCAATTCCCTTCTTATTGGTTACACCCTCATGAAGAGATCCTACCTGCATTGACAGCCTGGAGCACACCAACCAATCCACCCCAGTGCCCACTGAAGGAAAGCCACAGCCAAGGGCACCGGTGGTTGACCACACAGGCCTGACAGCATTCCTGCTGAACCTGAGGCCAGCATTTCTCAAGAAATTGAAGTCAAAGCCACAGGAGGGAATGGATATAAAGGCAGATGCCACTGATGCCTAAGTAGGGTGTTAACTGGTTTCAATGCATCCAATGAATATGCTAATTAGCTTGGTTGAAAGACTGGTTCACAATGCACGAATATGTCAAAGCTTCCCATGTACAACCTTAAACACTCAGGGGGGTGTCATGGTGGTTCACACCTGTAATCACAGAACTTGGGAGTCTAAAATAGCAACCATGAGATTCCGACTAGCCTGGGCTACATAGTGAAGGCCTGTCTCAAAGAATATATATAATAATGACCTAACTAGTTAAATGTGCTTAGTAAAATCATCACCATCACATTGCTTGGGTAGAAAATCTCAATCTGGTCAAAGAATGCAGTTTTTCCTTCAAACAGGAATGTTGTGAAATAAGGTAGACTAAGTAAGCTGGTCACAAGAAGACGATACTGGTGGACGTGAGTCATAGGGCTCCACGGAATCTGCTGGTGCCAGAGGGATCTGAGAACTTTGAATTAACTCAGTGCAGCTGTGCTAGAAATTCATCTGGTGAACCAGGGCTGCTTTCGGCCTTGGCCGGCAAAGCTTTTTGCACAGAGCAGAGGCTAACACAGAGAATCATAACTGGTCAGTGTGCTGAGAGTGACTGTGAGTGCTCATCCTTAAATGGGACATCGATGTCACACTGTCCCCTCTGAGGCACAGAGAATGTCTCATCTGAGACAAGGAGCAGAAAGAAGAATGTAAGAGCCAGCAGACAGGGAGCAGAGCTGAGAAACACTGGCTTCTGGAAATCACATGGCAATGGCACTCAAACTTGTGGTCACTAAGGTGACCTGTGCAAGATCGAGCCAGTCAAAATTCCGGGAAAGGGGCTCTCGAGGCCTCTAGCTAAGCAGCTATTGGCAACTGATGGTGGCTAGAGTCATTTTTCTCCATTGGATGACCCCACACTCATGAGCATTTGGGAAGGACTAATGGGACTTAGTGTGTTACAAAACAAAGAGGACATGAAGGTGGAAGGGGGTGTGTTGGGATTGGAGCAGGGAGAGGTGAATATGATCAAAACATATTGGGTACATGTATGAAATTCTCAAAGAATAAGAAGTATGTTTTTAAAAGGGGGAAAATGCTGTATGTCCTTACTCACTGGGGTCCCCAAAGTCACCAATTCAGCAGAATGCAGAGGCCACTTGGAGGAGGGTTTGGGAGTTAGTATATAATGCCTTCCCGTTTTCAAGATGGAAAGTTCTAGAGAAAATTACTGTGATTTATCTAACACTATTGAACACTTAGACTGGTAAAGTTGATAAGATTTGTTATTTTTATCTAACAATTAAATTTTAAAGAGAGTATGAAATGTATTTGTGGTGGTACACGCCTTTAATCATAGTTCTCAGGAGGCAAAGGCAAGAGGCTCTCTGGTGAATTTGAGGCCAACCTGGTCTACATATCTAGTTCCAGGCAAGCCAAGGCTATATAGTTAAGACTGTCCCTTTCTTTCAAAAAAAAAAAATGAAAGAAAAGGAAGACCATTCGTTAGGAGGGTAAGTAGTAAACACAGGAGGATAAGGAATGAGGTGAAGAGGGACAGCCAGCCATCAGTTATGCTGTGTATGAGATGATGATGTTAAGGACTCTGTGGCCCACGTGTCCCTTACCCACCCTGAGCATCAAGAGCACAGGCAGGTCCCAACAGAAACTGACATAGACCTGGAGGAAGGCTGAGAACAACCCTAACCCCTGAGTACCTTACCCTAGGGCAGAGAGAATGGGCCCTAGGGACAGGTTGTGTATCCTTCATTCACAGCCCCAGGAAACTAGTGCCTTCTGTTCTGAGTTCCAGACAATGACCTGAGTGCCCTCAGTCAACACACACCTGCACATCACACATTGAGAAAATGTAGTTCTCAGGGAAGTAAGTGGGGGTCTGATCAGGGAAGACTCCCTGAACGCTCCCAGTTCAACCACAAGCTAGACCCTGTGTGGCAAAGACCCCAGGCCAGGGCGAAGAAGACACAATTGCTCAGCCACCCCAGGCATGAACTGATACCAGACACTTGTGCTATTGCTCTTTTTTAAACAAAACACTTTTTTTTATTGGCACATCCTCAATATTCTTTATAAATATAAAGTGCTGTTTCCAATTCCCCCTCCCTGGCCCACAGGGCTGGGAAGAAGTCAGGGAGGGAGTGTTAAATGTCAGTTGAACACAAATAACTTTTCAGCACCAACTGTGGCGAGACACACGCATACTTACACACAAAAGCAAGATGTCAGTAACATGACACACACATCACTTCCTGGATCCCCTGGGAGCACAAGGCTCGAGGTTTGGGTTGTGGTGTGTACACCCCCTAGACATGGTTCCTGCTTGTCACAGCTTGTTCCTTGAGTCCTTGGGCTACCAAGGGCTTTAACATAGTGGGACTGGAATACATGGGTTTAGAGTCCAATTAATTTCTGCCAGAGTTGGGGGAGGGAGAGCAAATATAATATACAATCTGCCCTGGTCCCCTGAATAAGGGCCAGCCCTTAATCCCCCAGCAGATGAGCACCATATCAGAAAAGCCATCGTCCTGGCTTTCCTAGCACCTCAAGTTGAGGACAAGGTGAGGAGGAATGAGCTAGGCTAGAGAGGAGTCCAGCAGTCCACAGTAGCTCCCCCCCCCCCAGGAGTCCGTGAGAGGCAGCACTGTGGGAGCAAGCCAGGGTTCGACTCAGTGACATAGCACCTGGGTCTCAAACTGTAGCAGCTGCCCCATGAAACTGAAGTTGGGGGAGATGACTCCCCGGCGTTGCTTAACGAAGTCAAAGGCCTCATCCAACCGAACCCGGTGGCTCTGAATCAGGTATGCCAGGCAGATGGTAGCCGAGCGAGAGATACCGGCTTGGCAGTGCACCAACACCCGGCCCCCACTATTCTTCACTGAGTCTGCAAAGGAAATGGGAAGGAAGGAGTTAGGTAAGAAGGTAAAAAGAGGAATCAGGCCCTCCACCTGCTCCCCTACAGTTCCCAGACCCCTGAGCTGAGGCACTCTTACCAATGAAGCCAATAGCCTCCTGGAACCAGGCACTAATCTCCACCATCTGGTTATCTTCTACTGGAATGCTCTTGTAATGGAAAAGCCCCTCAAAGTGGTTGGGGCAGCTAGCAGAGACATTGAGAACCGCTGTGATACCGCAGGCCTGCAGCCCCTGAAGGTCTGAGGAGTGGCTGCAGCTGCCCAAGTACAGGTAAGGCAAGATTTCCACAGGACCACCCTGGAGGAGGAAGGGAACAGTGGTGAGACCTCAGCCTTGGCCTGGAGGGCTTGAGCCCTGAGTGAGGCAGAGACATCATGAGCTGGCTAAAAACAAGAAGAGCCCTAAGCCAGTTCTCTGACCTAGGACAGAACTTAACATTCAGACACACACACACACACACACACACACACACACACACACACACACACACACACACGTGTATTTGAACACACCCCTGGCTTTCCCCAGAGGCATCCCTCAAGTATGTCCATAGAATTCTGATTTCAACTTACCTGGTCATAGATGGGAACCCTAGGGTCAGAGCTGTTATTTTCTGCCCCTGCAGGAGATAGCGCCTGGGCAGGGGCTTCAGAGCACAGATCCGGACAGCATGCCTGGAAGCGTTGGAAGCCGCCTGCAGGGAGAGCAAGAAAGGAAAGGCAAGGTTAGCCAAGAAGCTGAGGCTCAGGGTGAAGGGGTGCGAGGCGCGAGGTGCGGGGGGCGGACTCACCTCGCAGGAAGCACACAGCTGTGGATCCTGCGCGCATCTCGTGAAGCAATGCGGCTAGCAGCAGGTGAGCGGGGCCGTCCGGGGCGAGCTCCGCCACAGACGCGCTGCCTTCGTCCAGCACCACAGCGCGGACCAGCTCCCCGCGACCCAGGCGTGCCCGGAGCGCACGGTCTGGCAGGAGGCAGGCTAGGGCGGCGGCGGGAGTACCGCGCGCACGGCGCCGCAGCAGCGCGTTCCAGGGCACGGGCCTCGCGGCGCGCACGTGGCTCCGGCAGAAGGCCAGGAACGGGCGACAGTCCAGCAGCAGCGTGCCCTCGGCCTCCCGCGGCTCCCGCAGCAGTGCGCCCAGCGCCGCACACTCCAGCTCGTGCGCTGCCTCCAGCCTCATGGCGATCGGCATTGCAAAGTCTCTTAATCCCCCAGATCCTCTTCCCTGGTCTCGCCCTTCCCTGACTCCTGCGGCTGCGACTGTGTGGCCCGACCTGTCCGCGCTGGGTGAGCTTCGTCGCGCCCGGGCTTATGTACTCGAGGGCCGGCCCCTCGAGTCACCATACAAGGGTAGAGCAGGAAGGCGCCGGCGCCCGCCCCCGCGGCTTCACGTGGGACTCGGGCTGGGCGGCCCCCGGGGCTCCCGGAGCGGACGGGTGGGAGGCGGGCACCTGGAGGAGGAACTCTGAGGGGGAAGAAACTGGGTACCAGACCGTGACAAGTGTCAGCACAGAGTCTAGAGGCCCCACCCACGTCTCCCCAGCGTATATGCCTGGGTGCTCCCCACTCTGCCCGGCCTCAGGCGGCTAAGTGCCTGGGAACTCAGCTTCTTGGCTGCACAGAGCCTGCGAGTCACCGGGGTCTTATGGTTCCTCACTTTTCCCGTTCTCTCCAGGGGTTACATTCTAGGAATTTCGTTAACAAAATTACCTGTTGGCTACTGATGATGATACACTGGAAGGAAGCACACCACTTGTCTCATTTTAGAGACCTTAGGAAAATGTCTGTTCCCTTCTCCCCATGTCAGGCTTTTACCAAAAGTTGCCCTGGCCAGAGTAGTCCCTTGCAGCCAAAGCCCTGGTCTGGGGGCTTTGTGGGGGGAGGGGAGCAGGGGTCTGTGACGAGTTTCCACTTATGACTGGGACAACTTCTTTCCCCAGAGGCCCAGGGAAACCCCCCAAGGGCCCAAAAAGAAGTACTTCCCATGTCACCGGCCAGGGTTGAAGGGGAACTCTGCTGACGATGCTGGGCTCTCCCAGGGCCCAGCCAGGCCTGGCGGGAATTTCAGGGGAAGAAGAAGAGCCACTTGCAAAACCTACCCCCTTCCAACTCCTAGAGCTGACACCCTCCTGGGACAGGCCCTGCTGGTCCCACACCAAGCTGTAAGCTGGGTAACTCACAGCCATTCTGCCCTCCCCCACCCAAGTGCCAGCCCCCTCCTCCGGGATGTGGTGAGACCCAGCTGTGCGTGGGCCCTGGGGGCTCTTGGGTTGGGGAATGCTGGTAGGTGGCTGAACCCCATCTGAAGCAGACATGGTGGGTGGGGACCATGTTCAAACCCAACCTCCCATACCCTTACTCCCGTGAGCCAATCCTCCATGCCTATAGTAAGACCTTTCCAGCTTCCCTACAGACCCACTGTCCCCACTGTCTTGGAGGCCTACAGCTAGGACCTGTGTGACCCCAGCATGTGATAAAGTATATGGGTGCTGGAGCAGAATATTGTGCCTTTCCTCTTTGTCTGGGGACACAGAATGCAAGGGAGAAGCCACAACTCCTGGTCCAAGTGGACTGGTGTCTCAGTGGCACCATCATGTATGTTGGTTCTAGGACTAGGAAGGAGGCTGTGCCACAGCCTGGGTCCCTTCCCACCAAGCCAGTCTGGAAGCTGATACAGCAGAACTGGCAGCCCAGCCAGGGAGTCTGGACCATAGATCCCTGAAGCTGATAGGGGCTCTTATCCTTGGCATCGGCCTCACGGATGACTTAATGCCTGATTCCTGGGACAAATTACAGAGCATGAAGGGGACCATCATGTCTAGTCTTGCTGACCAGAGTCACCTGCCATGCCTGGAGCCACAGCCTTCCAGCTGTGGAGAAGAGGGAGGCCCTGACAGCTGAGGTCCCTGCAGCAGTAATGAAATCAACTTAGCTTTGTGGGAAACTCCAGCTCCCTAACTCCAATACTGTACTCAACTGCTGTGCCTCCTTGCAGGGTGACAGTGTGTTGCTGAAAGTTTATTGGGTACCTCAGTCCCTGCATCTGAGCCAGCGTGGATCTGTCACACATACACACACACCACTCTCCTTGGAGCTGGCCCCTTTTCAGCTCTGACATACATAGATGAACTCAAGGAGGCCAAATTAACCATAAAAGAGGGGCTTGCTTTTACCCGCTGCTAGATTCACAAATCAGGGGAAATCCCCACCTTCAATATCAGGGTGAAAGTCCAAGGCTGGGGTAGAAGAGCCCACATCCCTCCCCATCTGTTATTCTGACTAAAGGTCCCCCTACCAACCCTTGGATGCTGCCACAAATGAGTCATCTGCAGGATGTCTGCTACCCTTTGCCACCTTCTCAAGGCCCTATTCTCCAGAATCATTCGCTGGGAGCCTTCCAGGAGGAGACAGGACTCTGGATATACACTGGGATAGTATGAGGTAGATCCCAGGCAGGTTGGCTGTTCCACAGGCTGCCCCAGGGCCTCATCACTAGACAGCAAGTAACCACACAGCTGTTGGTTTCTGTTTAAGGTTTTTCATGGCCTGGCTCTTACAGAACAGACCTAACAAATGAGTTTGGGGCTCAGGTTTTATTTATTTTTCTTTCTTCAATTAAAACCATGTGGGACTCAACTGGAACAAATGATGGTTCTCTGTATTATTTTCTGTAACCATTTATTTGGGTGGCTACTTAGACGTCACTGGCCTACTGCCTTTGGGATTCCGGTTTGTCCACCCAGCCTGCTTGCAGGATGGGTTTCCCTTCCACAGTCAGATGCTCCAGGCTCTGCCCTGATGCCCTTTCTCTTCCTCCTCCTTCCAAGCCTAGCCTCGAGCAGATGGCCCAGGGAGGAGAGGAGATGTGAGTGGCTGGGCTGAGAGGCCTGAGCCAGTGTAGTTATGAAGGTGAGAGTGAGCGTAGGGGTGAGTGACAGGCCACCCCCAGCCTGAAGAGTGAGTCAGGGATGACGTCAGCTTTCCTGTGCCAGGCCTCCCACCCGGATGCTATGCTGCAGCCACCCCCACAGGCTCCTGCCAGGCAAAGACCCGAACTCCAGGCCCTGAGCTCAGCTACCACCACAACCTGGCTGGCACTGTGGGGAGGAGGCAGAGAGGGTTACATGACCATTCCGTCTCCTGCTGGGATAGGTGAAGCAGGAAGCCCCAAAGATCATGCTGGCCACAAGTAGACAGGCATGTGGTAGAAGAGGCTGGCACAACCCACGTGTTTGTCAGATGAGTTTATGGGAACAAAAGGACATAGGCAGTTCTACCAAGGAGGCTCCCCTGGATCTGCTCTCCCCTGAATGTGGGTGAGAGGAGCCTGCCACCTGAACTTTGGGTTCTTGTTGTGCCCAGGAGGTCCTTTGATGCTCAGGCAGCATCTGAATAGATGGCTGAAGAACTCCAAAACACACAGTGAGGAAGTTCCACCTTTTCAAATCCCCTTCAATGACCTGAATCTGTCCACTTGTGGCTGGCTGGCCTCAGGGCCCCTATGACCTCTGCTCTTCTCCTTTCACTGAGGCTTGGGTCCTTCATTCCCTTCTGCATTTACTCACCGACACCGTAGCACACTCTGTCCTGAGAACTTGTGTGTCAGGTCCTGCTTTGGGGGCTGGGGATCCAACAGTAAACCCCTAGTGACGCCTTCAAGGAGCTGACTTCATCATCTCAGTAATACTTACCTTCATGATCATGTTGTATTCATGGCCAGTGACACTAGTTATCCACTAGAGTAATGATTATCTTTTCCTTTTAAAATAAATGTTAGGGTTGTAAAAAAAAAAATCAAGTCAACTTAGGAAAGCTATTAAGTAAGGCACAGACAGTTCCCAAACACTCTGTAAGTCATGATGCAGATAGGAGACGCCGGAGTGGGAACACCTTGCCCTAGAGGGCAGCATCACAGCCCCTACCAGCTTTGTGCACTGTATGAGTTCAGGGGATCCAGCACTCCCCATGGCTATGTTCTCCCATAAAGACAAGAGCATGAGTCACAGGGCAGGGAGGAGCCCCAGTGGACAGTGGTGAGTATCCCCATGGTCCTGTGTGCCTGGATATGGCTGGAGGAGACTCCCCACTCCTAAGGCGCCCACCCTCACATACATCAGGCTCCCAAGCCCCCAAGCAGTCAAGCAACCCCATTCCTTACTGGCAGTCAGAGACATCTGTGACTTAGGCACAGTGGGGCGGGAAGAGCAGGCTATGGAGGAAAAGCTGACACCAATTGGCTTCACAAGCAGTTAATCCTCAGAAATATGACCACACTGGGTTCCAGGGTGACAAGAAGATTCCCGAGTCTCCGCCATGACCAGAGCTAGGTGCATTGTGGCAGGAGACAAAGGGGACTTCTAGGCTATTAGGGAATTAGAGACTTCCAGGATCAGAGACCAAGAGGCAAGACCAGCTCTCCCTCCCAGGCCCATCCCAATGCCCTTATTTGGCCAGCAAAAGGCGGGGCCAGATCTTCTGCACCCACCAACATTAACATGGGTTTAGACCATGGACATCCTCATGGGCTTCAATGGTAACAGGAGCCACAGATATCAACATGCCCTGGGCCATATGAGGACCACTGACCCACTCATGGCCGTCAGCATCTGAAAGGATCATGAGCTTCAACATGGCCTCAGGTAGTTATACTTGCCACTCACACCAGCATGGCTCCCCCAGGCAGCAAAGCCTGAAGACATCAGGCAGCAGTACAGACTGCATATGTCCACATGGATCTCAGGCTTCATCGCAGCCTGGGACAGCAGCATGAACCACTAATACCAACATGAACTCTGGTGGCAACACAGGGCCAATGATCATTTGAGAAGGTCCAATCCAGAAAGTGAACTTTTTCTCATCCTTTGCCTCCATCATTGCCCAAAGCCAGAGGATCTTGAAGCTGGGCAGCAGATTTGGGGGCTGAGTCTGGGTCTGCATAAGCTCCAGGCTGTTGTACACTATCCTGCTGAATCTATTAAGTGACAACAGCATGTAGACCTAAGCCCTCTCTCTCACCTGTCACTGCCATCACGTCTCCAGTTCCACCTCTCTCCACAGTGCACACATCACTCAGTGTTTTCTATCTTTCCCATCTCTCCATCACATATTTGTTCATTTCAGTGGTGCCCACCCACCCTGGGCCCTTGATAAAGAGAACAATGACTAACCGAGTGTTAGGAGCCTTACAGGCATTGCTATGCGCAAGCTTCATCTCCTCCTCATCTATTCTCTTGGAGATAGAGAAACTGCAATGGCTTCAATGAATCTACACAAAAGTATGTCTTGGATACTTTTAATGCTCCATGCAGCAATGTTTAGAATAGTGGTTCTCAACCTGTAGGTTGCAACCCCTTTGGGGACTGAACAACCTTTTTACAAGGTCGCCTGAGACCATCCGAAAACATTACAATTCATAACAGTAGCAAAATTACAGTTATGAAGTAGCAACAAAAATAATTTTATGGTTGGGGTTCACCACAACATGAGGAACTGTATTAGGAAGGCTGAGAAGCACTGGTTTAGAAGAAGGGCCTAATGCGAGATGACTAGACCAAGAGAGCAGAATGGATTGGCACCTGTATTGTGGAAATGAGTTCAGTCGCCACCAAAGTAAGATGGCCCTTTACTGATGCCCACTCTTGGAGTTTTTAAACTGTCTTCCTATTCTGTCCTTATTGCTTATTAATTATGCAGCCATAGGCATTTGGTTACAGCAGCACAAATGAACTGAGACAGAAACCAGAATTCAAAGGCATTCCAGTAGAGGTACCAAGGCCACTGTGTGGACTAGTTTTATGTTAACTTGATATGAGCAAGTCTTTGGAGAGGAGGGAGCCTCAATTAAGAAAATATTTCCATAACCAGACAGTGGGGGCGCACGCCGTTAACCCCAGCACTCGGGAGGCAGGGGCAGGCAGATCTGTATGAGTTCGAGGCCAGCCTGGTCTACAAAGCAAGTTCCAGGACAGGCTCCAAAAGCTACAGAGAAACCCTGTCTTGAAAACCAGGAAAAAGAAAATATCCCCATAACATCAGGCTGCAGGCAAGCTTATAGGGCACTTTCTTAATTGGTGATTGATGATGTAGGAGGGCCCAGCCCATGTGGGTGGGGACACCCATGAGCTGTTTGTTGGTCCTGGATTCTATAGGAAACCAGGTTGAGCAAGCCATGGGGAACAAGCCAATAAGCAGCACCCCTCCCTCCATGGCCTCTGCATCAGCTCCTGCCTCCAGTTTCCTGCCCTGCTTGAGTTCCTGCCCTGACTTCCTTCATTGATGGAACAGGGATTTGGAAGCATAAGTAAAATTAACCCTTCGTCTCCAACTTGCTTTTGGTCAATGGTGTTTCATTACAGCAATAATAGGCAGGAGAGCCACTCAGCCTTTGGGAATACTGACTGGAGCCTGGATTTTAGTCATTAGACTTTCCTGCCTCTAGAAAGAGTCCGCAGGGACCTGCCTTTGTTCTGCATTCATCCTTTTCCCCAGACACAAACCACCCACATGCCTCTCTTCACCACAACTACATTGTACTTTCCATAGGCCCTGCCCTGTCCTACTTCTAAACATGATCTGATTTAAACCCCCAAAGCCAGAAAAGGCCAGAAAGAATACACCAAATATGCATGGGGGAATCCAAGGCACTGAGAAACTATATACTTTTCCCAAGCTCTCGAAGTCAGTAGGCAGTAGAGTCATACTTGGATCTGAAGTTTTGTGCCCCTCCTACCATGCTTCCAGGATCCTCCCCACCAGATGCCCTTCTCTGCCCACAGCCTCTTCTCTCTGAGTCCTGGCCACTGGGGCCCCCATCTTGGAGGTGCCGTTGTCTCAGGAACCAGAGTGCTGTTTCCCAGCCCAGTTGCAAATATCTCGAAACCACAGACACACAGTCTTCTGCTCCCCACCAAAAGTCCATTGTGCTCCATACCAAAAACAAAAACAAAAACCCACAGTGTCCAGGTCTGGGTTGGGGATTGAGACATCTCTCCTGGCAGCTATGCTTAGACACAGGACTTGGCCCTTATTCCCAGCATGCCCCAGGATCCAGGAGAGAAGTGTCCTTAGGTCCTCAAAGTGGATGGCTCCAGAAAGCAAGCCCCGCCCCCAGGCATATCAATGAGCACCCATCATCACTTCTATGAAGAGCAGGGTGTCCTAGATTCAAGGGCAAGTTCATTCACTCCCACTTTGGTGACCCTAGGCACAACACTTGCCTCAGTCAGATCTCCTCATGTCCCAGTACTCATGGTTCACCAGGTATATTTATAGAGTGCCAGGCTCTGCTTTGGGTGCTGGGGATGTGACCATGAATCAGATAGACAAGGCTTCGGTCATCTTGGGGTGACGTTCCATGGGAGCCAGAGACTGGACTGTGACTATGTCAGTAAGATCATGTCAGAGCAGCAGAGGCCTAGCTAAGCACTCAGAGGACAGTGAGAGAGCAGAGGAGTAAAGGAGAGGCTCCATTGAATGTGGTCTTTAGCTATAACTTGGAGGAGGGCAAGGGGCCAGCCGGAAGAGGTAGTCTAGACTAAAGCAAGGGGTAGAAAGTCAAGCAGAGGGGTCGGGGAGCAGCTGGCTGGCAGGCCCTTTACTTCCTGTGAAGATTTGACCCTACTGGAAGGCCAGTGGGAACCCTTGAAAGGCACTTCTGATGGTGCAGAACCACCAGAGAGGCACTTAGCTGTGAGAGGTGAACAGGCAGGAAGTAAAGTGGCCACAGAGTGAGGTCAGATGCTAACACAGTGGTTCAGGGACAGAGAACAGTGACTTCAGCCTAGGTAGCAAATGAAAAGAGCCAACAACGACTTTGAGCAGACTGGAAGGAGTAGCTGTGGGGAGGAGAGAGGAGGACTCTTGTAGTGGCCAGATTCCAAGGGCATGATGGTATGGGAGTCTCTTGTCCTCACAACGCTGAGCCTGAGCCCAGCCAGGGCCCTGCTGTGTGTGCACTCCCAGCTCAGACTTCTATGACTGGAAGAGGGGTATACACTCAACGCTGAGGCAAAGACTAAGAAAGAGGATAGCCAAGCCACAGTTCAAGAGAACTGGCTGTGTGGACGCAACAGGATATGGAGACAGGGCTCAAGTTAGGAGCGGACAGTTTGGGGGTGGTCACCAGAGAGGAAGCACCTGGGAGGATCAGTCAGGATTAACATTCAAGTTAGATAAGATGTTTCCTGAAGGTGGAAGTTCCTGAAAAAGGCCAACCATTCTCCCCAGACAATGGGGTCACGTGTACCCACACACAAATGTGCACACAGTCAGCTTTGCAGGTCATCATGGAGTGTCCCCAGACACCAAGGGTCATATATGCCCACACACAGATGTGTTCACAGTCTCACACATGTACCCTCATGCTTACACAGCCCTACTGGCGTGTCTGTCCTCAAACCCACAGTACTACACAGTCAAACTGAAACACCTCTAGCACCCATGGGCACCGGAGTACACCCACCAGAACGTGGCCTCCCAAGTGCCAGCGTAGCCCACAGAAACCCTGCATCAGCAGTTCCACCATGGCCACAGGTGTCAGACCCCAGGTCCACAAGTCCAACTCCTCAGACACTTCCACCAGTCCTGCAGCCCACACACCGTCACCCCTGACCACTGGTCCCGAGACAATACACTCCCTATGTGTGCCTGCCCACTTTTAACATGGAATTTGTCCCTGCCTCAATACAAGTCTACTCCATTTCTCAGCCAGCTGAGGAGTGACAGTCCCCTCTTCTCACTGGCCACTGACACCTCCTCTGTGCTGCCTAGGAAGGAGTAAGCTCTCAGACTGCTAGGGACCATTTCTGGGCCTGGTTGCTGCCCTCTCCTCATATAGGTACTGACACCCACAACAATACTTATACACCCTGTTGCATATACCTGACTCCATCATACCCACATGTATACCAATTACACACACACACACACACACACACACACACACACACACACACACACACACACACATTGGTTAACACCCCTAACACACATGCTTCTCACTTCCACACACCTTCATCATCAGTGCTGGTTTGAGAGGGGAATCTCAACTTGGGAGATTAGTCTTTGATCTGCAAATTTAGCAACAGGGCTCTGTAGCCCTGGTGTCAGGCGCCATACTGGTACCCCAGGAACATTGTACTGCCAGCTGGAGATGAGCTAATCACCACAGCAATGCAACCCTGAAGTCCTCCACTGTCTGCTGTGAGGCAGTCCAGCCAGTGCTGTGGTAGCACCATGCTATGCCACATACTTATCAGGACCTTCTAGAGCACTACAGTGAGACTAAATCAGCCTCTGTCCCCTGCTTCCTGTCCTTCCGGGATGTAACTGCTATCCACATGACCTTCTGACCCTGCTCCTAGCTTTTCATTCACAGCACAGCCTAAGCAAAGGAGCAACTGTCTCAGCTCCTCAATGTGTCCACAGGCAGGACTCAGTTTACCCTGAAGAGGGAATATCTCTGGAGAGGTGGCTCCTGGTGGCCAGGAAGGGTCTCCTAGGCCAGACTAGGCAGGAGCTGTGATAACCTACACCTAGCTTCTGGGACAGAACCCACAGGAACCAGGCACACCCCATGGTGCCAGCCATCACAAGGTGCTTGGCTGGGACTGAGATCTCCCAGGAATAGCTCAAGACTGGGAGGGGGAAGCCTCAGGCCTCAGGATGCAGCCCCAAAGAACAACAGACATTAGGCCAGAGCCCCAGATAAGGCTCCTCCCTGCTGAGGTGAAGGTGTACCTGGTTTTATACAACGCTGGGAATTGAACCCAGTACTTTGTGTAAGTTACGGGCAGAGCATTCTACCAACTGAGCTATGCCCCCAGCCTGTGTGCACTCTTTAACCGGAAAGCAGCAGAATACTTGACACCATGGTGTGAAACCATCAGAGACTGGCCACCCACACAGGCCGAGTGGGTGCATCCAAGAGACAGAACAAACTGTTCTGAGGCCAGTGTGAAGTTGTGACAGAAAGCTTTTTAAACCAACCAGTCCGTTTCAGAATTAACCAGGCCATGTCATCTCCTAACCAGATTTTTTTCTTAACAGCATTTCACTATGTAGCCCAGACTGGCCTCAATATTCTCCAGAGCCCCCCACGTTCTGGAACTATGGACAAATACCACCACTCTTGGCTCTAACCAGACCATGATAATGGCTCCTCATGCCCAGGTGTTGGGCACCTGCCTCCCAGTTCCATCCAGCTTCCACACTACAGTCAACATCATTTTTCTAGAAGGACATCTGGCCCCATGGAGGCCCGCTGGTACCTCTGAGGGGAACTTGAACCCCTCAGCAGGACAGTCAAGGCTGTTATCTCATCCTTCCTTTTCTGGTTCACGTTCTGTGGCAAAGCCAAACAGTTTGTCCTACCATGAAGCTCCCTGGATCCCCACACACTCTTTGCTCAGAGCAGTGCTTTGTACCAAGAGCCCAGATAGGCTAAATGCCCCAAGCTCCCTGCTGGAGTCCAGCACCCATACCACCTCCTCCAGGAAGCACCCCAGTTTGCCATAGCAGAGAGCAGTGACTCCCTGAGTGCCTAGCCCCCAGTACTGTGAAGCCCTCAGAGGCTTGACCCCTGACGCAAGGATACACACAGCTGTCACCACCCACCCTCACTTCCCCCCAGTGACCACCTCCACCATCACTGCAGGGACCGTTTTCAGACTTCCTTCATGGAAGAAATCCGAGACCCAGAGAGACAAATGAGTCATGGCCTGTTCAGACCTGAGCAAGGGGCTGCCCTTTCTCCCTCATCCCTCTGTAGGTCATGGCTGGTCCCTCCTCCCCCTAGAGTCAATCAGCACCCATGCTCTAGAAAGCCACTAGCCTCAGTTCTGGTAGGAAGGAGGGATTCATCATCACTGGGGAGCCCCAGGCTTGGCCTTAGCAAACCTGTCTTCCCATCCAGGCCCCCAGGGGCCTGAGAAGTGGGAGGAAATACAGGAAGAAGGGGCTTCCTGGTTAACGGTCCCTGGGACGAAAGGATGCATGGGGGTGATTCTGGGGTCACCCAGAAAGGTGGTGTCCAGAGGCCTGGAAGCCCTGAAAAAAGGCCACACAGGGTTCACCACACCCAGCCCTACAGGGCAGGGGGAGCTTCTGGGTACTGAGTCCAGTGTGGGTAGCAGATCCCAGCAGGGAAGGGTCCAACAGCCTGTCAAATGAGAGAAATAGAAACTGCTCATGAATCACCAAGAAGGCACCTTCCCCTTCCCAGCCAACACCGGGCCACCCCTCTGATGAGTCATGTCCCCTCAATCGTACTAAGGAAGGGACCAAAGCAGGGCCACCTCACCACATGGCTATGGAAGTTTACCCAGCCTTGCCATCCGGGAAGGCATTTTGGAAACCATGGGGAAATTATTTAAATAATTAAGGGACAGCAGATATGTGAATTCAAGAAAGTCAATTGACCTAGGGATAAGGGCAGCAGTCATCTCTATGGAGACCCCAAGCTTGTCACCCTGGCCAGGCCCAGGGCTGCTTCAGTTGCATGTGTCTTCTCCTAGCTGAGGACAGACGTTCCCTCAGGTCCTTGCTTTTCTTGGTCCCTCAATCTCCTGGCCCCTGCCCCACTTCCGGAATCCTGAGGCAAGAGAAGGCAGTTAAAGAGAAGAGAAAGGAGGCCCTCATGGTTGTCCACCTTCAGGCTGGGTCCACAGATAGCCTAGCTGAGCCTTCTTTTTAATTCTTTTTGCTGAGTTTGTTTTCTGGGAGCAGAGGCACTAATGTGCTTAGAAAGGCTTGGGACCAGGAAGAAAGCTGTCCTAGGTTGTCAGTCACCTCTTCCTGAAAGAACTTTTTCAAGATCAGCTGCCTCACACATACTCAATGAAGGCTTACCCCGTCAGGAGACTGGACATGACAGGAGTCATGACGGGAGCCAGGCTCTACCTGGATAGCCCCATCAGGGCAGCCAGCCAGGTTTGTCCCATCCTGCCCCACACCTTGGGGAGCTAGATTGACTCAGGGACATTTCTAAGAGACAGAAATATGTGGAAGATGCGGGGGGGGGGGAGGGCTGTCTACTCTGCTCTGGGTTCCATTCCTTTCTGGTGCCTGCAATAATTCTCTCTCTCTCTCTCTCTCTCTCTCTCTCTCTCTCTCTCTCTCTCTCTCTCTCTCTCTGTGTGTGTGTGTTGTGTGTTTCTCTCTCCCTCAACAGGGCCTCTCTATGTAGCCCTGGCTGACCTAGAACTTGTTCAGGCTGGTCTCAAACTCAGAGATCCTCCTGCCTCTGCCTCTGGAGTGGTGGGATAAAGGCGAGTGCCACCACACCTGGCATAACTTCCCTTTTAACCACCCAAAGTTTGCCCAAGAGCATCACACAGCCTAAGATGGGGACACTGTTTCTGGAGCAAGTTTAAGGATCAGGCAACTCCTCAGCTTTGGGAATATACTGTGAGTACTGGTCAGTTGTTTCACACTGCCTCTCCCCCAGACCCATTTTCTTCCTGATCTAGACCCTCAAGACCCCACTGAGTTCTCTTCTCTGCTTCCTAAGGGTTAAGTCAGGAGGCTCGGGCAGGCAGAGATGAGAGAGATTTGGGCTAATGTGCCAGCCCCACCCCCCACACACACACTCACATAGCAGTAGCTGACTTTCATGGGGCTCTAGGCTTCCAGCAGACAGATGTCTTTGCATGGCCCCAGCTCTGATGTCCCACTGTCCTGTCTTTCCTGTGCCCCTCAATGTACGAGTGCTCTGGGGGGCAGTACGAAACGCCCACACCATTTTGGATACATTTCCACCCAAAGCTGGAGCCTCACTTGCCACCCTTTGCTCAAACAAGTCACAAGGGAACTGGCAAGATTGTCTCTGTGGGTAAAGCACTTGCCACACAGGGCTGATGGCCAGAGGTCGGCCCCCAGAACCCATACACATGCTGAAGAAGAGAACCAACTCTGAATAGTTGTCCTCTGACCTTGTCATGTTCTCTCACACACACACACTGATAACAGACATCTGTAAATGTGTATGTGTGTGGTGGTGCCCAAGGAGAACAGGAGCCTGAGTCCCCTGAAGCTGGGTCCCTTACACTGGCATCCGTGAGCCCTCTGATGTGGGTGTTGGGAACTGAACTATGAGGTCAATGTGTGTGCTTTACCAGTGAGCCATCTCTTCAGCCCCATTAGTAATACCATCTTTAAAAAGTCATAACGACAGCCCAAATCCTGCAGCAGGTTCTTTCCCACACCCTTACTGAGACACCATCGTTGTCCTGTATTATACATCCTCTCATGCTATAGATAAGCCTGGTTTGTTCAGCCACCAATGTGTCCCTGGCCATCTTTGGTGGAGGAGCCAACAGACACCACCTCCTGTCTGGTTCCTGCCTCATTCATCCTTCCTTCTCCACCATTCAGAATTAACTTTCTAAACTATACTTCTTATCATTCCTCTGCTTGAAACCTGTCCATTTTCTATTGCTATAACAGAATACCTGACGCTGGGGAACTTATAAAGAAGAAAGGTTAATGTTGGCTGATGATCCTGCAGGCCGGAAAGCCACAAGGGCTTTGGTCTTCTTCAACTCATGGTAACAAGCAAAAGGATAAATGGGTGTGTGAGAAAGGAAGTGAACTCCCATCATTGCTATCCCATTCCCACAAGGAAGCCATCAGTCCATTTGTGAGGGCTTCCATGACTCACACACTTCCCGTAGACTCCTATTCCCAACACCACAGCCCTGAGGAGTTAAAGTGCCAGCACACTTTGGGGAGAATGAGTGAAACCCTCAAACCACAGTGGATAGATTTCATTCTTTGACAGTTACTGAGGTACAGTTTCAAGCATTAGGTAGTTATTCAAGGTTGGCATGGAGGCTCACCTCAAAGCTCCCAGGAATGGGCTCCTTCCATCTTACTTCTGCAGCATATGGCACCCATTTCCAAGTTTGCCTCGAAGCCTATAATGCCTGCTGCAGCTCCTGCTACCACAATGACATTTCAGCCAACAAAAAGGAGAAAGGATCAAAGGAAGACCTTAAGGAACTTTCAGGAAGGGATACTGTCACTTCTGCTTATATTCCAATGTCCAGACTATAAACACCTGGCCACACCTGACTGTTAAGGAGGGCGTGCCATCTGATGCACACAGCTGTCTGCCCAGCAAGCTTGTCACAAGTCTAACACTTAATGCCTACCAAGATCACAGGAAAGCAGGAGTCTCGGAACACCAGACATCGTAAAAATGAAATGTAAGAACTTAAAAATGCCCAAGCCCATCCCACTACTGAGTGAAGCTCTCCTTGAAGGAGAAGCAAGATGTACAAAAATAACTGTGGTTCCCTGTTTCAGGGGTGCTGGCCCTTCATGTGAGAAGGAAGGGATGATGAGGAAAAGATGAGAAAATGAAACTTCCACTCAGGAAAGCTCAAGAGAATTTATTGCCTAGCAAATATCAGAACTCATGAGAGAAGTCAGCAATGTCAGCAAAATGGAGATGACACATGAATCTTTGCTTTTCCACACCCCAGGAAAATCAATGAGAAATGATGATCAAAAAATGTTATCTCTAGGACACTGAGGCTGAGCCCCGAAAGAATATGTGAGAGCTGTATGCAGAGAACTCTGCAGGGTGACTGCAATGTGACAGAGCTGAGGACAAAGTGAATCATTTCATGTCCAATGTCTTAGTATTAAAAAACAAAGCACTTAGCCGGGCATTGGTGGCAGAGGCAGGCAGATCTCTGTGAGTTCAAGGCCAGCCTGGTCTACAAAGCTATACAGAGAAACTCGAAAAAAAAAATAAATGGATAGATAGATAGATAGATGATAGATAAAGCACTTGATTGGGGCTTGCTTACGGTTTCAGAGACTCATTTATTATCATCATGGTGGGGAGCATAGCAGCATGCAGGCATATACGGTGCTGAAGGAGTAGCTGAGCGTTCCACATCCTGATCCAAAGGCCGAAGGAAGAGGAGAGAGACTGGGCCTACTGTTGGCTTTCAAACCTCCTCCAACAAGGTTACACCTCCTAATCCTTCCCAAACAGTTCCACCAACTGGGCACCAAGAATTCAAATATATGAGCCCATGGAGGCCAGTCTTATTCGAACTACTACAATCCATATGAATTAAATAATTTGAAATAAGAACAAAATATACAGCCATGCATAGCAGCGCATGCCTTTATTCCCAGTGTTTGGGAGGCAAAGGCAGGTGGAACTCTGTAAGTTCAAGGCCAGTGTGGTCTACACAACAAGACTAGGACAGGGAAAAATACTTGAGGCGGAGGTAGACAGATTAAATGTTCTAATTCAGGCTGCAGACATGGCTCAGAAGTTAAGTGTACTGGCGGCTCTTCATGAGAATCTAGGTTAGATTCCCAGCACCCACATGGCAACTCACAACCACCTCCAGCTCCAGTTCCAGGGGATCTGATACCCTCTTCTGGCCCTCTTTTGTGGGAACCAGGCACACGTACATGCAGGCAGCTATAAGTAAGTAAAGTTCTAATTCATCCTTCCAGCCACTCATTCACTCAACAATTAGTGGAAGAACATGTTTTTGTTTGTTTGTTTCATTTGGTTTTCCAAGACAGAGTGTCTTTGTGCAGCCTTAGCTGTCCTGGAACTCACTCAGTAGATCAGGATGGCCTCAAACTCACAGAGATCCACCTGATCTGCCTCCTGAGTGCTGGGATTAAACATGTGCACCACCACTGTCCAGCATGGGAGAGCAGATTTTTAATCATTGTTCATGCTAAAGTTTCTAACACTTTTGGGAAATGCCTAGAACACGGCCTTTGAGGCCATCATGGGACAAGAGAGTGTAGTGGAAGCTCCTTCAATAACAGCTGACCATAACAGCAACTAAGAAGCAAAGAGCCTGGCAATAGCCTTCAAAAGCCCACCAACCTCCTAAGGTTCTGAAGGCTCAGGATAGATCCAAACTCTGGCAGCTATATGAACTTCGAGGAAGAAAGCAGTTATGTAGACAGAAGTTTCTGTCCTGCTCTGTCCTGCAACTGTTTAGTTCCAAATAAACACACAGAGGCTTATATTAATTATAAACTGTCTGGCCTATTGCTCAGGCTTCTTATCGGCTAGCTCTCTCTTAATTATTAACCCGTTTCTATTAATCTGTGTAGCTCCATATGGTCTTGGCTTACCAGTGATTCCTAGGCCCCTTGCTTCCTTGGCAGCTACATAGCATCTCCCTGACTCCAACTATTATCTTTTTCTATGCCTGTTTGGATTTCCTGCCTAGCTAAATCCTACCTGTTCATTGGCTGAAACAGCTTTATTCATCAACCAATAAGAGAAACATATATTCACAGCATACAGAAGGACATGCCCCACCATCTCCTTTTTTCTGTCTAAATAAGAAGGTTTTAACTATAATACGGTAAAATTATATATAACAAAACAGTTACCAAGCAAGAACTATAGTCAACAATATTTAGTCCACTAACATTTGGCAAAATTTAAAGAAAATATTCTATCATCTATCCTATCTTTGTGAGTCTAAAGTTTTTTGTTTTGGGGGGTTTTGGGGGGTTTTTGGGGGGGGTTGTGTAGCTTTGGAGCCTATCCTGGCACTCACTCTGTAGACCAGACTGACCTTGAACTCACATAGATCCACCTGACTCTGCCTCCCAAGTGCTGGGATTAAAGGCAAGCACCATCTCTTCCCAGCTGAATCTAAAGTTTTATATGTAACTTATCTTTTATCATAACTAAGGAAAACCATAACCATAACCATAACCATAACCATAACCATAACTATCTGTCTTCAACTCCATCAAAGACCCCAGAAGGATAATACATAAACTCTAGAATTGACAGAGACATCTTGCTGCCTGGATAGTCCCCCAAATTTTCTCTGTAAAGTTGGGGCATCCCTCTTCGTCCTATAGGCCCAGAATGTCTGGCAGGCTTTTTGATGAAGCAGGAAACTTGAAGGACCATCCTGTCCCTTGGCAAGTTCAGCAGTCATTTTCTTTGTAACCTGCTTGTCCAGTTTGGACAGCCTGCTGTCAAGCAGTCCAGGCAAGAGCAGTTTCTTGTTCAAATGGCTATCCCTGCCATGTTGAAGGCAAACTCCGTAACGTGTTTCTTCAATGCCCATCTTTCTCTCTGATGTAATTGCTGTTGCCAGGAGCAGTTATGTCTCATTGTCTTGAAAAACCTTAATAACTCATTTTAAATGTCATATTATGTAGGTCTTTGAAAGGTTTTGAAGAATACCTATCCATTTGAAATATATCTCTGTATATCTAGAAAACCTAACTAACTATAAGTTTTGACTATTATAGGTGACTATAATCTCTATTTAATTATACATTATAGGGTTTTTTTTGTTTTTTGAGACAGAGTTTCTCTGTGTAGTTTTGGAGCCTATCCTGGCACTTGCTCTAGAGACCAGGCTGGCCTCGAACTCACAGAAATATGCCTGCCTGTGCCTCCCCAGTGCTGGGATTAAAGGTGTGTGCCACTAACACCCAGCTACATTATAGTTTTAAATGATCTGTATAAACACAATACCTAAACAAGAGTAGAAATATACATATAACAAAATTGACCTTAAATTTGTATCAATAAACCAAAATCAATACCAATGCAAAGTATTCATTTCTATATCATATTTCCTTTTTTTCTTTAGAAAGAGATTGACTGTGATCATTAGCCATGTATAAACAACCCCGTTTAAATGGGAACAAACATTTATAAACAACATTTGGGAATGTGGCCGTAGTTCTCTCCAAACTGCTTCCTGCTGTTTGGAGGCACTGTCAATCCAAGGGGATCCTGAGAAAACCCAGAACCCTGTCCAAATCCTGGCTGTAGTGGTCTGCGAAGCTGCGTAGTCTCAGCTGTTTTTGATGTTGGAACATCTGGACCACGGCTTCAGGGGTCAAACCATATTAGCCTGAAAGGAATCCACAGATTTTCATCTTCTGTGGAAACAAAAGCAGAACCTCTTTTCCAAAGTAACATGTCCTTAGACTTAAATTTTGAAGTCAAGGCATTTTCAAAATTATAGGTTGGATTAATCCAGCAGCATTTGTAATCAAATGTCTTTTAGCAGCTGTTGCTCCTTCCTCAGCAATCAAAAAATTCAAAAACAACACAATAACATTCAGTATCCAGACTCTCTGTGTATTTTCCATCTTTACATCGATTTTTTTATTACTCTATTTCTTTTATTTTTATTTTTTTGGTTTTTGAGATAGGGTTTCTCTGTGTATTTTTGGCTGTCCTGGAACTCACTCTGGAGACCAGGTTGGCCTTGAAATCACAGAGATCCATCTGCCTCTGCCTCTGCCTCTGCCTCTGCCTCTGCCTCTGCCTCTGCCTCTGCCTCTGCCTCTGCCTCTGCCTCTGCCTCTGCCTCTGCCTCTGCCTCCCAAGTGCTGGGATTAAAGGTGTGCGCCCAGCTACTCTATCCCTTTTTTTAGGACTTTCTCTATCCTTTTTGTTTTCTCTCTCAAGCCTGTGTATATTTTTTTAACACACTGTAAACTGTCTAGAGGGTTTTTTTTCCTATGACTGTGTCTTTAGTGTATATCTCTATCTTTTCCAGACCACATGAGTCTTTAATCTGCTAAGCAGCATGACTAGGATTTAAGTGGCAGTTGGCTTTGCCCCATTCCTTGACTTCCTGGGAGTCTAGCTTCATGGCAGAGGTGCTGGCAGGAGCCATGTTTATTGCCACAACTCTGCAGAGTTTTTAGGTCTGTGCCACCACCAAGAAGCATGCCACTGGCTGCTCATAAACACCATTTAGGTGTTTAGTAGCAGGACCTCTTAAAAGAGCCATGCAGTTTTTGCAGCTAATGCTGAGTCAGGAAGCCTCTCTTTAAGGAGCCGTGCCTCTGCTTGCCTCTAGCAAACAGAGCCCACCCAAGAAAATGCTGCTACCAAGAAACCATGCTTGATTCTGTTCTTTTGTGTACCAAATCCCTTTTTAAGCCTTTGTCAGGTTTTACATGGGAATACTTGCCGAACGCTTGGGTGCCACAATGTAGACAGAAGTTTGTGTCCTGCAGCCATTTAGTTCCAAATAAACACACAGAGGCTTATATTAATTATAAACTGTTTGGCCTATTGCTCAGGCTTCTTATTAGACTAGCTCTCTCTTAATTGTTAACCCATTTCTATTCATCTGTGGTTCTCCAGGTGGGGTCTTGGCTTACTGTTGATGCCTGGGCTCCTTGCTTCCTCAGCAGCTACATGGCATCTTCCTTACTTTGTCTGCTACCTTTCTCTATCCCTGTTTGGATTTCCACCTGGCTAAATCCTGCCTGTCAATTGACAGAAACAGCTTTATTTATCAACCAATAAGAGAAACATATATTCCCAGCATACAGAAGGACATCCCCCATCACAGGTATACAAAGTAAAGATGTGAGCTTGCCCTAAAAACATGGAGAAGAGTCAGTCGTGCACACTGTGTTCCTAGGAGTGTAGAAGCCTCAGGCCAAAAGGTGCAAGAATGCAGTTTACCCCACTGAATGAGATGAGCATGTCACCCATCAGGATGGCAAGCACACAGGCACCGGGCAGGGCAGGCAAATGAGAAATCAGGGTCCCCTGCTAGGAGAGTACACTGGGGCTTTCTCCCCAGAAAGCAGTTTGGGGAGACCTGTGCCACAGCCTCTCTTCTGGACACCAACACTGAAAAGGCAGAGACACATGTGAAGACTTCCAACTTAGCATGTGTAAGGTTCTATTTGAGAAGATGATGAGGGCCAGCAAGATGGCTCAGGAAGTAAAAGTGCTTGCTGCCAAGCCTGAGGACCTGAGATCTACCCCAGGGCCCCACATGGTAGAAGGTTAGTTAGCACCTGCTCCACAAAGTTGCCATCTGACAACCACAAGTGGGTGAGAGCCGGTGTGCGAACACTTGTGTACACATGTACAACACTAGTAATGATAATAATAGAGACGATATTGAATTTATAGCTACTTAATGCTTAAATTCCTTCCCTGAGGGAGACATACACAATGTCTCCCTCCTCTCCTAAGGTCTCAACAACAAACTGAGGCACCATCCCACCAAAGTTCACTCAAAGTTCAGTGAGTTTAGTGGGCTTCCTTATAGAGGGGTTGCTTACAAGAGTGTGTGTCCCCCCACCCACCCAACAGGCCCCACCTTCCCCTTAACTGCTCAGATGAAGCACCCCCATAAACTCTAGTCCCTCCAGGAGACCACATCAATTAAGGCAGAATTTCGATGTTACAGGTAGCAGAGGCTGACTGGGCACTTCAGTGGTGGCTTCCTGGCTTTCCCTATCCCTCCATGAGAGGGCAGAAACAGTCGGCTGGGATGGTCATTTTGTGAGAGAGCACAGATGAACTCCCCAAGGTAGCGGTTGCTTGACTCATAGGATGGTCTCTCGGACTACTGATATAAAACAAATTCCAAGGCCAAGCGGAAAAAGGACGCTCCAAATTGAGGTCATAGTGTACAAAGCTGTTTCAAAAATAAAAGAGAAAGTGCTAGATTCTATGTTTTCATACTGAGTATGAAAGTGTTTGGGGCAGGGTTTGGAGTCTGTTGATAAGCCAGGTGGGAAACCTTGGTCCATCAGATGGGCTGATGGTGACTTGGGGAGCCATGTCAAGCCTCCAGGGGCAACCCCTGAGCTGAGAATAGAGGCCAGGTTAGGAGGCTGTGTCACAAAAAACCCCGAGTAGGTCAAAGGAGTGGGCTCTTGCTGGCAGAAAGGCCCTGTGACACAGACCCACACTGCAGGCTCATAATGTTCCCTCAGCTTTACACACACACACACACACACACACACACACACCAGCTCATCCTCTGAGACCCCTCTTTACAGATGTCCGGGCTGAATCAGGGACCAGCCGGAGCCCAGGTTCTGCCCATCATAGTCCTTGTTCTGTGTCCACCCACCAGGGCTCGCTGACATCAGGGAGTGGGCCTTGGCAGTTCTGCTTGCCACCCCAGCTAGTGCCTGGTGTCACTGTTTTTCCATCCATTGGATGGATGAACAGCCCACTCTGCCTGCCTTGTTTCTCCTTCATGTCAGGTTTACACTTGAGGACCAAGCTTCCCCGTGAAGTCAGGAACACTAGTTAACGTTTAATCCCATCTCTCTGAAAGGTCACATCCTGTCTTCTCACCAGCCACCCCCAGCTCAGGGGTCAGACTGTGCCCCGGAAGGGAGCTAGGCAAGGCTGGGGCAGACTGGTAAGCAGCAGGATATGATGACACCCACACCGCCCAGGGTCTTTTTTCCACATCTAAGAACACACCTCAAAGCCACCTTGATTCTCACAGCCCCCTCTCTGCTCACATCCTGTTTCCGACCCTCTGACAAAGCTGGGCCCCACGCCCTGGGCCCCCACCTGGCCTCCTGGGTTTTCACGTGGCTTTTCTGAGGTGAAGGCAGGCCACAGATCTCTTATTTTTAAGCTTCTTGGTGGCTTGAGGAACTTATTCCTGAGGAGATAGTTTCAAAGGTGTCTAATATAGCCATTTGGGGTAGCCTCCTCATAGGCCACAGTTCGGGTTAAAGAGGAGTGAGGAGGGCAAGAGTCAGGTTAATGTTGGAGATCCTGGCTAGAAGCTAACAGCCACCAAGATGCTGTATAGCTTCAATCAGTGTCCTTAAGCAGGCTGAGCCCTTCTTGGTTTACCAGAGTCCTGCAGGGGTGACCTACTGGTGTGAGCCCAAATAAGTGAACCCACAGGGTAGACCAGAGAGGTCTTTGAGGCCCTAGGACAGCAGCCTCCAAATCTACCTCTGCCTGCTTGTACCACACAACACCCATACTATCTCTGCCCTCAGGCCACTGTGGAGTCACTTCTCTCACACACAAGCCCTTTGACTCAGTTCAAAGAGACAGGAAGGGACTGGGATGACTGGGAACAAAGGCCTGATGACCCAGGAGGCCAGACAGGAGCCTTGGCAGTGCCCATTGCAGTCCTCAGGCAGCAGGAGGCTCTATCCTTGCCTTCTCTCTCTCCACTGGCTGATCGCACCAGGTCCTCTCATGGTCTGCATCTCTCTTCCCCTCAGCTTCTCTCCTTCTAGGTCACAGCAGAGCAGGAGAAGCCACCCTGACTGGACTCAGGCCTGTGTTGAACATGGCAGATTGTTGATAGTCTCAGACCTCCTCCTTGCTAGCTTGTCTAGCTTTCCCAACAGAAAATTGTGACTAGTTCCAGCTCACCAATGAGCATGAGACACAGGCTGTTATGTGTATGGGGTTTTCCTACGGTCGCCTGGTGGCACATCCATAGGACACCAGTCTGTCTCAACTAAAGAGCCCCATGTGTCTCTCAGTTGGCAAGACCACTCTCTATGTCCTTGGTCCATCTGTCTGCAACTCCCATCTTTTAAATCACATTGAGGAGTGGCTGTCACCCACCATCAGGACACTGTCCTCGTTCCCAGCTTCCAGTGCTCACCCTACCTTCCAGCTCACAATCAACACACGCAGGACAAGCCAATGGTCCTGATGAGAGGCTGAATTCTGGCTGCTGTTGTTTTAGGAGCCTCTGCTGCCCTCATTCTCCCCTGATCTGGCTGAGTACTTAGAGTTTGGCCCACACCCTGCCTCCTGTAACATCAGCAGGTCCCCATGTCTAAGCAACTTTCCTCAGGGAGTCTTGACCTTGACAACAGCTGGGATTACAAAATGAAAGCCCCCACTCTTGGCTAGATTTCTTTTTTAAAAAAGATTTACTTGGGAGGGGGGTGGGAATTTGAGATAGGATTTCTGTTTAACCCTGGCTATCCTGGAACTCACTTTGTAGATGTAGACCAGGCTGGACTTGAACTCACAGAAATCCACCTGCCTCTGCCTCCTGAGTGCTGGGATTAAAGGCATGCATGCACCATCATGCCCACATAAGATTTGCTTTTATTTATAAAATAAATTGCACACACACACACACACCCTCCATATGTGCCCAAGTGAGACCAGAAGAGGGCATTGGGTTTCCTGGCACTAGTGAAGGCTGTAAACTGTCTTACATGAGTGCTGAGAACCTAACTCAGATCTTCTGGAAGAGCAGCAAATACTCTTAACCACTGACCCATCTCTCCATCCCCTAGACAAAGGTTTGTTAGGACACAAAACACAATATAAAAGTAAAAAAAAAAAGTTAAAAAACACAACATAAAAATATCCAGCAGTGGCGGCCTTTAATCCCAGCACTCAGGAGGCAGAGGCAAGTAGATCTCTGAGTTCCAGGTCTACAGAGTGTGTTCCAGGACAACCAGGACTCTTACACAGAGAAACCCTTAGGGGAGAGAAAAAGTAACAATTGATAAATTGGATTACCTCTGAATTGAAATCTTCTGATCTTGAAAAAGACCATAAAAACTAAAAAAGTCAAATCACAGACAAAAAAGAATATTAACACACATACATGCAAAGGACATACATTCAAAATACATCAACATACAACTCCACAATGAAGTGACGGTCTGAAGACAGGCCAAGGTTGTGGTTAGGCAGCCCCTTAAAGAAAACACAGAGACAGCAGGCAAATACACGAAAAGACATCTGATGTCATTAGGCATCAGGAAAGTGCGAGTCATACGGAGATACAGAACCACAGTGAGATACCACTTCATACAAAACAAGTAATGTGGTGGCACTAGCAGAATAATATTGCTGGTATCAGTGTAAAATGCTACAGTTGCTTTGGAAAAAAAATGGTGGTTCCTCCAAAAGTTAAACACAGAATAACCACATGACCCAGCAATTCCACACATAGTTACAAATAAGAGAACTGTAACCATAGGTCCACACACTTGTACATAAGTGTTCGGAATGGTATAATTCATAGCAGTCCCTCTCCTCCTAAAAAGCAGAAATAACCCAAATGCCCAGGAACTCGGGAATGATAACTAAAATGTAGTGTATCCATATAATAGAATATTACATGGCTATAAAAAGGAATGAAGTACTAACCAACATATGGTGCAATGTAGATGAACCTTGAAAACATTATGCTAAATGATAGAAGCTAAGCACAAATACCACATTTGTGGCTTGTATGGTGTGATTGAGAATGGCCTCCATGGCTCATATATGTAAATGCTTGGTCCCCGGTTGATGGAACTTTTTGAGGATTGGGAGGTGTGGCCTTGTTGGAGGAGGTATGATGCTGGGGTTGGCTTTGAAGTTTCAGAAGTCCAGGTCTTTCCCAGTCAGCTTGCTCTCTCTCTCTCTCTCTCTCTCTTCTCTCTCTCTCTCTCTCTCTCTCTCTCTCTCGCTCTCTCTCTCTCTCCCTCTCTCTCTCTGCCACTGCTGCTCCAGCAACATGCATGCCTGCTCATCCGCCCACCTGCCCGACTACCATCATGCTCTCTGCCATGATGGTCATGAACCCTCTGAAAATGTAAGCAACTTATCAAAGATGCAAATTTTTAAAGCTAGAGTAACGACTGGTGACAGGCTCAGGCAAGGAGACGGAGTCTTGGGGTTTCTCAAGATCTGCAGGGGGACATACAATGGTTTCACACTTTGGAAGAGTTTGGCAGTGTCTTTAAAGTATTTAAAAGCAGCCCCGCCATACTATCTTGTCATTCCATTCATGGGTATTTATTCTAGAAATGATTCAAAATGGAGCTGGGGGTGTAGCTCAGTTGGTAGAGTGCTTGCCTAGCATCCAAAAGGCCCTAGGTTCGATCCCCAGTACCTACACAGAGGCTCACAACTCCAGTTCCAGGGGAGTCTATGTCTCTACATTCCTCTAGGCATACATGTGATATATAGACATACATGCAAGAAAAAAAACCCACACACATTAAATATAAAATGTATGTCAAGGCATGGTGGTGCAGGCCTTTAATTCCAATGTTTGGGAGGCAGAAGCAGGCAGTGTTCAAGGCCAGCCTAGAACCCTGTCTCAAAAAGTATTAATGTATTAAATATTAAAGTATATATGGGGGCTAGAGAGATGTCTTAACAGTTAAGAGTACTGGCTGTTCTTCTGATCAGAGTTTGGTTCACAGCACCCACACGGAGGTTCACAATCACCTGTACACCAGTTCCAGGGGAATAGATGCCCTCCTCAGGCAGCTATATTCAGGAACATATCCCCACTCAGAGACACAAACACATGCACATAAGCAAACACAAAATACATCTGTGTGTGTGTGTGTGTGTGTGTGTGTGTGTCTGTGTGTGCATTCATACAGAATTCTAGAAAATGCTCTCTGGATGACTAGTTCTGGGCTCCATCATTAATCTCACAGGGGGCAAAAACAACAGCAAACCAATCCTTTGTTGACCTGGGGATGTGACCCAAGGCAAAGGGCTTGCCTAGCCAGTTCTGAGGGTGAGAGAGGACCACCAGGGCCCAGGAGTTCAAGGCCCTGAGCAACAGAGAAAAACCCCTGCTCCTAAAAATAAAAATTAAGGGACAATATAAAAATGTGCTGATTCCCTCAAGCCCCCAGACTGAGCTTTCTTGTCCCAGCATTTTTATCTGAATGGCTGTCGACGGGCACCATCACTTGAGATCTGGAGAATTTTCTACAAGTTTTTCACTTCGTTCTTTTCATTCTTTCGGTTCAGCTGTTACTCAGGCAATCAGTCACCTGAACTTAGCCTCTGGTAGTTCTTTTCTCCTGCCTCTCCCCACATTGTTTTCTTGCTCGTGTTATGTATGTATTCCTGTGTACATGCATGAATGTTTCCAACTGACGTTTAGTATTTGGATGAATCAGCCAATAGAAGTGGGATCCAGTATTATCTTCTGTCTCATCTTCCTTGACAACCACTGAGGCATACACCAAGAAAGAGAAGACGGGACTTGCAATTCATGGAAATCTATTGGTAGTGTGGTGGTTTAAATAAAAATGGCCCTGGAAGGGCTATGGTGACACACACCTTTAATCCCAGCACTCAGAAGGCAGAGGCAGGCCGATCTCTGTGAGTTCAAGGCCAGCCTGATCTACAGAGTGAGTTCCAGGACAGCCAGGGCTACACAGAGAAACCCTGTCTTGAAACAACAACAACAAAAAAGAGGTCCCCATAGGTTCATATACTTGAATGCTCAGTCACCATTGCTCAGTGGAACTCATTGATAGGCTTAGAAGGATTAGAAGGTGTGGCCTAGTTAGAGGAAGTGTGTCATTGGGGCTTTGAGGTTTCAAAAGCCCATACCAGGGCCAGTTTCTCTCTCTGCCTGTGGATCAGGATGCAGCTCTCAGCTACTGCTCCGGAACCATGCCTGCTACCTTGATGGTAATGAACAAACCTCTGAAACTGTTAAGCAAGCTCCCAATTAAATGCTTTCCTTTTAATAGTTGTCGTGGTCATGGTGTCTCTTCACAGCAACAGAAAGAACAGTGATGAAGACAGATTAAGTCAGAACAGTTGTGATCACCCTCAAGTGACACTCCTCAGGATTCCCGTGGAGTCCTGGAGGGCACCTAGGTTTGCACAAGGTCCTTGCTCTCCCCAAGGATATATAAGTGTTTAACAATTGCTAGGGTCCCTCTCTTTCAGTGGAATAACTATCAGTGAGTCACTCTCCCACTTTAACCCCAATTAAACTCATTAGTTCACCAAGCTGAACTTGGATAGTGTCATCTCATGTAACTCAGGCCCAAAGACCTGAGTTCAAGTTCCAGATCCCATGATGGAAGGAGAGTACCAGCTCCTGGAAGTTGTCCTCTGGTATTGACATGCATGCTGTGGCCAAGTGTGCCTCCTGATAATACAATTACCAACAATAAATAAAATACCTTTTGAAATAAAATGCATCCTAGGTGCTATAATTTTTAGCAAGGCCTGCTGGTTGTCTCCCAGGCCTAGTAGTTACTTCTGAATGGGTTCATAAATGCTCAGAATTTAGAGTCTACGTCCCAGAAGCAGTGGGGTATTTTGACTAAATTCTGATTGTCAGGCTATGGAAAGAAATGGTGGGCACTCGGGAGACTGTGCTCAGACCAAGGGCATGCCATTGTTTCCCTTGCCCCCCAACCCAGACAGGAAAGCTGGCAATATAGCAGGAGCCATCAGGGGGACCAAGTGCAGTAGCCAGCATGGTCCTTTCCTTGTGGGAACAGATGGGGTCCAACCCTGAACACTACAGTTTAGAAAGCTCACACTGACATGCTATAGTAGATGCAGAAATATAACCAGAGGAAAACAGATGGATGAAATGGGCTGGGCACTGTCTCAGCACACTGTAAGGACAGCTGAACAACCTGAGTTGGAACTCTGTAGGTCCACTCATATGTGGATTTGTCATTGTTGAGATTTTTGACAATTAAAAACAATTACAGATAAAAGTTGCAGCCTAGAAACATTGAAAATATTAAGGAAAAAATATGGGAGCTGGAGAGATTGGGCAGTGGTTAAAAGCACTTGCCACTTAATTATGAAGATGAGAGTTCAGACCCTAATATCCAAATCAGGTTGCTCACAAACACTTGTCACTGAAGCTAAAAGAGATCTGATGCCCTCTTCTGGCCTTAATCGGTACCTACAGTCACACACTCAGCAGAAACAGGAAGGAACACAGACATAAATAAGAAGTTACGAAGATAACAGTATCAATCATTAGTAAGATAAACACAAATAGATGAATATGGAGGCACACACTATTAGTCCCAACATTTTGGAAAAAGAGGAAGGCGGAGCTATGTGAGTTTGAAGTCAGCCTGGTCCCCATAGCAAATTCCAGGCCAGCTAGGGCTCTACATAGTGAAGATGAAGACCCTGTCTTAAGAAACAAAACAAAAAGATATACACAAATCTATTCTAAAAAAAATTGAAAGTTAGCCAGACAGTGGTGGTGCACACCTTTATTCCCCGAAGTCGGGAGTCAAAGACAGGCAGATCTCTGAGTTCAAGGCCAGCCTGGTCTACAGAGTGAGTTCTGGGACAGCTAGGACTACACAGAGAAACCCTGCCTAAGAAACAAAAGACACAACTAAAAAGCTGAAAGTTATCAAACTTATGCACACAAACGCAGAACAGGAAGTGTCATTTGCAGAGGAGAACAAAAACATAGAGCTACAGTTTGAATTCTTGACAAATAAAATTAAGCATCCTGCATTCTTTAAATTATTTAAATTCTCTCCCCCCACCCCACCCCCCGTGTGTGTGTGTGTGTGTGTGTGTGTGTGTGTGTGTGTGTGTGTATGTGTGTGTGTGTGTGTAGAGGTGTTGGGTCACCTGGAGTGTAGTTTTATAAAGCTGTGAGGCAGCTGATGTGGTGCTCTTAACTGCTGTGCCATCTCTCTGGTCTCACCCTACACATTCTGTACTGTGAAAGTCTCATGAACTCCCTGCCATTTATTACCCTAACCAGCTTACTAAAAAAAACAAAAAACAAAAAACAAAAAAGCTAGTACAGTCAAAAGATCCCCTCCCCAAACTTTCCACGTGTATGTAACACAAAAGATGTGTTCAACAGTTCTGTTTCCAGTTAAGGCTTCAGCCAACAGCAGGTTCTTGGTGAATCTTCTGACAGGTGAATCTTCTGACAGTGATATGGAGATCAGTGCCTCCACCTCCAAGTCTGTCCCAAACTGTAGGGCATTATTTAATCTTCACAGCACACCATATAAACAGGCACGCTCACTCTTTTACTGATGAGGAAAACAGAGGTCTAATTTGTCCAAGGTCATGCAGCCGTGGCTCCGGCTCCTGAGCCCACACTTGGGACATCTCACTAGTGTTCCCAGATATTGATCATTAGGACTCTTGGGAATGTGAAACAGGACGCTGGGCAGCCACCCCTAAAATGCACTAACTGATTCCACCCAAGGGAGAGCAGAAGCCTGAGACTGGGTGCCCTCCCTCAGGACGGAGCCTCTGTACTAGTGGACTGGCTGCACTCAGGAGATTATATCAGCCATGCTGTATTTCTTTTTGTCCCTTGACATGCAACCATATTCCTAACCTGTACAGCACAGCCTTAAGACATGAAAATGCATTAACTGTCTAAATGTTCAAATATTACTGTTTTTAAACTGTCATCTAGCAATTTTAGGTGCAGTTAAGCTATGTCAGATCTTGACTTACCTCCTAAGTTCATCTGTGGCCATAACTAGCCATACTTCGAGGAAAAGATCTTTAGCAGTACACAGCTGGGAGTTCTGCTTGCATGGTACACTAAACAGCTGCTGAGGTTTATGGGAATGGAATGTCTTGCATTGAGACCACTTTTATCCACATATTAATTCTTAAGACTTTTATTGGAAGTAATAGATCTTAGATTTTCTATTTTCACTATCTGAACCCTATCATGCTAAGGACAGAGGCTAGTTACTTTGAAACACAAGACTTTCAGGAAGTGTTACTGATGCATGCCTGTATGACCAGCACCCAGGAGGCAGAGGCAGAATTGCTAAGTGTTCAACTTAGCCTGATCTACACAGCGAGTTCCAGACTATCTAGGCCTAGATGGCTAGACCAGTCTCAAAATAAAGCTGAAATAAGCAAATAAATTTTAAGTTGTGTTTTAATCACTGGATAGTCCTGGCTGGCCTAGAACTATGTAGACAAGACTGATATCAAACTCTCAGAATTTCACCTGCCTCTGTGGTGATATATTTATGACTTATTAAAGCTTGCCTGAGGATATAAAAAGCAAAGTTAGCCACAAGCCATAGAAGCCAGGCACACACCTTTAATCCCAGCAGCCAGAAACTAGGAAGTGGTGGTACACACCTTTAATCCTAGGACTCAGGATTAAGAGATAGACAGATCTCTGTGTGCCCAAGTCCACCCAGATCTATACAAAATTGATCAGTCCTAAGAGAAACAGTTCACAAAGATGATCTCAGCACCTGGGATCACACGCCTTTAATCCCAGCATTATGGAGGTATACAAGACAGGAGCAAGGTCTCAGTACAGAACATTCATTCTCCAGACACACTGAAGATAGGAAGACATGGAAATCTCAGGATTCTCCAGCCATGCTGAGAAGAGGCAGCAATCTGAGGTTTGGTGGAGCCAGGATCAGTCTGAGGTAGAGTGAGAGCTAGTGCCCAACTGCTTTTCTTTTCTGATCTTCAGCTTGAAATTTGAACCCCAGTATCAGTCTCTGGGTCATTTATTTTTTGTGTCACATGCCTCTGCCTCCAGAGTGAATACTGGGATTAAAGGCATGTCACCACACTGGGCTCCAAAATGGTATTTTAAGACTGTCCCTAGAGTACCCTCCACCCATGCCTTAAAAGTATGATGTGTATGCAGAGGTTCTGTGAGACAAGTGACACCAATGCTTCAGACACAGAAACAGTGCACAGGTGACCTCATAGGCAAACTCAAGTCATTGTCCTGGGTGGAACATTGTAGATGTTTAAAAAAAGAAAAAAAAAAAAAAAAACTACAATGGATGCCTCAGAAGTCAGTGCCCCAGGGAAGGAATCTAAATTTAAGTTATTTCATCAGATGTCTATAGAGAGGTCAAGTTAGATCATTGAATTGCCTTCATCATCACTTCCTGTGTGGCCTTGAGCAAGACAATTAATTACATAACCTTTGATGGTTCTCCATCTGTAGAACAGGGCTAGCCGCACACTAACTTGGAATTAAGCATGAATCACGGTGCCAGTGCCGGCACACCAAGTGCTCAGAGATGACCATGGACGTCAGCCAATTCTGAATTTGATGTAAACCACCACTGTGACATTACTATGGAAGTGGACAGTTTAGGGGGAACTCTGCCTTTGCCTTTCATGACATGCTACACTAGAATACCAGACTACAGTGAACTCACACAGAGATTCTGATGACTGGGGGCAGGATGGAGATATATGCCTAGGCTCTGGGAGTTTGGAAAAATTAGCAGGGGTAGCCAAGTTTGAAGTGATGTTACATTACAAAAGGTAGACAACTGTTCTAGATTAAAAATGGATAGATTAAAAATGGCTCAGTAGGTAAAAGTGCTTGCTTCCAAGCCTGACAACCACAGTTCAATCTCAGAACCCACATGGTTGAGGAACTGACTCCTGCAAGTTGTCTTCCGTGTGCATGAATGCATGCAGTGGGACACAGGATTCCCTGCTGTAGAATAATCCTTCTGTACACTGTGATCAAGACGTGTTGCTCTCATTAAGAAAAAGATGATTGGCCTAGGCAGGATTTGGGGGCAGAGAGCGTGCTGGGGAGAAGAAAGGCAGAGCTGGGCATTGGTGACACACGCCTTTGATTTAATCCCAGCACTTGGGAGGCAGAGGCAGGCAGATCTCTGTGAGTTTGAGGGTAAGTTCCAGGACAGGCTCCAAAACAATACAGAGAAACCCTGTAAGGGGGTGGGGGGGAGGTAGGCAGAGTCTGAGGAGGTGCCATGAGACATATACATGAGGTAAATGAGCCTCAGAAAAACACATAGATGAGTAGAAATGGGTTAATTTCAGTTGTAAGAGCTAGCTAAAAACAAGCCTAAGCTATTGACAGAGCCTTCATAATAAGAAATCTCTGTGAGTATTTATTTGGGTGCTGGCCAGAAGTTCCAATGAAAAATTCTACCTACAACCCCACCACAATAAATGCCAACATTTTTAATGGGCAAAAACACAAATGTAACACATAATAGAGGATGCTGGGAACTGAAAGTCATTTAGGAGTCAAATAGGGAATTTTAAAATGAGCTGCATTATTAGATGGTAACATAATATTGGGACTAGCAAGATGGCTCAGTGGGTAAAAGCACTCACTGTACAAGTCTCCTGACCTGATTTTGATCCCTAGAGCCCAGATAAAAGTAGGAAATAGCTAGCAGTGGTGGTTCATACCTTTAATCCCAGCACTCGAGAGGCAGAGGCAGGAAGATCTCTGTGAGTTCAAGGTCAGCCTGGTCTATAGAGTGAGTTCTAGGACAGATTGGGCTACACAGAGAAACCCTGTCTGGATAAATAAATAAATAGTAGAACAATAACTCTAGTTATCCTCTGTCCTCCATATGTGCCATGGAACACACACCCATCTCACTGTATCACAGACACAAATTTTAAAAAAGATGATCCAGTTATCTTGTGTGCTAATGGCATTGTGACGTGTGTGTGTGGGGGGGGGGGGAGTTGGTGTACTGGCTACTTGTTTCAAATGATCCTGGAAAAAGTCTATGTAGAGAAAATACTCCCAGCAGCTTGATACAAAGTTTCTGGGAAGTCAGTTGTGGTTTGAACATGCACTGTCCTCCACAGCAGTGTTTGAACACTTGCCCACCAGTTGGTGGTGCTGTTTGGTAAGGCTGTGGTACTGTTAGGAGGCAGAAATCCACTGAGGGAAGTGGGACACTGGGGGGGCGGGGGGGGGGGGGAGGTAGCTTGCAGTTTCATAGTCTTACTTCCTGATTATTGTGTGCTTTGACTGGAGAGGCAGCCTGGACAGCAAGCCAATTCCTCTTACCACCATGCCTTCCTTGTCCTCCCCAAAGGTTATCTTCCCAAACTAAGGCAGAGCAAACTCTCCTCTTTCCTCAAATTGCTTTATTTTGTAACAATCATGATCTAAGTGACAAAAGTCTCGATCTAAGTGACAAAGTCTCATGTATCCTAGGCTGGCCTTTCACTTATAATATAGCCAAGGGTGACCTTAAACTTCTGGTTCTCCTGCCTCCACCTGTAATCTGGGCTAAGTATTGGTACATGCTGAGGATCACATTCAAGGCTTCATCCATGCCATACAAGCACCCTACCAATTGAGCTAAATCCCATTAGATACAAAGTAATTCTAAAAATTCTTTCAACCTTTAAACATATATTACAATTTTCAAAGTAAAGAGCTCATAGTAATAGTTAACCTATAGCCATCTTTTTTTTAAGTTACAGCTGTTTTCTTATCCCATGGTCCTTCAGTTTGAAGAAAGTGTCCTGGCTAGGGCTACTATTGCTTTGACAAAACAGCATGACCAAAAGCAAGTTGGAAAGGGAAAGGTTTAATTTGGCTTGCTCTTCTATATATCTGATCCATATCAGGAACTCTAGGCAGGAACCTGGAGGCAGGAGTTGATGCAGAGGCTGTGGAGGGGTGCTGCTTACTGGCTTGCTCCTCCTGCTTTCTCTCTCTGTTTTTTAAGATTTATTAATTTATGTATGATTTTATGCCAGAAGAGGGCATCAGATCTCATTATAGATGTTGTGAGCCACCATGTGGTTGCTGGGAATTGAACTCAGGACCTCTGAAAGAGTAGCAAGTATTCCTAACATCTCTCAAGCCTGCTTTCTTTTAGAACCCAGAACCACCAGCTTAGGGGTGTCCCTACCTACGGTGGGCTGCCCACTCATATCAATCAACAGCCTGATGGTAGGGAGGCATTTTCTTAATTGAGAATTAACTCTGGTAGTGCTAGCTTATGTCAAATTGACATAAAACTAGCCAACACACACAAACAATAAACAAAATGGGCAAATAAGTAAGTGGATAAAACACTCCAACATGGGGCTGGAAATGGCTCAGAGGTTAAAAGCACTGACTGCTCTTCCAGAGGTGCTGAGTTCAATTCCCAGCAATCACATGGTGTTTCACAACTATCTGTACTGAGATCTGGTGCCCTCTTCTGGCCTGCAGGGATACATGCAGACAGAACACTATATACATAATAAATCTTAAACACACACACACTCTCAAACCTACAGAACTTAAGAAAAAATGGGCTCAAAAACTATGACAAACCAAATCAGTGGCAGTTTCATATGTACCAATGGGTAAGAAAGACACTAATTCATTCTGAAAAAGCCTGTAACTTGTTGGTAGGTAGGAACCCACTGGCCTGCATATTACTCTGGCCAGAGGAAGAAAATAAGGGAATGTAACATGGTAATAAAGGTGAAGCATAAGCTAGAGTGAAAAGAGGGAACAGCAGCAAGGCCAGGCATCAATGCAGTTGCAGCCTGCAATGAAGATGGGCCCAGTCCTGTGAAATGAGACAGGGAACTTTGTGAAAGAGGGAGTGTGCCTTGTATGTCTATGCAGTTCCTTTCAGCCAGGTGCACCTGTCTGTTCACCTGGCATTACCCACAGGCAAAACCACACACAAGTCTAAATTCTGCAGTGCTCCAAAACTTCTCAAATGTATCACTCCCCCTGAAGAACTCTGGGTCCTAGAAGGTAATCCATAGAAGGTAATCCATCTTCTACACCAAGACTGTCTACAGAAGATCTGACATTGATTCTCTTTTGTTTTTGAGACAGTTTCTCTGTGTAACCCTAGATGTTCTGGAATTCACTTTGTAGACCAGCCTGGCCTCCAACTCACAGAGACCTGCCTCTGCCTCCTGAGTGCTGGGATTAAAGGCGTGCACCACACCACCCACCACCAGCAGCAGCAGCAGTTTGACACTGATTCTCTTAATGAGACCTTCTTCTTACTCGATCTACAAGTTAGTAGATCAAGACACTGGAGTAGAAACAGACATTCATTTTCTTTTCAGTTCCCACGTGAACTAAATTCTCACTTAGGGGCCAGAGTCTTTGCAAGCAAAGTAGGCTTTGTATCATGCATGACCTGCCTAGAAAGAGCAGGGTCCAACGTCCTATGCCAACTCTATGATCAGGATGACAAAGAACCCAACATGCACAATTCCCCCACTGTGAGGTCAAAGATAAATACTCTTGTGTAGCAATCTTTATGTATTTATTCACACATTTGGTAAAAATGTCATAGGAGCAATTAATTATGATAACACAAGTAACTGTACAGAGTCAAATCACCATTAAGTCAGAACAAAGGGCAACCATAACTGCTTAATACCTGTACCCCAGCACTCACACACACACACACAAAACACACTCATACGCATTCAACTACGGGTGCTAAATTCAGATGAATGGTTTCTGTCAGGTCCTGGGGAGAAGGGAGAAATGCTTACTGAAAGACACTGGGACTGCTCAATGCATCTCTCTGCTCTGCCAACAGAAGACATCAAACATTGAGGGAGTTAGTTGTTTCCTTGGCACAGAACTGAGTAGGCAACAAAAGTTTTTTAAAAAGGGTTAAGTTCACCTTGGGTTTAGTTTCCTTTTTCAATACCACAACAGGATAGCAAGCAGGAAAAAAAGAAAAAGGGAGGAAGATTTAAAACTTGATCCCTATTCACCATAAAGAATCCAGCAAGGCCAGGCCCATATCATCTGGTTGTGATCTTATCCAAACTGTGTCTTACTTCTATGTCAGCTCTGGAGAGAAATGTTTTAGAGGCTCAGGAGGGTCACATAAGCCATATCCCTACCATATTGGTACAGGGAAAGACTTCATCTGCTGGCCCACATGGCAGCTTACAGTTTTGAAAGTTCTGAGGAAATGGTGCAACCACCATCCACTACCTTTAGCCCTCCAGGAAGGCCCAGTCAATCTGCAGTGGGAAAACAGTGATAAAAAGGAGTTGTACTCAAATCTACAACTCCAATTTGCTACCAGGGTTAAAAAGAAATAGTTACTTTTAAGTGAGACATTTTGTATGTACTTCCACTGACGCTATCAAAACACTGATGGCATCAAAGTACTGTCTAAAGGGGTTTGTCTCTGGTGCTCCTGGCAAATGGGCTAAGGCTACAGCAGAGGCAACAATCCAGCAAGCACAGCCCATAAACACAGAAAAGCCAGTTACAATAACTGCTTTGAGTCAAATATGTCAGTGTCATAGTATTTTGCAGGGGGGTGGATCCCTTGGTACAAACGTCATGTCTCTAATGATAAAGCAAGGTGAGGACAAGGCACTTAGCTCAGCCAGTGTTCACATCACCACAGGACTGTTACCAAGAGTACTCCTAGTGACCCCTTAGTGAGAACCCAGGGCCAATCACTTTTCAAGTAACATACAGAACTGAAGGATATCCAGAGCGCTGCACAACCAACGGTGGCATTTGGAATGTCAGCAAGGAAGCTTCTTGGAAGAGGCAGATGGGAGTCATTCCCTTCTGGCCTAAAGTGAGAGGTTTGTTCCAGATTAGCTCAACATAATACTGGATTTCACAACAGCTGGCCTGAGAACATGACGACTCCATGATGTCACAGCCCTCTCTGTTTGGTAAAGAGCAAGATGGCTCCAAATGAAATCTAACTCCAGTTATAATTCTCTCGCACTGACAGTTACAGCAGATGTCTTCTAACATGTGACTTGTCCCTGTCCTGCAGCAGAGCTGAGGGAGCAAGGCAGGTCCCAAAGTGCCTGTCTCTCCTTATCCCAAAGGCCCTTAAGCATACTCAATCCGAGCCGGGCCACGGCTACCCTCACTCTTCCGCTCAGAAGACGGAGCAGTGGCCTTGGCCTCACTGCTCATTTCCAGAGGCTTAGACGAAATGTAGTCCTTCACTTTGATCTCCATGTTCTTGGCTTTCAGAGTGGCCATGTGCAGCTTCTCCAGGAAATCTGGCATGCCTATTGGGACACAGAAGAATCTAGTCAAGCTGCTGTGATGGTTAGTTTCTTGTCAACCTGACACAAGCTAGAGTCATCTGGGAAGAGGGAATCTCAATTGAGAAAATGCCTCTCTGAGACTAGCCTCTAGGAAAGTACCGAAGGGGGGGGGGCGCACATTTTCTTGATTAATGACTGATGTGGGAGGGATCATACCTTCCTAGTTATGTGGTCCTAGGTTGTACAAAATAGGCTGAGCAAACCATGGAGAGCAAGCCAGTAAGCAATGGTCCTCTACGGCCTCCACTTCAGTTCCCTACCTTAACTTCTTTTCATGATGGACATAAGCTATAAGGTGAAATAAACCTTTTCCTCCCCAAATTGCCTTTTTGTATGTGTGGTAATGGTGTTCATTAGAGCAATAGAAGCAAACTAGGTCAGCTAACATACAAGCTAATAATAACAGGCTCAAAACCAAAGCTTATTCTTCCCTGTGCACAGCTACCCAACTCTGATCTTTTCCTGTTAGGTGATTAAAATATCATTTAGTGATACAGTCAAAACAAATGTCATTTAATTCAGATAAATTAACACAGATATATCTAATTTCCAGTCCCCCTTCTGAGGGATAGGGAACTACTAGAGCACTGAAGAAAGTAAACTATATGAGGAGTCAGGCATGGCATCATACAACAGTAATTCCAACAACTGGGAGGTTCAAGTGTGGGGTTCTACAGTTTAAAACCAAGCCAGAGAGCTGGGCAGTGGTGGTGCACTCTTTTAATCCCAGCACTCAGGAGGCAAATCTCTGTGAGTTCGAGGCCAGTCTGTTCTACAGAGCTAGTTCCAGGATAGCTATGGCTGTTACACAGAGAAACCCTGTCTCAATTTAAAAAAAAAAAAAGAGTTTAAAGCCAGCCTGGATTACACAAGATATTCTCAAAAATACAAAAGAAAAATCCAAGCCAAAACAATGAAACTCATGTGCAGACAAGGTATGAGAACTGGGAGATCTGATTTTGGCTATGATACGCAGCCTCTGTTAGGTAGTAGCAACTTCCCTAGGTAACTAACTGCCTCACAACTAAGTCTTCTTGGCCATATCTCTCACAGCCTTCTTCAACATTTTGGTTTTATCAGATGTCACCTAGGCTGGCCTTGATCCTCCTGCCTCAGCCCCTGTATCCACTACTGAGATTACAAGTGTGCACACCACCAACCTAGCCATTCAATACTGAGCAAAAAAATCTAAATTCATCAATGCCTGTATGTAGGCATGGAAGTGAGTGTCTTGTAAATTCTCCTCTGGGTAAAAAGAAAAAATCCTTTCTGGAACCCTTTTGCTTCTTAACCCTTCAAATCCCACCTAGAGGCTATAGTGAAATGGGAAGATTGTTCAAATCTCCCCCAACATGTCTACAAAATGGTAAGGCCAACCCTCCTTTTGCCATTAAGACAGAAAAACAAATCATTCAGCTCAGGTTCAGGGCCCCTGTAGATACCCCTACTTACCACTGGAAACCATCCAACTGACACAGTAACGAGGAAACACTGTCTGTGGATTGTCACTGTATGTCAGTAAATAATCAAAGCCATTCTGGAAAAGAAAAATAGCAACAATAACTCTACATCCAGTACCAGAATAACCATGACTCAATACTTCAGTGAAGAGTGCAATACCCTGACAGCGAAGGCCAGAGGCAGATGTTCAGAGAAAGGCCCCTCACCATCTTGTTCTTGGTAAATGAAGTTTCCTGTGCCAAATCTCAACAAATATCTGGTGGCCTCTATGAAAGATGGATTTTCTTCATGGAGGTCAAAAACTTACATGTTAAATAGAGGGTGCTATGGGGTCAGCTTCTAGTGAAACTCCAACACCAAGTCTCTAACCAGTTGCTAGCCAAAACAGTAAACACACATTGTTGCATCTTGATGCTAGAGAAGGAAGCCTCAAGGCTATTCTGTATCATTTTTCTTTATAACCTAGTTGTATATCCCTACTATGTCACTGTCCTAAGTAGCTAGGAGTACACTATTTGCTGAGTCTTGAAGTCTTTTTAGTAAATCTTCAAACATAGGAGTAGACTTAAGGACCCCAGTACAGATGCCCAATGTGTACAACTTAAAGATCTCACCTTCCCCTTCTGCTCTCAGTGCTAATAACAACTGTTTGCAGAACACGATGCAGCTGGAACTGCCTTAGGTCTCTGCAGCCTATAATGCACTACCCTCTTCCACTTTACAGATGAGCAGTTTGGGCACAGAAGTGAGAAAGGGAACTCTGACCACCAGTCCTACACACCTACTGTTCTTTGGCTCAGCCCTATCATTCCTAATACCAAAAAAGATCCAGGATTATTGAGGTGATTAAAGGGTCCTCATCCTGATGGGTATGGTGGCACATGTCTGAAGTTCCAGCACTTGACAGGCAAAGGCACACAAAGCAAACAAAACACAAAATGTCCCAATCCTAAGAGAAGCCTGGAGCAGCTGTGTTCTCTCTGATGGAATAAAGAGCTAATGTTCTAGCCACACAAGCAGAGGTATCAGGACTTGGGAGTAGTATCTTAACAGCAAAACCTACCCTCCCACTCCTGCTCAAAGTATATACTATTAAGTTGTTGTTCATTTTCTCAGCATATATTTGAATGTCTGCTGTGTCTGGCACTTTGCTAGGTGCTGCATAGCAAACATATCCGCTCCAGTCCTTGCCCTCAGTTCTAGTACACTGCATTCTGGCAACTCATCTCTCCCCAGTCCAGAAAAAGGCATTCCTTGAAAAAAAAAAATCAAAGCCACAGTACTCATCTCTAATATGTGGTAAAACTCACCTCATCAAATGACTTGTGAGGACGGATAACCATTTGGGATTCATAGGATCTGACCCTGACAAACTCTGGAGACTCTGGCACACTGGGGTGTTCCACAGCACTGAAAGGAGAAAGAGGGAATGACTGACTTTGCATTAACCGGTAGTGAGCCAGGGTGGGCAAGACTCTAAAACACTGACTCAACAAAACCAAGCAGTCAGTGAGATAAATGAAATACAACCCAGGTTATAAAAATAAGTTTCTTTGATACTATAATATATAGCTCACAGGCTGTATTTCTAGTTTTACCTTTTAAAATCACCAGCATTAAGAAATTCACAAAACTTAATCAGTACTGTGCTTGCCAAGCATGAGTAAGGTTCCTGTTTCTACCCTCAACACCGACTCCCACCCTCCTGCAAAAGCTTGCAAGTGTTTGTTCAGCTTCCCTGGTAGATGAGGCTACCCCCCCCCATTAGGGATCAGGGGTCAGAGGTCAGGGGTCAGGGACAGGCTGCTAGCAAGGCTGCAGGGCACTCATGAAGGCAAACTTCAAGGGACAGATGGGTGCAGGCACAGCTAACAAACCTCAATGAGGGCTCTACCAGTTATACATACCGGGACACCAAGACCATCACATTGTTTTCCTCATCCACGCTATACCGACGAACATAAACATAATCCCTTGAGTACATTGGATACTAAAGAAAGGGAGTGGGGAAGGATTAGTGTTCTGTATCACAGACTTGAAAGAAATAAAACCAAAGTAAATGTACTCACAGGAAAATGTGTTACCCAATGAAGAACCTCAGAACCACTGACGACATCTCTCTCAATCACCTCCAGCTTGATCACAAGAGCATCCCACTTTTTCCTGTACTCTGTGTCCAGCTGCAAAAGGGAAGATCCAAACAGAGATGCAGAAGTTTCTCTGGAGGCTGGATCTCTGACTTAAGGACATTATGGAGAAATAGTGATTTAACTCAACAGTGCTAACATTTAGAGGCATGGCTGTTTATTAGATGATTCTCTTAAGATTCTTATGTAATTGAAGGGGATTCTGTGTGTGTGTACATGTTTGTGTGTGTACCTGTGCATGTGTAGGCCAGGTCAATGCTGGGTTTCTTCTATCACTCTCCACTTTATTTGTTTTGATTTTTTTGAGACAGGGTTTCTGTGTAGCCTTGCTGGCTGTTCTGGAACTCACTCTGTAGACCCGGATCGTCTTAAACTCAGGAGATCCACCTGCCTCTGCCTCCCAAATGCTGTGATTTATTTTATTAAGACAGGCTCTCTCACTGAACCGGAGGCTCAATGGTTTGACTAGACAACCTCTCGAAACCTCTGGGGATCTATCTGCCCCCATCTGCCCAGTGCTGGGGTTTCTCACAAATACATGCTCCCACACTCAGCTTTTACATGGGCATACTGGACTCATGCTTGATCAGCAAGCATTGTACCCACTGGACCATTCCCCAAGTCCTATGGTGTTTTGCCTACATACCTGTCTGCACACTACAGCATGTTTGCCTGGCAGCCATGCAAAGCCAGAAGATGGTATTTTAGATTCCCTGGGACTGGAGTTACAGACAGTTGTGAGCCACCACATGATTACTGGGAATTTGAGTTATCTGGATGAGCAGATAGTGCTCTCCACCACTGAGCCACTTCTCCAGCCCCCTGCAGGGAGTCTTAAAAAAATGTAACCAGACATCCAAGGCATAGGCCTACAGTATCAGCAATTCAAGAAGTAGAGACAGGAAGATCAAAAGCTCAAGGCAAAACACCTAAAAGACTGAAGATGCAACTCAGTGGTTAGATTACTTGGCTAGCAAGCTTTGACAGCCATGTTCAGTTCCCATTATCATATGTGTCTAGGCACACACATACACAAAAACTATGAAATAGAAATGTTTGTGGAATGAGACTGTCAAGTTGGCTCAGTGGGTAACTATGTTTGCCACCTGTTGTTTTTAGCTTTAACCATCAACTTGACAGTCAGTAGTCACCTGAGAAGGGAAGTCCAGATAAGACTGGCCTAAGGGCATGTCTATTGGGGATTGTCTTGATCATTAATTGACTAGGTAGACACAGCCCACTATGAACAGTAAGTATCATTCCCTGGGAAGGTGGTACTGGACTATATAAGAAAGCTGGCTAAACATGAGGCCTGGAAGAGCCAATAAATAGTACTCTTCCATGGTTTCTGTCTCAAGTTCCAGTCCCAACTTCCCTCAGTTATTGACTATAACCTATAAAATGAAATAAACCATTTCTTCCCCTAAGTTGCTTTTGGTCAGAGTTTTATCACAGCAACAGAATGAAACTAGAACACTGTCTAACTATGTAAGCCTAATAACCTGAAATTCAATACACAGAACACACATAAGGATGGAAGGACTCCACAGAGTTGTCCTCTGGCCTTCACAAACTGTACTTGTGCCCTCACGCCCCACGGTAACAATAATAAAATTTAGAAAGAAAAGGAAATGTATGGAGAAAACATAACATATAATGTGTAAAGATAAGATAATTCTAAATCACTTTAAACAAAAAATTTTGAACTGATCTCTAATGCATAGAAATTCAGGAAGCATTTCTCATCTTTTGGCATCTCAAATACAGACATATAGTATGCATCAAAACAAAACAACACTGATAAAATATAGTGCCTAAGTCAAAGTACACTTGCATATCCTTAGTGAGTGGGTGTATTGCTGCTGCAGTTCTGGGGATTCAACCCAGAGCATATACTGCACAATGCTCTATTTTTCCAGTCCTGTTTTTACTTTTTAAGACAGTCTCATTAAGTTGATCAGGCTTGTCTTGAACTCACTATGTCCCAAGAAGGCTTCAGTCTCTCAAACAGCTAGGATTACAGACCTATTCCAACAGGCTTGGCATTTTTTTTATAACATTTTTTTTTTATTTTTTCAGACTTATTTTTTTTTTTTTTAATTAGTTCAAGTTAGGGAACAAGCTTGTTTCACATGTAAGCCCCCTCTCCCTCCCCTCACCCCATCCCTCCTCCCCCACCCCCAAGACTTATTTCTTATGTACATTGTTCTGTCTGTATGTATCCCTATATGACAGAAGAGGGTGCCAGGTCTCATTACGGATGGTTGTGAGCCACCATGTGGTTGCTGGGAATTGAACTCAGGACCTCGTGAAGAGCAATTAGTGTTCTTAACCTCTGAGCCATCTCTCCAGTTCCCAGGCTTGGCATTATTATCATCAACAAACTAGTTACTAAAAGCTTGGCAAAAATTACAACACACAGGGTGGTGGTGGCACATGTCTTTAATCCCAACACTCAGGAGGCAGAGGCAGGTGGATCTGCCTGGTCTACAAGAGCTAATTCCAGGACAGCTTCCAAAGCCACAGAGAAACCCTGTCTCAAAAACAAAAACAAACAAAAAAAAACAACAACACAATGACAGCAGGGATGTGGGGAAAGAGGAATCCTTCTACATTGCTAGTGGAATTATACATTGATGCAACCATTATGAAAATCAGTATGGAAGTTTCTCAAAAAAAAATTAAAAGTAGAACGACCATATGACCCAGCCATACCACTCCTGGGCATATACCCTACTATAAATGTTTACTATTGCACTATTCACAAAAGCAAGGAAATCAAACCAAATGAAGATAGTGAACCTGTGGTACTTATGTAAAATGGAATTTTATTCATCCATAAGGAAAAATGAAACTATAAAACTTTCAGGAAGATGAAGAATCTGAAAGTTATATTAAGCAAGGTTAACAGACTCAGAAAGACAAATGACACATTCTCTTTCATGTGCAGATCCTAGCTTTTACTGTTCATATATGTATAAATATGTGGGTATGAGTGTATGTATAAGTCATGAAACCAGAGAGTCCAGGAAAAAGGAGAAGGTGTTGATGAAAGAGGGGAGATAACAGAGCATGTGTAACATGTAACATCAAAGTTGAAAGGGGTTGCTAAGGGTAAAGCTATACAAGAGGGGACAGAGGGATGGAGAAGGGAGAAGGCAGCGGGAGGGAGGAAGAAGACCAGCAGAACACATTACATTTGAAAACGCCATAAAGATACCTAATACTACTTTGTATACTTATTGTATATTTCAGTTTTGGTTTTTTTTTTTTTTTTTTTTTTTTTTGAGACAGGGTCTCTCTATTTAGTCTCGATGTCCTTGGGGGGCTCTCTATGTAAACCAGGCCAGCCTCAATCTCTGCCTCCTGAGTGCTGGGATTAAAAGTGCATGCTGTATACTAATTTTAAAAAAACAAAAAATTTAATCAAATTTTAAAATGGAATTATCATGGAAGTTCTATGTAGTTAGCACTTTGGTGATTCCACCTTTCTCTCTCATTTCTGTTTTACTTTTATTGTTTTTTGTTTGTTTTGTTTTTTTTGGGTTTTTTTGGTTTTTCGAGACAGGGTTTCTCTGTGTATCTTTGGAGCCTATCCTGGCACTTGCTCTGTAGACCAGGCTGGCCTCGAACTCAGAGATCCACCTGCCTCTGCCTTCCGAGTGCTGGGATTATTAAAGGTGTGCACCACCAACGCCCGGCACTTTTATTGTTTTTTGAGGCAGGGTTTTTATTATGTAGCTCTGGCTAGCTGTCCTGGAACTAGCCATGTAGCCCAGACTGGCCTTTAGCTCACAGAGATCCATCCTCCTGCCTCTGCTTCCCAAGTGCTAAGATTAATGAAAGCTGCCACCAAAGCCAACTCTTTTGTTTTTAATTTGCTGATTTGTTTTAACTCCTGGGACAGGGTCTTGCTGTGTAGCTCTGACTAGTCTTGTTATTTGTTACACAACCCAGGCTTGCCTCTAACTTGCAGCAAGTCTCCTGCCTCACCTTCCCAAGTGCTGAGACTATAAGTATTCATGGAGCAAGGAAGCTCCAGATCTGGAAATAAAATTAACTCACCTGAACATTGAAGAACTGCCGAGGCGTCACATCTGTGTATGTCCCAAAAACTAGAACGACAAGAGGAAGGGAGGGGGAGCTTGCCACACCCTGTCCCCTAAACTGCATTTTAAGTCCAGAGGACTGACAGGTCTCAAAGGCAAGATCAGAACCTAAAAATCATCCCAGGAGCAGCAAAGCAAGGCAGAGATGACATGTATTGAGGAGGAATATGAAAAGCTTGTCATCTGGGAGAGGAAAATAAACGAGAGTTTGGCAAACTTTCTTCCACAGAGCCAGGACAGAATAGTTTAGGAAGTACAAGGAACAAAGTGCTGCATGCCTGAGCACCATGGACATATGTCAAAAGCAGCAGGCATGGCTCACCTCGGTACTGGTAAAGGTGGGTGCCCGTAATAGGGCGCCGCCACAGCTTGAAGTGTTTCTTGTCCATCACCATTTCCCATGGCTCCTCTTTGTCCTTTGATTTTTCATTCCCTTCTGCTGGAGTCTTTGGTTCAGGAGGGTGATTCTCAACTCCAGAACTCTGAAATATATTTGACATTTCCTCCAACCGTTTCATCTCATTAATGGACCTGGAAAGACAGAAGCAAACATGCATCCATAAAATAAAGTGTCCAAAGACCTGCAAGATGAAAGGTGTGGTGGGAAACAGCCTATTATCACAGTGAACATAAATAAAATCTGAATTGTTAAGCTTGAATACTAGCCTAATACTTGTAATTAGAATAATTACTTAACCAGTTCCCATTTCTAAATCTATAAAATGCAGAAAACAATAGTACCTACTTCAAGCTGGTTGTGAAAACATACAAAAAACGTGCTCAAGACCTGACACAGCTTCAAATAACTTAAAGAATTTTAACATTTATCTCTTTGGGGTATTTTTACTTTCCATGAACACAGAACACAGTACAGTAGGTGCCTTATTCCTGTCACCTAACTGTACTTCCTTCAAATCCAGGAGTGACAGTCTTAAAGGCAGGTCATAAACTAGCAACCATGCTGGGGAGCAGCAGTGTGAGACAGAGAAGACACGGATCGAGGAGCACGGAGAAGCTGAGCCAGCTTCAAATACTAACCACCAAGGTTTGTAACTGACGTCCTTTGACACTCCCACCCCTTCGGTGACTCATCTTCCTGCTTCAGCCTCCTTAATATTGTGATTACAGCATACATCAGCTGGTAAGACTCTTTTTGCCCCCTTTTCAGTGGACTGTTTTCTTTCTCTATTTTCCCCGTTTTCAAACTGAAACATAATCTACATACCAGAAGATTCACCTCTTTACAGTATACAATTCAGTGCTTTTTATTAGACTATTCAAAAAGTTGGGTATTTATTTTCAGACACTTCCCTCACTCTCCATCCCTGCCAGCCACAAGGAGCGATGGAGATAGACCCTAAGGCTTCATACATGTTAGGCAAGCATTCTTACCATCTGAGCTACATTCCCAGCCCCTACATTTACTTTTTTGAGGAACTTTCAAACTCCTTTCCTTTGTATTTGTCTGTTTATATTGATTTCTTGGTAGGGGGAGGCATATGTGCCATGCTCACATGCAGAGGTCCAAGGCAACTTGTGGGACTTAGTCCCCTCCTTCTACCATGTAGGTCTAGGAAATGAACTTGGATCATCAGGTTTAGCAGCAATACCTTACCACTGAGCCATCTATTGGCCCCTAACCCATTTTCCAAAGCAGTGTATCATTTAAATATCCATATCACAGACACATGACGTTTCCAGTTACTCCACTTTTCCAACATTTATCATCTCCCTTGTTTTTGTTTTAAGGCAAGGTCTCACTATGCTGCCTGCTGGCCTTGAGCTCCTAGATTTTCCTCTGCCTCAGCTTCCCAAGGGGTTACTGGTGTCCCACTCTGTGTCTGTCTGTCTCTCTCTCGGTTTTTTGAGACAGGGTTTCTCTGTGTAGCTTTAGAGCCTATCCTGGCAATCACTCTGGAGACCAGGTTGGCCTCGAACTCATAGAGATCCACCTGCCTCTGCCCCAAGTGCTGGGATTAAAGGGGTGCGCCACCAACGCCCGGCTCCCACTCTGTCTCTTTAAATTGATCTTATTTACAGGTGTTCATGTGCCATTGTATATATGTGGAAGCAAGAGGACAACTTTAGGAATCAGTTTTCTCCTCCCACTCTGCCCCTGAGACAGTCTCTCTCAATTCTGCTCCTGCCTGGTCATCCCTCCTTAGCTTCCAGCTAATTCTCCTGACTCTTGTCTCCCAATTCCTAGTAGGAATGTTGGGAATACAGATGTGGACACACCTGGCATTTTTAAAGTGTGTGACTAGGGATCAAACCCATGCTGTTAGGCTTGAGATCAAGGTGCCAAATCCCTGGCCCCATTTGCTTTTTAAAAACTCAAATCACTTTTCATTTCTTGAGATAAAGTCTCACTAAGTAAACCAAACCAGTCTAGCCTTGAACTCAGAGATCCACCTGCTTCTGCTTCCTGAATGTTGGGATTGAAGGTGTGTGCCACCACACTCAACCTCAATAATGTTTTATAGATTTCAGTTTCTTGTGGCCAGGTGGTAGTGGCAGCACATGCCTTTAATCCCAGTACTCGGGAGGCAGGGGCAGGTGGAGCTCTGTGAATTCAAGGACAGCCTGGTCTACAGAGCTAGTTCCAGGACAGCCAGGGCTACAGAGAAACCCTATCTTGAAAAACCATACACATACAAAAAAGCAACTTTATTCTTTTTGATGCTGTTGTAAATGAAATCCTGCTCACTTCATTTTCAGGTTGTTCAGTGCTTATTGATTGTTTAGCCTGTAATCTTATTAGTGTGAACAGTTTACTAAGTCTAACTGTTTTCAAAAATCCCTTGGTATTTCAATCCAAAAGGCAATATTTGCTGTAGTTTTACTTCTTCCTTTCCAGTCTGGGTACCTTTTATCTTTTTCTTCCCTAACTTGCCTGGCTATAAACTCTAGTACACTATTGAAAGAAAGGAGAGCAGTGGCTTGTCTTGTTGCTGACCTTAGGGGGAAGGTTTCATTTTCTCAACACACTATGACCTATTTTTAGATGTTCTTTATAAATCTGAGGAATTTCCCTTTCATTCCCAATCTATTGAGTTGTTGAGTGCTATTTTCTTAAAGGTTATGTATTGTGGGTGCTTTTGCCCATATTTGTGTCTGTGTTCCACTTGAGTGCCTGGTACCCTCAGAGACCAGCAGGCAGCACTGGAGTCCCTAGAATGGGAGTTATAGACGGTTGTTAGCCATCATGTGGGAATTGAACCTAGATCTTCTGGAAGAGAAAAGCAGCCAGTGCTCTTAACCATCAAATCACCTCTCCAGCTCCTTTAAATCATGAAATGAGATTAGAATTAGCCAAATTCAGACAGGCGGTAGTAGCACATGCCTTTAATCCCAGCACTCAGGAGGCAGAGACAGGCGGATCTCTGTGAGTTCGAGGCCAGACTGGTCTACAGACAGACTCCAAAACTACACAAAGAAATCTTCTCTCAAAAAACAAAAAAGATTTAGCCAAATGCTACTTCTCTAAGTTTTTTCTCTATTTTTTTTTTTTCTTCCTCAGTACTTGGGAGGGAGAGGCAGATCTTTGTGACTTTAAGGCTATTTACCACACAGTAAAAAGTAACCTTGTCTCAATGTGTGTATATGCATAATTTGTGTAGTCCTCACGGAGATCTGAAGAGGACATCAGATACCCTAGAGTAAGTTTCAGGGGGTTGAAAGGTGCCCAAAATGGATGCTGGGAACTGAGTTTGGGACCTCTAGAAGAGCAGCATGTGCTCTTAACCACTGAGCCATCTCTCCAGACCCTTCTTCCTCTCTCTTATTTTTAAACACATTATTTTTTAAATATTTTATGTATTTATTATTTACTTATTTATTATGTATATAGCATTCTGCTTCCATGTATATCTGCACACTAGAAGAGGGCACCAGATCTCTTAACAGATGGTTGTGAGCCACCATGTGGTTGCTGGGAATTGAACTCAGGACCTCTGGAAGAGCAGCCAGTGCTCTTAACCTCTGAGCCATCTCTTCAGCCCTTCTTTCTCTTTTTTTGAGATAGTCTCAGGTAGCTCAGGCTGGCCTCAATATATGTACCTGAGGATGACCTTAATCTTTCTCTCTCCACTTCCTGAAAATTGGGATTACAGGACTATGCTATCAGATCTGGTTTATATAGTGATGGCAATCAAACCTAGGCTTTATGTGTGCTCCCTCTACCAAGTGAGCTACACCCCAGCTCCTGCATTTTATTCCAGTAATGTTCCATATTAAATTAACTTTGTAGGTTGTTGGATTCAGTCATTTAGTGCTTCCCCCCAAAGGGCTATAAAATCCTAAAATGTGATACTATATGGTATGATTATATAATCACTTGATGATCAATGCTTAGGTATAAAAACATAGATTGGCATAATATGCAACAAAGTGTGATTATGGGCACATCTATAGAGGCAAGGCAAATTCACAAAAAAGCACAGAAGAACTGCTATTATAATTTTGGGGGGTTGTTGATGGTGCTGTTTATTTTATTTTTAAGACAGGGTATTCTTAGACTGGCCGAAAACTCCTGATTCTCCTGCTCTAGCATTCCAAATGCTGATCTGTAGTCATCTATGCCTGGCTTTATTTCTTAAAAGTTGTATTTAATACCTTTTATTCTCGGGCTGGAGAGATGGCTCAGAGGTTAAGAGCACTGGCTGCTCTTCCAGAGGTCCTGAGTTCAATTCCCAGCAACCACATGGTGGCTCACAACCATCTGTTATGAGATCTGGTGCCCTCTTCTGGTGTGCAGATATATATGGAAACAGAATGTTGTATAGATAATAAATAAAATCTTTAAAAAAAATTATCTTTTATTCTTTAACCCTTTTATCTGAAACATTTATTAAAATGATTTTTTTAACATGGTACTACAAAACTGGTCAAAAGCTCCTGGCCAGGAAGGACATAGACCCTAGGGGGAATCTACTACTTACAGTTTTGCTAAATAGTAAATATTTATGCTTATACCCACATAGTGCTGCTCTCAGAAAACCTTTTCATAGTGGGTAACAGTTGACGTAGAGAATCAAAGTGCTGAGAAAAGCAACTTGAGAGCTCAGCCTTAAATGAGCAGCTGTATCACAAGTTTAACAAACATCAGATACCAGTCTTTTTCACCTTCCCACCTATATGCAAATGTTTCCATCCTTCCCCACCCAGTACACAAAGACTCCTATTGCATTCCAAGAACCTAATAGCCTGGATCAGTGGCCCCATTCCCCTCAGAGCAATGACTCCTTTCTCCTTGGATCAGTAAACTCTTTTCTATTCCATATACCCCAATATGGAAAGACTGTGAGGTTGGACAGCAGTCAATGAGAGAGAGTTAGTCACCAATTGTGTTAGAATACAAGAACCAAGCACATTTCCTGTCTCAGTGTTCCTGCTCTTCTGCTTTGATGAACAGTGCACCTTCTTGATTCAGAGTAAAATTTTGCTTTGCTGAGACACTTAGAGTAGTGGTCTCTTTTTTTGCTACTCCTGACTTATTTCTAACACAAAGTTCAGGAAAGTTAAGAAATGCTGTTGTCAACATAAGTTGGCTCATGAACTTACAATAGCTGTGCTAACCTGCACAAGATCAAGCCAGGCAACATTCCAGCACAGATAGGATGGGAACTCATGAAGTCCCAACCACAGCTCAGGAGCAACTGGCAGTTTATGGCTTCTGGGGGGGAGGGGGTCATTTCTTCTGGAGTTGCTCAAGCTCTGGTGAATGGTATCACAACCATGTACATGCAAGCAGCACTAATTGGACTTAGTGTGTTATGAGGGAAAAGTGGTATTTTAAGAGGTTCTAGAGGTAGGAATAGGTATGAACAAGATACACTGTATACATGTTTGAAGTTGTCAAAGAAAATAAACAAAACGTGGCTTGTATTTTATAAATAACTCTAAATAGTAAACAGGAAAGAAAACCTGCTGGTTGACTCGGCTGCACATAAGAGTACAATTCAAGACTCAGGCTGGGCCTAGGTGTGGCCGAACACGTCTGACCTGCATTACAGCACTTGGGAGGCAGTCAGAAGGATGGAAAGTTTGAGGACAGCTTGAATTACACAGTAAGATCCTGTCTTTAAAAAAAAAAAAAAAAAATTCCAGGGTCTGAGGATGTAGCCTGGTAACAGAGTGTTTATATGAGTGTTTATATACATATGCAAATGCTGGTTTGATCCCCAGCATTGTACAACAAAAGACTAAGGAAAACGGCAATTACTAACATACTAAAATAAGGGTAAGTCCTTGACATGAAATTTCTCTTGTTCTCTATGGAGACAAATCATAGTATACTATAATCTATCTTTTTATCTGCCTCCTTTGCTAAACTACAAATCTCTTTTAACTACAGTTTCAATTCCTAGTATCTCTAAGATAGTAAATAGTCTACAAATACTTATTGAATAAACTGAGTAAATGAAAAACAGTAGACGTCAGTAATTCAAATTCTTATAGTAAAACATTATATTGATATGCAGCTTTAAAAGCCAAACATACCAAGAGCAACTGGCATAGCCTGTAATCTCAACATTAAGGAAACTGAGGTAGAAGGATTATAATGATCAAGGTCAATTTAGACCACAAGCCACCCAGGGTTTCAGATGTTGCTTAAAAAGAAAGAAAGAAAGAAAGAAAGAAAGAAAGAAAGAAAGAAAGAAAACATATTGAAAGGTTCAAACTTAAATGACTGGCAATCCAAACTTTTGAGCAATTTAGAAGTCCTTGAGAGGTTTGTTGTAGTCCTAGCTCTAATATCAACTAATTGTGTAATCTTATGAGATTCATTTTACCTGTAAAGTGAAGACATGCTTTCTTTTTTCTTGTTTGTTTTTGGTTTTATTTTTGGAGACAGGGTTTCTCTGTATAGCCCCTGGTTGTCCTAGAACTTGCTCTGTAGACTTGGCCTCTAACTCAGAGACACCTGCCTCTCCTTTTCTTGAAGGTTCTTATTACCTCTAAAATTCCAAGTTACTAGATTTTTCTTATACTTTAGACTTAGGTAAAAGTATTTAGATTGAGCCAAGGATGGTGGTGCTCACCTTTAATCCCAATACTTGGGAGGTAGAGGCAGGTGTATCTCTGTGAGTTCAAGGCCAGCCTGGTATACAGAGTGAGTTCCTGGACAGCTAAGGCTACACAGAGAAACCCAGTCTTGGGGAAAGAAAAAAAAAGTTTCACCATTTCTTTTGAAAGTTTTAAATTGAAAGTTGCAAAATGTAATTCAAGACTAGCCCTGCAAAGGTCTAAGTACAGAAATATGGGCAGTATCTTTCTAATGGCAGGCAATTAGATCTGCAGAAGACAACAAAAGCACAATCACAGCACCAATTGCCTAGAGAACAGAACAATTCCAGGCCTGTCTTGGCAACATGCAAGGGGACTGTTCTTGACTATTAAAGCATTCTTTTTTTTCCCCCTTTGGAGACAGGATTTCTCTATGGAACTTTGGCTGTCCTAGAACTTGCAATGTAGACCAGGCTGGTCTCTAACTCATAGAGATCCACCTAACTAGCTGTGCTGGGATTAAAAAGGCATGCTCTTTAGAAATGCAATTTTTTTTTTTTTTTTTTTTTTGGTTTTTCGAGACAGGGTTTCTCTGTGGCCTTGTAGGCTGTCCTGGAACTAGCTCTTCTAGACCAGGGTGGTCTGGAACTCACAGAGATCTGCCTGCCTCCTGAGTTCTGGGACTAAAGGCGTTTGCCACCACCAACCGGCTAGAAATGCACTCTTAATATCAAGCACCATTCCTGAATGAGAGAGAAGCATAAATCTGTTTCCCCTGGTAAACTTCTTCCTAACAACAGGGGCTAAGGCTGGTGATACAGCTCAGTTAATAGAATTCTTGTCCAACATATTTGCAGGGCCTCGAGTCACTCCCTAACACCTCATAAAACACATATGTAGTGGCACATATAGAACACTCAGGAGGTATTAGTATGAGAATATGATGTTCAAGGCTATCCTTACCCACAAAGTGAGTTCAAAGCCAGCTGGGCTACAGCATCCAGTACTCTTGGAAAAGCACGGTATGAATGGATGATGGAGCAAGACTTGGCCATTACTACCCTGAAGGGTTTCAACTTCTACCTGCTAATAAAACTGACACAAAAGCACAAACAATATCATAGATATCAGGTGAAGAAAGGAAATACATCTTTTCTATGTGTCTAATCTTGTTGGGAGAGGATAAGAGTCTAAATCTTCCCATCTAAGAAGACTTAGTAAGAGAAAAGGGCAAGAGAGATTATTCCTGAAATAGTAATCAGCAGATTACACTAGTACAAGGATCAAGGAGAGATAGTCTTTGCTTTCCTCTCTCCAAAACAATATTTGAGAAAGGGATGTAGTGAAGACTAAGGAAAAAACAGAGTAAGCATACCAATACGTGACTCAGCCAGGCTGCTGACCTCACCACCAATCAGTAACCCAGGCTCCAAAATAATTCTGGTAAGGCCATCCCTACAAGTAGGGATTTCAACACAACTGCTTTACCTAACAAAACCTCCTCAAATTCCACACTACTGTCAAGATCAGGGACCTTTGGCTCCGCATAGTAGCACATGCCTTTAATCCCAGGATTTGGAAGTCAGAGATAGGTTGATCTCTGATTTTGAGGCCAGCCTGGTCTACATAGTACGTTCCAGAACAGCCAGAGCTACATAATGAGACCCTGATTCAAAAAAAAAAACGAAACAAAACCAGAAAGAATTAGGAGTTTTCAGCATTACTGATTTGAAACATTATCTAGAAATAAGACAAAAAGTAGTTCATGCATTTTTAGACAAGCAGCTAGTTAATGGTAAAATAACAAATTCAATAAATCTCAAGTCCCTTTTATGTCGTTTTATTGACATAAGAACTTTGTAAAATACACAAAAGTTCCTTTAAGCCAGAAGGGTTTTTCACTAGTTAATAACACACTGAAAAGTTTAATGAATTCTAAATGCCCCCAAAAGACAGAAATGCGGAAATAGCCAATTTTCCTTGTGAAGATTTACTAGCATTAATTTCTCATTAAACAGAATTACTCAAACTTTTAGAGCAATGAACTGTAACTTTTTAAAAATGAGGTTAATGGAACATTTCCCCCTATATTTTCATATTTCCTAACATCCTTCCTCTTTTTGTTTCTGTAAATAAAAAAGATAGAAAAAAAGAAAAACTGCTGTATTTTTCCAAGGGAGTTGCCCCAGAACACCAGCTAGCACAATAGTCCACAAAGATATTTTGCTTAAGAAGTCAACTGGCTTTAATCCCTGCACTCAGGAGGCAGAGGCAGATAGATCTCTGTGAGTTGGAGACCAGCCTGGTCTACAAAAGCTAGTTCCAGGACAGCCTCCAAAGCCACAGAGAAACCCTGTCTCAAAAAACCAAAAAAAAAAAAAAAAAAAGAAGTAGTAGTAGTAATCGTCGTCGTCGTCGTCGTCGTCGTCGTCGTCGTCGTCAACTGGATGAGTATTAAGAGACCTGATTTCAGTACCAGAGAGACGGCTTAGGAGGTGGGGCGCTTGCCCCTAAACTTGAGGACCTGAGTTTGATACCAGGGTTCCACATGACAGAAGAAAAAACTCCCACAAATCTTTCTTTGACCTCCACACAAAAGCTGTAGTGTTTAAGAGCAACACCCCCCAACACACACACACACACACACACACACACACACACGACATAAATGTAATAAAAATATAAAAAGATAGACTTTATTTTCTCTTGGGCATGGTAGTGCATACCGATAATCTCAGCACTCAGGAGGATTATCCCTAGTTTGAGGCCAATGTAGGCTATATAGTGAATTTTTGGACAGCCTAGGCTATAAGAATAAGATCCTGTCAGGGGTGAGAATGGGGGGATATTAACAAAATGATTTCTACAGCTGATGCAGCACTGCTTCAAAAATTTAAATAAGATTATTAAGATTGGATTTAAGATGTTTTCTTTCTTTTTCTTTTGAGACGGCTCTGTGTAGTCCTGGACCTCACCATGCAGACAAGGCTAGCCTCAAACTCACAGAGCTCCCTCCTCCTGCTTCTGTATCTCAAGGAGGGTGGGGGGCGGAGGATATATGGGCACATGTGCCACCACATCCAACCTCTAAGAGGTTCTTAACCACCAAATGGCTAGGACGCCAAGACTATTCTTTCCTTATTAAACAGAATCCAAATCATGTAAGAAAAAATACATGCTGCAGTTCCAGGTGTGATGGCACACCTGTATCCTAGTTTTCTTTCCAATGAGCACTGGGAAGGCTGAGGCAGAAGAACTAAAAGTTCAAGACTATTGGGCAAAAAATGGACAGACCCTGCCTCAAAACACTGAGGGGGAGGGTGACTAAATAGAAAAGAATACTAAGGATTACCAAAATAGCTATCTTGCTTTAAGGTTTTTTATACACAGAATCATTTGTGATTACGATTTTAAACCACATTCATAAATCATCTTTTGAGCCAGGCGGTGGTGGCATATGCCTTTAATCCCACTTAAGAGCAGAGGCAGGAAGATCTCTCCGAGGTCAGCCTGGTCTACAGGGTCTACAGAGTGAGTTTTAGAACAGAGAAACCCTGATTCAGAAAAAAAAAAAAAAAAAAAAAAAAAAAGGTCATCTTTTATCAGCAGCCATACTATCCTGGACACAATCGACCTTTTTAAAAGCCATCTTTCTTGCTAGAAACATAGTCCCAGTTCTTAAGAGAGTCTAGCATTTGTTCTCAATTCAGTACTGCATAAATTGCTGCTTGGCATTTGGGTATTATATATGCCCAGTAGGTCGCAGTATAAACTCTACCACTCTATTCTCGTTTTTAATGTGACAAAAAACGTAGAACAGGTTCTCTTCCTGTTTAAGAAATATTTAGAAGAAACAGACTCTAGGGTAGAGAGGAGGGAACTGGCCTTCTTGGTTCCTAATCACGGTTTAGAAGCGGGGAGGAGGTGGGTGGGTGAGGGGCACAATTTTAGAGTTATCAGTTTAAAAGGAATATAGAAACACTGTAGTGCAAAAGCATTTATCTTCTAAGATTATCTGGAAATTATAGTCTCGGAACTACAGACTAAAAAAATAAAAGCCAATAGGTTTTCCACAGACAATGCCTAATGACACAGTATTCGAAGAGTTCTAAAGCAGAAAAAAATGTAACCTAACTCTTACAGGTTAGGATGTTCGGGCCACTTGCTTTGTGCAAACAGGCAAACCCCTCCCAGCTTCTTAAATGTGCCAGGACACAAGTCACAGAGACCGAGGGCTGTCCGCGCAAAGCCCAAGTCCCATCTGGATTGCAGTCATTTTATAAATGGCAAGATATCTCACACACGCACACCCTTGGGCTTATTTTACAGCCTGTTTTGAATGTGCACTTTTCTGGATATGCTGGTTACCAGAAAAAAATGGCCTCTATACTTAAATATCTAATTTGTTTTTGGGAATATTTCTTTGGTGCCATACTACCCATTAGAACCCGCCCCCCCTCCCCGCTTCCAGTTATTTTTAACCTGGCAAATGGAATTAACAGGCAAGGGGCAATAACGTGTGGTGCTAAAATGGGTTCAATCTATTGCATCGTCAATCAAAAGATCACTGGGTAAACGGGGCACCTGACGACAGGGCAGGTCCCAAGGTGCCCACCAGCCTCTTGCCCAGGCCCACCCCTCCCTACGGAACAGGGACGCACGCCACTGCAGACAAGAGGCTCACCTCTGCAACTCCTCCTCCTGGATCCTCTCCTCGTCCCATACGAAGACACCGGCGAGCGCCGCCATCAAGACAGAGGCATGGCCGGGAGGGCCGCGCAGCCGGCGCCAGAGGCGTCCGAGTAGGACGCAGCGCGAGCTTTCCGAATACAGGCGGCCGTAGAGCTGCGCGATCTGCTGAGCTCGCCGCACGCGCAGGCCCGTCACGAAGCGACACTGATTGGCCAGCACGGCCAGCAGGCCCCCGCCCCGCGCGCCCGCCAGCCAGGCGGCCAGGGAGGCCGGCGGCCTCCGCGGGAACATAGCGGCCTCGGTGGATTCCCGCGCCTGGCGCTACGCCCCGGAGAGGACGGGGCTGGAGAGCCGGGCCGTCCGCGAAGTTCCCCTTAACTGGCCGACCCCGAGCCCACCTCACGCTCCCGAGGCCAGGAGCCACCCCTCATGCCTCTCTGCAGAAACCGCTGGAGTGGAGTGGATTCTGAGGAGGGCGCCGCTGCACGAGGCCGCCTCGGTTCTGGCGACCCGCTCGTCTGCGTGTACGGCGGAAGCCCTCGGGTCCCCGCATCCGGTGCGCGGGAAGGAGAGAGGTGGGCGTCCCGGGCCGCAGCAGGAGAGGTCCCGCGCGCCCGTGTCCGCCCCTCGTGCCGAGCGCGCGCAACCGAACCTGTCTCCTCTGTCGGTGCTCTGATTGGAAGCAGCCCAGAAACCTGGGCGCTCATTGGCCAAGGCAAGTGCTCGTCCGCCCTCGCTCCCAGCCGCTTGTTAGCAAGCTAGGTGGCGCGGCGCGATGGCCCGTCAAGGGCGCCCGGAGAGTGACCCTGGGACCCCGGTGCGGCAGCCATTGAGGGACGTGCCGTCCCGCCCCGCGGAGAGGCGCGGTCAGGTGTGGTGTTCCATTGTGCTGAGAGGCCCGCCCAGTTGACCTGTCTACAGTCCAGGGAGGGGCGGGTCTGTGCTGGGTGGAGGGCGGTACACGCCCTACGTGAACCGGGACTCCGCGCTGGCCTGGCGTCACCTGCCTGCCGCCGGAACCGTCCTCGGAGGACCTCCTCGTCGGGATTCTTCTAAACCTCCTGGATAGTTGCAGCTGGGACGCTGTTCGGGCCCCCGGCTCCGACAGAGAACCAGTGGCCCGTCCTTAGGGCCCAGGAACACCTTGCAGAGAAAGCCACAAGGGCAGGTGACCTGCTGTAGTCTGAAATTGCGCTAGACTTTGCCTTTCGGTCTCGGTTTGACCCGAAGAAGGCAACAAACAGGGTAGGAAGGTAAACAGGTTTCCCAAAACATACCTTGGCATGGGCAACCTAATGGTTTCTAAATGGAGTCTCTGGATAAATCACTGATCTAAAATGGGGCGTGGTGGCTCCTGGCTGTAATCCCAGCACTCTGGGGGCTGAGACAGAAGGAGCATTGCTTCGAGATCCAGGCCAGGCTGGGCAACAGTGTGTCACAAAAGTTAATAAGTCAATAAAAGTTCTGTACCCAATCTTAAGATGATGGTGATAGCTGTCCCCCAAGAAGCTTTACACAAAGTTGCCTCTGTGCCATCTTTTTAAACAAACCAACAAAATTTAAGAATCTTATTAGCCGGACAGTGGTGGCACACGCCTTTAATCCCACACTTGGTAGGCAGAGGCAGGCTGATCTTTTGTGAATTCGAGGCCACCCTGGTCTCCAGAGCGAGTTCCAGGACGGACAGCCTCCAAAGCAATACAGAAAAACCCTGTCTCAAAAAAACCAAAAAAGGGCTGGAGAGATAGATGGCTCAGAGGTTAAGAGCACCGACTGCTCTTCCAGAGGTCCTGAGTTCAATTCCCAGCAACCACATGGTGGCTCACAACCATACGTTATGAGATCTCTTCTGGTGTGCAGGTATACATGGAAGCAGAATGTTGTATACATAATAAAATCTTTAAAAAAAAAAACAGAAAAATAAAAGTCTTTTCAGTCAAACCAAAGGAATTAAAACCCTTTTATCTCCCCCCACCTTGGAAGACCTTTTTGGTTTTTCTAGACAGGGTTTCTCTGTGTAGCTCTTGTAGACCAGGCTAGCCTTACAACTCACAGAGATCCTCCTGCTTCTGCCTCCCGAGTGCTGGGATTAACGCCGTTCGCCGCCACCACCACCCTACTGACGCTAAACATTTCTAACAAGGAAAACCTGCTACGGCTCCCAAAGCAGTTTCTTCAAACAAGGAAATTTGGAGTGTGGGGGCACTTGCATATTTATGCTGTAGAGACTTGCCATTCTGTCTGTAGGCGGGCATGTTCCTGCAGTGCCAACTCAGGCTTTGTCATGAAGAACAAGTTTTAAAATGGCAGAGAAGTGTGGTGTGGTGGCTCCTGCCTGTAATCAATCCCAACACTCAGGACTGCTTCCAGTCCTAGGCCATCCTGGGCTGTGGTCTGAGACCCTGTTGCAAAAGACACAAAACAAAGCTGTTGGGGAGCACAGCCTAGCAGCAAAGAATTTAACAGACACAGTGCAAAGTTTATTCAGGTTGCCTAGGAGATGGACTGAGCACCTTTCTAGTAGTCTACTCTGCTGCCAGTAGGAGGCAGCAGCTTCTCCCTGCCTGTCAACAAGAAACTTCCTTGCACAGGATTTAGGTTTTCTTACACCCTCACCAATGTGTGCCATCTTAGATATTTGTACCAAAATATTTTTTCTCCAAAGGTTGAGCGGGGAGGATGTTTTCTGGTGAAAAGCCTCTCCTGCCCTATCTGGGCTGAATTTAGCTTAAAAATTGGTATTGTTTTGTCTTGAGAGGAAATTAAAGAGAAATTTGTAATAGAAAATAGTGGCCTCTTGAACAATGAGAAGGTTGGACTTTGCTGCTGTCTGCTTCCACTGATTGACAGAGGCTGTTTAGGTCTATGAAAGCCCCAACCTTTCCGTGGTTTGGGATTGCTATCTGCCTCATAAAGCAAAATAGAGGAATTGTCCTCTGGGAATACAAAATTATCTTCTCTGGAAAACCTCCCACATCATTGGCTTTGACATTTTCTAGGAATATTGGGGGGTCTTATGAGAAATGAGAGTTTTCCAGATGAGGTCAAAAGAATACAGCAACTGCAACTAGCAAATCCTGAATGTATTTACCTCCAGAACATGCATCTTCTATATGAGGATGAACCTTAGCTAAATGCCTACTTAAAATGCTTTCCACTATTAAGATTACAGCCATCAAGACCACATGCCCTTGCCGGGCATTGGTGGCACACGCCTTTAATCCCAGCACTCAGGAGGCAGAGGCAGGCAGATCTCTGTGAGTTCCAGGCCAGCCTGGTCTCCAGAGCAAGTGCCAGGATAGGCTCCAAAGCTACACAGAGAAACCCTGTCTCAAAAAACAAAAACAAACAAACAAACCAAAAAAACCCACATGCCCAAAACAGTAACAGATGAAAAACAAGTTTTAGGAGTTTCTGTTGTTGTTTGTTTTTGAGACAGGGTTTCTCCGTAGCTTTGGAGCCTGTGTCCAGGAACTAGCTCTTGTAGATCAGGATGGTCTCGAACTCACAGAGATCCACCTGCCTCTGCCTCACAAGTGCCAGGATTAAAAACCTAAAGAACAGGCTTTTAAAATTTCCAAACATTTTTTTTTCTAGCACCAAGGGCTTCACTGATACTCTATACTTTATCCCAGTAGTTCTAGAACTAAAGATTGGGGGAGCTTGAAAGTTAGCCGAGCAAGAGTACTTACTGCTCTTCCAGAGTTCAATTCTCACCATATTGGATGGCTCACAAACACTTGTAACTCCAGCCCCAGTAGATCTAATGCCATGTTATAGCTTCTGTGGCACTCATACATGTGGCATATTCTCATACAAATACAAATTTAAACAAAAAAATTAAAGATACATGTGGCATATGTACCTTTTGGTTTGGTTTTTTGAGACATGGTTCATCTATTTAACAGTCTTTGTTATCCTAGAACTCACTTTGTAGACCAGGCTGGCCTTGAACTCACAGAGATCCACCTGCCCCTGCCTCCCAAGTGCTAGGATTAAAGGCGTGCACTACCATGGCCTGGCTTTGTACCTCTTTCTTAATTGGGGGGGGTGGTATATTTTACCTTGAAAGGAATAGCTCAGGCCATCAAGATGACTTGGTAGGGCCCGGTGTGGTAGTGTACAGCTTTAGTCCCAGCACTCCAGAGGCAGATTTACCTAAGTTAGAAGCCAGCCTGGTTTACAAATCAAGTTCCAAGACAACTAGAGTTACACAGGAACCCTGTCTTGAAAAACAGAAACAAAAAAAGTGGCTTGGTGGATGAGGATGCCTCCTACCAAGCCTGATGACATGAGTTCAATGCCTAGAACCCATAAGGAGGAAGGAGAAAATTGACTCCTGAAAGTTATCTTCTAACCACAAGAGTGTGTGTGTGTGTGTGTGTGTGTGTGTGTGTGTGTGTGTGTGTGTGTGTGTGTGTGTGTGTCTCACTTGGTTTACTGTTTGCATGGTGAGAGGACAGTGATTCTGGTGGTAGGTCTTCTTCCATTTTTTGTTTTACATCCCTCTCTAAACCATTGCAATTAAGGCTTGAAACACATGATGCAGCCCTGTGATTTTGGGTTGTCAGGCTCCAATGAGATTGTCTAAGTTAAAGTACACTGTTGAGGATGCCTCAGGGGTCAGGAGCACTTGATGTTCTTGCAGAGGACCCAGGTTCAGTTCCCAGTACCCTTATCAGGCCACTCAAAACCTCCTGTAATTCTAGCTCCAGGGGCTCTGACTTCTGGCTTCTAAGGGCACCTGCACTCATATGGCATATACTTGCACACAGACACACACACACACAAATATATTTTAAAGTACATTGTAAATAGGATATAAGAAGTAATGACTGTCTTTAACCACCTCTCCCTCTTAAATAGAAAAAGAATGAGAAGACTAGAGGGATGGGTCAGCATTCAGTTTCTAGAACCCATGTGGCCACTCACAACTGCCATCCAGCCGGTCTTTCATCAAGCTTAGTCATGCTTCAAAACCTCAAGTCTCTTCTTCAGGAAGCCTTCCTTTTTTACTTAACTTTCATCTTGAGATAGCATCGCCCTATAGCCTGGGTTGGATTGGAAATCCCCATGTAACCTAGGCTGCTCTCAACCTTGTGGCAATTCTCCTGCCTTAGCCTCCTAAGTGCTGGGGTCACAGGGCTGAGGCACTACATTGGGTAGAGCTCTCCTTGACTGTCAAGTTTTGATCTCATTATAATGTTTTCTCTTTCCTGGCAGCTGGTCTAGAAAGTATTCAGGACAAGAACTGCATGGGTTAATAACTTTGTGGTACTTCGTATCAAACCCAGGACTTTGTCCAAACAAAGACAAGCCCTCTATCAACTATATCCTCCACAAAACACTTTTAAGTTCGTGTCTTTGTATCCTCCACAAAACACTTTGGGCCAAGCATGGTGGTACAAGCCATTAATCCCAGCACTGGGAAGGCATAGGTGGGTGGATCTTGGTGAGCTTGAAGTCAGTCTGATCTAGATATCGAGTTCTAGCCAGAGTTTAATAGTAAATCCTGTTGACAAAATACATAAATACACAAATCAATGTAGAGAATGTAGCTCTATTGGTGGAGTGCTTGCTTAGAGCACAAAGCCCTGGTTCTTTGTACCGAATAAAGCTGAGTGTTCAGCCTATGATCCCAACACTCAGAAATGGAGGCAGGATAATCAGGAATTTAAGGTCATCCCTTCTCTTTAGCCAGTTGGAAGCCTGCATGGGCTACATGAAATGCTCTCAAAAACAATAATAAACGGCCAGGAGGTGGTGGCACACACATTTAGTTCCAGCACCCAGGAGAATCTCTGTGAGTTTGAGACCAGCCTGGTCTATAGAGCAAGTTCCAAGACAGGTAGGGCTGTAACAGAGAAACCCTGTCACAAAAAAAACAATAATAATAAGCCAGGCGTTGGTAGCGCATGCCTTTAATCCCAGCACTCAGGAGGCAGAGGCAGGTGAAATCTGTGAATTCGAGACCAGCTTGGTCTACAAAAGCTAGTTCCAGGACAGCCTCCAAAGCCACAGAGAAACCCTGTCTCAAAAAACCAAAAAAAAAAAAAAAAAAAAATAATAATAATAATAATAATAATAATAATTAAACAGAAAAAAAGTATGATTTCCCCCCACTACCACCAAAAAAAGATGTGGATGGTGCCCATGCCTTTAATCTCAGCATTCAGGAGCTAGAGGCAGGTGGAACTCTTGAGCTTGAGGCCAAACTGGTCTACAGAGCTAGTGAATATCCAGGGAAACACTGAGAAATCCTGTCTCAAAACACCAAAAACCAAACAAAAAAGAAAAGTCTGACCTTTTGGCCTAATGAATTTACAACTTGGGCCTATCAACCAAAAAGAAATACATATGTATACATATGCAAATTTTCTTTGACCTCCTGTTAGACTCTAAGGGGACACAAAAGCCCACCCTGAAGATTTTACAAAAGAAAACCCCAACACAAATAGTCAAGGTAGAGATACCATTTTCAAGAAGGTGGTAGAACAGGCAAGCATAGAACAGGGGTACATGGTCCACCTCACCACAGTGTGTTCTCTTAGGGGGCCAGCAGCCATCTTCAAGGTACAGTTAGGACAAGGTAGGTTCAAACAGGCCCTGCACTCTGAAAGACCCATGTAAAAAGTGGACTGGAAACTGCCTCTTTGAAAGTTCTTTTATTCTCTAACTCCTCAGACACATGGTTGGCAGAAGACCTCTATCTCCCCTTCAACATCTTTGGAAAAGGCCCCTCACCAGACCTGGGTTTTCCTCCTTGGCAGAATGGACAGGCCGGTCCACCATGAATCTCTCCTGAGGAAAGAGCTCTCTACCCCAGTACTTAAGTCAAGCATTTCCCCCACAATTCATAGGTGAGGAACTGACATCTTAAATGTCAAACCACTGCTCCTAAGAGTCTGTGCCTTGGGGCTGGAGAGATGGCTCAGTAGTTAGGAGCACTGGGTGCTCTTCTGGAGGATCCAGGTTCAATTCCCAGTACTCACATGGTAGCTCACAACTGTAACTCCAGTTCTCCAGTATCCAACAGTCTCACACAAATATACATGCATGTAAAACACCAATGCACATAAAATAAAAATATTTTTTAAAAAAGGGTTCCTGCCTCACTTCAGAAAGACCCATCCAAAATGGAGTCATCTTCTGTGCCTGACCCCCATCACAATGGCACTCCCACAGAAAGGCACAGGAAGACTGCAGACCATTTGAAAACAAAGGCTATAAAGTTTATTAGTTCTTTTCTGTCTCCCCACAGAAACTTGTATTCCATACTGTCATGGCCCAGGGCATGGGCACCTCTAAGAAAACCAGCTGTGGATTCTGAGGTTATCTGGAGAGAACTGCCCTTCCCTCAGGTGTATACAAACAGCCACTTTGTGTTTCCCAAGGCCTCTCCTCGCTGTCCTTCACACAACACAGCCTCTCTTCTGAAGCCCTTTTGAGCAACAAGGCCAATCCCAACTTCCGATGCATTCTGACAGGGATGGAGTTACTGGGCTCTCTCCCCCTTTTATCAGGCCTGAGGGTCCTCCATACAATGTCCACCTGTCCCAATTCCCACACTGTCTGGTGCTTTTCTTAATGCCACAACCCCACACACCACTAGCAGTCCACAAACTGGATGCCCTGTGGCTTCCCACTGCTAACATCAGATGGGCTTTCACCATCTCACTTGGCACCACAGCCTCGCCACCACACCACTCCCTCAGAGGGAATGGCCCCTCCCCAAATGCTCTTTCACACCAACCCAGCTCTTTCTGCTCCTTCCAGAAAGCTGTTGATTATTCTGGTTAGAACCAGTCTCCCGTCTCCAGCATAGGACTTTCCCAAGGTGTCAAGGAGACTACTTATTTCACTGTTTCCCTTGAGCTAAGGAAATACAATCCTTGGAGACAAGGTCCTGCCAGACATCCTGTTTCTTTCATGGGGCTCAAGTGTTTTGTGCATAATCTAATTGACCCTTCATAGAAATGTCTTAACAGACACAGAATGAGAAGATTATCACTTTTCAGGAAAGACATGCATCCTGCTAGAAATGGACTACTTCCCAAAGAGAGCCTTAAATGCTTTCACCAAATATATACTTGGGGCCCAGAGTTGGGTTGAGAATGAATGAACTAAGAATGTGGGCAGCCATCAAGGTTTCACCCATCAACTGCCTAGAAGAGCAACTCTGCAGGCCTTGCTCCCAGAACCATTTGTATTCTCAGGCTTTTCCCAGTAAGTACCACTAGAGATCTGAAAACAGCTCTTCTGCAGCTCATCAGGACATGCAGAGAGGGGCAGGTCAAGGTTTGTAGTCAGTATTTTGGGCAGAGCCACCTACTGTTTCTAGCTGTGGGCTTTGGGAACATCCTCTGTGAAAGATGTCAGGAGTGAGAGGCTCCCAAGTATCAAAAGGTCATGTGTGATTCAGGGGCATGCCAAGTCCCTCCTAACTTTGCCATCGCAAGCTTCATCGCTGAATGTCTCCTGCTTCTCTGGGAGGAAGAAAACAAACATCTGGAAAATTATGACAAAAATTACAGGCAGCCACTGGCATTTGTGTTCTCATTTGTAGTTTCTGGTTTTTGTTTTGTCTTTTAATTTTTTTCCTAGAAAAGAAAAACAGAACCAGAGGAATTTATATGACAAACTATCAGTGTCAGAATGACAGGGATAGAGAAAGAAAGGCCAGAGGAATGGAAATCTAATAAAAAGTGGGTTCCAAATCACAAGGAACTATCCACAGGGTCAAGTCCTCATTCACTTTGGCATGCATGTTTGGTGCCTGGTCTTCTGGCCTGCTCCCTCAGATGCAATGTTAGAGAGAGCTGGCCACACACTTCAAAAACCTGCCAATGATAAGCTCAGGACTTCACAGAAAGGTAGTCTTAATTAGCTCCTTGACTTTGTGCTCAGGCATCACCTGGCAGCTTTTCTTGCCTCAGAGTAGGGTCTGGAAGAATGGGAGAGTCATACTGGGGCACACTTTGGCATCACAGCAGGGAACTCCAAGCAGATGCTTTCTTATGGGCACACTTGGTCTTCATCTGCACAGGCATTTATCCACATATTCCCCACTCTTTCTGGCCAAAGAATGGGGAGGTGACAGTCTTCTTGTAGTCACAGTTCAGTGACTGTATTCAGTCTGCATTCTTGCTCAAAATGTCTGTCATCTTAAGGGTGAGAGGAGATTGAAATCCATCTCCCTTTCATCAAGCATTAGACCCTCACTCCAAAGAAGCTCACAAATGAACAAGAACAGCTTGCCTATCTGGATCCAAGCTGCAGGCCTTTCAAATCCCATCCACCTTATGCCCCAGGTCTCCAGGTAAAACAACAAAATAAACAATAAACAATAAAACTGGACCCAAGGCAAACAGAATAATTAGAGTAACAGCCTAGTAGCACACCGCAAGACCAGCATACATTCCAGAAGGGAAGAGGAGCATGCAACAAGCTGTAGCCCCAAGTCACAGGCTAGGGCACACATTGACTCTGAAGGCTACAGCCAGGCCTGCACATCTCACAAGAGTCCTGACACCAACCTGATGGGCCTCTGGGTGGAATACTTTGTGGAGAGTGGAGGGTCCTGCCCTGCTTGGCCCCTGTGCCTGAACTGAGGCCAGGTTACATCTCAGTGCCACAGTTCTGAGGAGCACCACGCTGGCCAGCCAGCCAGGCCATAGTTCTCAGCCCCGCGGGGGCCATGTGGCCCTGTTCCACAGAAAGGCCCCAGGGAGCAACAGCTGCCTGGAAGAAGGAGCCAGGACAGAAAGCCTGCATTCTGTTGGAGAGACTGGAAGGAGTGACTATAGGCTTGGAGGGAGCTATGGTCCAAAATATTGCAGAGCCATAAGGGATGGGCTCCATTTCTGAACAACAACAACCATATCCCTGTTTTTAGAAAGAGAGCATGGCTGCTATTGCTTGGTTTTGTTTTTTTCCTTTTAAAACCACTCACATTAAAAGGTGAAGGGACTGGAACACTCAGTCCCCTTCACTGGGGTCCTCGATAGGATCAGTCTCTTGCCTGGTTCTGTTTCCTTGCCTGGCTCCAACCACAAGAAGCCAGAACAGGGCAGGAGAGCAGCTGTTCTGCTCCCCAACAGCAATGCCTTCTCTCCAGAAAACCAGAACACACTTGAGGAGTGGCCCAGAGACTAAAGTGCAGAGAATCCACAAAGTGGACAGCTGGGCCTGGGGCACTCTAGAAGGAATGAGAGAGTCAGCCCAGATAGAGAAGTGGTACAAATGCTGGGCCTGGCAAAGTGAATCTACGTGGCACAGTCCCCTTCCCTTTGTGCCCTGTTGGCACCTCTCTCAGGGACTGTCCACTACCAGCAGCAACCCAAGGAAAGTCCCAGTTCCAAAGACATGGCCCACAGAGGGAGGAAACTTATCTGACCATCCATGGTTGGAAGGAGCTAGTGAATAGGAAAGGAGCAGAGGATTCTAGGAGGGGAAAGAGTGCATTATATAAAATCAGAGTCCCAGCTATGCGGAGCAGGGACAAACGGACAACCCTAAAGGCAGAGTGTCACCTGGGGGAAGTTTGGTGAAGATGGTCAGGGTCCTACCGGTGAGACCTGCTGGGGGAAGTGGCTCTTCTGGGTGTAAGAGGAGCTGTGGCACTGGGGGAAGGGCTGCTGAGGAAGAGAGCCCCAGCTGGCGTTAGGGCGTGTAGGCAGGGGGTGGCTGGAACTGGTTGATGACTTCATACTCTGCTGGGTAGGGGTCATTTTCTTCCATTTCGGATAGTAACTCCAGCGCTTGCTCTTCTTCTTCCGTTGGATAGTGGCGCAGGAGGTTGGCTGCAGTAGCCAGGATTGAAGCTCCACCAGCTCCTGCCACCAGGTAGAAGCTAACAGCAAAGGTGACATAGACTTGGGAGCCATGGTACTTCTTATGCTGTTGCTGCTGGGCCAGGATGAGCTCAGAAGCCCAGTAGGAAAAGCCAATGACGGTAGCACACTGTAGGACTGGGAGACAGGGACAGCACAGAATGGGGATCAGCAGTCAGGATGCTTAAGGAATCAATCATAGCCTCTCACCCAGTTCTCAGAGGACTTGCCCAGCCCAAGGCTCTAAGGACTTTCTTGGAGATGAGATTCTTGGTTTGGGCTGAGAACAGTTATTTAACCACCCTGACTAGACAGGGTCTACCTTAAGAATTACTGTTCAGTGGTAAGGAGCGTGTCTAACATGCACAAGGCACTGAATTCAATCCTTAGTACCACCCCATCCCCCTCCCACCACAAAAAAGTCTGGAAAAGAAGAGAAAGAATTTATAATTAGATAATAAGGCTCCTGAATGCTGCTGGGTACTGAGAAGGAACAGGTAAGATCATGCAGTTTTAGAAACCGAGTTGAACTGAAGTCAGTCACTATCAAAAGCCACACACAAGCCCAGGCCTGGATGAGGAAAGTGGCTACATACAGGCAGAGAAAGCAGACCTGGCAGGGAGATAGACTTAGGGGGAAAAACTGACCATACACACAAGTCCAGACAACCAACTCCTTTCATGCTTACACTAAGCCCTGAGTTTCTGTGAACTTCAATTGTCATTTTTATAGAGCCACGAGACTCCTGTGGAATGCTAACATTCCCTCTACTCCTAGGTAAATTATTCACAAATGACAGAAGTCAACACTAAGGCACCTCATGCCTGAAAAGCTAGAGCTTATCACACAGCTCTCTACAGAGAAACTATCCCTTGTACCACTATGCCCAGGGCAGGTCCTCTCCCACACAAGTAGACCCTGGCCTTACCAGTGAGGATATGAGCAAAGGCATAGCGACGAGTAATCTTCAGAGCTGGATGCTTGGGCCCAAAGACATCCAAAAGGAATGCAGACAGACTACACAGGATGCCCAGGAAGCAGAAGGCAGCAATGACCCTCAGGAGCAGCACTGTCTGGGGGTTCATGCAGTAATCTGTGGAGAGAGAATGGAAGCTTCATGTCAAGAAACACCCTGAGGTAGGCAGTGTGATCTTGGTTTCCCTCCTGCCTAGTATCCGGGAGCCAGAAGCCCTAGAGGACACTGTATGAGCTCCTACCACCAGCTGCTCTGTAGCGGCAAGGAACTTCCATGCTGCAAACTGAAGTCACCTGTACACCTCAAGTCCTTTTTCCAACAAGACTAATCTAGGGTGACTATGTTTCTTCTATATGTCTTTTTGAGACAGGGTCTCATGGATCTCGGGCTGACCTCAAACTTGCTAAGCAGGGGTGGAGAATGATCTCAAATTTGTGATTTCCTGCCCCCACCTTGGAGGGCTACAATTACAGGCATGCACCACCACATAATAATATGACAATAATTTTATGACACAAACCAGGGCTTCCTGTATGCTAGGTACTCTACAAACCAAGTGCCATGCCAGTGTCTGCCCACACCCCCTTCTTCCTTTCACTTTGCTTCTGAGACAAGAGTCTCAATGTATAGCCCAGGCTGGCTTCAAATCATGATCCTTCTGCCTCAGCCTCCTGAGTATTGGAATTACAAGTGTGTGCCACCAGACCTAGCTTCAAATCATTTTTCAAGATCTTGACAATTAATTAAGCTGGCATGTTAAGCTATTTTGGTAAAGGATACTTTGGGCCAACAAGGAAAGGTCATTGACTTCTGAGCTGAAACAGCCAGAGAGACCAAGGCCAGAGGTCAACTGATGCCCATTCTCTACTTATTAATTCATCCCTTCTGTTTTCATTCTAAAACAGGAGACACTGAGCTAAGTGAAGTAAGTTAAGTCAAACAGAGAAGGCCAAATATTGTGATTCTGTTCATGAGATGCCAAGAAGCCAGAATCACTGACACAGAGGAGTAAGATGGTAGCTGCCAGGAGCTGGAAAAGGGGAGGGCAAGGTGTTAGTTGACTGTGAGTTTTAAGTTTGGGGTCATGAAAAAGTTCTGGAAATGGACAGTGGTGAAGACTAACAACGATGCAAATACGCCACTGAGCTGAACAGTGGTTCATCCTTGTAATTCCAGCACTTGGGAGGTGTTACCAGGAGGTTCAGGAGTTAAAGGCCAGTTTCTGCTACTTAGCAAACCTGAGGCCAGCCTGGGCTTCCTGAGACCCTGCCTCAATCACCACCCTCAACTGCACCCTCTACAAAAAAGGGAGAGAAGACTTCGATTAGGACTAGAGAGTTGAAATGCAAGCCAGCAGTGGAAAAGCTAAGAAGTTATACACTAGAAAGTTTAGAAACGAGAACATGTATGATACCAAAATAGAGGGTAAACCAAGGAAAAGAAGTGCTAAAACAGGAACAGCAACATTCAAGGAGTCCCTAGGGTGACAATCATGCACCAAAACAGGGCAGCTTGTATTCCTTGAAGTGTTTAAACACCTTCTTTTAAAAATTTCAATTAAACAGTACTGTCAATCTACTTTGATAGCTATGGAAACTGCAATGGCTTCCTGGAATAAAGGCTGATCAAAAGACGAGCAAAGGCAGGTCATATTGGTGCCCACCTTTAATCCCAGTACTCAGAGGCAGATCTCTCTGAGTTAGGGACTATTCTACATAGTGAGTCCCAGGTCAGCCAGGGATACATAGTGAGACCCTGCATAAAAAAAAAATGAATGAATAAATGAATGAATGAATGATTTAAAAAGGGCCCAGAAGTGGTGGATCACACCTTTAAACCCAGCACCCAGGAGGCAGAGGCAGAAGGATATCTGTGAGTTCGAGGCCAGCCTGGTCTACAGAACTAGTTCCAGAACAAGTAGGGCTACACAAAGAAACCCTGTCTTGAAAACAAAAACAAGAAAGAAAGAAACAAGTCTTCACTTCTTCTCCCTCCTCTTCCTCAGCTATTACCAAGTGCTTTCATTTAGGCCATAGGTCACTGAGTGATTTAGGAAAAACTGGATAGAGCTGGACAAAGGCTACAGGCTCCTTTCTTGATCTTTGTGAATCTTCAATTTCTAGCATACATCTCTATCTGCAATCATGTGCTGCTGCAATCATGTACCAGGCTCCTCAAGGGTCTGGGAGCACAGAAAATCCCCATACAAGTAGTCCAAGTCTCCAGTCCCCAAAACACCAATACTACATTCCATAAGAAGGTAAACAGATGGAGGAACGCCCAAGAAGCTAAGTGGCTCGACCCTCTGCCAACAAAAATGATTCAAATCAGCAGATGCTGGCCATCATGGAATCTTGAGCAGTGGGAGATGCCAAGCATTTTGTGACTGACATATGTACTCAGCCTCAGACTCAAAATTCTCCAGGTAGATGCTGGCTGAGCCCAGACAAGGCTCAGGTGCCTCCATCTGGCTGCCTTTAGAGTTATCTGTCATGATCTTAACTTCGGAGGCTTGGGTGATTACCTACTGCCATGGAGCCTGCCTATCCATGAGTTCTGCCAGAAGCTAGCATCTGTCCTCATTGCACCCAGAACTGCATCTTACAACAACAGGGATTCTGAAGGGGCCCAGGAAGAGAGGCTTGACCGAGAAAGGGCTGACTCCTGTCTCTGAATTGAACATTACTGAAAACTGAATCAGTTCTTTTTGGAGTTTGCATGGCATGTGGGAATGCTGGGACAGGATTCAAGTGTTCCAATGCCACCAAGAATGCCTGCCAGAGACAGGATGTTAAGGGCTGACATCATGGGCCACTCTGCAGTTCACCTGCGTTACTCTGTGCCGCCAGGCACTCTGTGTGAAGAAGGGAACACAAGAGACTTCAAATACACTGGTTTTTGTTTCTTCTGATGATGGTTTAATGTATTATCCTTGAAAACATGCACCTGCTATATCCATGCCTATGTGCTTTACATTTAAAAAAAATTTTTTTGAGACAGAGTTTCTGTGTAATAGCCCTGGCTGTCCAGCTGTCTTGGAACTCACTCTGTAGACCAGGCTGGCCTCGAACTCATGGAAATCCGATGCCTCTGCCTCCCAGGTCCTGGGATTAAAGGCATGAGCTATCACTGCCCGGCTTACTTTTATTTTAATAAACAAGATATGCACATGACAAAAAGATTCAAGAAAGAGGCCCACCTTCACCTGCATTTCTCTAGAGGCAGATATGGCTGAAGGTACAAGAGCCTGTACACACAAATGGGTCAAGTATTATCTTTGCCAAGCTTGACTGCCACCCTGGAAGTCATTACACAGTTCAGATGAGGAGTCAGAAGCTCCAGAAGATTAAGTGACCTCCTCTAGGTCACACAGTGACCCCCAGACACTGCAATGTGCTGCTTGGAAACCTAAGCATCCACTGGCAGCTTTTATTATTTTCTTGATGGAGATAATCAATCAAACTCTAAGGAGGTGTATTGAAAAGAAGGGTCAAATGAACTAGTATGAACGTTGTCCAAGACAGCAGCTGCTGAGCTCATGAAAACAGCAGCTGGAGGACTCAAATTCCACCAGCAGTAACAACAACAAAAAGGCAAGAAAGCCGTGGATCGTTGAGTGATGGGCAGTGTTCACACACGGGCTTAGGGTGAAACTGGCTTCATATGGTGCTTAAACCTCTGCAGCACTGAGGGCATCTGAGCACAATTCTGCTCATGAGTTAGTGCACCAGAAAAATATACCTGGTCAAATGCTAGGTCTACCACAGGCTACAGTCAATCTTCAAGTCCCTAGCTGGCCTGTTTTAAAGGCTCAAATGAAAGCAGCAACACCTGCCTCACCCACCACAGACAGGTGCTAAGAGGGAAAGCAGTCACCTATTCAACCAGACTGAATAGAGTGACTCTGGACAGAGGAAGAGCTCCTGACACCAAGTTCAAGCAGGTTTTGTTTCAACTGCCCTTCTCTACTTCAAAGTTATAGTGCTTAAGGCAGTGGTTCTCAACCTTCCTAATGTTACTGCCCTTAACACAGTTCCCCATGTTGTTGTGACTCCAACCATAAAATTATTCCACTAATACCTCATAAGTAATTTTGCTACTGTTATGAATTGAAATGTAAATATCTGTGGGTTTTTGTTTTTTTTCGAGACAGGGTTTCTCTGTGACTTTGGAGGCTGTTCTGGAACTCGCTCTAGGCTGGCCTCGAACTCGAGATCCGCCTGCCTCTGCCTCCTGAGTGCTGGGATTAAAGGCATGTGCCACCAATGCCCGGCTAAATATCTGTGTTTTCAATAAACTTAGGCAACACCTGTGAAAGGGTGGGTTGAAATCCACACGTTGAGAACTGCTGAAAGCCAAATGTGAGCTTCCCTTTGGGTGGTGCTAACATTCCCAGAGAGGGGTGGCAGGGCAGCAGTGTCTTACCATGAGGTAAGACAGGAAGAGCCCTGATCAAGAGCATCTCCTAGGGCCAGAAATTTGAAAGTCTCTGGCTTCCTTTCCTAAATATCAGTATGGCAGGGAGAGCAAACAATACTCCTCCTTCCCCCAGAAGTCTTTTAGAGATACTAAAGCTCCAAAGGCTAGGTAGGCTAGGAGTGACTTATTGTGGGAGAGAAAGGCCATGCGGGGCAGGGTCTTGACTTTATATTTGAGCCAGTGGTTTGCTACACTACATTCCAGGCAGACAGCATATCCTATCCTCCCCTCCAGTTGTATTCTGACCTTTTTATTTTGGTCAACACTGCTTGACTGTCCCTTCTAGTCATCAGGAAGAAGGCAGCTGCTATGTAATCAGATCCTAAGGAACTGACTTTGACCAAGGTCACTCATTGGTGAGTCACAGGGCTGGATTTGTTTTGAATGCTTTGGCTCTTCCTGTCTACCTGTCTGTGGTTGACCCTCTCTTGACCTATGTGGGCTGAAGGCAGAAAGGCTGAAGTGGTTTCAGACCAGCTTCCCGCTGTTCTTCCCTTCCTTCTTCCTCACTAGGGGTCCTGTGGGCTAGAGGAACTCCCACTGCCCCAGTCTCTCCAAACACCTTCTCCCCAGCTCTGCATCCTTCACTGTAACTCTTGGCCAAACCTGACACGGACCACCAACAGGGCTCACCAGTGTCCAGATGGGTTATCTTACAGTTGTCAATGGTGCCAGCCAAGCCTCCTGAGAACAGCCCCCAAGGGCCTGGTGATGGCATCAGTATCTGTCACTACCCATCAGGTGCACAGGCCCTCCATCCTTGGTCCTCCAGTGGCTGTTGTCAATCTTGAGTCACTTGACATCAAATCATTCTCCAAACTGCTCATTCTCCAAAACTTACTCATTCTCCAAAACTGCTTCCTGAAGCTGGTGGTGGGGCTGCCCTGCGCTAGACACACTAGAGAGGCAGAGAGGGCTTTCAGGGGGTTCTGTCCCAGACACTAAAAGTCTGTGCTTTTCTAAGTCTTCTCTGGATCTAAGCCCAGAGAAGCTATGTGAGAAGACTCAGAACAGAATCTGTTGAGCTGGCATTTGCTGAAGCCTTCACACATCTGGTCACACAGCAAGGGTGAGTGGCTCTGCCTCTGGTTCACCAAGTTGAGCCTGAAACCTGAGAGATAGTGTGGGCACCAAAAAGCACAGCTCTGGCTGGGCTTGACAAAAATACAACCAGAGAGGCTTCGGCTTCCCAAATCTCCCTTTTACTTTGCAAAGGGTCTTTTTTTTTGGTGTGTGCCTTGTTTTGTGTGTGCATTTCCTCACCCCTAATAAAGCTTTCTTTTACTGGTGAAAAACAAGAAACCAATCAAACAAACAAACAAAAACCCACTCCATCAGAATAGTAAAGGAAAACAAACTCAGAGGGCACTAAGGTTTGATGGTAATAAGAGTGTGGACTTCAGAGTCGCAACTTGTAACATCTATGTCTAATCTCCTACTCTCCTTGAGCTGGGGGCCTTTGTGAATAAGGATCAAATTAAGACAAATATGAAGTGTGCTTGGTACACAGGTTTGCTTCAGAGCTTTCTGGCCCACCTCATTCGTGTTACCTGCAGAGACCTAGCAGGGTGTTTCCCTCAGTAAGTATCTATAAGCACTCATATTTGCCCAGCACAGCTCTACTCCCTCCTGGAATTGGGCTATTCCAGGCTTCCAGGGTAGATCATCTGGCAGACCTAGAAATCAGCACAGTCACACAGGATTCCGTAAGTCTGAAGGTCCACGAGGTACCAGAAAACACAAATTGAGAGCAACAGAAACGAAGCAACGAGAGACCAGATTCCTTGCCTTCTGCAATGGCTCACAAGGCCCCAATGCCAATGTTTCTATTTATAGACTGCAGCTAAGTGATCCTGGCTTACAATGGCCAAGGAGACGAGCAGAGCTGGCAAACCACACATGGGCTAAGATACCTAAACACACAGCAAATGCAATGTATAGGTTAAGACATCATGTATGAAAAGGACAAAATTTGGTTTGAATGATTTATTAGAAAGGACAAATATGGCCAGGTGGTACGCCTTTAATCCCAGCACTTGGGAGGCAGAGGCAGGCAGATCTCAGTGAGTTCGAGGCCAGCCTGGTCTACAGAGTGAGTTCCAGGACAGCCAGGATACAAAGAAACCTTATCTCGGAAGAAAAAAAAAAGACAAATACTTCTGTGAACAAACAAAACCTTGAATCAAGAACTGATTTTTATTTTAACATGCCTTTGACAGGGACATATATAAGCCAAGGCAAGGTATCATGAGATCCTTTTTTACAACAGCCAAAGTAAAACAAGGGATAAACATAATTAAGGAGACAGCACCATTTTATTCTGGCATCAACAGATGGGAGGCAGTTATCAGTGATGCCACCCAGCAGGGTAAGCCTGGGGAGCTCGCTTCACTTTTTTTTTTTCCTGGATCTCTACACCATTTGAATGCTATGACCCCTCCACCCCAAGGATGACCTGTAAAGGACAATCATCATAAACTCTTTCCCAGTTTGTGTGACACTCAACTCCTGAAACAGAAATACCACGGGAACAAATGCAAAAGGCCTGAATGAAGACAAGTGCAAAGAAATGGGAAAGCATCCAGTTCAAACTCTACAGCCTTTCTGCCATCAGGTATATGCTAAGAAAAAGCTGCCTATCAGAAGCCCTCCATCCAGGGTATATATAACCTTGGTCTTAGAAGACAAACTCAGGAAGAGGGTGAAAAAAAAGTCTCAAACCAGAACCTCCACCCTGTCTTCTATAAAAATCATCCTAAAGCCTTAAATGTGCAAAGAGAAGCAAACTGTTAAAGAGAACTCACTAAGAAGGACAACACTAGGATAAGGCTTTTCGGCTTAGACCTACAGCAGTGTTTTTATTTCAATTCAGAGGGGGGACGCTGACCTTTTCACCAAATTCCAGGGCTTGAGCCCTTCATGAGATACACTGCACATATCTAACAGCAATGCACCAGAACTAAAGAGGGCAAAGAAGAAACATGAAAACCTCTGAGACTAGTTCCAAGGACTTGAGGGCAACAAGATGTGACCATTTGGGGCCCACTGACTGACCATTTTTAGATTAAAAATCAGGAAGTATAGTACTGCTTTCACACCGAACAGCTTTTCTCCTTACTCCTAGAATCAGAGGAGGAGCTATGAAACTCCTGAGACAGGCCCTCCACTAAGCTCTGGACTCCCATTTCATCCAACAAACAGAACAGGTATTTTCTTCTGCTGCTGGTCTCGGAAATCCACTGACAAATAAAAGCAACCATCTCAATCAGGCATACCTATAAGGGCACTGAGAGTCAAATTCCAACTGTTGAGTGTGGCAATGGAACTGACATATGATGACCTGGGATGCCAAGTACCTCTACTGTAAGTCCAATTATCATAGAATACTAATATATCTTTTACAACTAGTCATATTGACAGTTCTGTTTTCTCCATGAATCAAGCTACCCCCAAACAACTTTTCTGAATCTCAGGTCTGTTAGAAGTGGGTGGCTAATTGTGACACCTATCACCCCATTTCTTCTACCTATTAAAGTGCCCTTCCTCTGGCAGAAATCTAAAATAGCAACATTCTGAATTAACATGACGGTGAAGAATAGGTGCTTGGCTGAATAACATCAGAACTGATGAGGAGCTAGACCCCCCCCCCCAAACAGAGCCACCTGGTGGGCATGAACACCAAGTAAGAACGGGGCTGTTGCCTTCAACAAATGATTGTCTATGGTTATCTATGCTTCCTTCAGCCAGTCCCACGTTCGTTCTGCACCACCCCTCAAGCCGGGAGAGCAGGAGCTCAGCGCCCTCACCTTTCAGCAGATCCGGGTGCACGTAGCCCAGCACGTCCGAGACCCCCAGCTCCTGGCGGGAACAGGTGCCTCCGTGGATGTGCAACCAAGCGGGCTCCGCCAGAGCAGTACACAGCGCTGTGATGGACAGGGCGCCAGGCAGGGCCGAAGCCAGGCTCCGCTCGGGCTGCTTGGGCAGAGCGCTGCTTCCCGGGCTCCTCCGCCGGCGCCCTCCCGGCAGCCCTGCGCCTCCAGGGGCATACATGCCCGGGGCCGCCCGCTGTACCTCTGCGGTGGCTGCTGACGGCCGCCGACCTCAGCGGGGCGCGTAGAGCCTATCTGTACCCGGGTGAAGAGCAATGCAATGGGCGGCTGGCCCGGAGCTGTCAGAGCCCGCACCAGAGACTGCGGGGTGGGACCCAGAGCTAAGCACAGATCAAAGGACTGCGGGAATTCGGGGGGCGGGACCGAGGGCTCTGGATGAGGGGTACCGGACCAGGGAGGGGACAGGGGATTAGGTGGGCTGTGGACATGCCAGGATGAACAGGCGGAGATACTGGGGGGTCAGCTACTGGCGCGGGCGGTGGGGGGGGGGCGAAGGAGACTTAGACCCGGGTTATTGGACAGAGGGTTGCGGAGGGGCGGAGGATGCGGCTGGGCCGCCGGGATCCGAAACCCGCACTTTGAGGTGCGACCTAAACCACAGTGCCCCCCACCCCCACTTTAGTCCCTGCTCCTCACCGGTCAGCAGGCCTCAGAGCCGGGATGGCGCCGCTCCGCCCGCTCACGGGCTTCTCAGCTGCCCGGGCCAAGCGATCCCAGGCCCCAATCCCGCAACGCCCAGACGGACCCAGGCTGATGCACTTCCGGCTTCCTCCAACCCCACCCCACCACCGCCTCCTCCGGCTCACCGCTCTGCCCTCTGCACTCGTCACTGTGTGCGCGCGCGCACCAGCTGTTCTCGCGCGGGGCATCAGGGGACTGGTAGTTTGGAACAGTCCCGCGAGGCTTCCCGTTGTGGAGGGTGTCAGAGAGTGACTACAAGTCCCAGAAGGCCGCGCGGCCTCAGCAGCGGGCGCTTCAGTTCCCAGGGCGACCCCTCTGGCTGAAGCTGGACATCTGGCGACCGCGGGGTCCTAAGGTGGCCACCGCTTTCCGCACGTTGCTTTCAGCGTCCTCCTTCTCACCTTAAGGCCGCCGCCATGAAGGATTCGCTGGTGCTGCAGAGCCGTGTCTCGGCGCACCCGGACTCCCGCTGCTGGTTCCTGGCCTGGAACCCCACGGGGACCCTGCTGGCCTCGTGCGGCGGCGACCGTAAAATCCGCATCTGGGGCACCGAGGGTAAGGCCTGGCTTGGCTTTGTGACCCTGGTGCCGAGGAAGACGCTACTCTGGAAAAGGGGTTTGTCGGGGGAAGGAGTGTGCAAGCGTCAACAGACAGTCTGGGATTGTTGCGGGAACTGGGATATTTGCTGAGGAAAAAAAATGAAAAAAAAGTAGTCTGAAAAACAATTTGACGGTTTTAGGACCTCTTGCAGAGGAAGTCGTCGCTTGCATCGTTGTAATGGTGATTGAGTTTGTCCCACAGGGTTCCGCTTTCAGAATGGCATTGATGGTGCTCTAGATCCTAGCCTATTCTCTGCCTGTAGGTGACAACTGGATTTGCAAGTCTGTCCTTTCTGAAGGCCATCAGCGCACTGTTCGGAAAGTGGCCTGGTCCCCCTGTGGAAATTACCTGGCCTCTGCCAGCTTTGATGCTACCACTTGCATTTGGAAGAAGAACCAGGATGACTTTGAGGTATTCAGGCTGGATGGGAGCAGATTGTTACCTGTTTGCACCCCAGGACTGGGTTCACCCGAACCTTTACTTAATGTTTATGCCATAGAAATGGTAGCTGGGTATGCTAGTTCATGACACTAATCCCAGCATTTGGGACACTGAAACAAGAGGATTCCTACAAGTCCAAGGTCATCCTGGGCTGTAGAATGAGACCCTGTCTCAAACAACAAAATTGTGATCTTAGATGTTTTACTAGGGCCTAGGCCCCTTAACTGTTATTAATTCACAAACCTTTTCTATTTCCAGTGTGTAACCACTCTTGAGGGTCATGAAAATGAGGTCAAGTCAGTGGCTTGGGCACCATCTGGCAACCTCCTGGCTACCTGCAGCAGAGATAAGAGTGTGTGGGTCTGGGAAGGTGAGTCCAGGTGCCTTTAGGTACAATGGAAAACCAGCTCACTGACTTTCAGCTTTGTTCCTGACAGGCTCAGCTCTTTGGTTCTTTTTTTCTCCCACAGTTGATGAAGAAGATGAGTATGAATGTGTCAGTGTCCTCAACTCTCATACACAGGACGTTAAGCATGTGGTTTGGCACCCAACCCAGGAGGTAAGAGTCAGATGAGGCAGGGAAGAACCCTGATGTGGAGGCTTGTGCCCAGCCTTCGCATACTCTTCCAAATCACCCTCAACTTTTATAGGGATCTCTGGGACTGCCCTGTCCTGACAGGGTTTGATACTGGAACCACCGGTACCTCCTGGGCCATGCAGACAAGTGCTGGGTCTCCTTTCTTACTCTTTCAGCTTTTAGCTTCTGCCAGCTACGATGATACAGTGAAGCTGTACCAGGAAGAAGGGGATGACTGGGTCTGCTGTGCCACCCTTGAAGGTCATGAGTCCACTGTATGGAGCTTGGCCTTTGACCCCAGTGGCCAGCGTCTGGCATCTTGCAGTGATGACCGTACTGTGCGCATCTGGCGCCAGTACCTACCAGGCAATGAACAAGGTGAGGGTCCAGGAGTCAAAGAGACTCTGCCAAGATATATGGTCTACCAAGATACAGTCTGTCAAGAATCTCAGTGTAACAAGGAAGGTCTCCAGAGAATCACTGAAAGGACCAGGGGTAGCTTTGTAGAACAAGGCCTCCAACCAAATTTGAAAAGGATATGTAGAATTTTTTTTTTTTTTTTCCAGACAGGGTTTCTTTGTCACTTTGGAGCCTGTCCTGGAACTTGCTCTGTAGATCAGGCTAGCCTGGAACTCACAGAGATCCACCTGTCTCTGGTTCCCAAGCGCTGGGATTAAAGGTGTGTGCCACCCGCCGCCACCACCCAGCTAGGTTTGTAGAATTTTTAGCAGGAGAATGTAATGCAAGAATTCCAAGTTGAAAACCTAGCAATAGCCACCCCCTCCCCCTAAAAAAAGCTGCTGAGAAATGCTGGCATATACCCTTAATCCCAGTACTCAGGAGGCAGAAGCTGGGGGATCTCTGAGTACAAGGGCATCCTGGTCTACATAGTAAACTCCAGGACAGCCAGAGCTACACAATAAGACCCTGACTCAAAAAAAAAAAAAAAAACAGAAAGAAAAGAAAACACAGCAGCATGATTTGGCTGATGGTGGGAATGTCTAAACAGAATATGAAGAACAGGATCCCTTGAAGCAAGGCAGAGAATTAGAAGAGAGGAGTAAAATAGGTTGGGTTGGCTAGTGAGTGGCCTTAAAGGGCAGATTAACTCATTAGATACAGCCTGTAGTGGAGCAGGGATGCTTCCTTCTCAAAATTAATTCTTGGGTGGCAACCCAAGTGTGTAAGGCAGGTAAGGAGGGTGGGAACACAGCTGGGACAAGGACTCGTTGATTGGCAATGAGATGAGGAAAGGCACATTAGGATCTCCTTTGCAATAGTAGAAGTGCTCAGGACACAGAATGCCTTGGGCTTAAGAGAATTCTGTCGCACAGGGGTGGCTTGCAGTGGCTCTGACCCCAGCTGGAAATGTATCTGCACTTTGTCAGGCTTCCACACCAGGACCATTTACGACGTTGCTTGGTAAGACCTCAGTCCCATTCCAGCAGGGAGTTTAGAGATGGCATGACTGCGTTTGTTCAGATTAGGCCTGCCATTCTGGTTTATAACTGGCTGGTCTGCGGTTCTAGGGGCAGCAAGCTGACTGTGCCTAAGACTATTTCTGGGATAAGATCCGAGGCTTTCTTTCCCTCTCTGAGGAGTGGGGTGGGGTGGGGTGTGGGGAAGGTAAGGAGAGCAGGAAGAGGGGAGTGGGAACTGGATTGGTATGTAAAATGAGAAAAGATTGTTTTAAAATAAAATTTAAAAAAAGATTTAAAATAAAAAAAGGATAGCACCAATCCTTAGGATTTACATAGCATTGGACCATCCTGAGATGATCATTGAATATATGCGTTCGTAACTGAGAACTTTGTGGGTTAGTAACTGACTCTTATGAAGACTAGAAAAGCTGCTCCATTCTTAGAAGAGTAGAGGTTAGAGGCCACTCTGAACCTGAGTCTTGCCGTACACACTTTTAATCCCAGCCCTCAAGTCCATAGAGGCAGCGGATCTCTGTTCGAGGTCAGCCTGGTCTACAGAGCCAGTTCCAGGACAGCCAATGTACATAGAGAAACCCTGTCTCAAAAAATAAAAAATAAAAAATAAACATTTCAAACATTCATAGCTAGACAACTAGAATTTTTGATGTTTTGTTTTTTTTTTAACTTACTAAAATGAATAGGCAGTTGAACATTCCAGATTCAAGTTTTACACAGTGATGGGCAATGGGGGAATCTTCAATGCTTAAAGTAAGTTCCTGACTTTAAAAAGGACTAAATTATGGTAAAACTTGTTAATGTCAATGTTAAAAGGAAGCTAAGGATGCCGTGACATGGGCAACTGCTTATGCTAAGTGGGGAAAGTGTGATTTGTTTGGTCTCATCTGTAGCTGGGGCAACCAGGTGGGAACACCTGAGGACTAGGGCCTTGGTTGGTGTGATAGCTTAGGAAAGCTTTTCTGTGGACACTTAAGCAACTGAGGAACACTTCTCCCTAATTTGCTAGGTTGGAGAGGCAGGAATCATCTGCTTACCCACTAACATGTATGTTCCTCCCAGGTGTCAGCTGACAGGGGCCCTGGCTACAGCCTGTGGGGATGATGCCATCCGAGTATTTGAGGAGGATCCAGGCTCAGATCCACAGCAGCCTACCTTCTCTCTGACAGCTCATCTGCATCAGGCCCATTCCCAGGATGTCAACTGTGTGGCTTGGAATCCCAAGGAGCCAGGGCTCCTGGCTTCTTGTAGTGATGATGGGGAGGTGGCCTTCTGGGAGTATCACCAGACTGCAGGCCTCTGAGCTATAGCTTGACTTGGCCAAGACTTTACTAGTCACTGAGGGGTCATTTAGCTTTATGCCTTTCTGTTTGGTTGTGTAGAAGTCACAAGACCATTCACTGTTTCCCTTCCTTGATGGGAGGGAGCCATGGAACAGAAGTATGTTGTATTGCACATTTTGCTTGATTTAGAGCATGGTGTTACATATTTTGAGGGTAAATATAGTATTTATAATCATTATGTATGTATATAGGAGAATGTGTTTGAGAGAGTTCTGAAATTTTGAGCTTTATAGAAATAATCTGTGTCCCACTTCCTGTTTTATAAATAAGATCATAATTCTACTGTTGGAAATGGGTCCCTTCTTCCCAATTTCTAGAGAAGTCCTTGCATTTAAGACCTGCAAGCCAGTTGTGTTTTCCTAGCACCTAGCACTCAAAAAGCAAAGACAGGATGATTAGAAGCTCAGGGTTATCCTTGAAGCTAATCTAGGGTATATAAGACCCTCTTTCAAAAAACAGACATTCAAAGTTTGTTCAGTAAAAGAACACCTCTGCTCTTCCTTAGAAACCTTCACGTGCCTCTTGAGACATGCTGTGGTGGCAACTAATCCCCCCCCCCAAAAAAATAAGAAAATTAGTCTTTATCGAGGGGCAGAAAATATTAAGACAATAGCTTGTGGCCCTCTTTAAAAAAAAAAAAAAAAAAACCAGCAGCAGGTTGGGATTATACACCTATAATCCACCACTCAGGAGGCAGAGGCCAACCTGATCTACAAAATGAGTTCCAGCAGAGGCCATGTCTCAAAAAACAGAACAAATGAAAAAACAAGTAAAAGGCTCTGTGTGTGTGTGTGTGTGTGTGTGTGTGTGTGTGTTGCCAATCTGGTGTTTTTCAGGGCAAAGAATAATTAGATGTCTAATAAGCCTTCTAAAGAGTGGTGAGGGTCGTCTCCAAAGCTGGAGACTTCACCTAATTTTTTGATACTGTACAATTGTGACCTTAGATTTCTTGGAAGACAGCAGAAGCAGTATCAAAAGCAGCGGTAGGTAATGATAGACAAATCCATGGGAGTCTTAGGACCCTTGCAAGGTCAATACCGTAACATGATCAAGGACTGGCACCAGTTAAATGGCCATCAGTCTTCACTATCTTGTTTCCACAGTAGGAATGGAGACACTTCACTTAGAAAGATGACTAATTATTGTTACACATTGACCCTTGGCAACTTCTCATACTGACAAAAGAGAAAATTCCATCCAGCCCCTCTGCAATGAAGTAAGGTGATCCTAAGGAAAAGCCATTGGACTTTTGTTGCAAGCCATTCATGGAATACCATTTTTATCAGAAAATTAAGCATTTAGGCTTGGCTATTTAATTGTGTTTCTGAAAAATGAACACATTGAACCTTTCACTAATAGTGTTCGCTGGTAATGGTAAATGTTTAAAAGACAGAATTTCTGAAAACTTGTAACAAACCTTAGTGGTAATTAAATTAGCAAATGAGTAGTGAATTGTGTGGATATCTTGAGATCTGTGGAATTTCATGGGTCATTCTCCAAATGGGCAATGTACTGATGTTGCATCTCAAAGGAGAGCCACAATTATTTGAAAACTTCTCTTTTTCTCTGAAGTTAACATGCTTCAGTTCTACCACACAACAGATGAGCATAGAAGTGGCTGGCTTCTGTTAAAGTAGATGTAAAGTGATTGCAACACTGTACCATGTTACCCTTCTTCTAGAACTTATTTTTCCTAAAATATGTTAATGAAATTATTTTGAAATGGACTGCCTTAATTTTTAATATAACAAGTATCAATGACTTTAATAACCTAGATAATAAAAGCTTTCAAAAAAAGGGGGAAAGGGTCTTGAAACCATCATTTGAAAACTGCTGGCCCTGGAGCAAAGTAAATCACCTTTCAGTGTTTTGTTGTTGCTTTTGTTTTATTTTGTTTTGGTTTTTTGAGAGAGTTTCTCTGTGTAGCTCTGACTATCCTGGAATTAGCTCTGAAGACCAGGGTGGCCTCAAACTCATAGAGGTTCACCTGACTCTGCCTTCCAAGGGCTGGGACTAAAAGCGTGTGCCACCACTGCCCGGCCCCCTTCCTGGTACATGTTAACCACTCCTAGTGTGTTATCTCCTGGGAGGGAAGAATTTCAGAACAAAGATAATGAGAAGCCCTATCTGTTGGCCAAGATGGAGTCAGCTCAGGCTGTCATACCACTAACTTTGCTCAGCAACACCCAGAAAGGAGGCTGAGGTCATTCGAATGCCCAAAGAGTAGCTGTCTGCCACTGTTTTGTTCTTCAGTATAGGACAAGTTTGTCCTCCACATTCTCAGTAGGAAGATTCATTGCTAAAATGAGTTTTTCTGGTCAGAGCTTTTGGTTGAAGAAAACTTAGTATCTCTGTTAAGAACAGTTTTTCCAAATTATTTATTAGAATGTCTGACTCAGGAACTACAAAAAGAATGCCTTCCAGCTACTGTACACAGTTTATACTTGACATGACACTTGAAAATACTGGACCCAGAGCTTGAACTGCTTGATCCAAAGTGGGAAAGATACTAGATGTGGACTGGGAACAGCAGAAGCCTGAATGGTCAGACCTCAGGCTAACAGACCGGATCTCCAAAACCAGTTCCCCCTGAACTATCCACATTGCTGTTTCCAGGTTCGATGCCCCTACACATGAGAGAATGCCTCAGATTCAATCTGAATCACTGTCTGTCTCAGCTTCTTTCACATCCACACTGAATTTATACTCCTGGTCACATCCCATGTAAGCATCACTCATGAAGTACAAAGTATAGTTGTGGCCACCTGTGGCTGGGGCCACAAAGTCTAGCTTCACCTAAAGAGAACAGGCAGAAATCAGGTTAGTGGGAACCTGGGGGGAGGCAATCCACCTGTCAAACCCCAGGGATAGATGTGGGATTGAGTGCACACACTCACCTTGGCTTTCTGCTGCAGGGTCAGCCTTTTGATGGAGATGAGGCTGTTGGACTTGGCATCCCCAATCACAACCCACCAGCCCTCTTCACGTTTCTACAGGGACCAAAACCAAGGAAATTGAGAATAGAAAACTCAATGGCTACAAGCAACTGTAAGAACAGTTACTAACAGAGTAACAGAACTCAGATTAAAGCTCTCCACAGTTGCTTCCTGAAACACAGTTTAGTAGACTTTTTGAAACACAACTCTTGGTAGAGTTTCTAAGCAGTCTAAAGATTTCCCACAAAGGACTTAAGTCTTCAAATAAGTAGATAGACAAATTTTTTCAGTTCTACTTCATTTCCATAACTCAAGGCACCTTTTTTTATTTGTTTGTCATTGAATCTAAAATGAATTATTAGAGATTTAGCCTTGGAGCAATGAAGCTTAAGAAGCTTATGTGCAAGGCAAGCTAGCTGAAAAAATCTTAATGTGGAGATGAACCTGCAACAGAGAGGGGCAAGCCTGTGGGGCCTCTTCTGACATCTCGTCTCTCTGGAGAAGCCCTCTCTGTTGGCCACAGTAAAACCAGTCTGCCCAATGGCACTTTCCTTAGAAACTTGAATAATTTGTCTACAGAAGTACATGAAGTTTATCTATCATCTGAACCCAACCTTCAATTCTCCCACAAAAAGGTGAAATTTGCTTTCTGTTGATTTAAAACATGCAACTAGAACCTGAGTGGACTAAAACTGAGGAAAGACCAAGTAGAAAAGTTCAGTGTCCTGAGCCATTTGTAGACAAATGTATCTCAAGAGTCAGAAAGAAACATTGCCTGATGTTTTTTTTTAACAATGGACAGTCATCTAAATTGTTTGAAAAAAAAGAAAAAGAACCCATGGTTCCGAGACTAATACTCAGCCTTATGAGTTCATTACCCCAGGCTACCATTCCTTGGTGGGAAATGTATCCTGTACCTAAGATCTAGCCAGTGAACAAGGCCTCAAATGGACTTAGGGCAAAGCCAGCTGCTAGAACATACCTGTGGGAAGAGTGGTGCAATAACAGGGCCTGTGACTTCCTCTTCTCGCTCCAGCTGCACTAGCACCACAACTGGCCCGCCACTGGTGAAAGCAAAACAACACATGAGTACTATATTTGTGGGCCGAGACCCCAGGGCAGGACTCCTGACACTTTTTGTCTCACCTGCGGATGCTGTCTTTATCCACTACTTCATAAGACAGTTCGATATTCGGGTAGCGGTTACAGAAGCGGGCTACATCTGCAATCTGGCTGTCAGTCAACTGAAGCAGTGCGTTCCGTTCTTCATCCTCCATCTCCATGATGTCAAAAACACTCTCCACTCCCTACAGTGGGTATGCAGAGGTCAGGGGAGCAGAGAACACATGCCACAAGCAAGTAACACTGGCTCTAAAGAGCTGCTCATTTTATATCCCACACTGCCAAGTCATCTAAAAACAGCTTTAGAAAGAATACAGACCACTTCTGGCCGCTCTCAGCATCTTGATTCAGATGGAACTCCTTCAAAGGAACCAGCTCCCCCTGCTAATACCTGCCTCCCACAATCTACCTGCAGATCAGGACTTGCTGTTCCTGGGTTCATCTCCCAGCACTCCAGGTCTTAGCTCACCTTATCTGTGCAACGTTTGATATGCTCTGAGGTGAAGTGTGGCAACTGCTTCAGATAAGAGTCCTTAGACCACATGGCTTGGGTGACCATCTGAGCCAGTTCCATGGCTGCCAGAGCAGGGCTGAGCCAACCATTGCTAGAGAGTACATCCACACAGGCCTGAATGAGTCGGATTGCCTGTATGGAGAGGGAGTATAAGAGCAGATGGGCTAGGAACCCAGACTTGTGAGGCCCCCATGGCCAGGGAACCTCCAAATGCCACCCACACTACCTTACTAAGGATCTCCTCTGTGTCTGACTGTAGTTCAGCACTCAGCTGCATACGGGACAGGTGAGCCTGCAGCAGCAGGTTGGTCTTCACATGTGGATCATTGAACTTGGGATTATTCAGCTTGTGGGGGACCTTCTGAGCCAACTAGAATGTGAAAGAAAAGAAAACAATGATAAACAGAAGACCCTACCTGAGACCTGTTTAGGCCAAACACACCATGTGGCCCAGCCACTCTAGAGGGAAGAAGGAGGGAGAACTAGAGCTAAGTGTGGAAGGATGAATGAGGTTGAGAGAGGTAAGAGAAATGTGTGGGGGTGACAGGAAGCCATGCACTTGGGCATATGGGCCAACTTTTACTCCTAAATGATCTTCTAAAGCCAATGCCCTCACCTGGCGCAGTAGGTTGTCTTCATGATGCCTGATTGGAATGTTCTCATACTCTGCCGCGTTGGAAATAATCTCAATAAGTCCTCGAACCTTGGTTTTAGCATTCAGAGACATGCTGAAGAGCTCTGAAAGAAAATGAGAGAATGTGATAAGAGCCAATGGTGGGAAAAAAGGAACAGAGGAACAAGAATCAACTGCCTGGGCTGCACTGCTTTCTTGCAGTATCATCTCTTTGGCAAATACTGGCTATCACATCTCATCCCAACAGACTCCAGAAGCCCATGCGGCACTAGTCCTCACCAATGGTGGTGTAGTTTATGTAATAGTAGGCAGCAATCATGCCCAGATTCAGAGGCGCCACATCCATCTCATCCTCAATGCTGATGCACTTGGACTGCTCCAGGTCACTAAGGGTCTGTTCCACCAGCTCTGACAAGTGGTCAGACAAATGACGATGGGATATGCCTGTGGAGATGTAAGAGGGAGTCTCAGGATACTGCCTAGCAAGGGCTTGAAAACCTCCAGGGGCAGTCAGTGTGCTCTTCAGTTCACTGACCCTGAAGGTTGTAGTAATTGGGGTTCTGTGTCATCCGGCGATACAGAAAGGTCCAGGTGAGGTAGTCCACAGCATCCTGCTTGTTCTCAATGGTCTTGGTGACAATCTCAGCATTGAAGTGGTCATGCATACAGTGGTCCAAATGAGACTCTACCGGCAATGGCTCATATAAAAACTTTTTGAAAAAATCCTGTGGATTGGGGAGGGGAGGCATTAAAAAAGAATCAGTGACCACATGGTAATAAAGGGTCAAGAGCAATCCAACAGGGAATGGCCTCTGTGTGAAATATAGACAGCCAAATAAAGAAAGCATTAGAAAACAGTATCATATAATACAAAGCAGGAATAGATATGCCAAGCCACAGACAGAGCAGTAAGCAGTTCATGGCGAAGAACAACTAATGAGTGGGAAGACATGGAATCAGCAGCAAAGACAAGGAACAAAATTCTGTGTGGCTCTAGCTTATTACAAAAGCAACTAGCAGAAAGGATGAAAAGTGCATTAAAGACATTAAAAAAAAATTCAAGAATCTGTTCCAAGGCTCAAAGTTTCCTGTAACTGACCTTTTTAGAGCCTTGACACATGATGACACAGCGCCCCTCATCATCCTGCAGGGGACGGTTGGCATGACCCACCATCTGAAGCACGTCATAGATAGGGTAGTCCACATAGCTGGTGGCACAAGAGAGAAATGAGGAAACATGTCAGGAGGCCTGCCTGCTTTCAGTCACGGACGTTTGATGCAGAGGTAATAAGACAAGGTCAAACTACAGCAAAACTAGGCATGAACCTGTGTGCTTAGTGACTCACTTCACTTGGTTACCTGCACATCATTTTAGTTTCTAAGTCGAAGAGTCATGAATGTGTTACTCAATGAACTTGAACCAAAGCCAAAATACCCAAGTCCAGAAGCAAAATAATGTCCCATTAAAGGACCAAACTTAAAGTCAAGCTTAAGGGCTTTGTGTTTCACAGATTAAAAAGTAATCTAGCTGGGCAGTGGTGGCGCACACCTTTAATCCCAGCACTCATGAGGCAGAGTCAGGTGGATCTCTGTGAATTCGAGGCCAGCCTGGTCTACAGAGTTAGTTCCAGGACAGGCTCCAAAGCTACACAGAGAAACCCTGACTCGAAAAACCAAAACAAAAGTAATCTAAAACCCAAAGCAAGAACCAGATTCAGAAATTTTAAACTCACAAAACTAATCTTAAAATTATCTGCATTTTGGAAAAAGAATAAATTATTCAGGCTCTAAGAAACACCGAACCCTGTGCTTCTTGTCACAACAAAATAGGTAACAACACGCCCCTTTCCTCCTGTCTCCAAATTGCTGAGACAGAGGTACAATGACCAGAAAGCAAATGTAAATCTATCTCCTGAGACCAAAAAATGAACACTGATCTATGGGACTCTTGCCTATGTTTGGTTCCCTATATTGTATTTATAGATTTAGACTCATTTTAGGAGGGAGATTTGTTCATGTCCACAGCAACTATACTCACGCATGGATCTTGCCATTGTAGTACTGAGTATCCATGATGATCACTAGATGAGCAGCAACATTCATACCCCAGCAGAGACTTCGAGAAGCCACCACCACCTGGATAGCCCCTGAGCAGAGGAAAGGAGAGGAAGACTGAGGCCAGGGCTCCCAGAAACTATCTGCTTCACTGGCAGGCGGCAGCCAACCTTGTGCTACATCTGAAAGCTCAGCATGAGGCTTTCTGGGAACAGGGTCTGACACTCCGCTCAGCATGAGGCTTTCTGGGAACAGGGTCTGACACTAACGGAGTGCCAAGGGCAGCACCACACTACAGTGCCTTTTGGTCTGAGACTAACCTAGAAGAAACAAAGCAATTCTAGAGAACTCAAACCCAGGGAAAGAAAGACCTGCACTGCCTAGTGGACCAGCCCTCTGATGGTGAAAGCCAACACCAACCCAACCACGGCTAGTTCAGCCCGTGGCTAAAAATCAAACATACTCGGAGCGTACCTAAACCAGGCAGACTCAAAGAGTGATCAACTGGTGGGATCAGCCACACCAAGGCTCTGCCACAATGTGCCAGAATAGTAAACAATGAATAAAATGCCACAGGTCAATAAAGGATAGCTAGCAAGAGGCACCAACCAGAGGAGGATCACAAATCCATAGCCATCTCTTAAGTTCTAACCCCACCAGTCTGGTCTCAACACAGAACCAAGGTCTAGTGGCATGGCCCAGAATCCCAGAAAACCAGGATATGAAATGGGACCAGCTTACGTGCCTACCCATTTTCTAATAGAGCAGAGAGGACTATCTGTCTCAACCACATCATAAGTGTTTAAGAGGGATCTTAATGGGATAAGACAGCTAGTATTATGAAAATGAGTACTACCCAATAGAAAAATGTCATCCACATCCTCAAGTTTAGTACATACAATTGTGATAGTTTTGGATGTCATGAGGTTTTCTTACCTGAGCTGAAGAGCTGCTCTACCAGGCGCCTCTCCATGGGGCTCAGTCCTTCATGTAAGTAGCCCACCCCATTTAACAGTGTTTCCTTGAGCGTGCTGTCACTTAGCTTCTCCAAGTAAGGGATCAGATCTTTTTCAGTACAGTGCAAGAACCTGGGCAGAACAACAACAAGCATACGTCAGAGGCATTTCAATCTACGGACCCTGCCCTTATTCCCTGCCTTGCCCAGGACACACAGCAGGGGGCGACTTCACTTAACAATTCTCATGCACCCACCCACCCCAGAAATTAGACCATACCCCACCTCTGCCGTTGGATGTCTGCTGCACAGGTAGTGAGAATGTCTATTGCAGTGAGGCGGGTCTGCTTCCGAGATGGGACAAAAACGATGACAGGCTTCTTGGGTGAGTGTTTGGTGATAGCATGGTACACGGGCTTGGCCATAGACAGCAGGCGAGTCTGTGTATGGCTGATGTTGAAGCCCTGGAAACAAAGGCAGAAGAAAAGACACTGAGGTCACTAGACCTGAGTGACTAGGGATCGCTGAGGTCATGGAGGAATGGAGACAGGGTCCTACCTGGATATGCAGTTCCAACGGTACGGGGCGCACATTAGGGTGGAAGTTGAAGGTGGAGGTGGCACTGCAGCCTAGCCAGTGAGCCACATCCTTGGCGTTGGAGAGTGATGAGCTAAGTGCCACAATGCGAATGGGCCGCTCGATCTGGGAGGAGATGTATCGCATCCGGGAACAGATCACTTCCAACACAGGCTGGGAAAAAGGGAAGGAGTCATTGCAGGCCCAGGCTCCCATCTTCTGCCTGAGCGTCCCTTTGTGAACCACCTGACAGTCCCAATTATGGGCTCTCCTATCTGTCATTCCCCTGCCCCAAGAGACAACCTTCACTAAGCAACACTTTAAGAGTTCTATCAAAAAAAAAAAAAAAAAATCTCAGGTCACCCTTTTGGAACAAAGCACTAGGCAGAAATCTTTGTGAAGACCCTAGCCCCTGGCCCAATGTAAAGTCACCGTGTGGGTCCCAGTCCTGCTCTATGCCGCAGTCAAGCATACCCCATTCTCGCCCCCAATCAGGTGGACCTCATCCACCACAAAGAGGTTAATGTTCTGGACATTCTTGCGCTGCTTCCACCTCCGGGAAAGGATGTCCCACTTCTCGGGGGTGCTGATGATGATGTTTCCTTTGCCCAGAAGCTTCAGGTCTGTGCTCGTCTCCCCCGTCAGCAGCACCACCTTCTTGTTGAGCCGGTCTTGAAACTTCTCATACCAGTCCATGTACACCTAGCAGGCAGGGGAGGGGAGGGAAGGGGAGACGAGACATAAGATCAGCAGGTCATACACACATCTCTCACTTGCTAGGAGGAAAACTGAGAAGCCAGATACCTTATACTACTTTTTTTGTTTTGAGATGGAGGCTGACCTCAAACTTATGGGTTCAAGTGAACCTCCTGCCTCAGCCTCCTAAGCAGCTGGGGTGACAATCATGTACCACCACACTCTATTCATGATACTATACAGTTTACACCAGCTCTTCAATTGACAAGGAAGCTTTTCTTTAAGAAATTATATGCAGTTGTCAGAAATGAGAAAACCTTCATCTGGAATCAGAGCTGAAATGGTTTCTGGGAAATTCACAGTCCCACAATACATTACACACCTGCTCTGCCAGAGCCTCCATGGGAGTAATGTAGACACAGCGTCCCTCAGAATTCTGCAGCAGCATCCGGAGGATGGCAAACTCTGCACAGATGGTCTTCCCGCTACCCGTGGGGGCCCCCACAAATACGTTATCATCACTGTTGTACACGGTGTTAAAAACTGGAAACCAAAAGGTGCAGAGTGAACACTGGGGCGGGGGGGGGGGGGGGGGGAGGGATTAAACAGATCATTTGTCAAGATTATGAACACCATGAGACACAAAGTCAATCAGCTGCAGTACAAAGAGAAGCCTGGCACAGCTGGCTGTGTCTCACCATACTTTCTCCTGCAAATCAGGGAAGGAAAAAGTCCAAGATAAGATTCAGATCCCCTGAGATTTATGGGAAGAAAAATCAAGCAAAAAAAAAAAAAAAAAAAAAGACAGGACACCTTTCTCCGCTCTATCAGCAGTCCCCTACATTCTCTAGAAATACTCAAATACAGAGGGTGAGCCCAGGCCCTGGGATCAAGACTGGGCTAAAATCCAAAGCTCAACTATTTACTAGTTGGTTTCATTGGGGCTCCTTCCTATGCCTTGGTTCCCTCATCATGAAATGCAAAATTAACTGAAAAGTAACAAAGGATTGGTGGAAGAGGAGAGAAAACACTAGTCCTGCACTCAGCCTAGTACTTAGAATACAGCGCCTGCTCTGTGAACACAGACATAATTTTATTTTAATGATGAAGTGAGGTCTCAATCAATGCCACACTCGGGAGCAGGAGTTGACAACATACCATGGAAAGACCTTACTCTCCTGACCCTCCTAGGGAGATATGCAGAGCAGCAAAGCAAATTAACAGTGAACAAGAACTTCTAGGAAGAAAAACTTTCTGGCAGGCCACAGCTGGCTGCTAAGCTCCAGACCCACTAAGTGCCCGGTTCTGTGACAGGTACACAACAACACACTTAACATAAGGTAACCTTAAAAGGCATGCACAGTCTGGGCGGTGATGGCACATGCCTTTAATCCCAGTACTCGGAAGGCAGAGGCAGGGGGATCTCTGTGAGTTAGAAGCCAGCCTGGTCTACAGAGTGAGTTCTAGGACAGTCAGGGCTGTTATATAAAGAAACTCTGTCTTGCGGGGAGGTGAGATAAAAAGCATGCATGGAAACCAAATATCTAAAACTCAAATACCTACCTTGAGTCTGGATAGGATTGAAGAAAGGAAATTTATCTTGGTAAAGGCTCTCAAAAGCACTGTTTCTTAGAGCGGATACGGGCAATGGCTGCAGGTCCAACAGTTCAGTTGGAGGTGGGTACTTCTCTGGTAGGATCAGGTGCCGGAAAGAGACAGGCAGCTGGGTCTCACAAGCTGTCAGGAAAGAAATGGAAAGCTAGGAAGCAACTTCCAGCAGACCTCCACAGCCCCACCCATGAACACTAGAAACCTTGGGTTATGTCTGTATCACTCTCTCAAGACACTCACAGAGCCAGCGGTCAGAAACCACTCGGATGAAGTACTGAGGGGGCAGTGGTTCAAAGACTGGGACGAAGAATGTGATGAGGTGCTCATCCTGGGCATACTTGGCCTTCAGTAGGAAATATTCATGGTGCAGAATCACTTCACTGTCCACATCCTCCACCAGAATCCAAAATGCCTCCGACGAACCATGGACCTGCCAACACAAGCACCAGAGAAATAAGAATGGGCCAATGAAGGAACTCAGCAACTCCAACTCCACCCCTCTAACCAACAAAGCCTTGCCTTTTCATCCCACTGGAAATCTGGTGTGATCGTCAGTTCCACTTTCAGGGTGGAGCGTGTGATAGGCTGCAGGTGCACTGACAACTCCAACTTGGGGAAGAGATGCACATACTTGTGGATGGTCTTCCCCATCTTCGGCATTCGTATAAGCTCACCTATGAGAAAAGCATCGGGGCTGCTGTCTGGCCAGCCTAGCAAATCTGCAAACAGGGCCCAAGGGCTACTGTGCAAAAGGAGTGGATTCCACACCAGAGGACAGGTACCCTACTTTAGCCTCGGTGCAGTACTACTAATGGTTCAAAGTCAGGAGTCTCTAAGAGTGAACCTGTACAATAGTAGGATATAAGCATAGGGTGCCCAAGGCCCTAGGACCTGGGGAGCAGGAGGCAGGCAGAGAAAGATGCCTGGGTTGTAAGACCGGACAAGAACTTCACACACCTATCTCATTATGATTCAAGTCATACAGCCGCTCAAAGGGGAAGTTTTTCTTCTCGATCTTCTTCACTACTTCCTCAGGAAGTTTACGGAACTGGCGAAGAGGACACATAGACTGCCACCTATCCAGAAAGGAGACACAGCTAGTTCATTCCTGCTGTAGGGTTGTGAACAAACTGCCTTCATCACAGCTTCCAACACTTTAGAATAGCCACACAGACACTACCGTTAAAGAAAGATATCTGAAACTGCCAGCAGAAAGAGCAGACAGCCAATACTGGCTGTTGCTCCCCAACTTCCCCAGCCCTATATGTTAGAGGGCCCTTCCACTTCCCAGCTTTCACCCAGGTTCATGCCACATCAGCCACCAGGACCATACATCAAATGCACTAGGGTCCCAATTCACAGTGAACAGCCTCTAGCTCACCACGCCCTTACATGCGTTTGTCAATCATCTTGCAGAGATTCAGGGTCTTATCTGTAAGCTGTGCCCAACCTCGGTTCAGGACAATTTCGAAGATTGCACGCATCAACCGGCCAGCCGACTGGGGAAAGACAAGTATCCCATTGTAAAACCTGTGTGGCCTGCCTACCACAGCTTGATAATCTCAAGATCTGATGCAATTCCTCATGCCAACAAAAGTTTCTGTCTCCTACCCTTTCAGGTTAAGATAGAGTAATTAATAAAATATTTTGTCATTTTTTTATTAACACCACAGCTACAAATGGGAAGTCGTTTCTTTTGGAGAAGGTGACATGCCCAGTGGATCTCTCTCCACAAGCACCTTCAGAGCTTCTTAGTAGTTTGTAAGGCCTGCCCTTCCCACAGGCTCAAAATCAGCACAGCAAAGTGAGGTGGCAGCAAGAAGCTGGCCTGCTGGAACAGCAGTGTCAGGCCTCCTTTCTTCTAGGCACACAGCACAGAAGGCACCGGAACTGTCTGAACTCTGCTCACCACTCAGTGCAACTCTGTCCTCACCTGTGTCACATACACCATGTCAGCCATCAGTGCAAAGCCCTCCAGTTTCAGCTGTGAGATGAAGGCTTGGAGAAGCACGTTGATCTGCAAAGAAGCAAGGACAGCTAGCAAAGGCAAATCATGGGACAATTCAAGACACTGTTTACATTTCTGCTCTAGTACATGTGCCAAACAGGATCATCCAGAGTTCTTGATTTACATGTTAAATAATTATTATTCCACGTAAAGCATATGTGAGAAGGTAGCAGAGTAGGAAAATTGGGGAGTGGGGGCATGGCCAGTGGTACAGCACAGGACAGATCAATCCCTAACACCCTCCAAAGAGCAAAAGAATTACAACATATGAAATCAAGTTCAAAGTCCATCTTGTGGAAACTGAGTGTTCGTGTTTGAAAGTGAAGACGTGCTCACCTTAGCACTGGGTTCTTCAATGCTCTCCTTTACAGGGATGGGCACCCTCTCCAGCAACTTCTGCAGCTCCAGCTTCTCCTCCTGCCACAAGAAAAGACAGGTTATATATAGAAAACCCACAGGGCAAGAGACAAGGAAAGAAGTCATTCAGAAGCCCAGCAGGGAGTCCCAATTCCTGTCCTGGCATGCTCATAGGCTCACCTCTCTCACAGTGATGTTCTTGAACTCTGAGGACAAGGAGAACACTCGGAAAAGTTCAATCTCGCTCAGAGTGGGCTTCAGGAGCTGGTTGTAGGTCTGCACAGTATCATTGGTGATGTAGTAGTGACTAGCTATCCGGCCAAGTTCTGTTACCTAGAAAGAAGGCAGACTCAGTACAAGGCTGATCAGTGATCACCCATAACATCTAGCAACAAGTGGCTGTCTTAAGACTACAAGCAGATGAACTCCGTGTGGTACAATTGCCTGCCTAAAACAAGCAACACGGACACAAAAAGAAAGATGATAAAACAAAGTGACCCATGGAAAACTGATGCACATGTAAATCAAACAGCCAAATGACCTACCTCAGCTCAAACTTAGAGATCTATCTACCACTTTTAAAATCCAGGGCCTGGAGAGATGCTTTAGTGAGGGACAGTTGCTCTTCCAGAAGAACTATGGTTCAATTTCCAACACCCACATGGTGGCTCACAACCATCGCCAGTCCAGGGCAGCCAATGCCCTCTTCTGGCCTCTGTACGGACCAGCCACACCTGAGGTACACAGACCAACATGCAGGCAAAACACTCTACACATAAGTAAATAATAAAAATTTAAGAGTAAGTAGAAATTTGGAAGTCAAGTTCATAGCTCAAAGAGCACAGTCTAATTCCCAATCTCTACAACAGGTAATCAGACAGGCAATACACAGATCAAGGGACCTAAACTTTTGCTAAAACATTCTCAAAAAACCACATGCTAATCACCTGAAAGTTGCCTGTCTTCTTGTCATACTTGACCAGATTGTTCTTGTCCAGCATCAAGGCAGCAGTGTGTACAAGATCTAGTCGGCGCTGGTCCAGCAAGGGATCTCCCTTGAGGTCATCATGAGAGATGCCATAGAGGGTTGGGGACCGGAGCATTCGGATGTACAGGTAGGCGTAGCCCAGCCAGTTCACTGCATCCTGCAAGACAGCTCACGGTGTTTAGCATGAAGAGCTGCTAATGTCCAAAAAGAAGCCTCACAGATCGCTTGGACATTAATTCTCAAGCACAAGGACACACATTACAGTGTCTACTGGATGTTTTCAGTATTTGAATTTAAAAAGCCTTTCGAGTATCTTAAACATAAAAAGAACTATCTGCCCTAAACTCAAGAAGCTTACCCTGCATGCAGAGCCTGAGACACTGCTGCTGACCCTAAACATCCACCACTCCAAGTCTCTTGAGGCACTGAGGGAAAAGTGTAAAGCCAAGGACAAAGCCTGCCCTACCTTTGCGTTCTGGACGTTCCCCAGCACAATTTCCGCATTGAGCATGTCAGGCAGCTTTGATACCATTTGGCTCTCAATAGGAAGTTGCTGGTTGAGGAGGGACAGGTAGTACTGTAGCTCTCCATGAGATGTGATGAGTATACCTTCACCCTTGGTGTCATACTGAGGTCGTCCAGCACGACCCAGCATCTAAGTCAGAAGAGATAAAAAAAAAAAAAATGCCATAGCGGAGCTTTTGACAAGAGTCTACACACTTTAGAATTGGCCTTGATTTGCCATCTTTCCAACTTCCTTGCGCTCCAGGCACAGGATGCTCCTCCCATTAGGAATCACCTCAGAGGCTCTATACCTGCAGGATATCCAGCGCTCCCAGCTCTGTCCAACGCCCCTTCTCTGGACTGTACACCTGGGTGCCTTTGATGATGACTGTATGTGCAGGAAGATTTACACCCCAAGCCAGAGTTGCTGTGGAAACTAAAACCTGAAGAGGCAAAGGAGGGCAATGAAGAAAACATACACCACTGCAGCAGGGTTACATTCCTGGCTTCTCTGGCTTCTGAACTTAACTGGAGGTAAGAGTGGATGTGTGTCTCAGTGTTCTAGGTGACACTGAAGCAAGAGTTGCTCCAGTCCCTTACATATTTAAGAATTAGGGCTGGAGAGATGGCTCAGAGGTTAAGAACACCGACTGCTCTTCCAGAGATCCTGAGTTCAATTCCCAGCAACCACATGGTGGCTCACAACCATCCCTTATGAGATCTGGTGCCCTCTTCTGGTGTGCAGATATACATGGAAGCAGAATGTTATAACATAATTAATAAATAAATTAAAAAATTAATACACCAAGGTTCCAGAAACACTTAAAGATCAGAAGCTTAGACTTGTATTAATCAACTTCATTACAAGACACAGGAAGTCCACCATCCCGGAAGAGGGAAAGAATGTGGTCCTGACCCTGTGAATTATAGTGTAGAGTGCTATGAAGTATCCATGTTCCCTCATGCAGTGTATGAAGTGTTGGGAGAGACAACATGAATCCCACAACCTTCTAGCCTGGGCTAGTTATTCCACATATCAAGTCTGGGCATGTACTACTGTTACAGAGGAATGGGATTCAGGTCCCAAAACCCACACCTGCTCACAATATGTAACTCCAATTCCAGGGATCTACTGCCCTCTTCTGGCCTCTGAGAGTATGTACCACATGCATGCAGGTGGTACACATGAATTCATGCAAGCTTCATACACAGAGACATAAAAGTACATCATTTTATATAAAGTCTGAGGATCCCACTATGAGCAGAGCTACTGACATTTTAGATGCTCTAAAGTCTACATCAGCTGCTCTTTCAAGTTTTGCCCCTCCTCACCTGAATATGTTTGTCAGCAAAAAGATCCTCTACAAGTGTTCGGTCAACTCTGGTCATGCCTGCATGATGAATAGCAAAGCCGTAAGGCAAAAGATCCTTCAGCTCCAAGTTCTGTGAACCGAAAAAGACCACAAGGTGAGGCCAGCCTCCCTGTGGGACTCCTCCAGGACCAAAGGAAACCTTTCCACAGGAGCCCCCCAAACCACATATAGTCACTTTTTACAAAATGTATATACTTATGTTTTTATGAATGACTGTGTGTGGAGGTCAGAGAACAACCTGTGGGAGTCAGTTCTCTGCCTCCACTATGTGAGTCCTTGAGATTGAACTCAGGCCATCAGGCTTGCAACCTTTATCTACTGAGTCATCTCCCTAGCCCCCAATTACTTTTAACCTTTATGTACTCAGTGCATACAGTCCCAAAGTAATCTATCCAGCAATATGAATCTGTCACGGGGCACAAGCCCGAGAAGCAGGTGGCCCCTCCGTACCTTGCACTGTTCTGCTTCTGTACGAAGGACTTCAGTGGAGGCAGAACCCTCTCGAAGAAACAGACCCAAGGTGTCCTTTTCCAGGCACATGTCACGGATTGCCCTGGCAGTCTTCCCAGTTTCTTTCCGAGAGTGGACAAACACCAGCACCTAAGGAGAATCAGGCTGTAGCTGAAGGATGTACCTTCAGCAGCTACTCTCATAGCACCAGGGAACAAGCTACAGGAAGCAGAGGCTGCTTCACTACAACCAGAAGCCATGATTTAGAAAGAGTCGATGGCAAAAACACATGCTGGTTGGGGAAAAAAAAAAGCCTAACAGGGCTGATGGTACCCAAAGGGAAGCTGGGCATGGTGACTCCATCTATAATTCCTGCACTGAGGTTGTGACTAAGTTCCAGGCTAGTCTCACTACTCAGAGAGTTCAAGCCTAGCCCAGGATACATAGCAAAATCATGTGTCAAAGAGCAAAACAGGGGGACTGGAGAGATGGCTCAGTGGTTAAGAGCACTGCCTGCTCTTCCAAAGGTCCTGTAAGCAACCACATAGTGGCTCATGACCATCTGTAATGAGATTTGGTGCCCTCTTCTGGCCTGCAGGCATACATGCAGGCTGAACACTCTACACAAAATAATAAATAATAAATTTTTTTAAAAAAAGAACAAAACGGGCTGGGCGTTGGTGGCACATGCCTTTAATCCCAGCACTCCGAAGGCAGAGGCAGGTGGATCTCTGTGAGTTCGAGGCCAGCATGGTCTCCAGAGCGAGTGCCAGGATAGGCTCCAAAGCTACACAGAGAAACCCTGTCTCGAAAAACCAAAAAAAAAAAAAAAAAAAAAAAGAAAGAAAGAAAGAAAGAAAAAAAGAACAAAACAGAACAACTCAAGAGGAAGGAAGGAATCTACTAAGGGCAGTGACACAGTCTTACAGATGAGAAACTAAACTAATCCCAGAATTCTACCTTGAATGGCAAATTTAAATATACTATGTATGAAGATTCAGAGACTTCAACTAAGAATATGTTCAGAGCCCTAAGAAATCTAAGCCAAATAAAGATGTGTTTGCAAGATAACAGTAAAACTACAGGGCTGGAGAGATTCAGCAGTTAAGAGCACTGGCTGCTCTTCCAGAGGACCCAGGCGCAGTTTCCAGCTCACAACTGTCTGTAACTCCAGTCCCAGGGGATCTGGCATCCTCACACAGACTTACATGCAGGCAAAACACCAATGCACATAAAATAAAAATAAGAAAAAAAAGGTTTAAAAAGGATAATAGCAAAACTATTACATTATTTATAGAATGATTTAGGAAATAAGTTTGAAACTAGTTTCATGTTATAAGATAAATAGTCCTCCTAAGATCTAGGGTCCTGAAGTCTTGTCATATAAATTCCCCTGCTTCTTATCAGAAAAAGAAACTCATAACCTCTTACTTCTTGCCACATTAAACATTGCCAACCTCTGTTCAACTTCCAAATAAAATGTGCTTTCATTAGATAGGGTTTCACTATGTATCCCTGGCCAAACTGAAACTATGCAAAGCACTCTGGTGTTGAACTCAAAGACCCAGTATTAAAGTCATGCACCATAGCTTGTTTGCTTTAATTATTTATTTATTTTGTGTGGGGGACATGCATGCACGCCACAGCACACCTGTAGAGGTCAGTGGAGTTACCTTCCGCCAGGTGGGTTCTGGGAATCAAACTCAAGTCACCAGTCTTAGGGGCAAGCACTGTCACCTGCAGAGCCATCTCACTGGCTTGCTTTCACTAGATTTTAATTTGCAGGTTTGTTTTTGCTATCTTATAGACAGATTTTTCTAGTTTCACCAACTTGGGAAGAGGAGATATTAATTATAAAACTATCATTAATGACTACAGTATTATTCAGATTGTATTTCATCTAGGATACATTAATAGTTCTTTTCAGGAAGTGATCCATTCCTTCTAAGTTACCCATTTACTTACTTATTAATCTTTATTTTATATGTATAAATACTATGTATGTATGTATGTATGTATGTATGTATGTGTGCCATGTATGTATCTGATGTCCACAGAGGCCAGAAGAGGGAGTCAGATCCCCTGGAACTGGAGTTTACAGACTGCTCTGAGCCTCCATGTGGGTGCTAAGAACTGAACCTGAGTCCTTTGCAAAAGCAGCCATTGCTCTTTATTCCATCTCCTATTTATGCAGTGACAGAAACTGAACCCAGGGTTCACACATGCTATGTCTATGCTCTACCACTGGGCTACACCCCCAGTTCCTAATCATTCCTTTGTTCTCTGGGTTGTTGGTGGAGGTGGTGGTGGTTTGTTTTTGTTTTGGATTGGGGGGGGAGGTGTCACTGTATAGCTCAAGCTATACAGTTGGCTTGAGGTCTTCCTGCCCCAGCCTCCTAGGTACTAGGTACTACAGGCATGTATCAACTCTCCTAACTCCTAACCACATTTTTAAGGCAAGAGTTTTTGTTTTTGTTTTCTTGGTTTTTCGAGACAGGCTTTTCTGTGTAAGAGTCCTGGCTGTCTTGGAACTCTCTCTGTAGACCAGGCCTCAAACTCACAAAGATCCAACTGCCTCTGCCTCCCAAGTGCTCGGATTAAAGGTATGTGCCACCACCACACAGCTTTAAGGCAAGTTTTGTAGTAATAATTAATGTCGTTTATGATCACTGGTGATTCTTGCTATTATCTTGTCAATTTTGCTTATGTCAAAAACAGAAAACGTTCAAGAACCATCAACAGACCTGATTTTTTCCAGCATGTTCCATGATTTTCTCATAGACTATTTCATTCATGATCTGGAAACGCTTGATAGCCTTCTTCTCTGTGATGCCCACATATGTCTGTTCCAGAGGCACTGGGCGGAAGCTAGAAGTTCAACAGTTATACAAATGAGATTTCCAGCAGAGAATACTGTGGGTAAAAAAGTAGCTTTCCACTGACCCAGAAGCAATAATGATTTTTAAATACACACAGGACCCCTAAAAGTCATTTAGTGTGTCCCTTAGAGAAGGGACAGGAAGTCTGCCTTAGTAACACGTTATACCTGTTGTCAAAGTAGAAGAGGCCCTTGGCAGGGTCAACACGCAGAAAGGTGGCCACATCTTCATAGTTGGGGAGGGTAGCACTGAGACCAATGAGTCGGACATCTTCTTGGGTCATCTCAATGTTTCGGATGGCCCTGGCCACCAAAGCTTCTAAGACAGGACCTCTGTCATCATGTAGAAGATGGATCTCATCCTAAAGGAAACCAAAGACAGCAAACCAGAAATATAGCCTCCTCCCCTGAGACAGTCTGCTGTAGAAGTATATAGCCTAAGACACCTAATGAAGACAAAAAAAGGAGCCTCAAGTCAGAGTCCTAAAGAACAAAGACAGCTTCAGTGTAGGCTTACGAGTGAGTCCTCCACTTTACCATAAATCTTACAAATATATGATGGTTCTGCCCAGGTTGTATCAAACAGGCCTTCACTTTGGGGCAGGTCTCTTCATCAAGAACAAAAACTACAAGGCTTCACTTACAATAAGGTCACACTGCCAACAGCAGTGCTTCTCAGACAGAGTAAGCACTGGAAGACCTAGAGATTTAAATGGAATTCAAAGGAGTGAACAGGCCAGGGATTTGGCACTCCTAAGAAGCAGCTGTATGGATTGCTATAGGAAAGACATGGAGGAGCAAGGCTCTAAAAGAAGGGTCAGCAAACTTTTCTTAAAGGGCTGGACATCCAGTACCAACCATGTAATACCGTAGGCTTGTGAACCATGTAACCCTTGTTACAAATACTCAATTCTGCCATAGCAACAATCAGGACAAGAGTAGCTGGAAATAGTACATAAACCAATCTACACTACTGTGTTCAATAAAACAAAAACTTGTAGCAACAGTTTGCCAACTCCCACTCTGAACACAGAACATGAACTACTTTCTTAGCCACTGTAAAGTATCAACCCTCAGAGGCCTGCGAAATAGCTCAGTGGGTAAAGGCACTTTACTGCCAACCCTGATGGCTCGAGCTTAACTCCCAGAACACACATGGTAGGACAGAACTGACTCTCATAAGTTGTACTCTGACCAACCTACACACGCAGGCACACAGGCACACACATGCACCTCCATACTATATACAACATCAGAAAATAAACAAATGCAATTAATTAAAAAAACAAAAATCAGGGGCTGGAGAGATGGTTCAGTGGGTAAGAGCACTGGCTGCTCTTCCAGAGGACCCAGATTCTATTCCCAGCATTCACATGGCAGCTCACACCTGTCTGTAACTCCAGTTCCAGGGATCTGGCATCCTTACATGAATGCACATTAAAAAAAGTTAAATAGGGCTGGAGAGATGGCTCAGGTTAAGAGCACTGGCTGCACTTCCAGGGGTCTTGAGTTCAATTCCCAGAAACCAGATGGTGGCTCACAACTATCTGTAATGAGATCTGGTGTCCTCTTTTGGCATGTAGCCATAAATGGAGGAAGAATGCTGTATATATAATAAATAAATAAATAAAATCTTTTTTTAAAAAAAAAGTTAAATAAAATATTAAAAAAAAAAAAACAAGAATCAACACTTGGCTCAAGGTCCATTTCCTGTGGATGCTTCCATATAACTGGAACACATGGCCCAATTCCTTACTTGTCCTGTCTGAAAATGCATTATTTACAAAGCATTTCAATGTTCTTGGGAGGACAAAATTATTTTTGTGTGTTTCCATTTGATTCAAAATATTTCAGATCTGGAGTGAGCTCCAGGGCAGTGAGGACTACATAGAGACCCTGTCTCAAAAAAACAAACAAAAATGGGGAGCGTGGCAAACATCATGCACTGACAGGGAGGGAAGGGAAGCCTCTGCGACATGCAGGTGCTGGGTTAAAGGGAAGGGCAGTATGTATGAAGGACAGTGCACACAGGAAACAGGTAGACACAGCAAATCCACCCATTAGAACACAGTCCAAAAATGGAGTCACTCGGGAGAAAACGCCAAGGAAACAAGAGTCTGGTGACCTCAGTTTCTTCAAAAACAGAGTTGTTCTTGGAATATGTTTTCGTACTCCTCCCAGGTATAGTGGGTAGTAGTGAGTTTACCTCAACTGTTATTATTCACAGGCCTCTATGAAAAACATGTTTTTACCATGTGTGGCTTACCCTTGTGACTCAATACCTTATTCCTATGATTCTTCTTAACCCTCGGAGTATAAATTGCCTGATGCTCTGAATAAAGTTGGCTACTGCGTGATACTTTAGCCTGCCTCTTTTTTGGGCCCTGCTCTCCCAGGTTCACCCCACTAACAACAAGAGCAGCAAAGGCCCCGACCATAACTTCTCCTCACGCTCGCGCCCGACTCACCAGGACGACGAGCCGCACCAGCTGGGTGTAGGTGCGCTCCCCGCCCTTGCGAGTGATGATGTCCCACTTCTCAGGGGTGCACACGATGATCTGGGTGGCACTGATCTCCTCCTTGCACAGCTGGTGATCGCCAGTCAGCTCAGCAACAGTGATGCCGTATGTGGCCAGGCGCTGGGGGAGGAAACGATGGATCATCAGCAAACCAAGTGACGGGGCTGGAAGTACGGATCAGCGGCAGGGAGCCTGCCTCATGTGTGCAGTCTGGAAGACGGCGCTCCAAGGGCCGCCAGCAGCTCCCGTGCCGGGGACTAGGAGAAGTTAAGTATCTGGAGAATCAGGAGGATGACCAAATACTATTTAAACAAGTTCAGTTCCACTCAGGTTGACGAGGCAAAGTGTCTCTAGGAGCCCCACATGGAGCAGGAAACTGGACACACTTAGGAGAGTGGAACTGGAGTAACAACTCACAAGCTATCAACCATATCCGTGGGCCAGACATGACTCCACAAGCACTCTGGAGATGCTCAAAGAAAAATGGAGTCCATGTAAGAGAGGCCAAGACATTTTTCCTTCAGAAATCACTTGGGTCACGTTCTACCTTGGAAATGGCAAAAAAAAAAAAAAAAAAAAAAAAATCCAGAGATTCCCTAAGGAAAGAAAGAGTGGCACATAGGCCCCTCCCCCACTTCATGGCCATCTGCAGCCAGTACCTTCTCGAGAAGATGTGACTCACCTTTCCAAAACTGCCCACCATCTCCTGCACCAGGGACCGCATAGGAGCTATGTAGATGATCTTGAAGTCATCCACATTGATAGTGCCATCCATGTTAATGTGTTTCCCTATCTCTCGAAGCATACACATCAGGGCCACATTGGTCTTCCCAGCACCCTAGAGGCAGGTCAGAGACAAAGTCTGTTCATGTCTGATGAACTATATGGCTACTGCCTTGACTTTAATGGGCTAACAACGAGAGAGAGAACTGACCACTGGATTGTCCTATGTCTTCCACAACAGAACAGAGAATAGCCAGGAATGGTATGCCGCCCCTTTAATCCCAGCAGTTGGAAGGCAGAGACAGAGGCAGGCAGATCTCTGTGAGTTTAAGGGCAGCCTGGCCTACATTGTGAGATTCGGGACAGCCAGGGCTACATAGTGAGACCCTGTCTCAAAATAACCATAAGAATAAAGCCTGATGTAAAAATTAAGATCCAACTAGCCACCAAAACATTCCAGGACAGAAAAAGCAGGCGGGGCAATGCTTACAGTAGGAGCACACAGCAGCAGATTCTCATCTGTCTCCAGGGCAGCACGGTAGAGTTTACTCTGGATCCGGTTCAGTGTTTTGAAACCCTCAAATCCTGCCTGGGCATACTTTGGCAGCTTCTCCACAGGAAGCAGTTGCTAGAGGAAGAAATGTTTTGCACTTTATGTTATAGCATCCTTTTGCAAACTGTTCATTCTTGTAAGATTTCTTATAAGATTACTATTTTCTTTTTTTAAGACTTATTTATTATGTCACAGGGTTCTGGCATGTAGATGGTTGTAAGCCATCATGTGGGTGCTGGGAATTGAACTCAGGACCTCTGGAAGAGCAGTCAGTGCTCTTAACCTGTGAGCCATCTCCGTAGATTACTATTCTTACAAGATAACCATGATATCATTTTGTGATTCCCCATAATTTCATTCCCTGGCAATCACTGTTCATAATTCTCAATCATAAACCTGTCCAGAGACAACAGTATTGCCTCCTTGTCTCACAATGGGAAAACTCTGGAACAGTTTCCACCTCTACAATAAATTATCCTTGAGACAAGGTAACATTTTAGTCAATGGCTAAAACCAAACTGGAAGAGAGGAGAAAGACAAAATTGAGAAAAGCAATTCACTCACTTCTTCTGAGCCAAAGGGCTTGGGCTTCAAAGCAGGCACATGCACCTCTTCATAGCCCTTACGCTGGCGTCGGAAGGATCCATCAGGAAGCTGGCATCGTTTGTTGGCCATGAAGTGGCTTCCTTGTGTAAAAACAAGGTCCTCCAAATCCAGAACCTGCCGTGGAGCCAGAGCCTGGGAACAGGTAAAACAGTAACAGGCTGAGCAGGTGAGTTTCCCATCCACCATTGCCAGGGAACAGCCCAGCACTCACTTCTCCTCCCTGGTCTAAATCCATGGTCTCCAGATCTGTGTCCATTCGGGACTGACGGACTCTCTCTCTCCGGGATCTTTCTTCCTGAAACAGGGAAAGAGAAAAAGTACAACGATCATCACTCTCCTAGGTTCTTGTTCCTTCTGGGTTGGGTTTCACTCACAGGTACTAACTCATGTTTCCCCAAACCCAAAGATATCACTTTATTTTGAGACGGACAAGAAACCACAAAAAAGGGAACAAACACAATGAGATGCAATGTTCTAAACAGTATAACAGTCTACAATTAACCACCAAGGCTATACCCAAGGCATGAAAGTATGGTGCTCCATATTAAGCAAACATGTTCCTTTCCTGGACTGTGATAAACAGGTCCCTATGGTGCTAGGTGAAGACAGTGTCACAGGCATAACAATGAGTGTGCTCACTCTACTTGGCACCCTGACAAACTCCAGAGAACTCAAAGATGTTTTATTACCTCAAACACTGAGAGAAATGTGAAAGAAAACAAAGCAGCCCTTACTCTGATCAGGTCTTCCTTCTCAGTCTCATGCAGCTGATAGAGGAACTTGGAAAGCTCTGGGTCAGCTTCCATCTTTCCCATGATCCTTTCCTTTTCAGCTTCACTCTGAGCACTGGCCAACAAGGTACAGTATAAAACTGCAGAACACGACAGGGACAGAGAAAAGGTGGGAAAGAGAGAATGAAATAAAATCAACTTTTATTCCTCAGCAAAAAGAAGGTAATTAAATGTTGAAGCCAAAGAAGCAACAATTCATCCACAATTGAATGTGTGGATGGACACATGGACAGACACACACACACAATCTGGACACAACTGAATGTACAGACAGACAGACAGACAGACAGACAGACATGCGCACGCACGCACACATGCACGCACACACGCACGCACCAAGCAAGAAAGAAAAGTACACGGACTACTCACTCATCATCCTGTGCTGTCGCAACACTTTAATAAAGTCAAAAGTGTTGAAACCAAGGAGCAGAACCAGTTGGTTCTCACATTCTCGGTCATCACTTGCTGTCTGGAGAGAACAAATAATACCAACAGTAAGAACACAGCCATCTGTTTCTTCAAACACTGTCCCTGCATTGGTGGCCCTGTACTGGTGATATTTCGGTAAACACTGACCCTTTCTGACAAGCACATGGAACAGAAATACCTTCTTGGCCATACCTTCAAAATTTCCAACACCTCATCTGCCTTCTTCTGCGACACAATGGCATCATCATAGAAACGACTGAGCTGTCGCTGCAGCCAAAAAGCATCAATATCCCGAGGGTGTAAATCTTTCTTCTTCGAACTCATCAGTTCTCCTGAGGCTACAAGCTAAGGAGAAAAGCAAACACTTGGCTCACTAGGTCTCTTTATCATGTTGCAACAGAGTTACCTGTCATCCCATAGGTTACCTTCTAAGGCCTTTCCAGAAGGAAACAGCTCTATTACACTGAATTCAGGGGCACACCATATTAAGATTTCATCAACCCAGTATTTGGGAAGAGTAGCAACTGACTAAAATCCTAAGAAAATAAAAATGTTAAATGTTTAAGACTCAAACTGAGCTTGGTGAAACATCTGTAATCCCAGCACTGAGGCTGCAGGAGATTCCAAATTCCAGATCAGTCTGAGCTGTCCAGCAAGTTCTATCTCAAAACACACACACAGACACAGTCACAGACACACTCACGCACGCACCCGCTAATGACACAGGTTTGCATGGGCTATACAGTGTTAAGTCCAGTCTGGCCCTTTCTCAAAATAAAAATAAAAATTTTATATTTCTTTAAAGTCTAGAGCTATATAACTCTAACTCAAGTGTTAGAGCATTCACCATGCGGTAAGTTCAACCCACAGACAACAAACAAAAATAATATTGTTGTCATTGCAATGTTATCTACATATCAAATTTTTAAAAAAAAATCAAATATCCATCAAAAGGAAATCTGGAAGACAGGTACAGGCATGCCTATAATCCCAGAACTTGAGACAAAGACAAAGTTTGAGGCCAGCCTGGCTGCAGAGCAAGCTCTGTTCTCAAAACAACAAAATTCTAAACAACCCAAAAAGACGACAATCAGTCAGCGGTGGAGCACTTCCCTAGCATGCCCAAAGCCCCAGCAACCCCCCAACCAAAGAAAACAACTATGGCCCAGTGAGCTTTTCAGTAGGAGGAAGTGATACATCCAGAAATAAGCTGGTCTACAGCACGACAGAGACTATACTCACATTAGCTGAGAGGGTGCAGCGCACAACAGCCTCATCCCCTTCCATGTCATCATCAGAAGCTTCTTCTCGAACTTCCCCATACACATCCTCATCACCTTCCTACGGAGACAATCCCAATCTCAAGGTACAGTGCCATACAGACCCTGTCTTTCTATCACTCTAAGTGAGCTATGTGTTTACAACAGTGGCTTTGAGGTGAAACAAACCGTGTATCGGAAGCAGAATCACCCATATTCTAGGAACATTAGCGGAATGACCACTTGAAATGGGCTAACTAGATGTGTCTGTTCTCTTTTCTGTTTCTCACCTTAGCTGACACAATGACAAACACCTGGATCACATATTCTTTCTTCAATACATATAATCTCAAACTAAGACTACTGTCTAACAGAAGAGCTGTGAAGATGCATACACAGGAAAGTAGATTGTGAACCAGAAATATAGACACCACACTAGTTTGCTCACCACTGCATATACTCAGACACTGTGGAGTGTCTACTAAAAACATCATGCTCAATAATTAGCATTTATTAAATAAATTACTATGAGCAAGAAATCCTGAGTCGGATTGTTCCTAATTAAAACTACCAATTAACTATTCTATAGGAAGGGACTTAGCCACCTATATCAATCATTTTGTTTTACTAAAAAAGAAACTGAGGCAAAATGACATGCCCAAGATACAGACTCAAACTCAAGATTACTTGGCTCTCAGACAGTGATCTGCCCTCTGACTCTCTGGTATCACCCCTTCTTCCTGTATGGTTACAAATTTTAGAACACAAGCTCACCCACTGAAAATCTAAACTACATTTTTTTTTTTTTTTTTTTTTACATCTTAGAGACAGAATTTCACTATGTAGTTCAGTTGGCCTCAACCACCCAACTGTTGGGTTTGCAGGCATCTTGCTACCACTCCTGGTTCAACATTTCTGTTTTGCTTTTTACAACTGTCCCACTCATTACTATTTAATTATAACCTAGAAGTGGCAAGCATTAACCCCAGTGACTGCTATAACTTCTAAACAGCCAAGTATAAAGTAGGTCCATGCCCCTAGGTTAAAATGCTTCCTTTAGAAACTAGCAGTTCACAAAGTACTAAAAACATAGCAAATCCCTTCAATAAGGTGAAAACACTGTAGCAGGAGACGTCCTCACTAAAGATATGCTTTATCTTCTGTTTTTTTTTCTCTGTTGTGTTCTAGGCATGTATGCAATGCACACTGAATGATCTCACCACCATCCTCTCGCCTCGCTCTTTTATAGGCATCTACTTCTCACACTCATGTTTATTTTGTGACCCAGGGTTGTCTGTGTGACCAAGGGTTTGAGGCCATCCATCAAAGACCAGTAGACTCAGAAGTTATATAACTGAAGACAATGACACCTTTTCCATAATCTATCAATAACCAATAGGTAGGCAGTTAAGGAGTAGGGGCTCTTCCCCTATTCCTAAGTGACTTACTGCAGGCCCAAAGTAAGTAACTGCAGCTGCTGTGAGTTCAAGATTGCAATGGCTGTGTTGTACCTAGAGGATGGCATTTTTCAGTCCTTCTCCCTAGTTTTCTGGTCTATCTATCTGGTTTATTATAAACTGTTAATATACATCTACTAGTTTAAATTAACTTAAAATAAAAAACTAAAGTTAATCACAAAAACCTTTTAAGCAAATAACACAAACTTTCTAAGTTGAACACAAAACATTATAAAATGTATTAAGCTAGGGATTTAAGTACATGGGACAAGCTCCGATCACCTTGGGAACTTCACAAAACAAAGCAGATGGGATGGCATTTACTTAGTAACTCACCTCCTCATCAGACTCAAACTGTACATTCACACCATAGGTCTCATCAATGTTGTCATCTGAGGCGATAAGGAATTACAAAGAGGGCAGTGATTAGTGGAGACACTTGAATCCATTTCCTCAAATGCCTGATTTGCTTATTCTCAGGCCAGAAACACAGACTTAAACAACATGAAAACCAGCACCCAGGCCAACCTGCCAACTTGGATTCTGCCCTGCTCTGCTTCTTTAGCTCCTAAACCCTCCCTATTCTCTCCCATACAGTAAGTCTCAGAATAAGAAATGGCTGCCAGGGCTGAAGAGATAATTCAACCATTAAACAATAAAGCTCACTACCAAAACCAAGAAATGGCTGCTAGAATCAAGGAATTCTGGTGCCTGTTAGTCCTCCCTCTCCCTCTCCCTCTCCCTCTCCTCTCTCTCTCCTCCCCCCTCCCCCTCTCAAAGATGGAGTTTTCTATATAGAGCCCTGGCAGTCCTAGAACTTGTTATGTAGACCAGGCTGACTTGCTGGGATTATAAGCCTGTACCAACATATTTGGTATATTGGCTATTCTCTTCAACCAACATAGGATAGGTTATGGAAACAATGCTATTATTTTAATAATGATGCTGAGTGCTCACTAAGAAAGCCGAAAACCATTACAAAATATGATGAGGACACAAAGGGCTCAAGTACCCATATTCTGGATCTCCTTGTCTCCACCATAGTCTGTGATCTTCTTGCCCAGATTCACTAGCACATGGTATCTGGTATCATCTGTCTGACCAAGCAGCAAGTCAATCTCCCTTCTTCTCTCCTTATCTCGAAGCTTTTCATTCTTCAGGACAGCCAGAACTTCATCAGCCGCCCCACAAAGGATATCACGAGGCTGAAGAAAAAATACAAACATTTACTACAATGATATGTAGTACACTAAACAGATTTGTGACAATAGGAAATAAAGAAGCATATATTTTTAAAACTACAGGAGCTGGAAAGGTGACTTAAAAGTTAAGAGCACTTGTTGCTCATGCAGGGGACGTGGGTTCAATTCCCAGCACCCACTAGATGGCTCAAAAAAAATCACAACTCAAGTTCCAGGAGATCTGATGCCGTCTTCTAATCTCCAAGAGCACTGGGTACACAGGGTGCACACACACACACACACACACACACACACACACACACACACACACACACACAAATATATATAAGAAAGACAGTCATACACATAAAAAGCAACTTTAAAAAAAAAAAAAAAAGAACAGAAAGAAAATCTGCAGCATCTCAGGCTTTGATCACATTCATCAACAAGATACAATGGCAATGTGCCAGTAATCCTGGCACTTGGAGAAACAACAGGACCATAAGTTCTAGGTTATTCTTGAATACACAGTGAGTTTGAGGTCAGCTTGAGCTACATGAGACCTTGTCTCACACAAACAAATAAAATAAAATTTAAAAAATAAGCTTTGATCCCAGCACTCAGGAGGCAGAGACAAGAGGATCTCTGAGTTTGAGGTCAGCCTGGTTTACAGAGTGAGTTACAGAACAGCCAAGGCTACACAGAGAAATCCTGTTTTGAAAAACCAAAAGATAAAAATTAAAGACTATAGGGAGCTGCTGAGGATTTAACACAGTGGTACCACATGCCCTTAAGCGTAGCACTCGGAAGACAGAGGCAGGTGGCAGAGGCAGGCAGATCTTTGTGAGTTAGAGACCAATCTGGTCTACAAGAGCTAGTTCCAGGACAGCCTCCAAAGCTACACAGAGAACCCCTGTCTTGAAAAACTTAAAAAAAAACAAAAAAAAAAAAAACAAAAACAAAAACAAAAACAAAAACAAAGCATGAGAGATCCTGGAGTCAGTCCCCAGAAGTGGGGGGGGGGGGATTAGGTAGATGCTTTTCAGAAGCAAAACAAACTTATACTTTCCACCAAGGCCAACAACTTAGGTTTGATCTCTGAGTCCCACACAGATGAAAGTTGTCCTGATTTCCACAAACAGAATAAATATTTGTAACTAATAATTTAACCAAAATTCTTGTGCATCACCCTTTCTCTTTCCAAACACAAGGCCTCATCCTCTGGTTCCAGCCTCACCTGGTCTCCAAGAGCAGCCTGGATAAAGCTGAGCAGCACCTCATAGGTCTCTCGCGTCTCCTTAGTTTTGGGCTTATAGATGATGCCCACCATTTCATCAATGCCCTCTGACAGCAGCGTATAACCTTTCATCTTGTTGATGTCATGCCGGTCCTCATCACGCTTTCTTCTCCTAATGAACACAGGGTGTGATGCTCAATGGGAGAACTTTGCGCCCCCAAGTCAAGTTTACCTTTTCTTTTCTTTTCTTTTCTTTTCTTTTCTTTTCTTTTTATAATTGCAATTAGACCAACTTTAAATTAGAAACCAGCTTCATTTACATGTCAATCCCAGTTCCCTCTCCCTCTCCTCCTCCCCTGCCCCCCACCCCCGAAGTTTACCTTTTCTATACATCTAATATGTGCAAGCAGGAACATGAATCAAAATAAGTAATTCCCACTTGACTTTAAGCATTTGAAGAAGTATTTATTTCTTTATCCTCATGAGGAGATAATATAATGGTATTTCAACTTTAAAAAACAAACAAACAAACAAAACCTTTTATTAGCCAGAGAGGCTAGGCTCCAGGGGAATCTACTTCTATGACTCCCAATAAACAGCTAGAAAAGAAGCCAGATTCTGAAAAGTGAAGGACCAAGGAATGTTTCTTCTCAAATTTAACAATTCTCTCAAGTCTCAACAACTCTCCCCAATTATAACCACTCAAACTAAACAGGGCCTGGGGACTGTTAAGACTTCACAGAAAGAAAAAGGAGAAAGAAAGCACAGTAGGAGAACATGCAACTTTTGAAATGGATCTATCAAGATGAAAAAACGGGAGAGACAACAAAACAAAAGCATCAGGAAGTGGACAACAACCGGAGGGAGTTAGGGTAAGAAGCTTTTAACAGTGGTAGTGGGGCTGAACTGCTGAGACAAGAGATTAACAAGGGTCTGGAAAATAGTTGGTGACGGGGCTGGGGAGAAGGTTCAAGTAGTTAGAAGCAATACTGCTTCTGCAGAGGATCAGAGTTCAGTTCCCAGCCCTCCAAACTGGGTAGCTCACAACTGCCTGAAACTCCAGCTCCTATGTTCCAAACTGTCTTCTGGCCTTCACAGGCATTTGGATGCATGTGCACATACTCACAAAAAAACACACATGCACATGATTAAAAATGAAACAGATTTTTAAGAAAAAAATAGCTTGAAGAAAATTAGCATCTACCTATGAATCAGAAACAAAAAGTACTAATAGATTTTTGTTCCATTTCATTGCACCCAAGTCCAAAGAAACTTTAAACCTTGAAGAGGTTTTCATTCTCTTGTGCAAACACCGCTGATCTTCCACAGGTACTTCATCAAAACTACTGCTCAAATGTTCAAGATGCGCTTTAGACTACAAGGAAAATATAACACCCCGTTGGTACCTACTTGGCCCGTCTTTCCTCCTGCATCTGTGGTTTGGTGCGTTGAGCCTTATCTCCCATCCGAGTTCCCTCCAACTTCCCAACCAGGGACAGAACCTCTCCTGTCGGTTCATCCCGGCGGGTCCGGTCAATAAGTGAGCGGTCAGCTTGGAGCACAAGATTTGAGTTCTGAAAAGATCATACTTAATCAAAACTTTAATATATAAATAGCTTCGGTTCCTGTTATCACAGTGACACCTGAAGATGGAAAAATACTGGGAAAAAGGAATAATCCCCTTAAGAAGAAACAGTATAATAAAACGCCAAGCACCGGACTGTCTGGTAAAGTGAACGATCAACGTTCCTAACAGTAGTCACAATAACCCACATTAGGTGAAGTGTTGAGCAGATTTGGGGATAACGAGTAGGAAGGGGCGGTTTGAGGAGACTGGGAAAAAACCTCCCGAGTCCTCACGCGCCCTAAACCCCACTAGAGTTATTCCGTCGTGTTTTAATCCAGCCTTCACCCAGATCAGATATTCCGTCCGTGTTTGTGGCTACCCACGGCCTCCCTCGCCCGCAGCCCTCCGCCGAGACTTCACGCACCGCCTTGTACTCGTACTGCAGACTGCGGGCAGTCACATCCGCCATGGCTGCCGATGCTCCGGGAACTCAGGGTTCCACTCTCCACACGCTGCGAACCGCCTCAACAAACCGCGCCGGCCCAGCAGGAACGACGCAGGACAAACGTGCGGGACAGAGAAAAGCAACGGACTCCCTTCCGCTTCCGGGACGTACGCTAAAAGTGATACTTTCCGGCGACTACGCACCGCCACTAGGTGGCGGTTGCAGAAGGTAATACATCCGGGTCAGGGATTCCGTGGACCTAGGAAACACGCTCCTGCGCAATATGGTTCCAAGGACCTATACGTACGCAGAGTCACGAAGCCACTTTTAGTGTGGTGTTAAAAGTCCCTTTCTGTAATACACTTTTGCTTTCTCAGTCCAGCGGTCCCGTCAGGCAGGCAGGCAGGCATGCTTGCAGGCAAACGGAAGCTTAGGAGCTCCGTTTATTAAGGATGAGAAAGTTGAAGGAGCAAGTTAACATGCTTCTAATAACTGACTGGATTTCTCTTCTGTATTGAGAAATTGGGGAAATGTTTGCTGCCCCCAACGCTTTTCCTCAAGAGTCAATCGCTGTGGCAGCTGACTGAAGGTGAAGGAAGAAATATTTGCACCCAATGATCTGTCACAGTCCATGTCAGGATTATAGATACGGATTATTTGTTCTCAATGTGGCACAAACGCTACATTTACTAAAGAAATATATGAAAAGTCTATTCAGATATACTATTCAGATGTATTAAGCAGTAATGATACATTTTATGAAATGGCGGTATCTAATCTTTTAATAATTCTCTACATTGAAAACAAAACAGCTATTTCTACTTTTCCCTTTAGGTTTAATAAGCACAACTGACCCTTAGGCCTGTGTCTTAATCCACTGAGCCATCTTGCTGGCAATTTTTATTGTTTAATCTGTTTATCATTACTTTCGTTTTATTCTATGTATATGGGTGTTTTGGCTACGTGTATATCTGTGTCTGAATGTATGTTTGTGTGTCATGTATGCGCAGAGCCCAAGAAGGCCAGGAGGAGGTATTAAATCCCCTGGGACTGGAGCTACAGATAGGTTAGGAGTTGCCTTGTGGGTGGTGGGGTTGAAACCTAGGTCCTCTGAAAAGAGCAGCCAAGTGTTCATAACCATTAAGCCATCACTCCAGCCCTTCTTTGGCTTTTGAGAAAAGATCTTTTGGAGTCCAGGTAGGCCACAAACTTGCTCTGAAGAGACTTCTCTGCATGCTATTATTATTGTTGTTATTATTATTATATTTATTATTTATGTTTATAATGCAAATAATATATAGAATATTTATATATTATATCTTAACATATTACTAACAAAATATTTATATTATATTTATTATTATTTTATTCTATATTATTATTTTTTATTGTTGTTATTTGTTTTTGAGGCCAAGCTGGCCTCCAATTTGCCTCTGCCTCCCAACTACTGGGATAAAAGGTGTGTGCTACCACAGCCTGGCATCTCCAACCCTATTTTGTAGACAGCTTTTTCTTTGGGCCACCAGCTCACAACAGAGACTTATTAATTATGAAAGCTCAGCCTATAGCTTAGGCTTGTCCCACTAGCTCTTATAACTTAAATTAACCCATTTATATTCATCTATGTGTTGCCATGCATCTTGTAGCTTTTACCTCTCGAATGTCCTGCTATCTCTGTCCAGAAGTCCCTGCTATACCTCCTGCCTAACTATTGGCCATTTAGCTTTTTATTAAACCAATCACAGTGACACACTGTCACACGGTGTAAAGGGATATTCCACAACACTATTTCTTATTATTAAGAATGGAGAGTTGGTTTAAGGAAAGGATACTGGGGCTGGAGAGATGGCTCAGTAGTTAAGAGCACTGGCTGCTTTTCCAGAAGGCCCGGGTTCAATTCCCAGTATCCACATGGCAGCTCACAACTGTCTTGTAACTCCAGTTCCAGGGGATCCAACACCCTCACAAAGACATGAAGGCAAAACATTAATGTTCATAAAATAAAAATTAAAAACAAAAACGAAAAGGATACCTAGGTAAGCAAGTAGTTACAACAAAAGCATAGCTAATGACAGATATTATTCTCATATGTAATTTCTCTAAAATTAAGATTCGTATTATTTCCCAGGCAGATACCGTTAGTCCCAGTACTCAGGAGGCAGAGGCTGGCAGATCTGTGAGTTCAAGGCCAGTCTGGTCTACAGAGTAAGTTCCAAGACAGCCACAGCTACATGGAGAAAAACTGTCTTGAAGGGGAAAAATAGAAAATGATTAGTATTATTTAAATTTACTTGTGGTGTGTATGTTTTATATTTTATTTATAAATTTATATGATTTTTAATATTTTTATAAATGTATATGTTGTGAGAGGGTGCAAATGTCACAGCATGCATTTGGCAGTCAGACGACAACTGTGAAGTCAGTTCTCTCTTTTCACTTTTATGAAGCCTCTGGTAATCGAACTCAGGTCATCAGGTTTGTGCAGCAAGTACCTTTAGCCACTGAGCCAGCCCATCTGCCTTATTTTTATCATTTAGGAAATACGCCAAAGAAAATTCCAAGTAGCTTAGACAATTTATGATTTTATTTTCTGAGACAGGGTTCCTCAGTGTGACCTTGGCTGTCTTAGACTCACTCGGTAGACCAGGCTGGACTTGAAAATCCCAGAGATCTGACTACCTCTGCTTCCCGAGTGCTGGGATTAAAGTCTCGTGGGCCACCGCTACCCAGATTATCTTAGAAAATTTTTAAAATATCTAAACAAACGGTTTTGAGGAATCTAGGGAGAGAGATACATAAACACTGTGAGCGTGGTTTGAGTTCAGTTAGTGTGGCGCTCAATCATCACTGTGGTTGCCGGTCACCCAGCTGTTCTGTCGTCCATTTGGATGCGTCCTCCGAAGTGTGCACAGGCTGGAATGGAGAAATATAAATCTAAGAGTTAGCTCTTGCAGTTTCGCAGAACAGGTGATTAGAAGGAGTCCTCTCTATGCAAGCCGAAGGGACTCTGATGTGGTGTCAATCATCGGGATTCACCTTGCTTATTAGTTACCTGTCTCTTAGGAGGACACTGTGGGAAATCTAGAACTAAGTTTGAATTCTTTTACTTACCATATTTTTGTCTTTAAGCGGTTACTTCTTTTTCTGTGTTTTGTTTTGTTTTGTTTTTCAAAACAGCGTTTCTTTGTATTGCTTTGGAACCTGTCCTGGAACTCTCTCCGTAGACCCGGCTGGTCTCAAACTCACAGAGATCCACCTGCCTCTGCCTCCTGAACACTGAAATTAAAGGCGTGCGCCACCAACGCCCAGCATTTTTATTTTTTAAAATATTTATTATTGTTATTTTCATGTGAGTGTTCTCTTGTAATTTAAAAACTTGGCACATGAGAGAAAGATGCCATATAACACAGCTTGGGTGGAGGGGTCCTTTAATGGGGGGTGGAATGGGGGTGGGAAGTGAATGGGAAACAGTGGGGGGGGGAAGGTGGGATGCAAACGGCAGAGAAGCAGAGCGAGAGAGAAAGGAACAGAGAGGCAGAGATAGAAACAGAGACAGCGACACAGAGAGCAGAGGTGGACAGGGCCCTATTCAAAGAGAATGTAGTGACTGTGCACAGGTGGTGCTCTTAGTGGCTGCAGCTGAGGGCGTATCCTGTCAGAACCCCAAGGGCAGCCCGTACAGATTGGTAAATACTAACAAGTTGTGCCTGCGTTACGAATGTGCTCTTACAGGATGCCTGGTGCTGGCAGAGGCCAGAAGAGGATGTTGGATCTCTTGGAACTGGAGTTAAAGACAGCTGTGAGCCGCCATCTGGGTCCTGAAAACTGAGCCCAGGTGAAGAATAAGAAGTGCTCTTAACCACTGTGTCACTTCTCCAACTTCAATTTTTCATCATTTCTATCCTTAAACATTTTAAAATTCAAATTAAGCTAAGCTTTTATAATCTTTAGTTCTATCCTAGGTCTTCTAGTTTATAACAAATCAAATAATAGTCCGATTATTATCTGCAAAAAAATAAGCAGATATGGGACTGGAGAAACGGTTTGGTGGTTAAAATCACTTGCTGCTCTAAGGAGTCTTGTACCAGCTTCTGAACTCCAGTTCACGGGGATCCAGTGTCCTCTTCTAGACTCCACAGGAGCTTGCACAAATATGGTGCACACACGTGCACTTAAGCATACACACATAAAATAGAATAATTGTTTTTGGTTTTTCAATGCAGGGTTTCTCTCTGTGTAGCTTTGGAGTCTGTCCTGGAACTTTCTCTGTAGACAGGGCTGGCCTCGAACTCACAGAGATCCTCCTGCCTTGGCCTCCCAAGTGCTGGGATTAGAGGCATACACCACCACCCATCTGAACAAATTAATCTTTAAAAAACAGATATGCTCTCCATTGGGTGAACTGTAAAGAAAAGTGAGCTCTAGTTACATTTCCTCATTTCCCCCAGATACTTGTGAATTTATTAACCATAATTGTCGAACAGCTGGAGTACCCAATGGAAGGTTTTCTCCAAATAGTGACTCCTTCCTTGAATTACCATTTTCTTCTGAAAAACTTCCCTATGCTAATAATGTGATTTGTGTTTTGGATCAGACTTCTGTGCTGCTGATTGGAACAGATTGTCAGCTCCCATCTGGAGGTTGCTTCCTCCTACTGTGTCTCTGGCTGGTCCTACACATTTACAACATGGAAAGGCTGAGTGACCAACCTTCATTAGTATCTTCTTGGCTGAGTTAGTAAGGTGCTTTCCAACCAAGATATGCCATATGGTTTGGGGTTTTCCTACGAGGTAATGCACTTTCTGGAATGTTCTCGATGATACCTCTGTCCTATTGGGGTGGAGGGCACAATGCACCTTTCAATTCTTTATAACCATTTGCACATAGAATTCCTAAACTAAAAGTGGTAAGGTTGCAATAATCAGGAAAGGCCACAGAAAAATTCACAATTTGACAATGGATAAGTGGCAAGAAAAGGAAGCTGATTGCTGTTAAATAAATACATTTATTTTTTTAAAAAACTAAACAAAATTATTTCAAAACAAAACAGGTTCCAAATAATAGAATGCTCTGGTAAAAATAAATACCAACCACCAGTCTGAAAACAAAATAGTACATTCAAATAACCAGCTCAGGATAAATCAGTGGCCTTCTAATTAAACTGAGAGGGGCCCCCAGACCCCAGAAGGAACTCACCAACATCCAACCAATGGTGCATCATGAATGGATGGTCACAGAGGGGCCCGTGCTGGTACCTGGTGCTAATCTGGATGAATTCTCTGGTGAAATTGCATCTTCCTTGGGACCTGATATTCACATGCCCAAACTGTCACAATGCTCTTACCTCAAAGGAAATAAGAGGTATTTAATTAGTTAATTATTTTGGGGGTTTTTCTCGAGACAGGGTTTCTCTGTATTGCTTTGGAGCATGTCCTAGAATTCACTCTGTAGACCAGGCTGGCCTTGAACTCACAGAAATCCTCCTGCCTCTGCCTCCTGAGTGCTAGGATTAAAGATGTGTGCCTTCATGCCCCATTGAGATATTTAATTTAAAAATTATTTGGCTATATTTTATGTAGTGTTTGATTTGCATACATGTGCACATGGTGCCTGGGGAGGACCCAAGAGTGTGTCAGAGCCCCTGGAATAGACTTACAGATGGTTTCCAGCAGCTATGTGAATGCTGGGACCCCAACTTGGGTCCTTTGTAAGAGCAGACAGTGCTCTTAACTGCTGATCCTTCTCTCCAACCCCCGAATATGTGATTTTATGGGGTGAAAAATGAGTAAACTTGACCTGCAAACATACATTCAAGCTGTTCCCAAAGCCATGTTCCACTCTCTTAACTTGCTATGTGAGATTTTATTAGTACAGAACAAAGAAACTCATGCACCAAGGTCTTACTAAACACCTAATGCGGACCACAGGCAGACAGGCTATAGTAAGCTGGGAAAATTCGGCTACATGTTTCACATGCTATGTTGTTGTGAAGTATACACCAGATAAGACTGCTCAGACATGGGTTAAGGTCAATAGAAAGTCTTTATTAGCCAGCCGGCGACTACACTGGGTGTTTGGGATCCTGGTGTAGCATGGAGCCTTTCTCGGGGTGAGCTTTTAAACAAAAACCAGTTTCTGGGTTGACATACTTCAGGTAACAAAAACAGTGAGCCAGAAGTGGAACTACAGAAGACAAAAAAGCAAAGTTAGTGCATTTTGAAACTTTCCCAGGATGATATGGGCTGTGATGGGTTAGGCCTTCGTTTTAGTTTTGACAGGCAGTGATATCCATGTGCTGAGTTTTACAGCTTAAATGGTACTTCCATCATGGAGTCAGTTGTGCTAAGTAAGGTCTGGGTCCCTGTGGCAATGTGATGATTGAAGGGACTCTAGCCAGCTGGAGCATGGCAAACATGGCTCTGGCAGACCTTGCCTTTCTCCCCATCCCCACTGCCTTGTTTAAAACAGATTGCATTCCTAAAGCTAGCCTTCAAGGTCTATCCCCTTATTTGGCCACTTCCTTCTCCTGAGGCTGACTACTAAGGTCCAGCTATCAAAGTATTGAAGCCCAGGAATCAAAAGGCCCCTTTGTCTCAACTAATTAACATGTCCAATGAAAATTAAACACCTCATCCTAACACAGGGTTTCCCCTTTTAACTTTATAAACTGACTTTTGTCTATGGGCCACATCTGTCTCCCCTCTCTGCAGGGGCAGTCCTTTGTCCCTCTCCAGAACAACTACCCTTTCCCCTCTCTCCCATCTATCTCCTGTCTTAGTCTCTTATTCCCTTCCCCCTGTCCCTCTGGGGAAAATAAGTCTCATTTGAGCTGAGAACTTGGGGTGTCCTGACCCAATACCGTTCTTTTTTTTCTTTTTCTTTCTTTTTTTTTTTTTTACTTTTAAACATTCTTGATTTAGACTTACATATATCCAACAATACACAAACAATCTTTCTAAAGCCAGTGAATCTAGGGGAAGTCCTGGGACTAATGACTCCATCCCAGTCAGATACAGGGCACAACATGTTATGAACCAATCAACATTCATTGTTTAAGGCATATTCTACAAAAAAGAAAAGACTCTTTTTAAATTCTCATAGGAAATATTACCTGTGAAAATGTTACAATGTTAGACATAAAATGAAATTCTTCATATAAGTAATACATGGACTGAGATAAACTGCAAATTATCTAACATGATATTGTCAGAGTATAGACAACCCTGAGGTTACAAATATTTCATGGAAGAGAGAAGGTAAGACAAGTACACCCTCTAAATCAGACTGGCTTCTCCTGCTGCTAAAGCCCCCAGTCTCTTTAACACAGGGTCTCACTGTACAGGTCAAGCTAGACTGGAACTCACAATACTTCTGCCCCAGCCTCTAGAAAGCTACATTATGGGCCTGGGCCAGAAGACCTTAAACAGACGAGTTCATAACAAACATCTAGTACCAGTTTATTTTGATACTATGTTTAAAAAGGATCACACATTTAAAAAATTAAATTTCGGGGCTGGAGAGATGGTTCAGAGGTTAAGAGCACCAACTGCTCTTCCAAAGGTCCTGAGTTCAATTCCCAGCAACCACATGCGGGCTCACAACCATCTGTTATGAGATCTGGTGTCCTCTTCTGATGTGCAGATATACATGGAAGCAGAATGTTGTATACATATAAATAAATAAAATCTTTAAAAAATTAAATTTCATCTACAAAAAATTAATCTTATGCTATTAAAAATTATTACAGGTATGCTGAGAAAACAGAGTATTGTTCCCAAATGCCCAAAACCATTATATGAAATAATAACCATGCTAGTAAAAAAATTATGTACATCTTGAAATTTTCAATTTAACTAGTTTTCTTTTAATATAAAGAAAAATTTAAAGATTGACTTCAAATTTATTTTTAGGAATATAAAATATATGAGCTTTATTGTATAAAGAAAACAGACGGCAGGGCGTTGGTGGCACACACCTTTAATCCCAGTACTTGGGAGGCAGAGGCAGGCAGATCTCTGAGTTCGAGGCCAGCCTGGTCTCCAAAGCGAGTGCCAGGATAGGCTCCAAAGCTACACGGAGAAACCCTGTCTCAAAAAAACCAAAACAGAAAAAAAGAAAAGAAAAGAAAAAGAAAACAGACATCACCCAAAAGTTACTTATCTAAATTAAAATGTTTTAAATATATATAAAATTGTAAAACGACATGCTTTTCTACTAAAGATACTTGACATAATATTCAATGACAGGATAAAATAAATGTCCACTTCTACCCCATTTTTAAGTCACTGTATTGAACGATACATCATAAAATCAATGGTTGTGCAACTGTGCACAATTTCCATTGGGAAATTGCATCTGGGGAATTTCCCAATGGAGTTCTCTTCCACTGGTGTGTGTATTTTAATTTGTCTCATGTGGGTGTCTCTTCCATTTTGATGATAGGCTAGAATAGCAATCTGTATCATGAATGTGCGAGTTGGCTTCTTATGATTGTCAGTTAAAGGAACATGAATCCAGCCACTTGGTTCCACCAATTCAAGTTGCTGAATTTCTTGAAGGTTGTGAAAATTATTTCCTACTCTGACTGAGATTTTGCTTGGAGTGTAGCTTTCATCAGATTTATAGTCCACATAAATACACAATCTTCACTGTTGTTTTTCTTCTGAATTGGATGTTCACTAAATGAGGCTGAGAGCCATCAGATTGCCAGTAAGTTTCTAGATTGTAATCTCGTAATCGATCCATTCCAAAACCTGGTTTGCATGTTGACAGTGATCAAACAGTTTTGTAGCAATAAGTCTTTCCGCCAAAGCCACCCAAGCCCTGCCGCCACGTGGGCGCTTTCTGCCAGCTGCCCAAGTTCCGCCCCCTGTCATGTTATGATCCCAAGTAACACACAGAGACTTATATTAGGTACAAATGTTGCTTGGCCAATGACTAGGATTTCTCATCTGCTAGCTCAGTATTAATTATAATAAATTTATATATTTTATAAGACTATCTTATCAAGGATGCCTTCCGCTGGCACCCTCTCTTGCCGTCGGATCACATGGCAACTCCAGAGCAGAGACCAGGAGGAAGAGAGAAGGGAAAAGGGACCACGTCCTGTTTGTTCCTGCTTATATATGAGTCTGCCTGCTATGTCACTTCCTGCCTGTATCACAAGACTTCTTTTTACTACATTTCCCAGAATCCTCCTCGACTCCTAGTCCTGCCTAACTTGCTGCCTCATTGGCCAAACAGTACTTTATTCAACAATTAATAAGATAAACATACACAGAAGGACATTCCCCATCACAGCTTGGGAACCAATTTCCCTTACTGTCGAAGTCCTTTCTAACTGCTTGGGATCAGCACCAGGAGGTGTCTTGTTTCCTGTGGTCATTCTTAAATTATTCTGGTCTGCCACAATCCAGTTTCTCAGGGCCTACTGCAGGTCCTCAACACTCCCATTGTGGCTCCAATGCCATTCTTTTACAATTACAGTTTTAGGCTTTTCCTCTGGTAGAAACTTGTAGTCTGCTAAAAATGCATTTTAAAGGCTTTGATAGTCAAAAGGATGTTAAGGCAGATACGGGGGTGAAAAATGAATGTCTTTCGTGGGAACTAAAAATAGCCTGCAGTGATTTGGCAATGGTTCTTCAACATTTTAATTTTCTGCAACCGTTAAGTTCAATCCAGTCATTTATCCTTTTAGCATCTTCAGCACAGATGTGGTTTATTTTGGGGACTTCTGCTCACTCCTATCATCTAAATTGATTACAAACATTTATGTTAATGAGATTTTATTTATTTATTCTTTGAGGAGTGTCTCCATAAACTTAAGTACTGCCTAAAACTTATCAATCCTCAAGCACATGATTTCTATTAGAAAAGTATATAAAATGTAATGTAAAAAATAAATTTATAGCCAGGCGTTGGTGGCACACACCTTTAATCCTAGCACTTGGGAGGCAGAGGCAGGCAGATCTCTGTGAGTTCGAGACCAGCCTGGTCTACAAGAACTAGTTCCAGGGCAGCCTCCAAAGCCATAGAGAAACCCTGTCTCGAGAAAACCAAAAAAATAAATAAATAAAAAATAAAAAAATAAATTTATAAAAAAAGTATATAATTATTTTATTTGATTTTTTTAAGATAGGGTTTCTCTCTGTAGCCCAGAACTTGGAACTTGCTGGAACTTGCTCTGTAGACCAAGTTAGCCTCAAATTCAGAGATTCGCCTGCCTCTGCTTCGTAAGTGCTGGGATTAAAGGTACGTACCACCAAGCTCAGCTCTGTAAAATTATATTTATATAGTGGGTTTTTAATATGTTATCACATTGCAGATTAAATGCTCCTAATTGAAGATTAGATAGAATCCCCACAATTGCAAAGCTAAGTAAAGTTTAGAATGCAGGGTGATCCTGTAGTGACATTTTGTTTGTGATCTAACAAATAAAGTTGGCCTGAAGATCAGAAGGCAGAACTAGTCACACTAGTTAGCCATAGATGCCAGGCAGTGGTGGCACACATCTTTAATCCCAGTACTCAGGAGGCAGAGACAGGTGAATCTCTGTGAGTTGGAGGCCACCCTGGGCTACACAGGAGGTGTGGTTATGGTGTCTCCCTACACAGAGCTTGATGGTGGTGGCTCACACCTTTAACCCCAGTACTTGGGAGTGACACACCTTTAATTCCAGCTCTAGGGAGGTAGAGACAGGAGTGATATGGTTGGGCAGAGAGCGGAATATAAGGTCAGAGGAGACAGGTGCTCATTGTATTCAGTCTGAGGACTCTTAGGGACAGGATTGCTCCTTTGGTCTGAGGATTCAGTAGATGTATGAGCTAGTGGATGCTGCTCTGCTTCTTTGATCTTTCAGCATTAACCCCTATATCTGGCTCCGGGTTTTATTATTAAGACCAATTAGAATTTGTACTACATGATTCGTTTCACTTTAGTGATATCTGACACATCCTGCTGAGACTGAGGCTTGAGGTGTTGCAATTAATCCCAGCACTTGGGAGGCAGAGGCAGGTGGATCTCTGAGTTCCAGGCCACCTTGGTCAAAGAGTGAGTTCCACCAGGACAGCCAGGACTACACACACACACACACACACACACACACACACACACACACACACACACACACAAAACACCCCTGTTTAGAATGTGACCCCCCTAAAGTATCAAATCTGACAAGGCATGGTCACACAAGCCTTCAAGAGGCAGAGGCAGGAAGATGACCTCAAATTCAAGGCTAGATTACCTAGAGAAGGAAGATACAGTCAAGGTTATGAAGTTTCAAACAAAAAAAATATCAACTCTACAACAAAGAATTCCAAAAGTGTTTGTTGGAAAGGCTTATTTTCTCTGTTGTGAATTTAAAAAAAGAACTATAAAACACCACCACACCACAGGGTGAGTGAGGCTTACTGGATGTGCTCTCTGAGCAAGTGTAAGGCCCTGTATTCAATCTCCATATTTGCATACACAGACTCACAAGACTAAAAAGCTGAGCCACTAAAATGTTGTATAATGGCAAGTGAGGACAACCAGTTTCCTTTGTTTATATTTGTTTGTTTTTTATGTATATGAATGCTTTGCTGCCTTTAATCCCAGCACTCAGGAGGCAGAGACAGGTGGATCTTAAGTGAGTTTGAGGCCAGCCTGGTCTACAGAGTTAGTTCCAGGACTAGCAAAAAAAAAAAAATGTTTTGCTCGGATGGATGTGCTCCATGTGTGTACCCGGTGCTCAAGGAGTCAGAAGGGGTGTCAGACCCCCTTCAAATGAAGTTATAGATGATTGTGAGCCACAGCGTGGATGCTGGGAACCAAGTCCTTCCCCAGAGCACAAGTGCCCTCAACTGAGCCATCTCTCCAGCCCCCTCTGTTGTTTTACTTTTTAAATTGTAGCTGCCTTTTAAGCTATAGATATTCTATTCAGCAACTGCAAATCCACTGCAAGAGCGGAAGTCTGAGGGAATTCTGTCAGGCACCGACTCTTTCAAAGCTACTAAGAAAACTTAAATCTCTGTCCCGCTAAAGAACTCAAGATTCAAAGGTTGAGGTATGGGGACTGGAGAGATGGCTCAGAGGTTAAGAGCACTGACTGCGTTTCCAGGGGTCCTGAGTTCAATTCCCAGCAACCACATGATGGCTCACAACCATCTGTAATGAGATCTGGTGCCCCCTTCTGTCCTGCAGGCATACATGCTGATGGAACACTATATACAAATATATATAAATCTTTAAAAAAAAAAAAAAAAGGTTGAGGTAGACTCCTGCTTCCCAGAGAGGCTGAATAGCAAGCAGCTCACCAACTTGAGTGTCCTAAGCAGTCCTTGTGCTTGGTCTCGCCCCTCCTTATAAACCTTTCTCCACCTGGTTCTTCCCTACAACTTCCTATCAGCTAGTTGCTGACCCAGCCTCCTGACCACAGGTGAATTTTATTTAATCAAACACATCTTTGGGGCCGGGCGTTGGTGGTGCCTGCCTTTAATCCCAGCACTTAGGAGGCAGAGGCAGTTGGATCTCTGTGAGTTCGAGGCCAGCCTGGTCTACAAAGGGAGTTCTAGGACAGCGTCCAAAGCAATACAGAGAAACCCTATCTCGAAAAAAACAAAACAAACAAACAAACAAAAATCCCAAAACACATCTTTGGATCATTAAACAAATGTTCAAGAGCATAAACAAAAGTAACATACCTTAAATTAATATTCTACAACACCTTCAGCTTCCTTTCATAACAAAAATAGACAAATTTGATGGTTTTCAACTCCACAAGAGTTTATGACATTCACCATTGACACGTGATAGACTCAAATACTTCCCACAAAATATCTGTTGCGAAATACTTCAACAAATAGCCCAAGGCTTTACACACATGCATTTTCATCACTTCGTACATAAATTTGCCCACCTAAACCTTTTGCTGCTTCTCATATATTTTCAGTTACAATGTATTTTAGCTCATTCCACGACAGGTCTTACTGAGTTTGGGGGGGCCTTTAAAAAAATCTTGAAATTTTTTCTTTACTCCAGAGTATATGTCGTATCTAATTTTTCATTAATTTATAAAGTCTGGTACAACTGGAGTATACCAATAATCTCTTGATTGAGAACAAGGAAAACTGGAAATAAGTTGCCTTTAAAGCAGTTGCTTCTTGATGTTCCTCTCAATGTTGAGTCTTTAAGCAACTGTTCTCACCAAAAGGTGAAAGGTTTTAAACAAGTTTAAGGCTTGGATGGCAAATAGGCAGAATCAAGGCAATTATGTTAGTAGCCACTTCCTGTGTTGTTTATAATGATCATTTCATAAGCTTTTCTTCCTCTTCTTCCTCCTCCTCCTTTCTTTTCCTGCTCTTTCTCCTTCTCCCTTCTTCACACACCACATGCCCTGCTATTTCGTAACTTTCATCTGGTGTGGTGTATTGTGCATTTTGTGTGTGCAGGCCACTACAAGGGTATGGAGATCAGAGATACACTGAAGTGTGTCCTCACCTTCTGCCTTGCTTTGAGACAGGGTCTCTGTTATTTCTGTGCTGTGTTCACCAGCCTAGCTGGCCTCTGAGCATCCAGAGACCGTGTCTCTATTTCCCATCTCCCTGAATGTGAGCAATGGGATTACTGACCTCCTATATATCTGGCTTTTTAGTAAGGTACTGGGATTTGAACTTATGTCACCACTTGCTCAACAAGCACTTTTACCAGCAATACCTTCTTCCTAGTCTGTATGTATGTGTCGGAAGCCAGGGTGGGAGTTGTCTTTGCAGATGCTACCACCGGTAAAGATCCACGTGAGACAAGAAGGAAATCAGGTTCAGCACGACTCAGTAGCTGGTGTTGGTTCAAGCTTCTAGAGTCTGACACCAGGCAGTTTATTTTAGGCATATTTAAGTACAATACAATGGGGGGTGGTTCCTGGTATAACAATCCTTTGTGCACAAGAAGGCATGATTACATTGAAACTTCTCAAATTACGTATCACTTCTTCCATGAAGATGAGTTCTAGAGACAGGCTCTATGTGTTATCTTAAGGGCCTAGGGGAGGATCTGGTGTGGTCTCAGTCATACAGATAGCACAGAGGTCATCTAGACTATTAGCCACCTCTGGTCCTAGTTGTGGGAGCCTAGGGGAGCTTCTGCCTATAGGGATAGAACAAGGATCACCTGGGCTATTAGCCATCTCCATCCCCAGCCTTCTGGGCAGAAATCAGTTATACATCTCTTGCACTGAAGAGACAGCCCTGTGTGTTTAACTAATGCATATCTGATTTCCCTAATGCTTATCTGTGAGCACAAGAACCTTTGTGCTCCCAACACCTGTCCAACTTTTGCAGGGTCTCTCTCACAGCCCAGCCTGGCCTTGAATTTATCCCCTGCCTCAGATCTCCCAAAATTCTGGGCTTATATTCCTGTGCATGATGTCTGATTTACAATGTAAGTTTTTAGAGGATACAGCTAAATTTATTTCACAGAAAATCTACCATAGTTCTCTTTTCTGAGCAAGGGTAAATACCCACAATGCTAGAGTTGGCTTTGTTAAAATGAATCATGTTACAGCTTACTTTCACTTGTCATTTGTATAAAATCACCAATCAGCATAAACTATGGAGAGTTTCCTATTTTTCCCACTACTAAGTTAACAAAACACAGATTGGAGGGGTTGGGAGAGATGGCTCAGCTGTCAAAGAGCATCTGAGTTTAGTTCCCAGCACCAGTTCCAGGGGATCTTCTGACCTTCTTGAGCATCAGGCACCAGGCACTATACATGGTGCACATACATATATACAGGTAAAACACTCCCACACATAAGAAAAATAGAGCCAAGCAGTGGTGGTGCATGCCTTTAATCCCAGCACTTGGGAAGCAAAGACCGACAGATCTCTGTCAATTTGAGGCTAGCCTGGTCTACAGAGCCAGTCCCAGGACAGCCAGGACAACACAGAGAAAACCTGTCTCTAAACAAACAAACAAACAAACATAGAAATACAGCTTGGAGCTGGGCATGGTAACACATGCCTTTAATTCCAGCATGTGGGAGGCAGAGGCAGAGGCAGAGGCAGGTAGATCTCTGCGTTCCAGGCCAGCCAGGGCTACATAGTGACACCCTGTCTCCCAAACAAAACAAATTGGAAAACAAAGCCTAAAGAAAAAAAGCAAACAACAACAACAAAAAAAAACAAAAACAAGAATTTTCTCTGATAATGAGTTTTTGACAATTCAAGTGTGATCTTTAAGTGGGATAATAGTTCTCTAGCTTGTTGGCATCTCCCTTTTTTGAAAGATTGATTTACTTTTAAAAATTGCTTGTGTGTTTTGCCCACTGTATGGATGGGCATTCTGTACCTGAGTCCACAGAGACAGAAGAGGGGGTCAAATAGTTGGATCCCCTGGAACTGGAGTTACAGATGGTTATGAGCCACTTTGTGGGTGCTGAGGATCAAATGAGCATCCTCTGGAGGAGCAAATGCCCTTTACAGCTGAGACTTCTCTTCATATTTATTTTGTGTGTATTGGTGTCTTGCCTGCATATGTCCATGCATCACACACATGAGTTACAGACAGTTGTGAGCCACCATGTGGGCGCTGAGAATTGAACCTGGATCCTTTGGAAGAACAGCCAGTGCTCTCAACCATCCAGCCATGTCTCCAGCTCTTTTGTTCGCAATTCTTCTGTTTTGTTTTGTGTTTTTTTCCTTATTTTTTTATTAGTTCAAATTAGAAACATGCTTGCTTCACATGTCAATCCCTTCTCCATCTCCCTCCCCTCCCCTCAACCCTCTAACCCTTCCCCCAAAACCCCCATCTGTCCCCCACCCCATCACCCTCCACTCCCCAGGCAGGGTAGGGCCCTTGACGGTGGCTCCCCAAAGTCCACCACATCATCCTGGGCCAGGCCTAGGCCCTTCCCCATGTGTCCAAGCCAACAGTGCTCTCAAAGTCCCTTCTTACACCAGGGAAAAATACTAATCCACTACCAGGGAGTGCAGAGGTCTACTCATTGACATCCATGTTCAGAGGTCTGGATCAGTCCTGTGCTGGCCTCCCAGACAGCAGTCTGGGGTCCATGTGCTCCCCCTTGTACAGGCCAGCTGCTTCTGTGGGTTTCACCAGCCTGGTACCGACCCCTTTGATCTTCATTCCTCCCTCTCTGCAGCTAGGTTCCAGAGTTCAGTTCAGTGTATATCTGTGGATGTCTGCCTCTGCTTCCATCAGCCACTGGATGAGGGCTCTCGGTAGGGGTCAGGCCGGCCTGTTTTTTGTTTTTTAAGACAGGGTTTCTCTGTGTAAAAGCCCTGGCTGTCCTAGAACTCACCTGCCTCTACCCACCAAAGTGCTGGGTTTAAAGGTATATAACACCACCCTCTGGTTTTTGTTGGCATTTCTTAACATGTACTAAGCCTTTTCTAGCCTTCATAGTTTATGAAATTTGCTTTGATATGATGATCAGCAGAGATGATACCACGTCTGAATGGATAGAGTTCTTTTGCCGTTTGTTTGTTTGGTTGGTTAGTTGGTTTTGTTTTGTTTTTTTGAGACAGGGTTTCGCTGTGTAGTCCTGGCTGTACTGGAACTCTTTCTGTAGACCATTGAACTCACAGAGATCCACCTGCCTCTGCCTCTGCCTCCCAAGTGCTGGGATTAAAGGCATGTGCCACCACTGCCTAATTAGTTTTAGGATTCTTACTTTGACTAGTGAGTGGTAAACAAGGCTCCAAGGCAGGTCTTTGAGTGGCAGATCTCCTTTCCTAAGAGTCACTATGTTTGGGGGGAGACACATGACTCCTGGGCATGGTCTGGAGGTGAGGTGTATAGAGGTGTATGCATAACACTTGCGTGTATGCATGTTTGTGTGTTGTTGTATGTGTATGTGTGCAGCTGCCTCCTGTACCTCTGGAAGCCATAGGTCAACATCAGAAGCTAGCACTGTAGACCAGGCTGGCCTCAAATTCACAGAGATCCACCTGCCTCTGCTTCCCAAGTACTGGAATTAAAGGCGTGAGCCAGTAAGAGACAGGGTCTTTTAATAAAACCTTATACTCACTTTAAGCTCAGCGGACCTGCCTAGCTCTGCCCTTTCAACTTTGAGGTAGGAAGTGTTATGCCTGAGGACCCAAACTCGTATTTTCGTGTTTGGGCAGCAGGCACTCCACCCACTGAGTCATCTTCCTCATGGAGTGATGTTTATTACAGGTGCCTACACACATCTCCTTCACTTTGCAGAGAGCCAGAGAGAAGCGAGAGTGGCTTTCCCCAGTCAGTTCCTAGTTCTGTCTCCATTATCTTTCCACCCAAAGTCTCAGTAAGTGTATATATTGTCCAGGAAGGAACTTTGTGAGGGTGACAGCAGGCACTTTAGCCTTGTGCCACCGGTCGATGCAGAGCAGCTGTATGTGAGAGGGTAGCCACCGATGCTCCCCGGGGGACAAAAGGCGTGTGCTCTAAGGGAGGGCCTCAGATCTAGTTGAGTCTCTGCCCGGGTCCGCCTCTTGGCTTTGAGCAAGGGGTGGAGCTTGCCGGGGCGGAACCCCTGAGGCGGGAACCTCTGTGGATTGCTGGAGTTCTCCCAGACCAGCCCCGCGCGCGCGTGGTAGTCGTAGCACTCCACAGCCCGTAGACTTTGGACTGTCGGAGACATGGTCTGTACCCAGAAAGAGTGCGTCGGGACCTCTCCTGTAGTTGGTGCCGGCTATGAACTGGGAGCATCGTGCACGCCCGGAAGAAGGCAGGGGGGGCCAGGCCGCGCTGTGTCTTTAAGAATGCTCTCTTGCTCATAACAGAGACTGTGAGTAAGGTGGCCCCTGATCCCAAGAGAAACCTTTAGTTTGGGTCTTTAATTGGGCCAGGAGAGATGGGTGGGAATACACTTTCTGGGTGTGGAATTTGGGAAGTATGGCAGAGGGGCTCCACTTTGAGGCAGAGCCTGCAGCCCCTGTAATTTTGAACAGGGCTCATGGAGAGGGCAGTGGGCTCAGTTCCAAAGAGAGGAGAGCCCCTCACCTGAACTCGATGTCCATGGTGCAGTGCCCTTCATGGACTCAGGAAGCCCAGTAGCTGGTGAATTACTGGGGTGAAGGCCGGAAGTTTCAGGCTTCAGTGGTTGGGTGGGCGGGCAGGGAATCTCTGCTACTGTCTGTCGGTTGAGTCTTGGCCACTCAGTTCTGCAGGCTCTTTCCTGGGCTGAGACGTGGAGCTGGACCGATGGTCATCTGCTAGCCTGCCTCAGAACCTCATTGCAGTACCAAGGAGTTGGCAACACAGTGTCTGTCTGGCTCCTGCAGGGCAGAGTGGTGGGGCAAGTGGTCTAATCACAAAGGGTAGGGTTGTGAAGTCACAGAAGATGCTGCAGCTAGGGACTGAAGCTGGCTACCCAAGAATGGGGAAGATACTGCCCAGACAGATTCTGTGTTTTCTGCCTGTGGAAGGGAGCCTCTGGGACTGGCAGGGCATAGCTGGTGCCCAAGTTGGACTGATGAGTCGGGTGAGGCCACCCCACTGTAAGGGTTCCCCTCCCCATATTATACTGGAATAAAAGCAGCCTCATGTTCACCCTCTGGCAGCCTAAATACCACCCACAGTATATGGAAGGAAAGCAGGTGACTCAGGGTACATCCTGCTGTCGCCACTTCCCTTCCCTGAACCTCCTCTGAGGCAGACCACTCTTGCTCCGTCCAAACTCAGCTCTACGCACTTTCTGTTCCTCTTGAGTAGTTGGCATCCAGGATTTGAGGTACCAGGGCTCTGGGGACTATGTGCTGGAGAACAGATGTGCCCAGAAAGTCACCACTGATCCCCACCCTCCTACTTCTCCAGATGCAGAGGCCTCCATGGCTGTGATAAGCCTGCTGTTCTTGGCAGTGATGTATGTTGTACACCACCCCCTGATGGTCAGTGACCGGATGGACCTGGACACACTAGCCAGGAGTCGGCAGCTGGAGAAACGGATGACCGAGGAGATGCGGCAGTTAGAGTTAGAGTTTGAAGAGAGAAGGCGGGCAGCTGAGCAGAAGCAGAAGGCAGAGAACTTCTGGAGAGGAGACACGTCCAGTGACCAGTTAGTGCTGGGGAAGAAAGACATGGGATGGCCGTTCCAAGCCAGTTGGCTGATGGGAAACCTGTGGAACGCAGGCCTCTTTTGCCTTTTTCTCATCTTTGAGCTCCTGCGACAGAACATGCAGCACGAGCCCGCCTTTGACTCCAGCAGCGAGGAGGAAGAGGAAGAAATCCGGATCGTGCCTGTCACCTCTTACTCTTACCCCTGGCTCTCTAATTTTCCCTCCCAGGAAGCCCTGGAATCCTTTTATAAACATTATATCCAAAATGCCATCCGTGACCTGCCCTGCACCTGTGAGTTTGTGGAGAGCTTTGTCGATGATCTCATTGAGGCTTGTCGGGTGCTCAGCCGCCAGGAGGCTCACCCACGGTTGGAGGACTGCCTGGGCATTGGGGCTGCCTTTGAGAAGTGGGGGACCCTCCATGAGACACACACGTTTGATGTCCTGGTGCCCATTGTCCCTCCACAGGGCACTATGTTTGTCTTGGAGATGAGAGATCCGGCCCTGGGCCGTCGTTCTGGCTGTGTGAAAGTGGACTCTAAATGCATGTGCAAACAAGAGAAGCTCCTGGGGGACGTGCTGTGCCTGGTGCACCACGACAGGGACCACTCGGCCATCCTGAGCAAGTGTACTGGCTCCATCAAGGCAGCTCTCTGCACTGGCTCACACCTGGACGTGTGTAAGGCCGTGCAGTGGTTCCGAAACATGGTGGCCAATGCCTGGGCCCTAGTGGCCCACAAATACAACTTTAAGCTCACCCTCCCACCATCTAGCACCTCCTGCAAGCTCAGGTTGGATTACCGCTCAGGCCGCTTCCTGTCGATCAGTTTGGTTCTTGGGGTGCAACGGGAAGACACCTTGGTCTACCTGGTGAGTCAGGACCCCGATCGAGAACAGCTCACCAGTGTGGACTGGCCCGAGTCCTTTGCGGCTTGTGAGCACTTGTTTCTGAAGCTGGTGGGGCGCTTTGCCCCTGAGAACACCTGCCACCTCAAGTGCCTGCAGATCATTTTGAGTCTTCAGGACCATCAGATATTACCCCCGGGAGCAACCCGCCCCATCCTCAACACCTACCACTTCAAAACGGCCCTCATGCACTTGTTGCTCCGACTGCCTCTAACAGACTGGGAGCACTGCATGCTCTCCCGCAGGCTCCAGGACCTTCTCTGGTTCTTAGGCCAAGGCCTCCAGCAAAGGTCTCTCCATCATTTCCTCATTGGTAACACCTTCCTGCCCCTGACCATACCGATCCCTAAGACATTTCGAAATGCTGAACCTGTGAATCTTTTTCAACACCTGGTGCTGAATCCAATAGCACACTCACAGGCAATGGAGGAATTCCACAATCTTTTGGCCCAGGTGAAAACGCTGCCTTGCTCCCCACTGGCTGGAGGACTTTAATGGAAAGCCCATTAAAAGAAGAAAAAAAAAAAAAAGTAGGAGAGGGTATTTCTGATTCCTCAGCTTGCAGAGTTTATTTCTAACATAACCAGAGGTGTATGTGACCTTCACCTTGCCCATGGGGACTATGGCAGAGTAAGTCACTCTTAGAAGCCTGTGAAGAAGGCTTCAGCCAGTGGAACCTAGTCTGGAGGCTGGGGTGGGGTAGTGGGGCTCATGGTTTAGAATTCTGACTTTAGTGAAAATATATGGAAACAGATGCCATGGGAGGAGTTTGCTGCTGAGTTGTTGAGATCCTGTTGTGTTTCTGTGCCACCACTGGAAGCAGAAGCTCCAGAGATACCTCCCCCCTACCTGACTTCTTTCTGTGACTTGCTCCATGTTCCCTTTGAACTGGCTTGTTAGACCGTTAGCTTAATTTCCACCCAAATTGATGCTCTCCACTTTGCTCCTTCAAATCAACAGCTACAGTTCATACTTTGGAATGTAAGTTTTTGTAACTTAATTAGTTTGAAAATATAAACAAGATATGTCTATTTATTTATTTTTTTGAGACTGGGTCTTACTATGTAGCCCTGGCTGGCCTGGAACTTGCTCTGTAGACTAGGCTGGTTTCGAACAAAGATCCATCCGTCTGTCTCTGCCTCTCAAGTGCAGGGATTAAAGGCATGCGCCACCAGCACCACCTGGCTTTTTTTCTTTTCTTTTCTATTTTCTTTTCTTCCAAGACAGGGTTTCTCTGTGTGGCCTTGGCTGTCCTGGAACACTGTCTCTGTAGACCAAGCTGGCCTCGAACTCAGATCTATCTGCATCTACCTCCCAAGTGCTAGAATCAAAGGTGCATCCCTCCCACCCACTGACTTCTTTTCTGTTTTCTTTGTTTCTTCTTTTTTTTGTGTGGTGTGACATCCTTGGCTGTCCTGGAACTTGCTTTGTAGACCAGGCTGGCCTTAAACTCACAGAGATCTGCCTGCCACAGCCTCCCTATTTTAATACAAATTTATAGCTGTTTTTATGTATCTGAGAAAAGCCCTAGTACTATCCAAATATTTGTTAGTTTTGATTCATAAATATGAAGTTAATGGTGACCCATCCCATAACTGAGATAGCATAAGCAACACCTGATGACCTTTCTGGTGCCTGGAAGCAGTACTGGGAAGCTCTGCTGCTGCTTTCCCAAGGGCTCTGAGATGAGCAGTTGGTTTCTGAGAGAGCTGCCTATTCAATGGAAAGGCTGAGCTGCCGTGTGCATTCTGCTGGTGATGACTTTCTATTCTCTCTCCAAAGATAACAGAGATTATTTGAACTTTGTAGTTTTGAAAAGAGGGGTCATCACAATCCAGGCCCTTTGCCAGGGCTGGACAGGAAGGTCTATGAAGCAGTTCAAGAGTCCTGATTCTAGAGAATGATTGACGTGTTTTCCCCTCTTTCCAAACCTTCAGCATCTTGAGTATGAAGAAATAGTTATGGGTGTGGTTGTTTATGAAACATCAAGGCTGTTCTGTACCCAACACTGCCAGGAAATCTGCTGGGAAGGAGACCCAGGCCCGCCCTTTGACTTGCCCTTTGCTGCAGTTGGTGAGGAAGGGGGTATCAAATGCTAGCTTTTGGGGCTTCTGTTGAGGAATCCACACCTTCCCTACCCCAGCAAAAATAAAAGCATTCTAGAAACTGATGTCAGTCAGTATTTGGAATTCTTGAAAACTATCTGCTTCTATCTTAACTCCAATAAAAAATGGAGGCCTTTTTCTGGATGAATTAGAATCTGTTCGCTAACAACATTCGTACATACCTTTCCCAGGAAGTTCTTATTCCATGGACAGCTCTAGATAGTATATCCTGGTGTTTCTCAGTGCACCTTAAAACTGGGGTTTGCCTCGTGGTTTCCAGTGGCATGGCCAGTGGACAGGAAAGAATAACTCATAAAGTTAAGGAGCATCTAAGTTATTAATTTCCATGGTACCTAAATCCAGATCTCAACCAAATTAAAAGCTCTTAGTAACTACAAGCAGCATGCTCTGGGAGTCTGCTGGGGTAGGAAGAAGGTGGTATGATTGCTAGGTATGCTGGGTTGTTTCTCATCTCCCAGACAAGAAAGAAAACGTGAAATTATGAGTGGGGAGAAGACTACAAAGGGGATAGTCAGCAAAGCTTGGGTGGGACAGAAGGTACAAGAAAGTGTACAGGGTGTGTGTGTGGTGGGTGAGTCATGGAAAAAACAGACCTGTAGTGCACTGGGAATATTCTTAACAATGAAATGGGGAACCTCTCCAGATAGGAAGCTAAACTTTATTGTGATGCAGAACCTGGCAAGTCCCCAGGCTGCAACACCGGTTCCAGTGATAGGAATGATCACAGTTCACTGAGCATTGTTGGTACTGCTCTTTTTTGTTTAGGAATTCCCTCAGTCCTCATATTGTAGCCCCACCACATAGGCTCTTTGTTGGTTTTGTTGTTGTTGTTGTTGTTTTTGGAGACAGGTTTCTCTATGTAGCTTTGGAGCCTGTCCTGGTACTTGCTCTGTAGACCAGGCTGGCCTCGAACTCACAGAACTCTGCCTGCCTCTGCCTCCTGAGTGCTGGGATTAAAGGCATGAGCCACCATCATCTGGCTTTCACATAGGTTCTTTATTGAAGAAACTGAGGTACATAGAGGGTGCACAATTTTTCTATGGTTGAATACCTAGTAAGTGGCTGCGCCTGGGATAAAGTACCTGCCCTAGCAACCTTTTACTGTGGGCCTTGGAGTGAAACAAGATTAACCGGTCCAATAGCTCTGAAAAGCAAAGTATATCATATTGTTTTTAAGATCAAGGGCAGTATGTAACTGTTTGAAAGTTCTAAGATTAATTATTCATAGCCTAGGATTTAGGAAGTGAGGAATTTCATATTGCTTACAAAAATGAAAAGCATTTGCTCAGAGGCCAAAAAGAATGTAAAGCAACCTTCCTACCCACATGCACACGTGAGCGCGCACAACATACACATACACACACACACACACACACACACACACACACACACAGGTTTTTCTATACAGGGTTTCTCTGGTTCCAAAGACCAGACTGGGCTTGAACTCAAGAGATCCACCTGCCTCTGCCTCCACCGCAGGAATGCTGGAATCAAAGGTCTGTTCCACCACATGGCCAGGATCTTGAAAAGCCCTTTCAACAGCAATCTCTTTTTGTCTCAGTTACTTGATGGTTTAAATCAGAAACTATGTTATGGCAAAAGCCAGCTTTTGGCTGAAAAGTCAGCAAATTTGTAGCCAAAGGTTGCTTGTTTAGCCAATTGGTAACTATTGGTCCTCCCCCAAACTAAGGTTGTTTGTCTGGGATTTTAAGGAAGTAGAATCTGGTGGAGTACAATCCATCTTCTGGACGCCTACCAGTCAGTGGGGGAGGGGCCGACTACGTCACTTCTGTACAAACAGGGGAATTGAGTTTCACATGCCTCTGATACCAATGATAAATCACTTAATCTTTTGGCACCCTCAGTAGCCTTAACCAAAACAAAGGCAGCATTCAGAGGAGGATGTGAAAGACCTGCCTGCTCTGGGCATGCTTGGCCTACAGACACTGGGTATGGAGCTGGCACAGAGCCAAACAGTCAGCCTATGAGGCTCATTATGGCCCCAGAATTACAGCCTCCAGTGGGTCACCCAGGATCTTTCCTTTGTCAGAGTTTCCAACCCAGTTCTTCACGGAGTCTAATTCAGAGACACCTGTTACTCCTCCAACACTTGTTGCTCTTCCGTTTGAACATCAAAGCCTCAAATAAGTAGCCTTCGGTGAATCTGGGAAGGCTTTCCTGGGGAACTGGCAGGAGCCAAAACCTGAGCTAACTGGAGGAAGATGGAGATGCCGAGAATTCTAGGTGGAAGAGAGCATGCAAGCAGAGGAACTATGGTCGGAGCAGGCAGGATGAAGGCAAGTCTGTAAAAAGGCCAGAGGGGATGGATGAAGGGAGGTGACAAGATCAAAATGAGGCTGAAGAGTCTATGGGAGTGGGGGTGGGGCAAACCCTGTAGGTCCTTCTAGGCTCCTTTGGAAGTTCCCAGAACAAAGGAACCTTTGAAGGGGTTTTAGACCTCTGGGAGGAAGTGGTAGCAGACAAGTGGAATGACCTCACATTTACACTTGGCAAGCACCATTCTAGGCTCCTGGGAAAGGAGTGATGTGGCTGCAAAGGTGAGGGGCCTGCAGAGATTTTTCAGACGCAAAACCAGTAATGGAGAAGGTGGGGAGCATCCAGTCCTGGGCACTGATGTGTGCACTTCCTGGGTGGCTGACGGTAGCATTCAGGAAGGTGAGGAGCACTGTAGTCTCTTCTTTCCATAGTTCCACTGTGGTGGGATATCCATCAGAGAGAACAGCTCAGAAATATTTTTTGTTTGTCTTTAAAGATACTCGCTACTAACCCTGACAACTTTATAATTAATTTTTTAAATGTACATTGGTGTTTTGCCTGCATGTGTTTCTGTGTGTGGGTGTTGGATCCCCTGGAACAGGAGTTACAGACAGTTGTGAACAACTATGTGGGTGCTGAGAATCGAATCCAGGCCCTCTGGAAGAGCAGCCCGTGCTCTTAACCACTGAGCCATCTCTCCAGCCCCATAAATGGGTTTAAGTTCAGAGAAAATATTTGTTAGACCGCCGGTAACTATACTGGGTGTTCGGGATTCTACCTAGTGTGGCCCCGAGACTTTCTCAGTGTGAGCTTTTGAGCACAAAAACCATATCCTGGGTTAACATACTTCAGTTAACAAGAGCAGCTAGAAGTAGAACTACAGAAGCCAAAAAGCAAGGTTTGTACATTTAGAGACTTTCCCAGAACTATGGACTTGGGATGGGTTAGGTTTTTGTTTTAGTTTTGTCAGGTGGTGCTGTCTACATGCTGAGTTTTCCAGCCTGAATGGTACTTTTATCATGGATCCAGTTGTGGTAAGGACTGGGGCCACGTCACACCACTTCTGCCTCATCCTAAAGTAGTTCTGATAGAACAAGTTCATGCAAAAACTAAGTAGCTTTAAAAAGTAGCTTTTGGAGTTGGAGAGATGGCTTAGAGTACTTGTTGCTCTTGTAGAACACCTGAGTTCCATTTCTAGAACCCACATGGTGTTTACAAATATCTGTAACTCTAGTTCCAAGGGATCTGACACCCTCTTCTGAACTCCTCAGGAACCAGCCATGCATGTGGCCAATATGCATATGTACAAGCAAACCACTCATACACATAAATCTTTTTTCAGTATCTTTCAACAAAAGGCAGAGCTTTGGTTACCAAAATGAGGGGCACTAATGACATTTAGTAAGCAGGCAAATAATGTCAAGGGTGCTAAAAAGCTACACCTTAAAAAAAAAAAAAAAGGTGGAGCCGGGCGTTAGTGGCGCACACCTTTAATCCCAGCATTCGGGAGGCAGAGGCAGGCAGATCTCTGTGAGTTTGAGGCCAGCCGGGTCTCCAGAGCAAGTGCCAGGATAGGCTCCAAAGCTACACAGAGAAACCCTGTCTCGAAAAACCAAAAATAAATAAGTAAATAAATAAATAAAAAGTGATAGATAGATGGTTTCCAAAAATCTTTTACAAGCATGTGGACAAAAATGCCCTTCATTGGGGCTGAAGAGATGGCTCAGTGGTTAAGAGCACTGACTGCTTTTCCAAAGGTCCTGAGTTCAATTCCCAGCAACCACATGGTGGTTCACAACCACCTTGAATGAGATCTGGTACCCTCTGCTGGCCTGCGGGGAGAAGACTGTATAGACTGTATACATAATAAATAAATAAAATCTTTAAAAAAAATGCCGATGGGGGTGAGAGGGCAAGTGAGAGGTTGAGGGGGGGGTGCTGGGGGGGAGGGGAGGGAGAGGGAGAAGGGATTGACATCTGAAGCAAGCTTGTTCCTAATTTGAACTAATAAAAAAATGCCCTTCATTTTAAAAGGTGTGTGTGTGTGTGTGTGTGTGTGTGTGTGTGTGTGTGTGTGTGTGCGCGCGCGCGCGCGCGCAGACATGAATACACAATACTCTGGTGTATTTACACATGCTTACACAACGATCTGCTATGTGTATATATGTGCATATGCAATGCTGTGCTGTGTATAGATACATGTACACACAGTGATCTGACGCATACACAAGGTTCTGGAATGTGTAGCTGTGTGTACATACACAAAGGCATATACAATGCTCTGGGGTGTGTGTGCACATCCATACACAAAACTCTTGGAAGTGTATACGTATATGTACACACTTGTTCTAAAGGGTGTGCACACCAGTAAATACAATGCTCTGCTGTGTGTGTATACTTGCATACAACAATGTCCTGGGGGGGTGTATACACATGTAAACACAATGCACCAGGATGTGTGTACGGTCATACACAATGCTTTTGGAAGTGTGTACATACATGATGTTCTTGGGGGTGTATACATGCATACACGATGGTCTTGGAGACGTATACATTTACAGACATAATGCTCTGGGGGGGGGGTGTACACATGAATACACTGCTCTACATTCCTTCTTGCCCGCCTGGAACTTTGAATAAAGACAGCCTTTTGCTATCCACGCAGCAAAGAACGTTGTTTCTTCAGAAACCTGCCTCAGCATTCAAACCCAAATTCCGGGAAAGCAGAGCTTTTGCCCTCCCCCCGGGATCGATCCACACGTCCTACTCCGCGCCTAGCGTTTGGCGCCGGGGTGTTTTCTAACTACTTCAGCATGGTCACTGCTGTCTTCAATCTCACTGGGAATAGACTTCGGCGAGCGACTTGCCGCCAGCTTTTCGTGACCACCCTTCACCAGCAACCTACGCAGTCTGCGCAGGCGCGTCCCAGACCACGCCCTCCCGTGACATCACGCGGCGGTTACCGCGCTTCCACGCTTGGCGGTAGCAATTTAAAACCAATTCCGGAGACCTGAAGAGCTAAAATGAGAACTCCACTCCCAAGTGAGCTCGAGTGGGTCGAGGCGCGGCGGGCAGGGTCAGGACTGAGGGGCACACGCGTGGGAGGTCCGGAAGGGACGAATGTGCTCGGCCGGGTTCGGCTGGGTTCGGCCGGGGGTCGGGGGCCGAGCGCGGAGGCGGGGGAGGGGAGAGGAGGGATTGGGCACTGGCCCAATCAGGGCGCAGCTGCAAGCGGCGGCCGGGTTCTTCTGCTCCCCGCGCTCCGGTTCTAACGGAGGATAAGGTGGTGTATTTTCTGGACTGGACGTTATTTGGGGAGCTGTGAAAGCGAAGTGGTGACTGCCCTGTGTTGAGCGCCTTTATTTTGGAACTGGTTCAAAAGTCTTGACTGCTCCCTTCGGGACAGACCTTCCTTCGGTGGGATGCAGAGATGCACAACAGAAGAAGCCTGGGCACTGGAGGTAGAGACTGGAGGATCAGAAGTTCAAAGTTATGCTCAGCTATAGCGAGTTGGAGGCTGGCCTGGGTTATCTGAGACTCGCTCTGAAAAGGAGCGCGGCGCGCGGGGAGCGGGCAAAACAAGTGACCCTTTCCTCTTGGAGCTTGTGTTCAAGTTGAGACAGTACAGGAAATACTTGGCAGATAAGGCCTAGTGCTGTGTGATTCCTCCATATGGACTCGAGATTTTTAAGCAGACATTGGGAAGAACGTTACAGTTAAAGTAGCGTGAACCAAAGTGAAGATTCAGGAAAGAGCCTGGACTGGGCAAGGAACTAACTAGAACATCAGAACTAAGCTTAGTGAGATTGGACGGTAGGCAGGACCCTGGTAGACCTTGGTAAGAGGTTTTGAATAATAGTTTCATTTTGGTTATGTTGCCTGTGACTTCCCGGACAGGTGCTCAGGTGAAGGGGTCTGTGTCTCCTGGATGAGTTTGACAGAGGTCCATAAGCTGAGAGGTAGATTTGTATTTCTCCATCATATAGATCATAAAGCCATGGGTACAGGTGAGGATACTAGACAGACTTCGTAGAGAGGACATCGAGAGGAGGCACTGGGCATGGGAGCCAAGAGCAGTTCAAGAAGAAAAAAGTCATTAGTTATTTCCAATGCTGCTGGGTCTCAAAAACAAACAAACAAACGAAGCCTGGAGGAAGAGCCCACATTGTTTGACCACATGCAAGTTCTAATCGTGGCAAGACTGTTTTTATGAAATGGTAGGCATGGGAACCAGAGCAGAGGAGTTGAATAAGTGGGAGGACATGGATAGGCAGAAGGAAATGCTTTTGATTCAGTTACCATCTATTGAATTAGAATTACTGCCCACCGCAGAGAGGAATTGGAGGATTTAAAGGGTTCACCCCTCAGTGCGTCTGGATTCTAAAGTCCTTCTCTTACCCACATTCACAGTCACAAACCTCTTGAAAAACGTCTCTCATCTATTTTTATTTTTATTTATTTATTTTTTTGCTTTGGTGTTAGAGGAGAGTTGTGTTAATTATACTTTTCAATTTACAGGAAGCATTATAAAGGTTTTCTGTTATCTTTCACCCCTGTTCCCATACACAACCATCTGTTGTTTATTGTGGCTGCTACTCTTATGGTGCTTTTGCACCTTGTGTTCATGCTAGGCAAGCATTATACCACTGTTACCACTGCTCTATATTCCCAGCCTCCTTTTTTCTTTTTCCCCCGAGACAGAGACAGGGTTTCTCTGTGTAGCTTGGGAACCTATCCTGGCACTTGCGCTATAGACCAGGCTGGCCTGGAACTCACCTGCCTCTGTCTTCAGAGTGCTGGGATTAAAGATGTGCGCCACTAAGACTCGGCCCTCCCAGACTGCTTTTATTTTTAAGGTGTTCCTATAAAATGTGTGTCTATTGTAGTTACATTGTATCACCTGTTCTGGAGTCTCAAGGTCTGTGCCCAGCTGCGCTCTCCCTTCCTTGCTCCTTTTCTTCCTCCCTACCTCTCCCTCCCTCTACCAGCCAAAGCCAGGTGTGTGTTCTTCCACTTCGGGTGGTGGTGAAGCAAATGCAGCACAGACACAGATAGAAAACTTGCCTGGAGTTTTGTCAACTAGTAAGTGATGAAGCCAGACTTGAAGCAGTGCTTTCTGTTTCTTAAATCAGGGTTAGGAATGAGGGGGTTTTTTGTTGTTGTTTTGTTTTTTGGTTGTTGTTTTAATCTCCTTCCAGGAATCTTGTGTCTTTCTCTAAACAGTAGCTCATAGTCACACCATGAATGTGTCATTAGCAATAATGTCACCATTCTGTCCCCCATGTGTTTAATACCACCCTATGTGTCCAGCTCATTTTCTCTTACCCCCAGCCTTCGGGCTTTTATTCTGCCAACCTGTATTCTCCCACTTTCATCTTGTGTCCTGTTCCATCTTTATTTATGTTTCGTTCCTGGTCAGTCAATATAATCATGTGTTTCCCTGTGTCCTCTTACTTCTTTACAGGGTCTTGGCAAAACCCCACAACCCTGGTTAATTTAAACATAGCCTGTTCTGCATACTTTACAATGGCCCGAGAAAAATACTCAGGGGTGCCAAATGGTTGGTTTGGGGGGCCCTTCAAAGCTATCCATCAGTTATACCACATTTCCTGCTTCATTCATTCTATTTCTAGATTCCATTTCTTCCTTAGCTTTCCGGTACCTTCTCTATCACTGACCCCCTAGCTCACCTGTATTCTATAATAAGGACAATAAAAACAACAGAGAACAAGTGATTTAGTTGGTAGAATCCTTGTCTGTTTTTTCCTCATGACTTGTACTTCTCTAGCCCTTTTGCTGGTTGTTCTTTCCTGTTTTGTAGTTTTTGAAGTATTCTGAGACCCATCTCAGATATCAGCTCTTCTCCAGTCATTTATTTTAGAGAGATTATCCAGTGTGTTAAATGAATACTCTGTTGGTGACTTCCAAACTTATCTAGCCTGAAATTGTCCCCTGAATTTTACGATTAGTTATCGTAGTGTAGTTGGATGGCTAGGGAGTGAGGGAAGTCTAAAGCTGTGGCCTTACCTCCTGTCCCACAGCGTGCTTCTCCTAGAGTTTTCTCAGAACCCGGCAACTCAGTCAGCTGTTGATGATAACCTTGGAGCTAGTCCACATTTCAGCAATCAGGCAATCATGCTGACTTTCTCTGGAGAGGTCTCCAGAGACACTAGTGCCGAGACACTTTTTACCTCCAGCGTTGCCACCTGTCTCGTCATCTCCTACCTTGTTTACTGGCAGTCCTCTTCTAATTGGTTTTCCTGCTTGGGTCTCATCTCTCCTTCAGGGTGTTCTCACTGTGACAACCAGAGGGGTCCTCTGTCCTCCTGAAGCTCAAGTTAGCTCATTTTGTTCCTCCCTTCCTCATTGCCCAGTCGTATCTGTTCTCACTGCATTTAAGAGGCAATGTCGGGACTGGGGATGCTAGGTTGGTAGAATGCTTGCCTAGCATTGAGGTTTTGCTCAACTCCCTAGCCCTGGGTTTGATCCCCAGTGCCACATAAACCAGGCATGGTAGCATATACCTGTAATGTTAGAATGCAAGAGGTGGTGGCAGGAAGATTAAAAGTTCAAGATCATCCTCATAGCTGTTGTGAGTTTGAGGCTAGCCTGGGCTACATGAGACCTAAATAAAGTCATTACAGTGGTCATGAGTCATGCTCGGAAGCTCCTGCAAGTTGGTCAGGTATTGCTCTGTCTAGTGCTCTTTCCTTCTTGGCCCTGGAGAGCCTGAGGATTTGTTTGTCCCTGGAGAGGCCTTCCTTCTTGGACTACTGGATTCTGTCACACTGGGTCCACATGTGTGCCAGCATGTTCCAACCTTTGGCTTGTGCCTCCTGCTTCCACGTGGTTTTCCCAGACTGCAGGGCTTTGTTTCTGGTGTGAGCTTTTTGGTAAAGCCCCTTCTGACTACTGTATTTATAATGACCTTGCCAGGCAGTGGTGGCGTACATCTTTAATCCCCACACTTGGGAGGCAGAGGCAGGTGGATCTACAGATCGAGTTCCAGGACAGCCAAAGCTACACAGAGAAACCCTGTCTAGAAAAAAAACCAGAGAACCCCCCCAAAAAAGTGACTTTACTGACAGCTCCCATCTTCCTTATTCCTTTCTTGCGTCGCCCCTCCCCAAAACATGTATACCCATCACACACACACACACAAACACACACACACCAGTTTCCATCTTTTCAGAGAACTCTGTGCACACTAGCTGAGTTCAACAATTGCTGATGCTTTACGGCTTCTACCTTTAAAGCAAGTTACACTCTTTAGATCACTCCATACTCAGTTGTCTCTCACACATCTCCTCAGAGCAGTGGCCCTTCTTTGGCACCTAAGATATTAAATTCAATTACCTAGACTAAGGTCTAGACTTTATTCTAGATTTCCAAAATTTCCCCCAAATAGTGCTCTTAGCTATCTTTTTGAGCAGGGATTGGCTGAGAGAGTCTGTGTGCTGCTTTTGGTTTATATGGTCATTTGTTTTCTTTTTATCCAAAAGAGCTTCCCTGGCTTTTTTGATAATTGGCTTGTTACTTTTACTTGTTTTGAGACCGGGTGTCACTGTGTAGCCCCTGCCTGGGACTTGTTACACAGACCAGGATGGCTTCAAACTTGCAATGTCCTACTTGCTTCCAGCATTATGGACATGTGCCACTCAGCCCAGCCCTTCTTTTCTGTGCTCCCTGGCACTACTTCAGTTTGTATCTCAGCACTATTTATCTGGATCAGTACTCCCAAGGACAGCTGAGCTTTCTTTTCTCTAAATAACCAGTGCTCAGACTTAAGCAGAGGAGGCTGTGGTATAATGGGATGCGTGTGCCACTAGACTTTTAAATCAAAAGCCTCATATTTCATTCTGAGGTGTGCCAGGCCTTGCTGGGTTGTTTTAGGTATGCCTTAATCAAGAAACTACTACTTCTACCACAGTGTTCATTCATATCATTTTTTGAGCCATGTCTCATTATATTGCCCAAGCTAGGCTTGAGCTCTTTGGCAGCTCTCCCGCTTGATGCTGGGATTACAGATGTGAGCTATTGTCTTGTAAACTGTCCCCAGTCTAGATTTGCTAAATGTTTATTTTTATCCTTTAGCTTTTTCCTCTGCTCTTATATTTCTTACAAAGTGGGTTAGATCTACAGTATTAGTTACATTTAAGTTAAATATTTCTGGCAAGAGCATTTCCTAGGTGATTCTAAGAGTTTCCTGTAGTTGGGGCTGGAGGGATGGCTCAGTGGTTAAGAGCACTGACTGCCCTTCCAGAGGACCTGGTTCAATTCCCAGCACACAACATTGACAGCTCACAATTGTCTCTGACTCCAGTTCCAGGGGATCTGACACCCTCACACATATATGCAGGCAAAACATCAATGCTCATAAAATAAAAATAAATTCTAAGAATTTCCTGTGGTATCACATCATAGATGAGGGAACTTCTCATTTTTGGTGAGGCTACATTCATCTGCTTGGTTAATGTAGTCACTGCCGGCTTTTGTAGTTTGCATGTGATTTGTGGCCAATTCTTGGAAATGTTGTGTGTGTGTGTGTGTGTGTGTGTGTGTGTGTGTGTGTGTGTGTGTGTGTGTGTGTGTTGCATATTTCAAATGTTTTGTCTCCATCTTCCTGCCAAGACATGGAAGAGCCAGTATTAGATCCCAGCCTCTATGACTATAGACCAACCTCATCATTGCTCAGCACCAGTATCTCCCTGGCTTGATATTGTGGGTGACAGATGTGCTTCTGCTAGTTTGTGAGCTTATCAAAGGCCACAACTTTGTCTCATCCATCTCTCTGTCCTTGGCAGTGCTGGGAATGTAACCTGTCCTTAAGCATGCTAGGCAAATAAGTGCTCTGCCACTCAGCTCCGTCTCCAATCCTGCCTCATCATCTTTATCCTGTGTTGTGCTTGAGTGTACAGGAGCTGTGAAGTGGATATTTGTCCTATTACCTTTCTCTTTACCCCCACTCCCACCCTGCCAAGAAACCCAAACTATAGAGTGTCTAGCATCGTGCATTGTAGGACTTACCAGAGAATGTGCAGTGAGCCCCATGACAGTCTCCCCTTTTTTTTTGGTTTTTCGAGACAGGGTTTCTCTGTGTAGCTTTGGAGCTATCCTGGCATTAGCTCTGGAGACCAGGCTGGCCTGGAACTCACAGAGATCGCTTGCCTCTGCCTCCCGAGTGCTGGGATTAAAGGCGTGTGCCCCAAGTCCTCTTTTGATATAGGAAATATTTCTGTTGAAGGTTCTTGAGCAGGTATTTTGTTCTGTCACTGCCAGAAACAATGAACAACTCTTCTCTAAAGACCAATGGACACCAGCACAGTGTTTCAACACCTTTGGAGCAGGTGCTGTCAATGCCCCGGCCTGGGAAGCCCCCTCTCAGTACTTCTAACACCTCAGTCCTTGAAGACTTTCCTCAGAATGACGATGAAAAGGAGCGTATGCAGCGAAGACGCTCCAGGGTCTTTGACCTGCAATACAGTTCAGACTCCCCTAACAGGTGAGTGCATTTCTGCTTTGGTTCTGTATGGGTAGCATGGGTCGTATGGGTCCTGGTGCCTCCATAGTATTTCATTGATTCTGGGCATTGGGGTTTTTGTTTTGTTTTAATATATTAATTCCGTGTGTGTGTGCATGCTCGGAAGACAGGCCAACTTGCAGGAGTTAGTTTTCTCCTACTTTGTGTTCCAGGGATCAATCTCAAGTCATCAGGTTTGGACACAAGTACCTTTACCCTCTGAGCTATCTTGCTGGCCTCCTGGGTTTGTGTTTTGAAGTAACCATATTGTAGATCCTTGCTAGAATTTTTGTTTTTCATTTAGGAATATTGATGTTTCAACTACCATATCTAAGTTTACAAACACACAAATTACAGAACATTACTCTACCTGTATCAAGCTTTCTACTGAAAACGTGAGTATTTGTTAGTTTACAATTATTTAGTCAAGATCTTGCTTTGTAGCTGACCTTGAACCTTCAATCCTTCTGCCTCACCTAATTTCAGGTGTGTATTTTGTACCTAATTTTGTGTCTGATCACAGGGAGACAGGGCTTTCTTGATTTAGGTAGGCAATGGGAAGGTTTGTTTATTCTCTAGTGTGGCTTCTCATGCTGGTTTTTCTCAGAGTGAGCTTACTGTTTCTGGTGGAAGCTTTGATGTTGCTGCTTATGATTGACTTCCTAGTTGCAGTGTATCTAACATGGCAACATGGCTTATTGACAAATGATGTGAGTTTGGAAGCTAAAAATGAGTTCTGGAGCCCCGCTGCTTTAGAACCTTCTTTTTCTGACTTACATACTGGGTGACCCCCTGCTCCAGGTTCCTCTAAAGGGAGAGTGAGAGAGTGCCTGTCTGCAGAGTTCTTAGAGCCGGGCCTGAGCCCTCATGTGAGCTCTCAAGTGTTTTCAGTGTTCAGCTGGGGGTGGGGTGCATTGTGGATTTGGCTGCGTTGCAAAGTACTTATGGGAACTGAGATCAATGGGAGTATTTGTATGTAAACTTCAGTGTCATTATTTATAGGAGCTTATGAGTTGAGCCTGTGAGTAATAAACCTTTGTGTAATGTTTTCCCCTAGAAAATCACTACTAAGAATGCTTTTGGCTTGCATTTGATTGATTTCATGTCAGAGATTCTTAAGCAGAAGGACACAGAACCAACCAACTTTAAAGTAAGAAGCATGGGTACTCTCCTTACAGCTGACTCAGTGATTATTTCTAATGCTTAGTGTAACACGCTTGAATTCTGCAAACACACAGGAGCCTTCCTGATGAGACAGTACCATGGCTCCTTTACTCCCTTCCCTCAAAGGGCGAATAAAAAACAGATGTTTTTATTCCCACCAGTCTTTTAGTACCTTTCATTTTTTTTTTTCTTCAATAAATATTTTACGAATCCAGCTGAATTTTACTGTTGTCCAAAGTGTTGTCCTGTGCATCTTCATGAATCTAGCTATGCTTTTGGACTAGGTGGCTGCTGGCACCTTGGATGCCAGCACCAAGATCTATGCTGTCCGTGTGGATGCTGTCCATGCCGATGTATACAGAGTTCTTGGAGGGCTGGGCAAAGATCCACCATCTCAAGAAGAAGCAGAGAGCCTTGGTACAGGTATGCAGGCTGGGGTCTGGAGGTAAAGGGCTACTTCTAGTGTGTACTGGGCAATATTTCCAGAATGTGGTTTTCCATGAGAAAATACAGGAAATGTGGCTTGCTTGATTCTGTAGAGAACTCTTGATGGATGGTGAATTATTTTATATGTCTGTTTGTCCCTTGGGGTGGGTGGCTTCCTGGGAACTGAGCCTCATCCAACCCAGGCAGCTGTCACAGCTGCCTTTGTGCTGGGTTTCTCAGGGCAATCTCACTGTTTCTTAAGGGCCTTTGGCTCTCCTTACAGGAGCTTGCTGTCAGCAGCACTAGCTTCTTTTCTTTAAAAGGACTGAATAAAAGCTTTAGAGATTATTTAGCAAGACTGAATAAGCACTGATTCAGGAGCTTCTCCTGGTGTCTTCAGAAATTGATTGTTTTTTTGGTTTTCCTAGACAGTGTTTCTCTGTGTAGCTCTAGCTGTCTTGGAACTCATTCTGTAGACCAGACTGGCCTTGAACTCAGAGGTCTACTTGCTTGCCTCTGCCTTCTGAGTTGCTAGGATTAAAGACCTGCACCACCACTACCACCTGACCAGAAATGGATTTTTTGTTTTGTTTTTTGAGACAGGTTTTCTCTGTGTAACAGTCCTGGCTGTCCTGGGACTCACTTTGTAGACCAGGCTAGCCTCGAAATCACTGAGATCTGCCTCCCAAGTGCTGGGATTTAAAGGCTTGTGCCGCCACCGCAGACCGGAAATGGATTTTTATTAGAAGTGAAATGTGTTATCTAGTAATCCAGTTTTCTGTAAGCAGCAGATTAGATCACCTTGTTGACTTGAGGGGATTTCCTGTTTAAATCATGAGGACTCTGAGGGTTTTCAAGAACCGATATTACTCCTTAGATGGAAGTGCTGTTGAACCAGGAACAACCAAAAAGGCTGCAAAGCCAAAGAAGAAGACGTCCTGCAAAACCATTGAGCAGAATCTAAGCAACATCAATGTCTCTGAAGCAGATCGGAAGTGTGAGGTGAGGAAGTGTGCACTCCATGTGGTTTCTGACAAATTTGGCAGAGCAGTTGGTAGGGTCAGTGTTTATGGCATGGCTGAATTTTGAAGAAAGGTTAGATTTGATTCATTAGCTGCAGACTCATGACCTGTAGGTGTGAGCTCCTGATGGGAGAAGATGACTGGTTAGCATTTGAGAAAGGAACTAGAAGTGATAGTACCAGTGTTCTGCAGAGGTGGGTCACATAAGAGGCACTAGGATGCTTGAAGGGTAAGTGAACTGGGAGAATGATTATGGGTTGTGAAGCTGCCTGGATGACAACAGAGATGAAAGAGTGTGGAGGTGAAACATGCCCCTTTTTGGGACCCAGGATGTTGAGATTAGGTCGTGAAGATGGCAGGATCACAGCCTCCAAGGAAGGTCAGGGAGCCACATCTGTGTTATCAGACCTGATCCCTGTTTCTCCTTGGAAGCAACATCCCAAAGCATCTGTAAGACCTAAGCTCAGTAAACTCCCCTGGTAGGAGCCCAGGTCACTTCCTTCTTTTGTGCCTCCCATACATTTGCCTTGTCTGCCCCTGTGCTTGTGATGTGTTCTGCTTTTGGGTTAGTATCACGTGACTGTTCTACCCCTCTCCGTGCCCCAGCCCTAGGGCCTCCTTGCAACCTGTGGCAGCCATTGCTTCTGACTCTGCCTGTCCTTCACTTAGTCATTCTGCTTGGATTCTTCCAAATCTTAGAGATTTCTGTTGAGAACAACAATAGTGAGCCAGATGTAGTTTCATATACCTGTAACCCTAACACTTAGGAGGCTGGGGCAGAAGCTTTTAAGTAAATGCCAGCCTGGGGATAGAGTAAGACCCCACCTTAAACAGAAATCCCCAAAACATAGGAAGGATAGAACCTTAGGAAGGATAGAACCTTGCAATTATCTCAATCCCAACAGCTTGTTTTCTTTCTTTTCTTTTTTTTCCTGAGAGGGTTTCTCTGTATTGTTCTGGAGCCTGTCCTGGAACTCGCTCAGTAGACCAGGCTGGCCTCGAACTCACAGGGATCCACCTGCCTCTGCCTCCTGAGTGCTGGGATTAAAGGTGTGTGCCACCAACGCCCAGCCCCCAACAGCCTGTTAAGGCAACAGAATTTGTTGTGATATTATTTTACTGTGTTGGGCTTGTTGGAAGTAGCTATTTAGAAACTGCCCGTGGAAGAGAACTAGCAGAAGGGCATCTGTCTGTGTGTGTTGTAGACAAATTAAAGTACACTTCTCACCACTCATCCATCTGACCATGTCTTTCCTTACTTCAGCCAGGATTATACCAGATGGCTCAGAAAGTCTTCCTCATTCGACCGTGCACAGACATTCAGTGTTGTAGATAGTCCTGTGGATGAGCTTGCTGCCTCCTGCTGCCTGCTGTCATTCTTTGGTTCCCTGTTCTTGCACACAGGTGGATCCCATGTTTCAGAAGACTGCAGCCTCATTTGATGAGTGCAGCACAGCCGGGGTATTTCTCTCCACCCTTCACTGCCAGGACTATAGAAGCGAGCTGCTTTTCCCTTCTGACATGCAGACTCTCTCCTCGGAAGAACCTCTCGAATTGCCAGACTTAGGTTGTGTAGACATGACAGATTTAAAAGGTGAGTAGAACCGCCCTTTATCAGTGCGTCTAAGTCACTAGAGAAGCTTCTCATAGTCATTGGGGTAGCCTGTCGTGTTTGCTTCTTCTGGAAAGCCAAATTGGGTGATGTTTGGCAGTGCCTGCCATCCCACTCACTTCCCCCCTCTCTGCAGTACAGAGTCTAAACAGTAAGCCATCACTGTGCCTGTGTGCCATGGACCCATGTTCTCAGTGTTTACTGCCAACTCTGGTATTCACAGGCTTGCCTGGAGGGTCAGTGCTTGAGCTGGGACGAAGGGAAGAGGCATCTATCCAGCCAGAGATGCCTTGTTCTTATTTGTTCCCAGCTTACAGGGTCCTGCAAAGGGGATATTGTGAATTATCCCCAAACCCTGTGTCAGTCTAAAACTGCCCTATCCTGTTAGTAGTTTCCTCATACTTGACAAGATTTCAGGATCTCCCCCTCACCCCTCCAACTCTCCCTCTGAGCTACTGACCAGAGATCTTCCAAGATTGCGTAGGGGTCGTGCGGAGGCCATGTGCCGCAGTTCCGCCCCTGTGCATGCTTGTGATCAGTTGTGTGCTGAGTGAAATTAATCTTTTCCCTCTGGCTGACCGTGCCGACATTAGGGCACCCATTCTTGTCTTTTGTTTTTAAAGGGGTCCTGCTATTTACCCAAGCTGGCCTTGTACCTCCTCTTTCTCCCTCCACCTCCTAAGGGCTGGGATTACAAGCATGTACCACTAATCCCAGTTCATTCTTTTTGTTGTTGTTTTGGTTTTTTTTTTTTTTTTTTTTTTTTTTGGAGCAAGGTTTCTCTGTAAAACAGTCCTGGCTGTCCTGGAACTCACTCTGTAGACCAGGCTGGCCTCCTGAGTGCTGGGACTAAAGGTGTGTGCCACCACCGCCTGGCCTTGCAGATGTTTTGCTCAGCATAACTGTGCTGACAGTTTGTTCCTGTGTTTATGCCCTCAGCTAGGGCTGTGATCCTCTGACGTATGTCATCTGTAGCTACTTTAATATGTACCATCACATGACTACTAAGGAACTTGGTGCTTTTAAGAAAAGGCTTGCACATTTCCCAGCTAAAGAGTTCACTTAAGAATCAAATGTCCATGCCTCCGATTTCTCCTTTTCATTAAGCTTAGGAATGGCATTTAGCTTGACTCCACTGTGGGTACACCTGTGTCTGTTTGTATCCCCAAATGGTGTAGCAACAGGAGGTTGACAACCAGCCAACAATTGGCAATCCAGCCTCGACAGGACAGTGAGGTGACTGCCTCTCCCTCTGTGTAAGTGGCAAACTCAGTCGACCCACCTGTCATCTTTTCCATGTCCCCCTAGCACCCTTGCAGCAGTGTGTGGAAGACCGCCAGCTCTGCCCTTCTCTGGCCGGGTTCCAGTTTACTAAATGGGACAGTGAAACACATAACGAGGTGTGGTCAACTTTTGGATTTATAAGGGCTTGGGGCATTTTCCAGTGGCTTGGTGGTTTCAGTTAGTTAGTCCAAGATTAGTTCTGCCCAGTGGGAACCAAAACTGTGGCATCGATTTTATTTATTCAAGAGTACAGAAAATATTTCCTTTGGCACTTTTGTGGGAATTCTCAGCCTAGCTGGGAGGGAGGGGCTGTGAACCCCAGCAGGGCCATCATGTAGTTGTGGATTGTGAGGTCAGTTCCACGTCTTACTTGCTTCCTGAGGGTTACATTTGCTCTTGATCATAGCAGTCACTTGTCTCCAGCTGCTGTCAGGCTTCTTTTGGGGGTCAAGTCCCCTGGCACACTGTTTCCTGAGAAACTGTCATGTTTAAAGCCTTCCTTTGTGTATTTTTAGCAAGGCCCCCTTTAGCCTACTTACTACAACCTCCAACATAAATGGTCTCCATGGAAAACTGTGTTCTCCAAACTTGCAGTTAATGAATGCAGATTCCTGTTTTGTGTTTTGCTAAATGTGCCCAACACAATGCAGCTTCACCCTGCACTGCACAATGTAAACTTCCTTGTGAGGTGCCGGTTCTAGCGGGTGGGGCTGGGGGGTGGGGGGGGAGCAGGAAAAGGAGAAGCTGAAAATGGCTGCTGTCTCGGGATGAGCTGGGGTGGTCCTAAGAGCCCTGTCTTCTCTCTGTAGTCTGTCTCAGCCCTGATGGACAAGTTTAAGAAGAATGATGAGGTATTTGACATCAATGCTGAGGTTGAAGATGATGATGAGGATGTCCCTGATGGGCCCCTGATGGATGACTTTGATGACAATGATGAGCCAGACCCTCCTGCAGCTGGGGATCATGAAGAGTTGGGGAGCTGGAAGGAGCTCTGCCAGGTCCAGAGCAGCCAGTAAGGCCTCCTGTTCTGGTTAGCTGGGCTGGTGTGCCGTATCACATACGTGGGCTGAACCGTGTGGCTGAGGGTCACACCTGGCTTTGCATGTTAGTGATCCACTTCATTATAGAGCTGACGTTGCCCAGGCAGAGCTCATCCTACACCTTGGCTTAAATAGTGAAATATTCCTCTGGCTGACAGAGCCTCTGAGCTGACTGGCAGGAGTGGCCTGTGATGTTAGGGGAAGGTAGAGCAGAGATGGCCCCTAAGAGGGTGCAGGTTGGGAGGAGCAGCCTCAAAGTACAGACATAGTACAGATTGGGTTAGTTCTATGGACTTGGGTAAGGGGCACCTGTCACCCAGATGTGTTTGTTGGGTGACTACAGTTCTGGAAGCCTACAGTGCCTCTGCATAGCACCAGGCCAGGCTGATGGGAAGGGAGACAGGCTCTTCACACTTTGCCTGTACATACCTAACTGCCAAAGGCGGACAGCAGAGAAGCAGAGAGGCTCTGAAGCCATCTTGTTCCATCTGTAATTTTTGTGGAACTTGACATTAGTCTGTGACACAGCCTAGGTCCTTGTCCTTGACAGTATAGGGTCCAACAGACTTGAAATGTGAGGGATTTTGTATTTTAATTTTAAAAATTAATTTTGAAGTATATAGTCTCTTGGGCTTTGGTTTGGTTGGTTTTTTGGTTTGTCCATATTTGTTGTTTTTGAGATTCTATAGAGAAAGCCAGTCTGCTTTTATTATTATTATTATTATTATTATTATTTTCAAGATGGTTTCCTGGAACTCACTTTGTAGACCAGGCTGACCCTACACTCAGAGTTCTGTCTGCCTCTGGCTCTGCCTCCCCAGAGCTGAGATTAAAAGTGTGTGCTGTCCTACCCTGTGCCAGTCCCCTTTTTAAAGCTTTTTTTTTTTTTTGCTTACTCTGTAGAGTGTCATAGGACTCATGGTCAACTCAATGCCAGTGCAAAGCTCCTCTCACGGAGAGACTAAGTTCTCCTCACTCACCACCTTTATCCTCACAGGGTGGCAGAGTTGCACTGGTGTGCTTCCTAGTGCCTCAGCCTGAGGAGAGGGGCTCCCTCATGTCCCAAAGCTGCCAGGCTGCCAGGCCTCTTATGTGTATCATACACAGCACACGAAGCTGGGTGACCTAAAATTACTAAAGGGACTCTCCAAGTGTTTGGGGAACAAACTATGTAAACTGGAATATCCTTTTCCCTCTTAGGAGGAACTAAGGCAGTGCCTGTGGATTCTCAACAGTGAAAGAATGGGAACTAGGATTCTCATGTTTTGTGGCAAAAAACACATGTGTGAAAGGACCCACGTCTGGATTCAGAGAGTTGCATCCAGCTACCTGCTCTGGCATCCTGTGCTTGCTCTTTGAGACTAAATATCATTGTGTAGCCCAGGCTGATCTCAAACTCAAGATCCTCCTGCCTCATCCTCCCTAGTTCAGGGGTTATAGGCATCTGCCACCATTCCCAGGCCAGCCAGAGCTACATAAGGAGACCCTGTCTAAAACAAACAAAGAATCCTTGACTTTTGATTAGTATTTACAGAGCACTTTGGAACAGCCAACATATTTGTATAGTTACACTTTGTGAGAAAATTAGGCAAAAACTCTCAACAAGTAAAAACTTGATGATTTTTTTGTTTTGTTTTGAGACAGGGTTTCTCTGTGGGTTTGGAGGCTGTCCTGGAACTAGCTCTTGTAGACCAGGCTGGTCTCAAACTCACAGAGATCCGCCTGCCTCTGCCTCCTGAGTGCTGGGGTTAAAGGCCTGTGCCACCACCTCCCGGCTGGTGATTTCTTAATGAAGGGTTTGCTTGGACTTAGAAAGGTTGCTTCTGGGACTAGAGAGTCCACATGGTGGTTCACAACACTGTAACTCCAGTTCCAGGGGATCCATGTCCCCTTCTGGCTTCTGGAGGCACTAGGTATGCATGTGATGCACATACATTGATACAGGCAAAACACCCATTTTATAAAATAAAATATAAAAATACTGAAAAAGAAGGAAGTGACCCTTTGTGGTAGAGGAGGTGGGGTAGCATCTCTAGTAACACCAACTTCTTTATATGTAAATGCATGGTTTATGTTCTGTGCCGTATACATGAACAGTTGGTTTTGTTGTGTTACAGGGAAGAAATTGTTTCCCTCAGGGACAGAGACATCCAAACCATGTGCTCCTTTTTATCCATGAAACCTGGAGAATACTCCTATTTCAGTCCCCGGACCATGAAGATGTGGGCTGGCCCAGATCACTGGTTCTTTCGGCCTCGACCCAAGCGTAAGTACTTGTGGATGGGACTGTAAGACAATGCCATGCAGCACATACTGCCTGCCAGTCTTCAGTCAGCAGGGAAAAGAGACACTGCTGATCTCTGTCCTTCTCATCTTCTGAGGAGGTGCTGAAGCAGAGGGGCTGAGCCAGCCTCCTGGCTGCGCAGTGGTCAGCCACAGGAGGGTCAGTTAATGTTGAGTGGCAAGAGTAAGCCTCTGAGTCTGGGGGACAGGCCTCATGACCTCACTCTGCTTCCTAGTACCCGTACGACTTCAGTTGTGTAAGTGGCACAGGGGAAGTCCCCTATAGTCTTCCAGGCTCCGTAAGGAAAAGTGGAGTATACACTGACGCCTGTGTCTAACATAGCACACATGCTGCACTTAGCTGGACCCGGGATATGTGATTTTACCGTATTCCACCACTGTAGTGATGCTCAGCCACACATGCAGTCTTGTGCTTGACAAGGCCTTTAGTGGATGTGAGATGAGAATAATGTTGGCACAGAGGTGAATAATGTTATAAACTGTCTTTACTTCTGCAGAAGATACTGCCTCCCACGTGGAGAACAAAAAGAAGAGTTCAAAGAAAGACTTTGAAATTAATTTTGATGATGATATTGATTTTGATGCATATTTTCGGAAAACAAAGGTTTGTGCCAGACATTAGTGCCTTCTGAGATTACTCTGCTCTCCTCTTGCCCTTTCTGACAGGGTTTTCTTTTCCTTCCTTCCTTCCTTCCTTCCTTCCTTCCTTCCTTTCTTTCTTTCTTTCTTTCTTTCTTTTTTTAAGACAGGGTTTCTCTGTAGGTTTGGAGTCTGTCCTGGAACCGTCTTTGAAGACCAGTCTAGCCTCAAACTCAGAGATCCACCTGCCTCTGCCTCCCGGGAGTGCTGGGATTAAAGGTGTGTGCCGCCACCACCACACAGCAAAACTCATCGGCTGACGGACACCTTGGTGTCCATTGGATCGGCGCCGAAGTGCCTGACAGGGTTTTCAAAAACCACTGTACAGCCTGGTGCAACATCCCGCCTTTAATCCCAGCACTCGGGAGGCAGAGGTTCTCTGAGTTCCAGGCTAGCTGGGGCTACATAGAGAGTCTCCATAACAAAGAAATAAGTGGAAAGTTACGGTGTATTTAATTTTTGTTTTCTAGAGATAGGGTCTCCTGTGGCACAGGCTGCCCTTAAATTTGCTATATAGCTGAGGCTGGTGTTAAACCTCTGGTCCTCCTGCCTTTATCCCCCAGATGTGCCCCGGTACCCAGCTATAACTTTAACTGATAAACACGTACTCTTTTCTCCCTCATCCCTAAGGGACCACTGAGAAATAGTCCCAAAGCCAGTGCCAGGGACAGGCAAGCTCAGCAAGTGAGACAGAGTGACACCGTGTTGTCTAGTCTCATGCCCTTTACAGCCAGGCTAATCATGAACTCATTACAGGATACCTGCCTCAGCCCCCTGAGTGCTGCGATTACAGGCATCTGCTCTCATGCCCAGCACAGTCACTCATCATAGTGACCAGAGAATTGGAAATAGTAGAGTAATGCCAACCCTTCCTAATCACCTTTAAAATGGTATATATCATTGTTATTAAGAAGGCTTTTTGGAGCCCATTCCCTATGGAGGGATACCTTGCTCAGCCTAGATAGATACAGGGGGGAGGGCCTCTGTACTGTCCCAAATGATGTGACAGACTTTGATGATCCACCATGGGAGGCCTCACCCTCTCTGAGGAGTGGATGAGGGGTGGGATGGGGGGGTTGGTGGGAGGATGGCAGAGAGAGGGAACTGGGATTGGCATGTAAAATAAGATTGTTTTTAATTTAAATAAAAAAATGTCCTTTTTTTTTATGAATAGGCTGCCACCACTCTGACCAAGTTCACTTTGGAGAACCAGAATTGGAAAGTCACCACTCTTCCCACAGATTTCCACTATGAAACAGATGCTCTCGTCCAGCTCCACCTCAAACCAGGCATAAGGGTAGGATGATGCCTCCCTTCCTTTAAGCTGTTGCCCATTGATGACCTGTGTGGATCAGGTGGCTTTTAGTGTCACTGCTGGGCAGCAGCTAGGAGGAGAGTAGGAGGAGAGGAGAGAGTCAAGGAGAATCACAGGAGGGCAGGTGGGTGGGTGGAGCGAGAGGACAGACAGAGACTGGAGGAGAGCCGTCACTTTGGAAGGCTCTGCCGTTGGTTACACCCAGCTTCGGTTGTCCCACTTTGGCAGGGTCAGCTGCAGGAGTAGTTTATAGTTTCCTCATTATTTTGTCTGTTCCTCTACAAGAGCTGGAGTTCTTTTTGTCTCTTTGTGGATCTAGGGATTGAATTTCCCAAGGAGCGTGTCTTCGCCAGGGTTTTTACCACTGCAACAAAACACTAGACCAAAAAGCAAGTTGGGAAGGAAAGAGTTTATTCAGTTTTCACACCCACAGAAGTGTCCATCACTCAAGGATGTCTGGACAGGAACTTCAAGCAGGGCAGGATCCTGGAGGCAGGAGCTGATGCAGAGACCATAAAGTAGTGCTGCTTACTTGTTTACTTCCCCTGGCTTGCTCAGCCTGCTTTCTTGTAGACCCCAGGACCAGTAGCCCAGGGATAGAACCGCCCATAATGGGCTGGGCCCTCCCTCATTGATCACCAATTGAGAAAATGCCTTACAGCTGGAACTCATGGAGGCGTTTCCTCAACTGAGACTTCTCTCTTTCTGATGACTCTAGCTTGTGTCAAGTTGGCACACAAAACCAGCCAGTATAGAACATTTTCTAGCTTTTATTTGTTTTCTTTTGAGAGTGTTCACTTTGTAGCTCATGCTGGCCTCGAACTCGATTCATATTCCTAACTTGCCTCAACTTGGGATCCTCATGCTTCATCACCAGGGTTCCAGTTGTGCACCATTACGTTCTGTCAACACATAATTTTAGTGATAGCCATATATTTTCCTGAATTCACCAATATGCTACACTCTACTTACACAGACTGGCATGTTTTCTTTCTGACCAATGTAATTAACAGAAATGTTTTGCCGAGCATGGAAGCATGGGAGACATGCTGCAGCAGCACTGAGCTGCAGCTGTGGCTCCAGCAGGGACTTGTTGTGCTCAAGGCATAAACAGACTGATACAGAATGGCAGAGCAAGGCTGAGGCACAGTTACACAGCCGAAGCCTCTTGGGTAGTCACCCTCCCTGTAACCATTTTTTTTTTGGGGGGGGGTTCGAGACAGGGTTTCTCTGTGTAGCTTTGGAGCCTATCCTGGCACTCTCTTTGGAGACCAGGCTGGCCTCCAACTCACAGAGATCTGACTGCCTCTGCCTCCCAAGTGCTGGGATTAAAGGCGTGCGCCACCAGCACCCGGCTCCCTGTAGCCCTTATTATGAACTTTTCAGTAGTATAGCGGTGAAGGAGAATAAAGCCATTGTACTGTAGGGCCTGACTTTGGTGGTTTGATTTCCTTCCTTCCTTCCTTCCTTCCTTCCTTCCTTCCTTCCTTCCTTCCTTCCTTCCCTCCCTCCCTCTCTCCCTCCCTCCCTCCCTCCCTCCCTTTCTTCCTTTTTTATTTTTTAAAGACACTTTCTCTAGGTAGCCTCAGCTCTCCTGGAACTAGCTCTTGTAGACCAGACTGGCTTCGAACTCACAGAGATCTGCCTGCCTCTGCCTCCTTAGTGCTGGGATTAAAGGCATGTGTTTTTCTTGGTTTTTTTTTGTTTGTTTACTTTGTTTGTTTGTTTTCAGGGTGTAGTTCAGGCTAGCCTGAAACTCACTCTATGTAGCCTAGGCTCTCCACCTCCCAAGTGCTAGGATGAGCCACCATGCCTGTCTCATAATTGTTCCCTATAGAAGAAAGAACTCTGGTTCTTCTTGTATTCAGAATCACAGTCTCCATGAGAGGCCAGCAGTGGAAAGCTGGAGATCCTTTTTTCTTCAGCACAGCTCCACTGTGAAAAGGACACTGGAAGTTTGCAGGGGCAAGCTAGCACATACTCAGAGCAGGGTGTTCCAGTGGAGAAGAACTTCCAATATCATATGAGAAACAGTGGGAAAATGTGGGGCATTTCTTAACTCACTAAATATTAGATACTATTTTTGAATTTGTGTTATGAAAATACTGTTTTATAAAGGGCTGATTTTGAAGTATAGAATAGTCAAGATAGTGTTGGAAGCTGAATCCATCTCCAGCCGTTCCCCTTAACTCAAAGACATATATCCCAAGTACAGACCACTACTGTAAGAGCTGCAGATGTTTGAGGGCTGTGGTTACCGAGCCCTTCCAGAGGGAGGCACTGTTCTGTGAGGCTATGGAAGATTCAATGGAGATTCTTGGGTAATTAGGAGAAGGAGCCGGATGCTTTTGGATTGCTGTGTAGTGAGTGAGCATCTGCAGTGGGATAATCCTCTGGCACCCTGTGAAGATTTGTCTCTCAAATTGGTTTTATAAACTACTGATTGGTCAGTAGCCAGACAGGAAGTATGGGCGGGGCGACCAAACTAAGGATGCAAGGATGAAGAAGGGCAAAGTAAAAGTGGTGAGGAGATGCGGAGAAGCAAGATGGGTATGCCAAACTGAGAAAAGGTATCAAGCCACGTGGCAAAGTGTAGATAAGAAATATGGGTTAATTTTAGTGTAAGAGTTAGCTAGTAACAAGCATTTAAATTAATATTAAGCCGCTGTGTTGGCTATTTGAGAAGTCAGTTTTCTCCTCCTATCACTTTGGACCTGGATATTGAACTTAGGTTGCCAGGCTTGGTAGCAAGCACCTTTACCCACCGTCCTCCTGATTCCACTTTTTCTTTTCTGAGACAGTCTGGCTGCACTCTGTGATCACCAATTAGCTAAACTGGCTGGCCAGCAGAATTCTAGGGATCCATTGCTCTTTTTTCCTGAACTAGGTAGGGTTGGACACTTAGGCCCTATGCTTGCAAGGCCGGCACTGTACAGAGTCCTCCCCAGCCCTGGTAGACTGCCTTTGCAATAACGAAATGAGTTCTTAGCAGGATTGTTCAAGTACAAGTTGAATTTCTTTCAGCAAGGTGGCCAACCTTTGCTTTTAAATAAAATTGCAGATCAGAGGAGGAAGTGTTTTGGTTTTGAGGGTGTGTAGAGGCCCTGTACCTTATGTTGAACTGTCCTATGGAGACTAAGGTAGACTATCTAGCCTGTTAAGAGTCTTGCTCTAGGGTCATGTCATTCTAGACTATGCTAGAAACTGAGCGTAGGAAACAAGTTTTATATCCACCAACTTTGTCCAGTAGCTGTTTTTCTAGAAAATTCTTTTTGTATCTCTACCTCCCCCCTCCTTTATTCTAGTTACTTAAGATGGGCCAGGACCAGAAGGCAAAGACTGAGCACTATGAGGAAATTGAAGACTATGATTACAACAATCCTAATGATACCTCCAACTTTTGTCCTGGACTTCAGGTAAGGGGAGAAGAGCTCTTGCCTTTTCCAAATGGAGGGGTGGTCTCTTTCCTGGTTTCCACAGTCCCTTCTGAATGCAAACAGCTATAGGAGTCCTCAGTCTACTAGGCCTTTTCTGGGTGCACAATCAGTCTCCATATAGACCACTGAACAGTTCTGAGAAATGAGCTCAGTGTGGCCACTTTACTTATACTCTGGGTTCAGGAAGCAGTGGGCACCTCTGCTAATGAGTTGACATGTGGATGGGGTCTTTGGCCTGCACAACACAGTGCTAATCTTGGCTGTTGTGGGATTTCAAAGGACTAGTACTACACTCGTGTTCTTAGGAGCTAATGTTTTGGATATAAGACAAAACACATAGACATGTGAAGGTGGTATGGTCTAGTGGGCCAAGAACAATCTGGAAGTATTTATCAGGAGGACTTGTATAGGTCACTCCTTACCTTCATACCTTGGTTGGTTCTAAATCATTTGTTTCTCATTGTGAGTCCACTGAAGAAACAGCCAATAGAAGTAATGGGAGGAAGACAGAAGCCTCTGACCCTGCATGCGGGGAGGGGAAGGAAACGGACAGTCACTTGGTCAGTTTCCTTCCTTTCTTCGGGGAGAGACAGACTGTTGTGTGTTTTTGTTGTTGTTGTTGTTTTTTGTTTTTTTAAGGTTTTATTTATTTATTATGTCTTCTGCCTGCATGCCAGCAGAGGGCACCAGATCTCATTCAAGGTGGTTGTGAGCCACCATGTGGTTGCTGGGAATTGAACTCAGGACCTCTGGAAGAACAGTCAGTGCTCTTAAACACTGAGCCATCTCTCCAGCCCTAGACTGTTGTGTTTTAATGAAAATCTAGTCTTTTGACTTCTTGGCTGATGCTTCTCCAATTTCAGTGCCTATAAGAATCAGCCTGGGGGGCTGGAAAGATGGCTTAGTGGTTAAGAGCAGTGGCTGCTCTTCCAAAGGACCCAGGTTCTATTCCCAGCACCCACATGGCAGCTCACACCTGTCTGTAACTCCAGTACCAGCGGATCTGGTATCCTTACACCAATGCACATAAATAAAGTTAAATAAAGTATTAAAAAAAAAAAAGAATCAGCTTGTTCAGAGTTCTACCTGCTGCCTATCTTATGACTCTGATCTGTTCACTCTGGGCTTGGTTCTGAGAATGACTTTGTGTTGGCTGGGACTGTAGACTCGCATGAATGAAACTGTGGGATTGATCCCTGACACCATATAAACCAGGTGTCTTAGAGTTCTATTGCTGTGAAGGTATACCATGACCACGGTAACTTTATAGTATTTTATTTTTATCATTTTTATTTTATGTACACTGGAGTTTTGTCTGCATATATGCCTGTATGGGGGTGTTGGATCCCCTGGAACAGGAGTTAAAGACAATTGTGAGCTGCCATGTGGGTGCTGGGAATTGAAGCTCTGGCTCTCTGTAAGAGCAGCTAGTGCTCATAACTGCTGAGCCATTTCTACAGCCTGACTACAGTAACTCTTATAAAGGAAAACATTTAATTGGGGCTGGTTTAAAGTGCAGAGGTTTAGCATGGTGACACAGGAAGATATGATGCTGGAGAAATAGCTGAGAGTTATAATCTGGATTTCAGGCAGCAGGAAGAAAGACAGAAACAGACACTGGTTGCTTAAGCTGAAAACCTCAAAGCCCCCCCCCCCCCAGTGACACACTTGCTCCAACAAGGCCACACCTCCTCCAAACAGGTCACATCTCCTAATCCTTTCAAATAGTGCTGCTCCCTATGAGCCTGTGGGGACCATTTTCATCCAAACCATCATACCAGGGCACACCCTGTAATCCCAGTACTCAGGAGGTGGAGGAAGGAGGATCAGAAGTTCAAGCCATCCTTGGCTACAAGGCAAGTTTAAGGTCATCTTGGGATGCATGAGTGTCCTGTGTCCAAAATATATAAGAACGTGACTCCTGCTACCAAATTAGTGTCCAGGATCTCCTGTGCTGCTTTTGTATACTAGGGATGGAACTCAGTACCTCACATGGAGTGTGTGTGCTCTGCTGCTGAGCTATTTGCCCAGCCCCTGTTTTGTAGCTTAGTAGCGCTTGGCTACTAAGCAAAGGTGACAGTGGTCTCTGTGGTCACTGCTTTCTTTGAGCTCATGCTTCAGAAGTCTCAGGCTGATGACACATCCTGCTGTCTCGGGTAGGTTGACATGAAGCAGGAAGAAGTGAAGTGAGCAGCCCACCTTGTGGGCCTCACCTGGTGGGTTCTCAGGTGGTCTCTGCTGCTCTGTGTACATGGACTCTTTCTGGTGGTTTCTAAGCTCCATTGACAGCTTGTGCCAAACTTGAGTTGTTTCCTTGCCCAGGCTGCTGACAGTGATGATGAAGAGTCAGACTTATTTTCGGGACCAATTGGGACCTTTGACCTCGATTCTGATCCTTACTGTATGCCAAAGACAGCACAGGAGAATGGTCAAACATCTTCTGAAAACCAAGGAGTAGACATCACAACTTACAGAGAGTCGAACTTGGTGGCTGAGCCTCAGAAGGTAAGGAAGAGGCAGCAAGGAATCTCCTGGTTCCTGGAAATCTGTTTAATGCCTCTCAGATAGATGAGAGTCTGTCAGCCTGCCCTCCGCCTCTTTTCCTTTTCCATCTTAATCTCTTGCTCTCCAGGCAGCTGAGTTTTAGACAGGGTTGAGCTGATTCATGGTACCAACTAGTTAGGTCATGTAGCACTGACATCTTTCCAAATACCTTATTTTGTTAATTTTTCTTTACTTTTGCTGTGTTGAGAATCAAGCCCAGGCCATAAGTAGGGGTGGATTGATCACTCCAACAAAGTATATGAGTGAAGGCTGCAGCAGTGAGCATATCTTTACATGTTTCTTCACGAGCTTAGCTGTGTGTCCCCTAAAGGCCTTGGCCAGATACAGCTCATTTTATGTTAAACATCTATATGTCCTATACCAAGTGCCAGACTTGGTCCTACCTATATTTGATCTACTCGTCTCTTTTTCACTGGAATTCTTGGTCTTTTTTTTTTTTTTAAGATTTATTTATTTATTATGTACTCAGTGTTCTGCTTGCATATATGTCTGCACACCAGATCTCATTATGGATGGTTGTGAGCCACCATGTGGTTGCTGGAAATTGAACTCAGGATCTCTGGAAGAGCAGCCAGTGCTCTTAAACCTCTGAGCCATCTCTGCAACCTGGAATTCTTAGCCTTGAAGTAAATTACCTCTGATTCAAAAAAACAACAAAAAAACCATTAGGATCTGGGGATGTAGCTTTATTGGTAGAGTATTTCCCAGCATATGTGAAGACCTAATTTCAATCCCCATACTGGCTCTTTAAATTCTGGCTCATTAAAATTGGCCATCGAAGTACACACTTATAATTCTAGCACACAGCTTGGAGGCAAGTGTATCAGAAGTTCAAGATCTACATAGTAAGCTCAGGCCAGCCTGGACTTTTTTTTTTGTGTGTGTGTGTGTGTGTGTGTGTGTGTGTGTGTGTGTGTGACTCTGAGCTGTGTATAATTTCATAGTTGAAACTGGATTTTTGTTTTGTTTTGTTTTTTGTTTTGAGATGGTCTTACTTTGTAGCTCTTGCTATCCTAGAACTCACAGAGATCCAGTTGCCTCTAGGATCAAAGGTGTGTGCCATTATGCTTGGCCTGGATTCCTTCTTGATTTCCAACATTTTCATTCCAGACTTTTGTTTTTTTTTTTTTTTTATAGTAAATTGATAGTGAATGTTTTTCTGCCTAATTTTACTTTGTTACTCTTATTTCAGGTGAATAAAATAGAAATTCATTATGCCAAGACTGCCAAAAAGATGGACATGAAGAAGCTGAAGCAGAACATGTGGAGTCTGCTGACAGAGTTTTCTAGACAGGAGACTGACACAGAGGTAGGTGACAGCACTCGGGTTCTGTAGGTCCCCGTGTGTAGAAGGGAGAGCTGATGTTTACAGTTCATGATCCCTCAGTGTTGTCCATGGCCCCAAAGCAGAGAGATGTAGTCAAAGTTTAAGAAAGACATCATGGCCGGGCATTGGTGGCGCACACCTTTAATCCCAGCACTTGGGAGGAGAGGCAGGTGGATCTCTGTGAGTTCGAGACCAGCTTGGTCTACAAGAGCTAGTTCCAGGACAGCCTCCAAAGCCACAGAGAAACCCTGTCTCGAAAAAAAACAAAAAAAACAAAAAACAAAAAAAAAGACATCATGCTTCTATGAAATTGTTCCAGCAGAGGAGTGGGCAGGTCACATGAAAGTGGTACGCATGGCAAGCTTGTGCCTTGGTCATTGTTTTCCCTTACTGGGGAAGAAAATGTGCAGTAGAAGCTTTTCATGCTGCCTTAGCAACTGAATGTTTTCCAGTATTGACGAGCACTTGGAGTTCTTACTCAGTAGCAACTTAAGTTGGAAACATGACCTTTTGCAGAGTAATCTGTGACTACCTTACAGGTGTCGGAAAGTGTTTAAGCTTTGAGCTGATGTTCTGATTTGGAATGTTTGTTCTCAACAAGAGCACTGGAAAAATAATCACGTTGCCAGATTCTTTCTCCTGAGAGTAAGGCGAACCCTGAGTGTCTGACTGTTCAGATCCAGTCCGCTCTACAAACTCCACATACATATTCTACTGGCTGAGCAGTGAATTGCATAGTTATTGAGGACTCTTAAGCTGTGTGGTCTTGGATATATCAGGAAAAGCCTCACCCCATGTGTTAGTGTGTGTGCTGTAACCAACAGCAGAGACACTCGCCTCAAACGAAAGGCATGCATACTGTCTCAGTTGCCTGCAGTGGGTTGCTTTGGTCTTGTAGTACTTTACAGAAGCACCAAGAAGGGTCGAATCACTTGTACAGTGGCTAGAATGTGAAAGAAAGAATAAGGGCATAGGTCCACTATCCATAGCCACGCCTCCGTGACCGCATTACCTCCTTTTAAAATTCTAGCACCTCAGCCAGGCGTGGTGGGCCTCTGTAAGTTCCAGGCCAGCCTGGTCTAACATAGTTCCAGGCCTGCCTGGCCTACATAGAGAGACCCTGTCTCAAAGAAACAACAAAAACAAGACAAAAATCCCAGCACCTCTTAAGAGTTTGGGGACCAAGGGGCTGGAGAGATGGCTCAGAGGTTAAGAACACTGACTGCTCTTCCAGAGGTCCTGAGTTCAATTCCCAGCAACCACATGGTGGCTCACAACCATCTGTTATGAGATCTGGTGCCCTCTTCTGGTGTGCAGATATACATGGAAGCAGAATGTTGTATAAATAATAAATAAAATCTTTAAAAAAAAAAAGTTTGGGAACCAAACTAAAACATCTCCTTAGGTCTTCCAGAAATAAGTAAGAGTTTATCCTTGCTTCATTCGGTTCACTTTTCTTTATTGGCTATAGAGTTGTACAAGTTTCTGTTGTAAGCGTAAGTGTTCAATCCATAAATATGCTTTTTTGGTTAGGTAAACCACAGTGTCAATGGAAAAGAAGGGGCCCCTGAGCAAGTGGCTGATGAGAAGATGCTCAGTGGGCTCACGAAGGACCTGCAGAAGAGGTGTGTGCTGACAGACAGGGCTGGGGGTGCACATCTCTTCCTGGTCCTGGTCAACTTCTTGGTGGGACTTTTAGCGCAGCAGGCCTCCTGCCCATGACCCACTCAGTGCTTCCGCCTTTCTTTCCAGGCTGCCCCCGCTCATGGCTCAGAACCTCTCCATACCCCTGGCTTTTGCCTGTCTCCTGCATTTAGCCAATGAAAAGGTAGGTCATTTGAGTAAGTACATGAGTGTTTGATTCTACCTTTTCCTGCCTGCTCACTGGATCTTTTATAACAGATTTTCCAGGAGTCACCCCCAGTGGGTGAGATCCCATAATCCTATTCACAGGGCCTGAGTTTCCTGGCACCCATACCGGGCAATACACAACTCTTGTTAACTCCAGCTCAGGAGCTTCTGAAACATTGGCCTTACACCACACACACACACACACACACACACACACACACACACACACACACACACACACACACACACACACACACACACACACACACACACACACACACACACACGCAGGCATGCACATGCACACGTACACACGCACAAATAAAATAAAAAATCGCTGGGCAGTGGTGGTGCATGCCTTTAATCCCAGCACTCAGGAGGTGGAAGCAGGTAGATTTCTGTGAGTTTGAGGCCAGCCTGGTCTACAAAGCGAGTTCCAGGATAGCCTATTACACAGAGAAACCCTGTCTTTCTTTTTTTTTTTTTTCCCAGACAGGGTTTCTCTGTGTAGCTTTGGAGCCTATCCTGGCACTCGCTCTGGAGACCAGGCTGGCCTCGAACTCACAGAGATCTGCCTGCCTCTGCCTCCCGAGTGCTGGGATTAAAGGCGTGCACCACCAATGCCTGGCTGAAACCCTGTCTTGAAAAACCAAAAAATTTTTTTTTCTCTGTGTAGCTCTGGTTATCCTGGAACTCACTCTCGATCAGGTTGGCTATGAACTTAGAGATCGGCCTTCCACCCCCCCACCCCCCTCCCCAGTGTTGGGATCAAAGGCCTGCGTTCTCAACACCCAGCTTAAAAAAAAAAGAAAAAGCTTATGGGGGCAAGGGTGGTGGGCACGGATGACCTGTCTGTGGTTTAGGGATAAGGGATATGGTAGTGGAAGTGTTTCTGTGGGATTCCTGATACAAACATTAGATGCCAAGAATCTGAAGAAAGGCTGAAAACCTAACTGGGTAACTAACTGTGTGGGTTCTGTTATCATCTTAACTAGAGGTCAGTGGGCCCTGGCTGTAAGTCCCATTTGGAGTAGGAGTGTGGTTCACTCAGGTCCCCAGCTCTGGCAGCTCTGTTCCCCTCCCCTAGTGATAAGGCAGGCTTTAGAGACCTCAGAGGCCTTGTTATCTGAAGAATGCCACATGGTCACAGCTCATGCCCTATCAGGCTGAACATGGGACTGGACTTAGACCATTTTGACATAAGATCAGAGTTCTGTGATGACTCAGAGCTTAGCTCCCCCAAGGGAAGCATTCCCCAACACTCCATCCCACACCTTCATCTTCCTGCTTACTCTCATTTTTATTTTATATGCATTGGTGTCTGCATGGATGTCTGTGTGAGGGTGTCAGATCCCTGGAACTACAGTTAACAGACAGAGCTGTGAGCTGCTGGTGCTCCTAACCACTGAGCCATCTCTCCAGCCCCCTGTTCTTACTCTTAGTCACTCCTATGTGGACCATGTCTGTCTAGTTACCACCCCCTTCCCCCTCAGATGCACTGCGTGGTTAGGGCTTTAGGACTCAGGGATAAACGTTCCTGCTTTCTTTTGCCACTATAGCCAGAAGCAAAAACTGACTGGTCAAACTGGAAGCACCCCACCCCCACCACACTCCACCCCGCTAGAGATCAGACTTCAGGCTTTACATATGTTAGGCCAGTGCTCTCCCACTGAAGCCCCCATGCTCTTGTAGCTTATAGAACCTGAGCTAAGATACCAGGCAGGGACAATAGGGAAGACAGTGGGCAGATGGCTAAGTACCAGCACATCTCCCCACTGCACCTTTGAGGCGAGGGTGGGGGGGTGGGAGCAGGGAGAAGACAAGGAAGGGAAACAGCTGCCTGAGGTGAAGATGAAACAGAGTTGATGTGGAAGGGCAGCTGTCACAGTTGCAACAGTTGGGGGATGGGTTATGGACTTGTGGAGGAGGCCAGACAGGTTAGTCATGTGTGTCAAGGCTCTTGGTGGCCTCCCCTTCTGCATCTCTTAGCTTCCTTGGGGCAGATGGCCTGGCTCTTTAGCTTCTGTGGGAGTCATCACCACCACCTGGTGAGAAGCAGCTTTGTACAAACTATTTTTGCCATGAGATGATTTTCCTTATAGTGATGAACAGACCTCATTGTCTGTAGTCACCTTGTCTCCTCAACTAAAATTTATCTCAGGGTTTTGTTCTCAGTTTATCAGAGCCTGTGTGTTTCTTATCTTCCCTCAGAATCTGAAGCTAGAAGGCACAGAGGATCTTTCTGATGTTCTTGTGATGCAAGGAGACTGAGGCCACTCGAGATGGCTGCAGTGGGAGACCCACAGTGTTCCAGCGGCGGCGGAGAGATGCTGGTTGTGGTGTGGCTCTGGCCAACTGCCACAGTGCTGTTGCTCTCCTCCAACTGCCACCTCAGTCTGGATGCCACACTCTGAAGTACCGTGCTGACGGAACTTTCCACATGGGTAACCATCCACCTAGGAGAGGGGAGCTTATTGGTCTGGAGTATAAAGTCAGTCTGTTCTTTATATCCATGTGCTTCTGGTCACTAGAATCTACTTTCCATTCTGTAGTGTTGTAGAGAATAGTTTCTCAGTAGCTTCTTACTGTCTTTAAAGAGTTCTCTGGTCCATGTACATAACATTCATCATTTGTAAACTTAATTGTATAATACTCAAAAATAAAACCATTCTGGTACAATATCTGAGTGCCCAGTAGACATTCAGTATTAGCGTCACATCTGGTTACTCCCCTCAGTTATCCAGGGTGCCATGTCCATCAAGGCAGGGGATACATAAGAGCAAGAGCAAGAGCCAGATTGCCTGTTTGGAGATCAGGTCTGTGTATGAGCACCTATGGATTCTGTGGGCGGGGTGGCAGTAGTAAAGATGATACATAAGTGTTCTCTTGCCCTGTTTTGCCTCAGGCCCGCTGTGAGGCACACAGGAGGGGGCTGGCTGTCTCAGGATGGGCCTTGGTGGCATCCTTGATGCTGTGCTGCTGTCGTCACAGGCTGGACAGTGATAGGATAGATATACAAATCAAACATTCACTGATAATAAATTTCCAATAACATAATGAGACAAAGACTTCTTAATTCTAAGTGCTCATTAAGGCCTGGCTGCACACCTCTTGATGACCCAGAGTATAGTCTGGGATTAAGATGCCTTCTCTCCCCATGTGGCCCTCTTTCAACACATGGGTGTCCAGTCTCTCAGTGGGAGACCCACAGTGTTCCAGCGGCGGCGGAGAGATGCTGGTTGTGGTGTGGCTCTGGCCAACTGCCACAGTGCTGTTGCTCTCCTCCAACTGCCACCTCAGTCTGGATGCCACACTCTGAAGCACCGTGCTGATGGAACTTTCCACATGGGTAACCATCCACCTAGGAAGGCGCTGCCTTCCTGAGATGGTATCAGCATTCATGCAGGACCTGAACTATGTCTCAGCATCACTCCTGACTCCTCTAGTTGTCACTATCTCTCCAGTCCCACAGTCACCACCAAGTCCTGATGCATGTCACCTGTCCTGGATTACAGCAGACTCCCTCCTGTCTTCTATCTCCACACTTCATGACAGCCACTGTCTTAAAACATAACTCTACCCGTTTCTGCCTACAATATCTGTGTCCTCAGTTTGAAGGAGAAAGTCTATACTCTATCTGGGTTGAGAAGGTCCTGTGGAGCTGGGCCCCACCTGTCCAGTCCCAACTTCCTGTGGCTGCAGAATAGATATCAGCCACAAAGGCTGGCTCCCACCTCTGCCTGTCAGGATGCCTTCCCTATACCAGTTCTGCATGGTCCCTGTCTTAGTTACTGTTTTGTGGCTGTGAAGACACTATGAACAAGGCAAGTTATTTTGTTTTTGAGACAGGGGCTGTCTCAAAAACTGGACAGTAGCCCAGGCTGTCATACAATTCTATGTAGACCAGGTTGGCCTAAAACTCAGAGATCCACATGCCTTTGCCAACCTAGTGCTGAGACTAAAAGACGTGTGCCACTATTCCTGGCTTAAGTAAAGCAACTTATAAAAGAAAGCATTTAATTGGGGCTTGTTTACCGTTTCAGAGGGTTATTAGTCTGTGGCTATAATGGCAGGAGCATGGCGGCAGACATGGTGCTGGAGCAGTAGCTGAGAGCTTACATCTTGATCAGAAAGTTGGGGGCAGAGAGACACAGACTGGATCTGGAGTGGACTTTTGAAACCTTAAAGTTCATACCCAGTGACACCTTCAACACGACCATACTTCCTAGTTCTTCCCAAAACAGTGTGGCCGTCTGTGGAGCAAGCATTCAAATATATGACCTTATTGGGGCGGGGAGGGTCATTCTCATTCAAACCACCACATTCTATTCCTTGGCCCCCAATAGGCTTGTAGCCTATTGGACAATGCAAAATGCATTCAGTCCAATTTCAAAAGTTCCCATAGTCTGTAACAGTCTCAACACTGTTTAAAAGTCTCTTCTGAGATTCAAGGCAGTATCTTAATCGCAATACCCACTAAAATAAAAAGTTACGTAATTCCAATGTACAATGGCACACTGCCATTCTGAAAAGCAGGAAAGAAGGCATAGTGAGGAAATACCGGACCCAGAGCAAGACAGAAACCCAGCAGGGCAAACCCCAAATTCTGCATCTCCATGTCTGATGTCAGAGGGCTTAGATGGCTCCTCAGATTCCATTCCTTCCAGCTTTGCTGACTAACACACTTCTTTCTCTTGGGCTGCCTCCACTCCATCTACAGCTCTCCTTGGCGGGTATTCTATGGCTCTGGCATCGCCAACATCTTGGGGTCTCCAAGGCGATACAGCTTCAAGAAATGGCCTCTCTGGGCTGCCATGCAGTGACTCCACTGCCACGCGCCCGGCTTCACCAGCTTTCTTTAACAATGGAAGAAGAATCCATAACCCTTTAACTGCTGTATCCTTGACTAAGGCAGGACCATGTTGTTGAAGCTGCCAAGTTCTGCTTCCTGCTTAGGATGGAGGCTGCAGCTTTCCTTACATAAGCAGATGCTTTCCTGTGTTGAATAAGCTTTCCTTTAGGAGTTTCCTCAGCCCCCCCCCCTTTTTTTGGCTGGGTAGGGTGTTGCACAGAGGGCACCACTCTATTCCATTTCACATCAGACTTTTTGTTTAAACTTCTCATCTCTCTGAGCACAGGACTTGACACTGTATTTCCTGGAGCTCTTTTTCTCAAGTTGTACATTTTGGCCAGGAGTTGGTGGCACACACCTTTAATCCCAGCACTGGGGAGGCAGAGTTCAAGGCTAGCCTAGTCTACAGAATGAGTTCCAGGACAGTTAGAGCTACACAAGAAATCCTGTCTCAACAACAACAACAACAACAACAAAAATTGCACATTTTCTTTTGTATCCATGTCTGACAGGTACAGGAAGAGGACTATTCAGAAAGAGTAGGACCATGGTAGACTAACAGGCAGGTGAAAAGGTGAGCAGAGTCTATGATTCCCATGTATGAAAATGTTATAATGAAACCTGTTTAAAAAAAGCAGTCATGGGGCTGGAGAGATGGCTCAGTGGTTAAGAGCACTGACTGTTCTTCCAGAGGTCCCAAGTTCAATTCCCAGCAACCACATGGTGGCTCACAACCACCTTGGATGAGATATGGTCCCCTCTGCTGGCATGCAGGCAGAAGACTGTATACATAATAAATAAAATCTTAAAAAAAAAAGTCAGTTAAAATAAAGTAGGCTTTGGAAAAAATGCAGGAGGACCGACAAGTACAGGTCCATGGCACTCTGCTCAGCTCAAGATAGGGGAGGCTGATGGACCCGAACAGCCAAGACTGCAGACACGTCCTTGAAGGATGCCACCAGAACATCTTTTGGCAAACTGTCACCTCTTTCCAGTGGCCTTCTGAGTACTTAGCCTGACTGAGCTGAACAACTGGCCAAGCTATAATTCTGTCAAATAATAACTTCAGGACCACAGTGCTGCCTGTGTTACCAAGTCATATTTTTCTTTCCAGGGTCCCCTCCTGTAGGCCCAGCTGCTATGGCACCACTGTCACCAGGCCTTGCTCTAGGCTACCTTATTGTCCATCTCTTCACTACAAACTCAAGTGGCTTACATTTCTACCAGCACTGTGGAGGGATAATTGCTTTACTCACATCCTTGTTGTCATTTATTACTGCTGGCACTCTTCCACCAAAAAACCCTTTCCCTTGAGTAACTTACAAGTTACCTAGTGGTCACTAAGACAGGATTACCAGCAACTAGAGGTGACCCTGCGACTGTGAGAGACAGCCACATTCCCTAAAGAATGGAAGGCAACTCATGGTAAGCAGTGTGGAACATGGGTAGACCTTCAAATGCACTTTTTTTTTTCTTCTTGGATGACTTCAAGCAAGCTTTTCCACAAGAATGAAAACACCGTTGGCTATATCCAACAGGTTGCTGCTAGGAAGACAAAATAAAACTAGGCTATAAACCATGACCACAGAAGGGTCTTCCCTTATTCTCATGGAATGGCCCTAGCACCAAATATTATTTGCAACACGGTTTACAACACTACCCGTTTTGTTTATCCAATGTATTTAATTGGAAGAGCTATGGATGAGCTGCTGGTAAAACCAAACCCTGGCGCTCCCTCCTCACTTCTTAGGGCGGCAGAGCTTCTGGATGTCTTCAGCCAGGCCCAGGCAGTGCAAGATGCGCTTCTTCTCAGCAGCCAGGTCCTCTGCAGAGACCTGGCCCAAGAGCTTCTGAATAAATATATCCTGATCTTTCAGAAAAATGTTCTTATTGACTCCTACATTTGGCACATTCTCCAGGGATCCAGATTTGAATTGGAAACTTAAATATCTGTTTCTTTTTAAACCGGGCCCTTTCTCTTCAATCCAGCATAACAGACTGCAATGACAAAAAATTCCTCATGTTAAAAAGCACACTGGACAGAAACTGAGAGAAGGTAAATACATACAGCACTTGTACAAGCATGAGAGCCAGAGCTGAGATCCTCAGCTCCCACCCCAAAGCTGTGGGCGTGGGGCCCACTTGTAATTCCAGGATCCCTGGAAAGCTGGCTAGTCAGGCTCATGGAATCTGTAAGGTCTAGAGTCAGTGAGAGACCCTGCCTCAGAAAATAAAGTAGAGACTGGTCAAGGCAGATGACACTTAACATCAATCTCCAGACTCTACATACATGTGCACATGTGTTAGCTCACACACATGACCACGTCACACACATACCAAAAAACAAAAAACAAAAAACCCAAATAGGGAAGCAGATGGGTACTCACACCTGCCTTCATGTGACAGACCCATCTTCCCTGAAAGGCTGGCTCACTGTGGAGAATCAGTGGCGCCCTGATCATCACCACCACCACCCAAAGGCTCCAGGTGACTATGTTTCCAACATTACTATAGTCAGGTATTTATTTTGCTTTGCCATTAGGGGACTTCCATGTAATCACTGCTTTGCACCCCGAGTCTTAAGGATTGCTCTAAGGGAATCTAGATAGGGAAGGCAGGCAGCCACAAGCCATGGAAAACTGCAAACTGTTGTAACCTCATGTGTGAATTCTCAAGAGTTACTTCACTGGATTCACTTCTCAACACAAGCTAGCAAATACCATCCTGTTGCCAACAAAGTGCCTCTATGTCTGCTTCACTTTCTCGACATGACTCATAGACTCAACTCTCTCCAAGATATTCCTTCATTTATGTTGTGTCTTCTTATTTTTAGCAGAGCCAGGATACCTGGCCATGGAAAACAGAAATCTCTGCCTAAGCCAATTGTGATCTCAGGCAAATACATCACTGACTATTAAAAAGTAGTAAAAACAGCTGATCAAACTTTATCTAAAAATGTATTCCCATGTGTATTTTGCAAAGTTCACAGAACAAGCTGGGTGTGTTGGTAATTCCAGCTAAGTATGAAATTCTCAAGTTTGAGATGGGCTACACAATCTATACAGTAAATTGAAGGCCAGCCTGGGCTACCATAGTGAGATCCTGTCTCAAAAAATTAAAAAAAAGAAAATTATGACTAAGATTAATTTGAATGTAGTTTATTCACTATTTTTACCTTAATTCTAGATAAAATTTGAGTTATTCCAAACAGTTTTATCTACCTAAAAACAACTTCTTCATATGTCCTTCCAAATAACAGAGTGTTAATGTTTGAGGGAATCAAAATACCAAAATGTTTCTTGCACCTCAACGTCCTCCTAACTAAAAACATGGAATGGTGGCAATGGCATATGCCTATGTATATGCTACTACTCAAGAGGATGAGACAGAAGGTCTGCCGGAGCCTAAGAGTTTTGGATTAGCCTGCAGAATACAGTGGCATCCTGTCTCAAATATAAATAGAAAAATAAATAATAAAGCTTAAAGTAATTACTTGCATAACTTAATCACTTACTTAATTTCTGTAAGCCATTATTTATTTAATGGCAACTGGACTTACATTGTTCCTTCACACCTCAGCGGGTAAAGGATGGAAAGACAACATAAAATAGGTTAAAGTTCTCTCTACAGCAGACACTTGTCTTGGGTCTGGATGCCAGGGAACGGTCCTTCAGGGCCTTTCAAGAGTTACCCTATGTCTGCCTGAGGATGTTAAGAAATCTCTTATTACTTCTCACAACTCACCCCTTGTTCTGGGTCTCGAGCTGCACAGTCATTTTCAGATACTGATCTTCTTTTCGGTCTTCCAAGGTGGCAGAAATAAGAGAAAGCTCCCCAAAGAGGCAGACCAGCCAGGTCAGGCGAGAAATGCCACTGAATGCAGGGAAGCCAAACTTCTCTTCTTCCAGTGGGCTAGCTGCAAGAGATCACACATGTTAAGAGAGCTGGGAAAAAAAAAAAAAGACTGTCTCCCAAAGATTCATGCCCAGGGAAGCTGGGGAAGAGAACAGCTGATATCCTGCCTCGTGGCACACATGTGTACAGTGATCAATAAAAGGCTGAAACGCAAGGTGGCTAAATGGAAAATTTTCTTTTCTTTTTAAAACATACAGTATTAGGGGCTAGAGAGATGGCTCGGTAGTTAAGAGCACTGACTGCTCTTCCAGAGGATCTGAGTTCAATTTCCAGCACCCACATGTCAGCTAACAACAGTCTGTAACTCTAAGATCTGACATCCTTACACAGACGCACATGCAGGCAAAACACCAATGTACATAAAATAAGAGTAAATCTCTAAAGATCAGGCTGGCCTCGACCTCACAGAGATCTGCTTACCTCTGCTTCCTGAGTGCTGGGATTAAAGGCCAGCGAAAATTTTCTTTTTTTAATTCAATGTTGTTAGTAAAACAAGACAAACGAGCAACAGGAGTCAATACAGCCAGAGAGAATGAAAAAGTTTGTTGTTTTGTCTTTGTTTTAAAGAGAGAGAGAATTGGGTGAGTACAGTGGAAGAGCCAGGAGGAATTAAGGAAGAGAGAAAACATTATATTGTACAATTTTTTCTAAGAAACAGTTTTTAGAAAGTTTCACATTTCTATTGTACAGAGCAAGTGCCAGGATAGGCTCCAAAGCTACACAGAGAAACCTTGTCTCGAAAAACCAAAGAGAGAGAGAGAGAGAGAGAGAGAGAGAGAGAGAGAGAGAGAGAGAGAGAGATCTGGTAAGTGGGAGAACTATGACATTTTAGTCTTTGGGACTTAGATTCTTGTAAGTATTGCCTGTTCAGATGGCAGGAGGATGTCACCATGACAACATGAAGTGTAAAGAAAACAATACATTTAGTCTAATTCAGTATCAAGACAGTTGGTGTCTGCTGGGTGGTGGTGGTGCACACCTTTAACCCCAGCACTAAGGAACTAAGTGTGACCTTTGTCAAACTCGCCTTTCTGAGTTCATGTCTTCCATACCACAAGGATAATGAACAATGGCTTCAAGAACTTCAACTTCATTTTAAGACAACACATAGCACATTCTCAGCAGTTTCTTGCTCAAGTTAATGGCCATGCCACTTCCTGTCGTAACTCACGTAATTTTCAAGACAGAAGACATTCTTGCCACTCAATAATGCCCTTCTGCTCAGAAGGGCATCCTTTCTGTAATAAAAGCCTTGGGATGGGAGGTACAGACACTCAAGGGTGGACCAGAAAGGACTCAATCAAAGGTGACCCTAAGATCTGGATAATCACCTACAGTAGATACTTTAAGAATGACTGACAGAGGGCTGGAGAGATGGCTCCAAGGTTGAGAGCACTAGCTGCTCTTCCAGAGGTTTAATTCCCTGGTGGCTCACAACCATCAATGAGATGTGGCACCCCTCTTCTGGCCTGCATGCATGCAGAACACTGTATACATAGCAAATGAATAAATCTTTTAAAAAAAATGACCAACATAAGTTGTGTGGTGGTGGCACACGCCTTTAATCCCAACACTCCAGAGGCAGAGGCAGGTGGAGCTCTGTGAGTTTGATACCAGTCTGGTCTACAGAGTGAGTGCCAGGACAGCCAGGTCCACCCAGAGAAGTCCTGTCTCAAAAAAAAAAACAAAGAATGACTGTCACAAAAAAAATCCAAATTACACATGAAGGATGACTGGTTTTGGCAATGTCCTTGTAACTTGATGGAGGAAGTAAAAGTTGTTCCCAAATAAGATGTATGAAAACATTGCCCTCTCCAAACATCTATTCCCATCCTTTCTGAAATATTTTCACCTACAATATTCTATAGAAAAATAACCTCCAAATAGTTGTTTCATTTTTTTAAGATTATTTTTATTTTATGGATGTTGGTGTTGGGTCCCCTGGAACTGGAATTACAAACAGTCATGAGCTGCCCTGCTGAGCCATCTCTCCAGCCCCTAGTTGTTTCATTTTTGTAATGATGAGGACTGTGCCCAGGGTCTCTTTGTGCTAGGCCTTCTAGCCCTGAACTCTCTTTCCAGCCCTAGTTAAAATATCACCAAGAAAAACTGTGCCTGTAAGATCGGGATGGAAGCATCCCTGCCATTCGGACTCACTTTTTTTCACTCAAAGTTGCAATAAGCGATTAAATCCCATTAAGGGAAGAACAAAACCAGAGCGACAACTGATCTTCACCGTCCACTTGAGTCCACTTGGAATCACCTGGAGTCACACTTCCGGGTGTGTCTTTAAGGGACATTTAAGAGATTTACATGAGGAAGAAGAATCCCCATGAAAGCAGGAGGCACCCACACCATGAGCTGAAGTCCTGCACTGAACAAACAGTGGAAAGGGGCAAAGTGAGCTAGGTACCCGCACTCCCGTCTCTCCACTTCTCCACTTCTGACACAATGTAAACACCCTCCAGAGTGCCGGTCAACAAGGGGCTGTGTTAACGCCTCAACAGCCAGCAGAAGAAACACTGCCTCTAGCTGCTTGTGTCAGCTGTTTGTCATAACTAGAAAAGTTATTAATATAGACGTTATTGTTCTTGTATGAAGCTCTCTAAAGCTATAGCCTTTAATCTCTTTTTTAATTTTTTTCCTTCATTTTTATGTGTATGGGTGTTTTGCCTGCGTGTATGTCTGTACACCACACACTTGAAGTGCCTCCCAGAGTGTCAGGCTCCCGGGAGCTGGAGTTCTGTTTAAACAGCTGTAATCCACCATGTAGATGCTGGGACTCAAACTTGGGTCTGTGAAGAGCAGCCAGTGAGTGCTCTTGACCTCTGAACCATCTCTCCAGACCCTCTACTTTAATCTCTTTGTGACGTAAATTATGTGTGCGGATACCGATGAAGTGCTGAGGGATATGTTCCTCTCCTAATCTGCACTTGACTCTCTTCCATTGCTTTCAGCTTTATTACACTTATTGACTTTCCCTCATTTTGGTATGACCTGAAATGACACTACAGAAGCAGTGTGAGGTCAAGAACCAAGCTGCACCTGAGCAGAGGGTCCTGGGGCTCTCAGAACTTCTAAGACACCCAGGTGACAACTCTAATTTGGATGATTTCTGGTGTTCATACAGATGACTGGGTTGGCTGGGGACCTCCTCCGGGACCAGCAACCCTGCCTCACACCGACCTGTGAAGTGAAGAGATCCTTTCAGCAGCTCTTTCCCCATCACTTCTTGTTTCAGGAATGCAAATTCTTCCATCAAGAGTTCCACATGCTCCTCATGCAGGACTTTCCCTGTTGTGACAAAATGGAATAAAAGGTGCCGTTACCCACAATGTATAGCTAGCTGTGTGCTCGGAGGTTATGTCATTCTTCCTCCAGACCTGGATAGAGTACGTCTACATATAGTGTCCAGAGCACACATTAGGAAGACACCACCCACACCCCAGCTGACATTAATGTGGTGGGCTTCTAACAACTCTAAGCCCATGTGAATACTTATTTTCTGGTTAACATTGTGCTGTGGAATAATCCTTCTGTACACTGTGGAAATGTGTTGCTCTCATTGTTAATAAAAAGCTGATTGGCCAGTAACTAGGCAGGATTTTCAGGGCAGAGAGAATGCTGGGAAGAAGAGCAGAGTCTTGGGAGTCAGGAGAGATGCAGAAAGAAGCAAGATGAATGTGTTGTGTTGAAAGAAGGTACTGCCACAGGGCAGAGGGTAGGTAAGAAATATGGGTTAATTTAAAATGTAAGAGTTAGCTAGTAACAAGCCTGAGCTATTGGCTGGGCATTTATAATTAATAAGTCAACTCTGAATGGTTATGTGGGAGCAGCTGCTACGACACAGAGAAACTACACCTACAATAATGGGTATCTGTGGGAGGCACAGAGGTTCCTGTGCTCACAGATAAGTATTAGGGTTTGTTTAATCAAGAATGTTACACACACAGGACTGTCCCTTAAAAGGGAGGGACACATAACCTGTTGTTATCTCCCTAGAAGGCTGAGAACAGAGGTGGCTAATCACCTGGTGACTTTTGTGTGCAGACCCTTATCAAGAGCTGGTCAACCTATGGAACCTATCTTTAGGGAAGGTGTCACATGTACCTCACTTTTGATGTAGTCTCATCTTAAGCTTTATTATGCTCATGAGACTGAATTAATCATCACCAGGAACATTTTCACCAAACTGTGCTGTGCTTAAATATGTCTAAAATAAACCACTTAGGCGCAGACTCCTGAAGTGTGAGCTAACACCTGCTACTTAGGTGTGTTGAGCTCAACTACTTCTTGCCTCCTGAGGATCATGACTCTGCTGGCCATGGTGGTCACACAGACCCCTGCAGATGCCCTAATGAATGTGATATCTTTTGTAGTTTTAATTTGCATTTCTTTAAAGACTGGGTGCTGTCTTACTTGCTTGCCACTTTGGAAAATGAAATTTTCTACCATGTACCTTTTTTTTAGTTAGGTTACTTGGTTTGTTTTAAGTTGTAGAATCCTGTAGATGCTCTGAATGCTAAACTTTTCTCAAAGATGTCATCTGTACATAGCTTCCTCGGCAAAGGGTGCTGTTTTTCACAATATCCCATCTTTCCTTTGAGGCATCAGCAGTCTTTACAATTTGACAGTTTTATCCCTGTACTTTCCTGGTGCTTTTACTATCACATGGAGAAGCTGCCGCCACCTTAAATGTTATGAAGGATAATTTCTTAATAAAGGATACTTGGAAAAGTAGATATTCACATGCAAAATGCTACACTGCACGCTTACCAAAATCAACTCACAACATATTAAATACTTAACTATAAGCTCAAAAACTTGGAAACAATAGATGAAAACACATGGTAAATTCTTGAGAACACTGGCTCTGTGTTTGTGAGAAAATAACATTACCAGAAACAACTTAGAAAGAGTTTAAGATTCCATCACAGTAGGAGGTACAGCAGCAGGCATGGTAGGAGGGAGCAGGCAGCAGGCATGGCACCAGGCATTAGGAATGATGTAGGCAACAGGCATGGCACAGGCAACAGGCATAGAAGCAAACAGCAGGCACAGCAGCAGGTACGGCAGCAGCAGCAGGCAGCAGGCATAGCAGAGGCAGCAGCAGGCATAGCAGAGGCAGCAGCAGGCATAGCAGAGGCAGCAGCAGGCATAGCAGAGGCAGCAACAGGCATAGCAGAGGCAGCAGCAGGCATAGCAGAGGCAGCCGGCAGCAGACACAGCAGCAGGCAGCAGGCACAGCAGCAGGCAGCGGGTATGGCAGCAAAACAGGAAGCTGAGTGAACACATCTTTAACGAAAAGCACAAAGCAGAAATAAAGACAGAGGCACTCAGAAAAAGGACAATATAATCTCAAACTTCCAGATTTAACTCTCAAACTTCTCCAAACACTGTCACTAACTGGGAACCAAGTGTTCAAATTCTGAGCTTTTTTTTTTTTTTTTTTTCAAGACAGTTTCTCTGTGGCTTTGGAGCCTATCCTGGCACTCACTCTGTAGACCAGACTGGCCTCGAACTCACAGAGATCCGCCTACCTCTGTCTGGGATCAAAGGCATGTGCCACAGACTCCTGGCCTGAGCCTATTTCTTATTCAAATCACTGTAAATGGATTAGGCAAAGATTGCTTAGGTAAGACCACAAAAGGACAGACTAGGCCAGGCAATTAATCCCAGAACTCAGGAAGCAGAGGCAGGTGGATCTCTGTGAGTTCGAGGCCAGCCTGGTCTACAAAGTGAGTTCCAGGACAGCCTCCAAAGCCACAGAGAAACCCTGTCTCAAAACATGCCCCCCTCAAAAAAGGACAGACTAAATCAACACAAATGACATGCTATCAAACCAAAATGCTACATATAAAAACAGAATAAAAATACTACTTACAAAATTAATTTAAATACTTGTAAAATATAGATCCAGGGCTGGAGAGATGGCTCAGGGGTTAAGAGCACTGGCTGCTCTCCCAGAGGACCCAGGTTCAATTCCCAGCACTCATATGACAGCTCACAACTGTCTGTAACTCCAACATCTGACACCCTCACACAGACAAACATGCAGGCAAAATACGAATGCAAATAAAATAAAAATAAATGAAAAATATAGATCCAGTAAGGGGTTAATATCCAGAATATATAGAGAACACAACAGGAAAAACGGGTAATAAAAATAAAAATTTAAAATAGGTAATATGTGTAGAAATTTTTTTTTCTTTTTAAAATTTTTATTTTTGGTTTTTCGAGACAGGGTTTCTCTGTGGCTTTGGAGCCTATCCTGGAACTAGCTCTTGTAGACCAGGCTGGTCTCGAACTCACAGAGATCCATCTGCCTCTGCCTCCCGAGTGCTGGGATTAAAGGTGTGCACCACCAACGCCTGGCGCATAGAAATTTTTCTAAAGAAGACATACAAATGGCCAGCAGGAAAAAAATGTTCAACATTTATCATTAGAGAAATGAAAATAAAACTCACAATGAAATATCACCTCATTCCATTTAGAATGGCTATTATAAAAAAGGCCAAAAAATTGCTGACAAGGATGTGAACCGAAGGAAAGGGTATCCCTATACATTGCTAGCATGGCTCATAACTTACTGTCATTATGGAAAACAGGGTCAAGATACACCTAACATGACCCACCAATCTCATTACTGCATGTGTAAAACACAGGAAGTGGAATGTGAAAGAGACATCTGCACCCCCTTGTTCATCTCCTACTCTTTCAATCATAGATTCAGAATAAATACAGCGGGGCTTTCCCACAGGATACTATTCTTCCACAGTGAAGCTGAAATCCCGTCATTCCACCAATGTGGGTGAGCCAAGAGGGTATTATGTTAATGAAACTGGTGCCACTCACTATGTGGAATATAAGAAGCCATTCTTATGGAAATATAGAGTAGAATAATGTTTACTTAAAGGTTGGAGAGGAAGACCGGAGAGGCTAGTCACTGAATACAGATTTAAAGGAAGAAGGGATATCCTGTGTACCTGTCCAATTTGGTTAATCCACCAGATCCTATGCCATTCAGGCCATATCCTCCTGGCATAGTCTAGGTTCACATGCTATGCTCTGGTCTAGAGAGTTCCCCGCACTCTAGCCTGCTCTCTCCCTAACCCCAGACCTAAACCAGATCATACAATTCTTCACAGGCTCATCCTGGTGAATCCTTGGAACCTCACCTGCCTGCACCATACCCACCAAGCCTAGACTGTCTGCTAGCCTAGCTAGCCTGTTTAATGGCCAGGATCCTGACCCACCCGTGCTATCCTCACTCCCAGGCATAGCTTGGGGAGCATATCTTGCAAACCAGGTGAAACAGACACAGCCATGTACATACCATGTACATGATTTCTTTCTTATTACTGCTTTCTTGTCAACCAGGGAACTGGAATTGTCCCGTTCCTCCCATCCAAAACCAACACTGAATCTGAAAGTATTAACCAACTCCTCATACCTGATAGAAAAGTAACTGAACTTGGGCAACAACCAAAACAAAAACATACTTCCATTCAACAGAGGCAGCCTAGACTCTCACACTTGATACACAATCAAGAGAAGTCAGTCCACATGCTTAGATCTCCCTGGAAAAAAGCACAATACGAAAGCCTAGATGGTATATCCTCCTCTCAAAGGCCAGCAGTTCCATAGAAGTGTTTTCCAATGAGAATTATTTAAATGGATCCCAGGCCACTGAACTAAATTTTTAAACTTTTTTTTTTAATTTTGTGTGTATGTGTGTATGTATATTATGTCTGAGCACCACATGTGTGAAGGCCAGAAGAGGACATCAGACTCCTGGGGCTGAAGTTACACACAGCTATGAGCTGCCATATAGGTGCTGGGATCAAACCTAAGTCCTCTGTTAGAGCAACCATTTCTCTTGACTGCTGAGCCATCTCTCCAGCCCCAGGACACAGATTAAAAAGAGCAACCAAACTTACACAACTGATGGAGTTTAAAGAAGACAAGCAAACAATGAACTTAAACAGAATAGCAATAAACTCCCAAAGGATGCCCAAGAAAACAAACAGAAGGCTGAACAAATGACAAGGACAATTAGGGATTTGAAAACTGAATTCAGTAAAGAGACAAATACTGAAGCGAACTCAGGATTAAATGAAGATAGAATTAAAAATATAATAACCCAATTAGAAAATTCAGGGGAAAGCCTTAAAGTAGAATGGATAAAAGAGAAGATAAAATATCAAGACTTTGGGTCTCTCCAAAGTGTTCTTTTGTTTTGTTTTGTTTTGTTGTTGTTGTTGTTTTGAGACAGGATTTCTCTGTATTGCTTTGGAGCCTGTCCTGGAACTTGCTGTGTAGACCAGGCTGGCCTCAAACTCACACAGATCCATCTACCTGCCTCTACCTCCCAAGTGCTGGGATTAAAGGCGCGCGCCACCAACACCCGGTTCCAAACTGCTCTTAGTTCTGCTGTGTGGAGAACAAGAAACTCTCAGACACCAAATGGGCACAGCTGCTTGACTTTGGCCTTCCAACCTCCAGTGGTATGAGCTAAGTAAATCTCTTTTCTTCATGAATCACCAACCTTAGATCTTCTGTTATAGTTACAGCAAACAAAGATCTCCACCCCTACAGCTTGACATGAGAACTATGATATGATATGTTCCTGGTATCCAGTGAACATTTAATATTCCCTTAATGGAACAAAGACACTATATACATATAAGACAATCAGAGTGGAACAAAAATACTGGAAACATATAAGGCAATCAATTACTCTGATTTGGGCATTTTCCATTAGTAAGAATCTGAAGTACAACCAAAGTACCAACATCATGACACTATCACATGTGGAAACCGAGCCACTGCTCCATCAGAACAAAGCCAGGAGCCCACAAACTCCTCTCCATCCTTCTAACTGACACACTTCCTCATGGGTTTAGAGCCTTCAGGCAAGAGGGGGGCAGGGAACTCTTAGCACCAAAGCAGATGCAGATAATGCAACATACATGAAAGGCAGAAAGATGGTACCCTAGAAACTAAGGGGCAGACACCTGGCACAAGGTTTGTGTTCCAGAGTCAGAGAATACGTCACCTTTCTGTGCAGCTAGCTCCCACAGGTCCTGGGCCGCTGTAAAAGACAGTGTCATGGGGTATTCCACAAGGACATGCTTCCCAGCCTGAAGAAACTGCCTTTGAAAACAGAAACACAGGGAAAGGACACTTCAAGTAAACACTCAAATGCCCTGAATGTCAGAGAACAACTCTGCAAATACACAAGAGCCTGTGTGTGAATGTAACAAACAGCCAAGAGTCAGTGTCCTACAAAATAAAGAACCATGTATACCGCAATCTTTGTCTATACTGTGAGAAAGGACTTTCCTGGTTATAAAATTATTTGACTATTCCCCAATGCTCAAACTTTAGTTTGCCTTCTATTACTGTGATGAATACTATGTGGAAGTATTCAGGCATTATGCTGGCTGACTCTGCCACCTGGCAGAATACACCTGGTCAGCATGCAGGTGCAAAGGACCCCTTTTAAAAGAAAGACCCCCACCCACTTACTTTCTCTTTCCTGCTGTTTCCCTGGGGCAGACAGGACCTTTTCTGGATCCTTCTTCTCTTCTGTCCTCTCTCTGTCTCTGTGTCTCCTTACCTCTTTTCTCTTCCCTCCCCCCTTTCCCTTTCTAATAAAACTTCTCTCACTTAAGCTCTGTCTCCCTGGCATGTTTGTCCCCCACCTCGGTCACCCTCCCTCACCTGCCATGGAGTCCGTCAAGGTCCCCCACGCACTTATTCCTAACACTATGACCAAAAGCAACTTTTACCCCCACCCCATTTTGGAGGCAGGGTCTCACTATGTAACCATGACTGTCCCAGAACTCACTCTGTAGACTAGGCTGGCCTGGAACTCACAGAGATCTGCCTGCCTCTGCTTCCCAAATGCTGGGATTAAAGACGTGCGCCACCACTGCTCAGTCTAACAGTAGGTCACAGGAAAAGCCGAATTTTCTGTGTTGACTAGTAAGTCCCATTTGCACAGTTTTAGCAAAGCCGACCTGCATCAAGAAACCTACCTTATATAGTCTTCATGGCTGGAACTCTCACTGCAGATGTAGGCAACCCCAATCTCTTGGCTGCAGAGAGCATCTTCCAAAGAAATCTGCTGTACACCATCAAGGCTCCCCAGCTCTCGTCTGTTTCAGAAAAATAGACAGCCTCAAAAGTAGACAGAGTCAGTACTTAACAGTACTCTTCTCCCCTCCTCCCAAAAAATGCCCAGGGATGAGGCTTTTGGAAAGTAAGAAATTCTCTTTCCTATTTCCTGGGTATTTTTTATTGTAGAGTGAGGAAAGCAAACAGCATTAGGGTTGAAGTCAGAGGACCTGGAACGCCAGCACTGCCACCAATAGCTTGTAGAAGCCAGAAGTCTTCCAGTTACTCCTCTAAAATAAAAAGAATCAGATCCTTGTACCTCACATAAAATGATCTTTGTGGTTATTTGTGGTGATAGTTTGTTTGTGATCTAACAAATAAAGCCTGCCTGAAGATCAGAGGGCAGAGCTAGCCACACTAGTTAGCCATAGACTACACGAGATTGATCCAGTCTAAAAGAGAAACAAGAGCCAGGCAGGGGTGGCTCACACCTTAAACCCAGTTCTTGGGTTCACACGCCTTTAATCCCAGCACTAGGGAGGTGCAGACAGGAGTAATATGGCTGGGCAAAGAGAGGAATATAAGGAGGGAACAGGAGCTCAGAGCACTCAGTCTGAGGATTCCTAGAGTCAGGATTGTGCATTCAGTCTGAGGATTCGCAGGGACAAGATCCCTTTGGTCTGAGGATTCAGTAGAGGTTAAGATGTCTCTCTTTGTGGCTGGCTCCTTTACATCTCTGACCTTTCAGCATTTACCCTGACATCTGACTCCGGGTTTTTATTATTAAGACCTATTAGAACTGTGCTACAGTCATTTCCTACTGGGATACTAAGCTCCTGGTCAAATATTGTAACTACCGTACCAAGCCACATCTCACACTTGCATCACCCTGGTCTAAACTACCACAGACTACAAGATGCTTCACATACTTCAAGGCTTGGTGTGTACTATGAGAAAAGCAAGCATCCCTGCCTCCATTACAACTGGCCCAGAGAGGTTATAACTGCCACAGCTGACCAGTGGGGCCAGGATGGAAACCTAGGTGACTATCACTGACAGAGAACATAGTAGTAAAAGGTCCAAGACGGTGTCATCCTGTACCATGCCCCAGTGCAAAAGCTGTGGGGAGTAAATGATCCTAAAAGGATGCAGTCACAAAACAACATGGGGGCAGACAGCAGAAGCTCCAGCCAACAGCAGCTTCAGCCAGTAAGGAATTCATGAGCTACCCAACCCATGCTGCTGGGTTTGATCAACACTTACTGTTTGCCTACCGTGTGCTGGGCGCTGTAGGGGAAAACACGGAGAATGAGCTCACGGTGACACACATACATTTGCAGCAGCAGGACCACCACCACCAAAAAGACTAAGTGAGAAAACTGCAGGGAAATGGATGGGAGACTGGGGAAGGCCAGGAACACATCTAGTCCAGGCTTTCTAGGGAAGAAACAGAACCCAGCAAGGAGACCATAGACAAGGGTATACTAATAGCAGGATGCAGTAAAGCAGGGCTGTGAGTGGGCCGTCTTTCCTGATGACCGAGGGAGCTGAGGAGGTCTCAAGGGCCGCACTGTGGCAGCTAACCAGGGCTTAAGGAAAAAAAAATGTTTCTGCTTCAACCTTGAGGGTGCATTATACTTGATTCTAACTTCAGGTAAGGCTGCGCCCCCCCCCCCCCACCCCGGGTGTGTTGGCTAACAACCATCATGATTTCCCTGGTCGTGCAATCCTCCTCCCCTGCTTCAATCTGGCAGGAAGAAATGACTAAGAGAAGATTCTAGCACATATGGTTTTCTCTCACAATTGGCCTGGAGACAGGGGCCAACTCAAGTCAGTCAGGCTGGAAGAGTGTGGTCCTGTGAGTTAAAATGCAAAATCCTTCTGCATGGACCACCTCTAGTTATTTATAATTCGTGAAAATATTTATCTGTCGGGCATAGCGACTCACATCCAGCACTCAGAGGCAGAGGCAGGTCTGTGAGTTAAGGCCAGTCTGAGCTCCAGAATAGCTATGGCTACACAGAGAAATGTAACATGAGTTCTAATAGGTCTTAATAATAAAAGCCTGGAGTTAGATATGATGGGGTGAAAGCTTAAAGATCAGAGAAGCAGAGCAGCCAGCCACTAGAGCTCTTAGCTCTACAAAATCCTCAGGCTGAAAAGAGAGCGAGTGAGTTTCTCTCTCCTCCCTCCTATATTCCTCTCTCCGCCCAGCCATCTCATTTCCTGTCTGTCTGTACAGATATCCAGATTTCTATGGTTAGCTAGTGGCTAGCTCCGCCTTCTGTTCTTCAGGCAAGCTTTCGTTGTTACACAAGCAAGGTATCACCACAGAGAAACCCTATCTGAAAAAAAAAAAAAAAAAAGAAAAGAAAAAAGGAAGGAAGGAAAGAAATATTTATCTGATGTCCTCTGGAGCACTGGAAGTAGAGACCTGCCTGAACTTGTCCCCAACACACCGTCACCCCTCAGTATCTGTGTCTACTTCATAACTGATCCAACATTGCAGATACTTAGTGAGTGGGGCGAGGGCAGACCTGACCATGAAGAAAAACAGGGAGGGAGAGTTCAATTTAGTTTCCGCTGAGTTAGAGTGAAAAAAAATCCAAACAGAAAAGTACAATAAAAGCAGAAAGGGACTTAGAGTGGGGGTGCAGAGAAATGGGAAGTTGAGGGGGAAGAAGCAACTAAAAAATTTTTTGCTTAAAAATGCTGTGAGAGCTAATAATTTGCATGTTAATGCTAAAAAATTAATTAAAAATTTCAGCGCAATTACCATTCTGATAAGAAGTGTTGGACTTTCCTTTAAATGTAATCTTGGGCGGGGCGTTGGTGGTGCACGCCTTTAATCCCAGCACTCGGGAGGCAGAGGCAGGCAGATCTCTGTGAGTTCGAGACTAGCCTGGTCTTTAAGAGCTAGTTCCAGGACAGCCTCCAAAGCCACAGAGAAACCCTGCCTTGAACCCCCACTCCCCCCAAAAAATAAATATAATCTTGGGTTTTCCAGTTGTCATAACCGAAACAAGATTACTGAACCTTTCTATATCTCTGTTTTCTTATCTTGAACTGGAGCTGGCAATAGTCCTGAGAATGGTATAAGGAATATAATGTACAAAGCTACCAGGATGACTGTTCTGAATGACAAAATAGCTAAGTGACATACACCTAGACTTCTTTCAGGCCAAAACTCACTGTGTACCTTCTGTAGTAAACAAACACCGTGCCCATTTACTGTCCCATGAGGGGTCTGCACTGGGCATCACTCAGACACTTAGCTGTAGGTCCCTGACTCTTTAGTTCCCTGAGAACACCAAACTACAGAGTTTCTAGCAACCACACTATGTGTGGATTTTGGAAGAAGCTGGCTTTCCCTTACTCTGGGTCTAGAAAACATCCACGCCCTGTGGTGTTATCACTCATTGTGATTTCCATGAATTGGGGAGCACAATCCAAGTGGGACTTACCTGGACACAAAACCAATCAGGTTCAGGAATGCTGACGAGTGTGGGTCCCTCAAGTCCCTTATCCTCACGGTGCCAGCTCTGCCAACACCAACCACTACCACACCAAATTTCCTCTCAAGCTGAAATACCAAAGACCAATGTGAGGTTTGAAAACAGTCCAGGCATCTAATGGAGTACATCAAAACAGAGGGATAGGTCGGGTTCTGGCAAGCAAGGAAATATATGAGTTGGAGTAAGACTACCCTAGAAACCATACAGTTAACTACTTCATGGACTGCAGTGGAAAGGAAAGACCTGCTGGGACAGATCCACCTGATTGTGACTGAAGGGACACTAGCCCACTGGAGCATGTGGCTCTGGCAGGCCCTTTCCTTTTCCCCATTGCCTCTGCTGCTAAAAATTGTTAAATTGCATTCCTAAAGCTAGCCACCAATGGCTAGTCCCTTATTTGGCCACTTCCTCCTCCTTCAGAAGTCCAACATTCAAAAGCCCCCTTTGGCTCACCTAATTAAGATGCCAAATTAAAATTAAACACCTCATCCTCACACTAGGTTTCCCAGTTTACCTTTATAAACTATTATTTGCCTATGGGCCACTTCTGTCTCCTCTTTATCCAGAGACAGTCCCTCTGGGACTTTCCCTTGTCTCTGTCTCCTTTACCACTGCATCCTAGACCATTCTAACACAGACCCTTCCCTTCTTGTAGCTTAAAAATTACACCTGCAAGGTCATTTGCTGCTGTTTTTCTGCCTGAGCCAGAAAGCAGCCACTTTAACTTTTCTTCCCTGTCTACTAAAGGATATCTGTGAAAACAGGTGTTTGGGTGTGGTCTCTGCCTAATCCCGGGTCTGAGAGGAAACCTCCCCTTGTGCAGGAATCCCCTTCAATGGCAGTTGTGGAAGCAGATCAGATTCTGGTTGGTGGCTAGAGTAGATAATCCAGGAAGTCATAGAAAAAGTATCCAAGAGGAAGTGACCAGAGACAGAATGCTGTGTCATAGAGACACTTCCAAAAGAATATAGCCAATAGTTATGTTAGCTTTTTGCTTATATCTGATTATAGCAAATATCTGAAGTAATCAACATATAAAAAGGCTGTTTTGACTTGTTATTTTGGAGAGTCCAGTCCATGACAAGTTGGCCCTGCTACATGGACTAACTTAAGGTAGGCAGAAATAGATGACAACCCAGAAAGTCCTAATACTTCCTCTATCTCCTAGAGTCATGTATACCCCATCAACCTAGAGGACAAATGTTTACCTGCTTGGGCTATTTCTAAACTCTTTTCGGGGGTGGGGGTGGGTTGGGCATATTGAGTAGATGAAATAATGAATGCTGTAAATAAATATCCTTGGTCAGTTGGCCTTGCTGCATGGGCCTGGAGGGCCAGCACACTATGCCAGGAGCACATGGTGGATGAAAACCTCTCTCACTTCATGGCTAGGCAGCATAGTGACCCACAGCAGGCACGGATAAAAACTCAGAGGAGATCATTTTTCCTCTATCACCCACAACCATAAACAAGTAGGTAGCCTAAGGGAAAGTGTTTTTGAAAAATCTTGAAAGGAAAAGGATAATCTGTGAGAGAAATACGGCACGCTGCAGCAAAAGTATCCCTGAAAGCCCTCTGCGTGGAACTCACCTCAGCATCCATCTCGGTCTCCTCCGTCGGTGGCTGTGAAGACAGAAAGAGATTCAGGACACTGGGGACACTGACACAAACTGTTTTCACACTTAGCTCCAGATGTCAACACAGCGGGAGGGAACTGGGAAGAGGAAACTTGTGTGAAAGGCATGAGCAGACATCTCTATTCACCTCAAAAAGTGAGCCCCAATAGACCAAGGTGCAACTGTACCAATGTCCAATTTGGTGAGTCAGCAAGTTTTTAATTGAGGTCACTAACAGGAGTGTGGTGAGGGGTTAGTTACAAGGACCAGGGGTAATCAGTAGCACAGGGGCAGACTCTGAAACCTGCGAGCCTTGCACTCTCTACAATGCTTGCAGTGGACAGAAAGTCCAGTTAAAAATTTCTTTTTTGTAGTATCATTTTCTCCTTTTATTTTATTTTTTTAAAAGCTGGGTAGTGACCCTCAAGTATCTTTCCAAGTTCCTGTTTTCCCCCACACTGGAACATTTTCTTTGCCTTGTGACCTTTCCCTTCCTTCTTGGAGGAAATGTTGCAATATGGAGACCATGCCTTAGAACAGGAACACCAACTGAGGAACTGCTTAGATCAGATTTGTCTGTGGCCATGTTTGTAGGGCATTTTCTTAATTACAGCCAACTGCTACAGGAAGGCCCAGCCCACTGTGAGCAGTGCCGTTCCTGTGCAGGTGGCCTTAGGCTGCACGAGAAAGGTAACTGAGGAAGGAGAGAAAGCAAGCCAGGAAACTGCCTTCCTCTATTGTCACTGCTTCAGCTCCTGGCTCCAGGTTTCTTCTGCCTTGAGTTCCTGCCTGCCCTTCCCTCAATGACTGTAACTTGTGGTTAATAAACAAAGCTTACCTGAAGATCAGAGAAGTAAAGGAACCTGCCACTAAAGAGACCTCTTACCTCTACTGAATCCTCAGACCAAAGGGTGATCCTGTCCCTATGAATCCTCAGACTGAATGCCAAGAGTTCCTGTCTCCTCCCGCCTTATATTCCTCTCTCTGCCCAGCCATATCACTCCTGTCTCCACTTCTCTAGTGCTGGGATTAGAGACATGAGACTCTCAAGTATTGGGATTAAAGGTGTGAGCTAGCACAATTTGGCTCTGTTTCTTTTAGACTTGATCAATCTCTTGTAGCCCAGGGTGGCCTTGAACTCAGAGATCTGCCAGCTTCTGCCTCCCGAATGCTGGGATTAAAACTGTGGCCACCACTCTCTGGCCTCTATGGCTAACTAATGGCTAGCTACACACTCTGATATTCAGGCAAGCTTTGTGGGTTTTTTTTTTTTTTTTTTTTTTTTTTTGGTTTTTCGAGACAGGGTTTTTCTGTGGCTTTGGAATTAGCTCTTGTAGACCAGGCTGGTCTCGAACTCACAGAGATCCACCTGCCTCTGCCTCCCGAGTACTGGGATTAAAGGCGTGTGCCACCAACGCCCGGCTTTGTTTGGTTTTTCAAGACAAGGTTTCTCTGTAGCTTCAGAGTGTGTCCTGGAACTCGCTCTGTAGAACAGGTTGTCCTCTGCCTCCCGAATGCTGGGACTAAAGGTGTGTGCCACCACCGCTTGGTGGCAAGCTTTACTTGTTAAAGCACAAACAAAATATCACCACAGTAACCTGTAAGCCAAATAAATCCATTCTTCCCCCAAGTTGCTTTTGGTCTGATTTACTATAGCAGAAAAGCTGACAAGGACAACTAACCTATGTGACCCTGGTTTTCCCCACCTCTTCTTTATCATCAGTCCTGTGTCCCCCAAATGCCACCACCACCTTTGGCCCACCAGGAATGGTACACAGGCTGGTATCTTCTTCCCTAGAACTGCTGGTGGGCAACTTCCTAGGGATATCATCTCAGCAAACGAACATCCCTATATCTGCATGGTCTGTGTCTACCCTGGATAAGTAGCTAGAGTCATGTCTCTATGGGATGATGTAGTTCCCCAAGTTCCAAATTGGAGGTCACAGTTTACTTTTCTAGAGACAAGCTAATCGTACCATTTCTCCCTCATAGCTGACTTCCTACGGGACCTGAATTTTCTATATAAAAGAACTGCCCAGCAGTCTTTCTGGACACTTCACATTAAAGCAAAAGGAAGAAGCACACAGGTGATCAGGAGTCACAGGCAGAGGGAAAACATGGTGAGATAAATGCAAACAGAGAAAAGGAAAGCAATGTGACATAACAGCAGCACTAACTTCAATAGACTCTTTGGCCATCATGCTAAATATGCATTCTTGATACAGAAGCCCTGGAGCAGAGGGGAGTTATGGACCAGTTTCTTCTACCAGGCATCTTAGATGGTACACCACTGATCCAGAACTAGCCTTAAGGAAACGCTAGGGTTGCGAGGAGAATCTTGCAAAGATTAATTTTCTTTGTTCATTGTTTAGACCTGCTAGATGTGTTACTTTAACTTTGACAGGACAGCTGGATAACCAGAGATGATGAACAAAGATAAAGACACCTCTCTGTCTCTTGCCTCTGTGTGTGTGTGTGTGTGTGTGTGTGTGTGTGTGTGTGTGTGTGTGTCCAGGAGGCTGAGAAGGGAGGTAAGGGCACTCTTAGTGCCCCGGTCCTGGGATCTGATTCTCTTGAAGTAAGTGTAGTGATCATGAGTAACACTGAAATAACTCCCATAAAAATAAACTCTGGGGCTGGAGAGATGCCTCAGTGGTTAAGAGCACTGACTACATATCTGCACAAGTAGTTGGTGGCTAACAACTACTTGTAACTCCAGTTGCAGGGGATCCAATGCCCTCTCCGGAGAGGGCATCTGTGTGGTAAACAGACAAACATGAGGCAAAACACCCATACACGAAAAGCAAAAATAAATGAATAAACAAACAAACAAAAAAACCAAACAAACTTTATTTGGGGCAACCCCAAGAATGTCTCGGGAAGACTACATGACTATCTGGGCCTGTGCTAAGGACATGTTTCCAGCAACTTCCTCCTTCCTCCTCAGGACACATTATCTGTCCTTTGTGATCTAAAGCAGATTTTTCCTATCTTCTAACTGTAGTGAAAAAGTGACCCTGCTATAAGGCAAAGCTGTAAAAGGCAGAGGGTGAGACAGGGAGCAGAGGAAAGGGCTAGTGAGGACACCTGAAGATATGACAGCAAAACCTCAAGCACAGTCACGTAAACACAGTGAGAAGAATAGTAAGTCAGAGGGGATGGATAAAACAGTAAGTAATGTAGACACAAAGGTGTAGAGAAAAGGAAAGCCAGAATGTGAAGAGCACTAGCTTTTCTCGTTGCGCATTGGTGGTGCACTCCTTTGATTCCAGCACGAGGGAGGCAGTGGCAGGTAGATCTCTGTGAGTTTGAGGCCAGCCTGGTCTACAGAGAAAGTTCCAGGACGGTCAGAGCTATTACACAGAGAATCCCTGTCTCACCCCCGCCCCCCCCCCCAAAAAAGGACATTGGGTTTTCTCTTCATGAAGCTGAGAATCATCCCATAAAAGCTCAGCAAGTGACCAACACCAAGACATCTTTCTAAATATCACGCTAAAAGCCGTAAGACAGTATACTTCCATTTCTGATCATTTACATAATACTTGGAATAAAAAATAAACTGACCAAATTTAAATCTTATTTTTGTAGGATTAGGTCTTCCAAGTTTTAAGATCTATTAAGATGTAGATTATCCTAGATTTTGTCAAACATTGGCAGGAAAGTGGTGGCAAAGGAGAGAGAAGTAGGTAGGGTGCTGTGTCAATCAGCTTTCTATCACAGCGACAAAACAAAACACACTGTTTATGTTTTCAAGCACACAACGCCATCAAACACAGCCTGAAACACCTCTGCTCAGGTCTGACACTATCGGCAGATGTTAAGAGCTACTCTTTATGAGAGAAGAATCTATTTATAATAAAAAAAAATTGAAAAAACCTATTCTTACAGAAACAAACTGGTTTCATTAGAAAAACACAAAGAATTTTCATATTCTCCTATCATTTCTTGGCATTAACCATCAAACTAGTATATCTTGGGATCATATTGTGTTAGCATATTTTATTTTATTTATTTATTCATTTTGGTTTTTTGAGACAGGGTTTCTTTGTGAGATAGTCCTGGTTGTCCTGAAACTTGCTCTGAAGACCAGGCTGGCCTAGAACTAGAGATCTGCTTGCCTCTCTCTGCCTCCCAAATTCTGTGATTTAAAGGGTGCCCCACCACCAGCATTAACTTTTTTTTAAAGTAGGAGGTAACCTCAGCCTTATTACTGAGTTCAAATAGCATGCAACCTACAATGCAATCCTCACAGCATTGCCTCCCCCCTCCCCACCAGTTTCCAAAGAATAAAGTGCAGCTAGGAGAGATTAAAGGACACTCCTGAACTCCTGGAGCAGACCGTCACTCGTCACTCAAAATTCCAGGGTAGAGTTCAAAGTCTCCATTCTGGAGATGAACTGGAACCAGAGGCTTAGTCCCGCCGATTAACAGCGATAAACCCACCAGTCTACAGGAGGACCGAAACCATCAACACTTTTAAATGAGAGGCAGATTTCATTTCTTGCCACCGTCTGCACTTAGTAACGCCCAGGTCCAGAGCGGAGTCTCCGGCTCGCCGCCACCCGGCCTGCAAAGGGCCTGGCAGAGAGGAGCTGGTGACTAGGATGCTCCGGGGTCCCGAAGGGCGGCAGGACGGCGCGGGCCTACCGACGGCCTCAGCCATGGCTATCCGCCTCATCACTCCCGGAACACGCGCCCGCCCCGCGCCCTTCCCGGGTCCGCGCTCACCTCTCCTGCCGCCCAGCACTCGGCTCCAGCTCCCCCGCAGTGCTGCGGCCCCGCCGCCAGGGGACGAGCGAGACCAGCGGTTGCTGGGATTCGATTGGCTGCCGGACGGGTGGGCGGGGCTTGTGTCTGCCCGCCTCTGCTGTGAGCCTACGCTTCTGAGCCTGGCTACATTACTAGTTCCCGTCCTGCGTCCTGTGGAAGGCGCTGTAGTTTTTACACTGTTTGTTGTGGTTTCGCTACTTTTGTCAGCTCCCTTCACACCCTATGGAACTGCCTGAGGCTTTTTTTTCTGGTGGTGGGTACAGTCGGGACCTTTTCTAGTATAGTGGCTCAAGCACAATTGATTTGATACAAGTTTGTTTCTGTAAGAAGCGAAGATTCTAGGAAACCAGTGATTGTGATTCTCTGCCCTCAGGGCTAAGGAAACATTTCCCCAAGGATAGCCTGGTCTCTCCCTGGGAATGGCCCAGGAGTAGACACCCTGTAGAGGGACTGGGGTGCTCTGCGCGTAAAGTATACCATCTGGTCTTAAGGGTACTAGGGAAGAAAAGTAGGGAGAGGGCATGCAAAGGACGCTTTGGTATCATGGACTGTAGTCTGTTCCAAGACTATCAACATTTCCCCTTTATCCCGCGATGAATCGAATAGTGTTATGTTGGTTGCAAAGAGAAATCAAGCCTTTATTTCCAAGTGGTGTTTTTTGTTTTGTTTTCCTGAAAAGGGATAAACAAAATGTCTTCACTACGGATAGGGTACCGAGCACAAACAATTAAGTGTAACTTAAAGTCTAACCACTTCTTACCTTACTCCCCCCCCCCGCGCCCCATTTCCCTGCAATCTTTCACCCACACATCAGGCAGTGACCTTAAAAATAATAACTGGGCTGGAGAGATGGCTTAGCAGTTAGAGCACTGGCTGCTCTTCCAGAAGACCCCCGTTCAATTCCCAGCATCCACATGGCAGCTCACGCCTGCCTTTTTAACTCCAGTTCCAGAGGACCCAACACCCTTACACACACATATAAGCAAGCAAAACCACCATTGAACATAAAAATAAACATTAAGAAATTAATTAAAAATAATAATTAGCTAGACATTGTGGTATAGACTGATCCCAGCACTTGGGAGACAAAGGGAATCAAGGCTAGTCTGTGCTGCATAAAACCCTGTCTCATAATGAAGGCTAGGCCCCAGGAAGGAAAGATGAGTAGAATCCCATGTGCTAGGAAGCCTAAGTCAGTGAGCTCCAGGTTCAGTGAGAGACCACGCCCCAAAAAACAAGATGGAGGGTCTGGAGAGATGGCTCAGCTGTTAAGAGCTCTTGTTGCTCTTGCGCAGGACCTGGGTTGGATTCCCAGCACTCACATGGCAGCTCATAACCATCTGTTCTTTAACTCCAGTTTCAGGGGAAGCAATGCCTGGCTCATCTGATCTCTGTTGGAACCAAGCACATATGTATGAATAAGTCATATTCTTTGTTGTTGTTGTTTTGAGACAGGGTTTCTCTGTGTAGCCCTAACTGTCCTGGACCTTGCTCTGTAGATCAGGCTGGTCTCAAACTCATAGATCCACTTCCCTCTGCCTCCCAAGTGCTGGGATTAAAAGGCATGCGATACAGTTACAGAGTCTTTTTGTGCACTGTGAAGATATGTTACTCTCACTGCTCACTGGTTTAATAAAGAGCTAATGATCAATAGCTAGGCAGGAATAGGTTAGGCAGGACTTGCAGACAGGGGAAAAAAGAGAGAATGTGGGGATGAAGAAGTCACCAGGGGGTTGTGGGGAGAAGCAAGATGGGGCTGAAGAAAGGTACTGCCAAATAGATTAAGAAATATGGGCTAATTTACTATGTAAGAGCTAGTTAGTAACAAGCCTAAGCTATCGGCCGAGCATTTATAGCAATAAGTCTCTGTGTGGTTATTTGGGAACTGGCTGGCAGGATAGAAAAGTCCACCTACACTCCACCACCACCTGGCTAAGTCATATTCTTAAAAAAGTTAAATAATAAGATATCGAGGAAGAAACCTGATCTTGACCTCTGGCCTCTGAAACACGAGCACTTACATGATTATACACACACAGCCACACAAATATGTATATACAACACACATGCAAGAACATAAATACAAGTAACATTATGCAGGTTTTATGTATTTAGGAATATATATATATATACATATATATAATAATTTTCATCTACTTAAATTATAAAGAAGATATAGACCCAAAAGGCATAGATACATTTTTTATTATACATTCAATTGAAGTTTTTTAAATTACAGAGTTCAATGCCAAAACAAAGTAAAAAAATGCATATTAAGTTGCTATTCATTTGCATTGTCCTGTCCTAAGATTTTGACAAGGAAAACAGCCTAGACGCATGAATAGATTCAGTGCACTTTTAGTGGCTTACCATGCGACAAAGACCATGTTTATCCATAGAAAATAAGATAAAAGAACCAACAGTAAAATGAAAGTAAAATACTGCATTTTTACACAATCAGTTTGGAAGATTTTAGAAGAATGTTATTAATGCTCACCTGCAGAGCATATGCTGTGTTTGGCAAGCTTGACACATTAGCTCTCATTAACTGCTCAGCTTCTCCTATGGTTTCTCTAGCAGGACTAACACAGGGCTTCACCCCCAAGTAGCTCTTCTACTGACCTTCTAGGGTGAGTCTTGAGGAGCCCGGACATTTCCTTTAGCTGCTCTCAATGCTCTTTCTGTTTTCCTTTATTTGTCCCCAACCTCATACCTGCTACCATTCCATCCTCAGTAAAGATGCCTAGTGCAAAGCAAGCAGCCCTTTTTCTCCCAAGTGTTACCCTCATTGGCTGAACTGTGATTATAAAGTAAAGAGACTAGATCTAAAATTCTCCCTACTTTATGATCATATCCCCTACAAGGCAAAAAGGTTGATGATGTCAGATTCAGAACATAATCCAATGAGTTTAGATAGAATATATACTGGTTTCAAGTTTTTAAATATATATTCTTTTCTATTATAATTATTAGTTTTCAAAATCATAAATGCTGTAAACATCATATTAAACATTTCAGTAGAAACCCTGTTACCTTACATTTTATTTAGTGAGTTCAGAAAGAACAAAAGTGACTCTATATTGCTTTTGGCAGATCTAAAATTATCCCTGAACTCCAAACCTACCATTTACACATGCACTATCGGACAGTTTCATAGGTCAAGCATGTCTCATGACAATTACTGCTGTTCTCATAAATACCTTGTAACAAAGCAGCAAAAAAAAAAAAAAAAAAAAAAAAAAACCAAAACAAAACAAAGAAACCTATGCTCTCTTGGGACAGTTGTCCCTATAGCCAACATGGGGGACACTGCCCCATAACCAACCCAACCTCGGTGACCACATAAACACCTGGAAGAATAAGCAAGAAGGAGAATCTCCTATACCAAACGCTGCCCTGCTCTGCCAAAGTGAGAGTGAGGCTAAGTAAGGCGCAGGGAAGGCTGCTGAGAGGCAACAATAAAAAGGAAGTTAATGAAGCTGGCTACTTCAGAATTCCTTTAAAATGAAAGTGCTGAGTCCGATTATTTATCTGGTTTTCTACCCAATAAAAAGGAAATTCTAGTCACCCATCACTCTTTTAGCAAGGTCTAACCACATGTTTTTATTTACTTAGTTATTCATTTATTTAAGTTTGGTAGGATTTGGGGGGAGGGGGGTTTCGACAGGTTTTCTCTGTGTAGCTCTGGCTGTTCTGGAACTTGCTCTGTAGACCAGGCTGGACTTGAACTCACAGAGCTCCTATTGTCTCTGCCTCCAGAGGGCTGGGATTAAAAGTGTGTGCCACCACCACCCAGCTAACTGCATATTTTTAAAAGAGAAATTAACAAAATGTTACATTTTAAAATGAAATAACTGAAAAATGAAAAACACTACATTTGTTTTGCTCTAGTTACAGATGACTGAGATCTACTAGCTCAGTAGAACCCTCTTTGCATCTTTATTGGCAAGTATTGAGATAACCCAGAGTGCTTGACCAGGGTGCTAACCAGTCCTACCAGTCCTAGAATAATTAACATAATGACTTAAAGTTGTATTACCTGAATAGTTTCAATGGTGAAGTACCAGAAAGGGTAAAATAAATATTTTCCACAGCACCATAAGTTTTTTTTTATATAAAATACTATTTCAGTTAATAAACAATCTTAAGATTTTGGCCCATCATATATACTAGGCACAACATCTTCTTTTACTAACAGAGGCCTTATACACACAAATATAACATGAAAATGATATATTTACATGGTTACTACTGCAGTTACATCCACCGAATACAAGTAGCTTTAAAAGCCAGGAAAAATCAATTGGCCATTTATAGTATGATCACAAAATTTAATTGCCAAAAGGATCTAATAGCAAACAGATGTACTTTATGGCCAAACTACTTAAAATTAAGTATAACAAGTTAAAAAGTAAACAATGCAGATTGGATCTGCCCAATACCCAGCATGCTTATGGATCTCCTAGAACCGTCAGATTGTGCTAGGCCATCTGAGTTTAACACTGACCTTAGCAATAATTGAGAGCACAAATTTTCCCACAACAAACACCACATTCCAAGCCAATCTCATGTGTCCCTGGCATCAATGCAGAGAACTGAGTTTTGGCTTTATTAGAAATCGGTTAATGCTAGAATAAACCTACTATAAAACATTTATAACAAAATAAATATTTTCAGTTCCTCCACACTGAGTGCTATATAAATCATTAGCATTTTATAACATTAGCTTAGGTCATTTGGGGGGACCCAAACACACTGTACAATCCTGAGTAAAAAAAATTAGTGACACAGTTTCTTGGGGATCATTCTTAACAGAAATCAAGAAGAAAACACAGAAACCAAAACTTCCAATAATCCCCATTTCCATCTTGAGTACCATGAGTTCTTTTTACTTTGGTAAGTTTATAAATGTAAACCATTTATATGAAAAAGTAAAATTTAACAGAGCTTTGCTAGGATGTCTCCATCACCTTTTGACAATGACATGATAAACAGTCTGAAAGAACAGAGCAGGAGGATCGGAACCACAGGGCTACCGCATCAGCTTGCACTCGGCAGTGCAGAACGCAGGGGGTGGATGGGAGCAGCTTACATGCCAACAGCCCTTCATTCCCTACAACAGAACAAAAACGGAAAATTATTTAATAAAACAGACTTCAACAGACATTCCTCTAAGAATATCTACAAATGGACCATAAGCACATGAAAAGATGTTTGTCATCAATCACCAGAGCAATGCCAATCAAACTTATGAGATAGCATTTCATACTTGTTTGGAAGAATATATATATATTGCTGAAGATGTGGACAGATAGGAACCTTTGCTTACTAATGTGAAAAGATATATTTACTATATAAATGATCTAGTGATTTATTAAAAAAAAACCAGCAATTCCACTCTGAGTATATGATCAGAACTGAGAGCAAGAGTATCAACAGGTTTTTTCAACATTCATGTTCACAGCAGCATTGTACATATCAGACAAAAAATGCAAGTGCCCCAAGTACTTGTTAACAGGCTAGTAGTATACTATAATAATAATGATAGACAATAATAATGTCAAATAGCAGTACACTATAGTATACATAGTATAACATATACTAGTGGCATAACAATTAATCAGAAATGATAGGGTCATGTTATAACCATTAAAGGAACAGCCCATCAAGATGACATCACAAATCTAAACATATATTTCACCAAACACAGGTGCATTCCATTTGATAAAATAACTACTACTAAATCCATAACCACAGATTAAACCCAACACAGCGACTTCAATACTCTCACCAACAGCATGGTACTGCCATAAAAACAGACACATATGATACAATAGAATTGAGAACCCAGAACTCACAGCAATTTGCCTGCCTTTTTGCCTCCTGAGTGCTGAGATTAAAGGCGTACACCACCACTGCCTGGCTTTTTTTTTTTTTTTTTTTTTTTTTTTTTTGAGACAGTGTTTCTCTATGTGACCACCCTGATTATACTGAAACTAGAGCTAGCCCAGGCTGGTCTGGAACTCAGATATCCACCTGCCTGCCTCCCCCATGCTGGTGTTAAAGGAGTGCACCACCACACCCAGCATGATATTTTTCTTAAAAATCTGGAACAGAGGTACCCTGTAAAGATAGAGAACTCTGTTCTTAGATGCCATAAGGTTCTAAACCTAACTGCCAGGTGTAGAATATTATTAGTACAGCAACTGTTAACCAGGAGGCTCCAAAGGCTTCCAAAGCAATGGAGGTTGATAACATTGCTTTTGATAACGCATTATAACTAGGCAGTAAGATTATTACTGGAGACACCACACCCTTTGGATGTCTCATACTGATAAAGGTGAAACTGATCTGGAAGCTTCCTCCCTGGTGATTAGCAAATTAGCTCAGGATGCTGGGAAAGAAAAGGCAACCATGGCATTACAGTGTGGACACTGCATATGACAATATTGACCTGCCAGGCTAGATGTGTCTTCTTGACAGAGACATGACTATTTTGAGAGTCATGAATTACTTTCTGGTTGTATTTGAGGCCTACTCCACACAAATAGAGAAATGTTTAAAGTGTTAAAAAGAAAGCAAAAGCTAAACGATAGCTAATTATCTGTAATATAGTCAGGAAAACACACTTATCTTAAAGATATACAAGATAAGAATGACAGTTCTAAGAAGCATGACACCAGGAAAAAAAAAAATCCACATTCACATGGGGCTGCCTTTTCAAAATTCTACACACCTACGACGTCAACCAAATGAAGTCTCAGTTTCTGCTGCAGCTCTGTCAGGACAGAAGTCAAAGCAACCCGAGGCTCTGACATTTTTATAGTTTGCTTCACATCATTTGCAAAGGACAACCAGAGTTTGCCAAAGTCTTCAGTTGAGATCTTTAATGGTCTGAAAATAATTTTAAAAATTAGTTTATGTTGTTAAGAATACAATGATGCTGAACAAACACATTCCATGTAACTCATGGAAATTAAATATATTCATTATAAATCTGGGTCTCAAGAGATTTATGCTTTTAAACCAGGTATGATTAGAATGCTAAGTGTTATCTTCCAACCTGATGTTACTACAGCAGAAAATATTAAATGGAACATTTCCTTCCAATAACTCATTCAATTTTGTCTCTTTTTAGATATTAATCCCTCCAACAGGATTTTACCAAATAACTTAATAAATTCTCAAATATAAATTACTCTATCATGTGTACGCTGGATTTGGGGAATAATGAAATTTCTGTCAAAGTGATATATAAGAGAATCAATATAAAGAACTTTAAATGAATTAGTCCAAGAACTAACTTATGGCTCTGTCAACACACACACACACACACACACACACACACACACACACACACACACTCTGAAATTATTATGTTACATGAATGCCAGGAATATCTAGGGGGCGAATTATAGACAACTTATATATTCTATTTATATTTTAACATTTGAATTTCTGTGATAAGTACACATTGTATAGTTTTAAAAAACCTACATTTAAAGATACAGAATTATTATGAATAAAACTGTGTTACATACATATTATACTTTTTCAAGATACAAAATAAGGGTGGAAGGGGGTTGAGACTTAAATTGTAGCCCAGGCTGGCCTAGAACTCACGATGCAGCCTAGTAATGCTCGAACAGGTGGCAATCCTCCTGCCTCAGCCTTCGGACTGCTGGGATTATAAGCATGAGCCACCATGTCTGGTTTATAAGAATACAAGGTTTTTAAACCGGGCAGTGGTGGCATACGCCTTTAATCCCAGCACTCAGGAGGCAGAGGCAGGTGGATCTCTGTAGCGGCATCTTGCATTGCCAGTGAAGTTGCGGTAGTGGCCACATCTTAGGTTGTGGCCTCAGGTGTGCAGACATGACCCCTTATAAGGAAGAGGAGGGGCTGGCTTGCTCTCTTGGGAGTGGTCAGAGTATCGGAAGGGCAGAGACTGCATCTTCTGGAGCAGGGAGACTGAGGCGGTCATTTACTATTGTTTGTGTAAGTTCTTCCCTGTTTATCGTTTATCTTGGGTCTTGTGGACTCATTTAAACTCCACCTTCAGATCTCTGTAAGTTCAAGGCCAGCCTTGTCTACAAAGTGAGGACCAGGACTGCCAGAGCTACACAAAGAAACCCTGTCTCCAAAACTGTGTTACATACATATTGTACTTTTTCAAGATACGAAATAAGGGTGGAAGGGGGTTGAGACTTAAATTGTAGCCCAGGCTGGCCTAGAACTCACGATGCAGCCTAGTAATGCTCGAACAGGTGGCAGTGACCTGTTCAAACCAAACCAAACACCCCCAAGGTTTTAAAAATATTATTTATGTGTATGTAGTATGTGTTTGTGCATGAATATGTGCGTGTGTATGCAAGTACTCCACAGACGCTAGTGGTACTGGATCTTCTGGAGCTGGAGTTACAAACAGTTGTAAGCCACACGTATACATGCCAGGAACCAACCTCTAGTCCTCCGGAAGCTTCAGAAGCTACTGAGTGAGTCATCTCTATAACCCAAGACTGTCTAATATTTAATTCTTATACTCCCTAAGAGCTAGGATAGTATCTCTAGCTAGAAAAAAAGGGATGGGGCATAATGGATGAATAATTTAAGCATGCCAAAAATATTTACCTAATAAAATCTAATAAGGATAAGTTCATGGAAAATTCCAACTGAAAAAAATGTGTATCCATCATCTGATAATTTACAAAACCAGAGAGAGTCCCCTCTACTGACGGGCTTTCCATCTGCACACCATACTGAAAGGATTTGCTGCTTTCTGTTTCCATCCCAGGTAGAAAGCATCCAGGCTGCTCAATGATCTGAAAATGAAAGTAATAAAAACACTGAAGAAAGCATCAATATAGTGTTATATGGATAACAAACTTCCATGTAAGTGATAAAGTACTAAAGCACATGTGAGAAACAGACACACTACATCATGAAAACAATGAACAGCCAGGTGGTGTCGGTGGTGCACTCCTTTAACCCCAGCATCTGGGAGGCAGAGACAGGAGGATCTCTGAGTTTGAGGCCAGCCTGGTCTACAGACTGAATTCCAGGGCAGCCAGGACTACACAGAGGAAACTCTATATTGAAAAACAAAAACAGGGGCTGGAGAGATGGCTCAGAGGTTAAGAGCACTGACTGCTCTTCCAGAGGTCCTGAGTTCAATTCCCAGCAACCACATGGTGGCTCACAACCATCAGTTATGAGATCCAGTGCCCTCTTCTGGTGTACAGATATACATGGAAGCAGAATGTTGTATACATAATAAATAAAATCTTTAAAACAAAAACAAAGCAAACAAACAAACCAAAAACAAAACACCAAACAACAAAAAATTCACTAAATCAGGTAAATAATGCTGCATAAGTCAAAATTATGTAACAGCTTAGTATTACAGCTAAAACCAGTGTCTGTATTTTTAAGGTTACTAAATTCTAATCTGGCACCAGAACTCTTTCATGCAGTGTTGGGGAACTCAACCCAGTGTCTGTGTGTTAGGCAAGCACTCTTCCATAGCTCCTACCACCAGATTCTCCTTCTCCTTCTCCTTCTCCTCCTCCTCCTCCTCCTCTTCTTCCGAGACAGGATTTCTTGATGTAGCCCAAGAACTACTGTCCCAGAACTCAACCAGGATGGCCTCAAACTCACAGAGATCTGTATGTCTGTCTCCTAAGTGCTGGGAGTATACCACTATTGCCGGGCTATCACCAGATTCTTAAGCTAAAAGATTTATAACAATCATAAAGTTGCCTTCCATTCTCTCTCTCCATTCCTACTCAACTCTCCTAATTGAATTCAGGCAGATTTTTCGTTTGTTTATTTTTTAAATTTTGCAAGTAAATCTGCTACATGTTTGTACTCAAGAATTGCTGGCCTGATCAATGGCCCATACAATAACTCATTCAACATACTGTAGCTCACAAAAAGGAATGGCTAGCTTTCTGACACATGCCTGTCAAATGTTACAACTGTGCAACAACACTTACAACAATGCAGACAACAAAGTTTCAGAAGTTATCATAGCTCCCTTTTGGAGCTATGGAAGAGTATTGAGTATAAAATAAGAAATCAAGCTGGGCGTTGGTGGCACACGCCTTTAATTCTAGCACTCTGGAGGCAGAGGAAGGTAGATCTTTGTGAGTTCAAGACCAGTCTGGTCTACAAGAGCTAGTTCCAGGACAGCCTCCAAAAAAAAAAAAGCCAAACCAAAACAACAACAAAAAACCCAAAGAAATCAGAGAGAGAAAGAAGGAGACTCTATGTTTACCCCCTTAATATTCTTTTTTCTTAATGCTCTATTTGGTTCTGTTAAATAATCTGAAATGTTAATTTCAGTGAATATGAATACAAGAGTAAATGCAGCACTTAGAAAACATTTGAAGAGAGATCATAGAATAAAACCTGGAAATACTAAGAACACAGGATATGCATTTAATGCTATAAGCATTCTAAAGATATCACCTAGTCAAATCTTTGCAGGAACACAATGTTAATACACTTGCTTTCAACACAAAGAAACAGGTAAAAGCAGCTAAGGAACCTGACCATGTAACATGGCAAGTAAGGCACAGAAGCAAGACTCAAATCAAAGCAGTGTAAGAAGCCTGCATTCTTTGTTAGCTTTTGGGGTTTTGAGACAAGGTCTCACTTTGTAGCTCTGGGTGTCCTGGAACTCACAGAGCTTCTCCTGCCTCTGTTCCTGAGTTCTGGGTTTAAAGGTGTGCACCACCTACATTCTTCATTATGCTCTACAGAAACTCACTTTATATAATACCCATGGCCTTCTCAAATACAGTATTATTGGGTTCCTTTGCTCTTTATCCTGTTTTAAGGAAGAAAGGAGGATATGGAACAAATTCATAAAGTAATGGAGGCAGAGGCAGAAACACGAAATATACATTATTTACTTGAGGCAGACGAGATAGGTTATCTGTTGTCTTACCTTGAGGTTTTCCACAGGAAAGATTTCTAACTTAGCATCTGTCAACTCTGAACCAGTCTTACTAGTGACGGACCAGATCATCAATAAACAATCATCCTTCCAGATTTTGTAAGAAGACACTGACACTGAGTCATTACTACAGATTTCCATGACACTCGAATGCCCACACTCAGGAGTTTCTTCCAATAATGAAGCTGCAGTTGAAGGTGCAGAGGATGCAGGGGGGTGAAAAACTTCCATGTTGTTACCAGCAAACAAAGAAGGTGCAGGCGAGCTGACACTTGAGAGTTTTTCAACTGAGGGCAGCTCTGCAAGAGACTCAGAACCCAAGAGCTCAGAATTGAGTTCAGTGTCTCTTGTCTCCAAAGTACTCAGACAGTCATCTTCCCCATGGGCCACATCTGAGACAGAGCTAAGGATGGAGGAGGCAGGGTTATGAATACTGGGGGTCTTGTCACTTTGGGCTACCTTGAATTTTGATTTCCTCTTGAACTTGTGAGACACGACGTCTGCTTTTCCCAACTAAAATAAAATATAATAATATAAAAAGAAACTATTTTACTAGTCACGAGCTTTAATTATCTTCTATAATTTCAAATAAACAATATATTACCACTAAGAATCTGTAAAGCAAAGATTGACAAAATTCAGATGGGTAAAATGTAAAATCCTAAAATTCTTAAAGCTATCAGCTAAACTTTACTTCTGACTCAAAAAACATGAACTGCCAGGCATGATGGCACACACCTTTAACCCCAGCTCTTGGAAGGCAAAGGCAAGCAGATCTCTGTGAGTTTGAGGTAACCTGGTCTGCAGAGGACAGCCAGGGTAGTCACACAGAGAAAAATCTGTCTTGAAAAACCAAAACCAAAACAAACAAAACAAAAAAACCCACATTTAAAAACCACAAACTTAGAAAAGGAAATAAAATAATGTCAAAACTCAGTTGAATAGTTTTAAAAATTATGTTGTTTGGTATCCTTTACTACATTACAAAATCAGACAACCTAGCTATGTTTTTGTTTCCAGAGCTGTATTATAGAATCCAAAGTTACCCTGACTACAAAGAGGACCTAAGTGTGTTTTAATAATCTATAAAAACTGTGATCCCAGGGTCCATGTTAGTAAGCAGAGCAGAAAAATTGGTTTGACCTCAAAAACCAAATGTCAGAGGCTGACCAGGAAATACAGCAGGAAAACATTCCATAACTAGTTATGGTTACCAAACTTGTTACCACTGATCCAAGTGAAGAGCAGTCTGATAAGGTCTATGCAAGCAGAGCCCACAGACAGACCACTATTACTGACAACCTGCAGTCAAGCCCCCTGTCCTCATAGAATTTTCTCACCCACCCAAGTCATTCCTGTTAATTATGTGGACCCCGGCCCTGTGTTAGCAGACTAGACTTCAGAGAATAACTTATTCAAGAGGACTGGATGCTGTCACTCCAGTGTTATAAAAACTATGTCATTGGTAGCCCTAGATCTAAAAGATGATAGTTATGAGAGCTATAGGAGGCATTTCCCACCATGTATAGATGAAATCCAGTCCTTGCTACCAGCAGAGATCAGAGATGCTTTCAGGAATATAAAACTTACCAAATTGATTGTATTTTCTGGTCCAAGCCCAACAAATAATGAGGATGCCAACAACTGCTTTTCTTTCTCCTCTGCAGACTGGGTAAGGCCTGGAGCTTGGTCCTTTCTGGTTGTGGCAAGGTCAACATTCTCCATTGTTGCACGCTCTGCAGGAACATGTGGCATTTCTGTTTTATCGCCAGTTCCACTCTCCTTTTTGGGGAGATAGCCCTCTTTGCCCCATAATTTCTTCACACCTTCCAGCTTCAAGCTACTTGTCCTAGGAGATTAAGAAAGCAAGCCAATTTAAATAATTGCTGCCTAGGTGGAACCTTGATGCATTTTTTTCAAAACACATTATGCTATGGCCTTTTAACAAACAGCTTTCATGTTAATTTTATAGGCCAGAAGGAAACCTAGATTTATTTATTTATTTTTTGAGACAGAGTTTATCTGTGTAACAGTACTGGCTGTCCTGGGACTCACTTTGTAGACCAGGTTGGCCTTGAACTCACAGAGATCCACCCGCCTCTGCCTCCCAGAAACCTAGATTTTTAAAATTTACTTTCCTTAGAGCCAACTTCCCCCTTCCCTCTGGCAAAATAACTTAGAGCACCAGAACTCTAGATCTGGTTAAACATCTCAGATCATTTAATTTCTTGAGTAATTTAACAAAAGAAGAGAAGGGCTGTGGACCCATTCCTCTACTTACTGTTCAAGGACACCTTGCCTTTAACTCTGATGGCCAAGATTTAAGATCTTAGCCATATAACAAGATCCAACCTTGATCATAAAATACTAATTCATAGGCACAAATTCATTTTAAAATCCACTGAAAGCGAAACATTCAAATACATACCAATATATAAATTTGTTTCTAATCCAAAATGTTTTATTAATATGAGCACTAACTACATGTTTGATTTTTATGAAAATGATATAAAGATTAGCCTGGAAAAAACTCAGAAACTCTTCTTTGTATTTTTTATTACATTTACTTATTTATTTATATACCATATTTTTATTTAGGTGCCACAGGCCATGTGTGGAGGCCAGAGGACAATTTGCAGGAGTCAGTTCTGTCCTTCTACCTAGTGGGGCCTGGAGACTGAACTTAGGCTGTTAGGTTACCTTTACCTGCTAAGACATCTGAATGGCCCAGAAGTTTTTCTTTAACTATATTTACTTATATATTTTGTGTGTGTGGGCACAAATCTACCATAAGGGTAATGAGGATGGAACTTAAATCATCAGGCAGGGTAACAAGTGCCTTAGCCACTGAGCTAACCTCACCTGCCCCAGAAACTTTTTAGTAGCTGAGATTTTTTTTAAACAACTGATTAGAAGGTAGCTGCTCAGCCCCCAAACCTAAAGATAATATATAGGCAAAATAAATAAACAAAAAAAAATAGGATCAAATTAAGCATGTGAACTCAGGGCTAGAGAGGTAGCTTAGTGGTTAAGAGCACTGGCTGCTTTTCCAGAGGACCCAGATTTAATTCTCAGCACCCACATGGTAGCTTAAAACCAAATGTAACTCTAGTTCCAGAAGATTCAATACCCTCTTCTGGCATCTGTGGGCACCAGGCATTCACACAGTACACAGACATACACTCGGAAAAATTATCCACACACTTAAACATTTTTAAAAATTTAAATAGAATATGGATTCACATAACGTCACCAAAGTTACAGATGAGTCCACTTGTTCACAGTGACTAATTCAGCCATTGGTACTGATTGAAACAGCCAAAAATTACCCCTTTAGATCTTTATATGTAAAAGCCCATATATCTGTTAATTAACTCAAATGCAACCATTTCACAATGCAAATGTATATCATCATATTGAACACTTTCCATATATACTACTTCCATTGCCAGTCACGTCTTAACAAGCTGGGGTGGGGGAGAACGCCCAACAATTTTAAAGTAGACAATTTTAAAACTACATGTCCTTTTGCATCTTGGCTCATTTAGGCATTACTGTCATGATACAAAGTAACACTTAAGATTTATACTATAAATTAGTATACTAATATTATATATTAGTCTTAATATATTATTAGTATTACTAATTAGTATTACTAATAAATATACTATTAATATAAATACTATATATTAGTCTTAAAGATCCAAAAATATTTATATTGATTTTTAAAAGTTTTTAAAAATTGCATATATTTATTTATTGTGTGTGTGTACACACAGCAGACGTGTGGAGGTCAGTACTCTGTTTCGAACTTATGGGTTCTGGGCATTAACCTCAGGTCATCAGACTCGGCAAGTACCTTTACCCGATGATCCACCCTGCCAGCCTTAGACTGGTTATTATTCTCTGTGATCTTTTGGGACCATGACTATTTTGTTTTATAGGTGATTATATTTCATATTGAGTAAAAAGGTAATACTATTAAACTGTGCATGGATGAAATGAAAAAATGATCTAATAAAGAATATAATCGCCGGGCGGTGGTGGCACAGGCCTTTAATCCCAGCACTCGAGAGGCAGAGGCAGGAGGATCTCTATGAGTTCAAGACCAGCCTGGTCTACAGAGTGAGTTCTGGGACAGCCTCTAAAGCCACAGAGAAACCCTGTCTCAAAAAACCAAAAAAAAAAAAAAAAAGGATACAATGATTGAGCTGGGCGTTAGTGGCACACACCTTTACTCCCAGCACTTGGGGAGCAGAGGCAGGCAGATCTCTGAGAGTTCGAGGCCAGCCTGCTCTACAGAGCAAGTTCCAGGACAGCCAAGACTGTTACACAGAGAAACCCTATCTTGAAAAAGAAAAAAAAAAAAACCTCCAAGGATTGGTTTGTTTCTCCTCACAGTTTTTAGGGAAAAGTAAGAAATCCCTTCATTCCTTTCAGGTAGTGTTCCTTTTGCCTTTCTGTTGTCAAGAGAAAATATTCTGGCCAAAAGAAGCTTATAGGAGGCAGAACTTTGTCTGGCATACAATTCCAAGTTATAGTTCACAATTGCAGCAACACAACTTGAGACAGCTGGTTAACCACACCATAGCCAGGAGCAGAAACAAATGCCCCTATGCTGACTGCTCCCTTCTTCTGCCACCCAACTTCCTCCTGCTCAAGGAATGGTATTGCATTCAATGGGCTAGGCCTTCCTATATTAATGCACAATCAAGAAAACCTCACAGATATACCCACAGGCCAGCCTGATCAACAGTGTCTCCACTGAAACTCTTCACATGTTGTAGTAAGCTGACATCTAAATCTAACCACTGCAGGTATCAAATGGTTTTTCTAAGCACTTTTAAAAGACAATTAGCAGGGGCTGGAGAGATGGCTCAGGAGTTAAGGGCACTGACTGCTCTTCCAGAGGTCCTGAGTTCAATTCCCAGTAACCACATGGTGGCTCACAACCACCTTGAATGAGATCTGGTGCCCTCTGCTGGCATACGGGCAGAAGACTGTATATACATAATAAATAAATAAAATCTTTTAAAAAAAAGAAACCTTGTCTCAAAAAAAAAAAAAAAAAAAGACAATTAGCAGTTATCTAATAAGCTCTCAGAAGAAACTGGGTGATCCTTGCCACAGGTAGATCTGAGTGGTCCTAAGAACCTGAGCATCTCTAGGATGCTCAGAAGCAGCAACTCCAGGGGATGTGTGAATACCAAAGTGGTTACACTACCTACATGTCTACTTTAACAAAAGATTTCTTTCATCTATAAGTTTGGTGCATTTCATTCTTTAAAGGCCATCAGGTACTATGCTGCCCCATTTAGACCCAGCTGTTGGAAACTTCTGTCAGGCAGAGCTCACCTCAGAACTCACCAAAGATCAAGTTCCTCCCAGTGCAACCCCTTGAGTGACTGATGACCAGAAGGGTAAAGCCTGGGCTGGGGAGGTGACACAGTGGATAGTGTTTGTCATGCAAGCATGAGGACTGGATTTTAGACCCCCAGTACCCCCACAAAAAGCAAGAGGTTCAGCTAGAAACCTTGCCTATGAAAATAAAAGAGAAAGTGATCAAGGAAGACCCCAAGGTCAAGCTCAGGCCTCCACAGTGCACCTGTACACATGTGCAGACATACGCGCGCGCGCGCGTGCGCGCGCGCGCGCACACACACACACACACACACACACACACACACACACACACACACACACACACACACACACGAAGTGTAAAGTTCTGACCACTCATTTTACTCCAGTTTAGGACAGTTCTGAAAGGGCATTCTCGCTCCAAAGCAGAAGCTGTCACTGACACAACTACCTCTTCTTTCTCTATGCACTTGTTTCTCTCCACTTCCTTCCACAGGTGCAGCTGGAAAAGGCACTCCTAGAAGCCCTGCACACCACACGCCACTGCAGAATGCATTTCACAGGCAAACGGGAGAAGGCTACAGGTGTCTACAGATTTTCCTCAGTTATTTCACCTACTACCCACCTGTTACCAACATATATCTTGTCTTGTTTTAGTCAACAATCTGAACGTGGCAATACATATATGGCCTTTTTAAACACAGGGTAAAAGTTGCTTTCTATATAAGTCATCTTTGCCTGGATTTGGAGAATATTATATAAGCCATAGTTTTTCTATATTGTGCCTTTGTATTACTTTAAATCAGACAGACCATGAAGGCACACATGTAAATTCTAGGCAAGAAATCCTCCAAAGATTATGGGTATAGTTTACCTCAGATCCAGGAATTCCCTCCTGAGGTAATGTTTAATAATAGGCTTACAAGTAAGAGATTCTAAATTGGACTTGACTTTATTATCAGCTTACCAGGGATTGTAGAAGAGCAACTATCGTACCCTGAAAGCTGATTCAATATATATATATATATATATATATATATATATATATATATATATGTTATATCCATTTTCAGTTTAAGATGCACTTAGCACTTAGGTACAGAGCAGCAGGAGGGGGCAGAATTCACTCTACCCTAGTGGTGGCTGGTACCTTCTTGCCTGAGAACTCTAGAGGCGGAAAGTCCAGGCTATGTGACTGATCCCATTCTCAGAGAAAGGAATCTCAAATTCCAAATTATTCATTAGATTAGGCTTTGTACCCTAAACCAATGAGATGAGGAATTTGAGAAGGGGCGAGTCCCAGCCTCAGGAAGATAGGAATTTCAGTCGGGACTTTTTTAAAGATTTATTTATCTTATGTATACGGATGTTTTGTTTGCATGTACATCTGCACACCAGAAGAGGCCACTGGATCCCACAGATGGCTGTGAGCTGCCATGAGGGTGCTGGGAATTGTTCATGACCTCTGGAAGATCAGCCAGTGCTCTTAAAATTGAGACTTTAAAAACCACTGTCTTGGACCAAACTAGTGTCCCAGCCATTTTTGCTTTTCCCTATGCTGGTGCCCCTTTCTGCAGAATTGTATATTTAAAAGCAATTCACTTTCATTAGTCTCTCTAATTGTTATTGTCTTCAACATTCACCCTGCAGTTACCACACAAATTCCTAATCTGAAATAATGTATGAACTGTGATCTCCTATGAAAACATCAATCTACCCTTCATGTTCTATTTCTAAGTAATAAAGTACATATAATGGACATATAAGTATAGAACTTATAAGGTCATTCCCCCCCCCCCCACACACATACACACACACACACACACTATTCATTTTGTAGACTTTCTCCCTGGATCTGGAGGGCCTCTGTCTCTACTTGCTGCTTTGTTATGTTTCAGACACTTAACAATCATCACCTCTACCATCACAAACCCACAAACCATGCCTGGAATGCCAAAATTAAATGTCTAGGAAAGAAATTAAGGATTTTAGATAAGGGAGGGAAAGGATAAAAACATAATTAGAACTCCTGCCATTTTATACATGATATTATTATTTGTTCATCATTATTCCTCTGAGAAATATTGTATAGCCACCTCATCCTATATGCTCATGCTTTCTAGGCAAGCACACTACAAATGAGCTGCATCCCCCATCAGACCTTGACTTCTTTTAAATGAAGCTCATTGACAAACGAGAAAGCCATTTTCATTGCTTAGCATGATATCAGTACACTAGTTTTGTTTGGTAAATTTACTATGAGAACCATGACAATAATTAATGGCAGCAGCAATTAGTGTGTACTGGGTTGCACTATGCTCTTCATTATACTACCTCACTTTATTAATTTCAATATGCTTCTGAAAATAATTTAGTTATATCATAAAAGTTAAAGTATACTTAACAGAATGAAAATTGGCCCCAAATACGATACATATGAACTGTGCCATCCATTTTCAAGGTGGCCAAAGAATCCCTAAAAATATTTGGTGGGGGTCATGCACATTAGTGTATTAGTGTGTGCTCTCATTCATATGTATGGAGGGGCCAGAGGACAAGTCAAATGTTTTATCCATCACTTTAAAAATTTTTTAATGATTTATTTTATGTACATTTGCCTGCATGTATGTCTGTGTAAAGGTATCAGATACACTGTAACTGGAGCTACAGACAGTTGTGAGCTGCTACGTGGGTGCAGGGAACTGAACCCAGGTCTTCTGAAAGAGCAGCCAGTGTTAACCACTGAGCCATCTCTCCAGCCCCCTTCATCTATAGCTTTTAACTTTGTTCTCTCACAACAATGACTGAATTGGAACCTGTCCTTTTGGTTAGGTTGGCTAAGCAGCAAGAATCTGTCTTCATCACCCAATACTGGGGTTATGGGCACGGATAGACATTTCAGTTTTTCATATGGGTGCTGGGATTTGAATTCAGGTCTTCTTGCTTGCATAGCAAGAGCTAAGTTCTCTCCCCCAGAGCTTCTGGAAGAATTCTGAACAAAGAACAGAGCTTCCTTAGACAAAGTCAGTCAGTCATCTTATTCAACATTCATCTCTGAAATAAGAAGATTACAAAAAAATTTCCCAGAAGCATGACATAAATAATGAGTGAAGAATATGCTTAATGCTTATCTGGTAGCTGGGCGTTGGTGGCACACGCCTTTAATCCCAGCACTCAGGAGGCAGAGACAGGCGGATCTCTGTGAGTTCGAGGCCAGACTGGTCTATACACAGAGAAATCCTGTCTTGAACCCCCCCCCAACAAAAAAACAAACAAAACTTATCTGGTATTAAGTTTCAATATGCTTCTTCAAACATTATAATCAATAATATGCATTATGTGCAAATCTGTTTATTGTTTTTAATTAGCATGTATGTGTGTCTACATGCATGAGCACACACATGCTGGCTAGAAGAGCATCGGATTCCCTGCAGCTAGAGTTACAGGCAGTTATGAACTGCCTGATCTGATGTGGGTGCTGGGAACTGATCCTCTGCAAGAACATTACAGGCTCTAAACTAATGGGCCATCTCTCCAGACCTCATGTGCAAATATTATACATGGCTTATGTTGTCTCAGAAAGCAGATAAGCTCTTTTTTTTTTTTTTTTTTTTGAGACAGGGTTTCTCTGTGTAGCTTTGGAGCCTATCCTGACACTCTCTCTGGAGACCAGGCTGGCCTCAAACTCACAGAGCCTGCCTCTGCCTCAGAGTGCTGAGATTAAAGGCGTGCGCCACCAATGCCTGGCTTTTTTTTTTTTTCCAGATAAGCTCTTAAAGTCTAAGACATGTTATATAGCATCAGAATCTTGAAAGCAATCAACAGAATCAAGTGAAACAAAATCTCACATAGAAAGTCTCTCTTAGGAACTTTTCAATGATATGAAACACAGTCATAAATATGTCTCTTCTTTTGAATTATTTGAAAATGAAAACTTCTTAGAAGGCATCCTAAAATGAGCAAATAATAATCTTGTGGACATAAGTAGAGGCAGAAAGTAAGCAGGATGCTGGAGGTAGTTAAGTTCACCAAATTCTCAAGTTAGCCAAGAAACTTACTCTTTCAGTCCCGTTTCAGCACTATTTCCAGATATATCTGAGCCCAGAGAAATGCCAGCAGGAGACTGTCGTCCAGTGAAGCCAGATGAAGAAAATGATAGTCCATATGGTTCAAAATTGAGAACTGTAATTTAGAAACAGTAACAGAGGTTCATATTTAAAACAAAGCATAAGAGTGAAATTTATGAGATTCCATTCACTACTAAAATAATTAAAAGCTGGAATCCAGCAACAATTTTCCAGAATAGAGGCTTTATGTATAATCTAATCGGACATGTACATTTTTATTTATCTTTCATTTTTTATCCTTTTCTCTCTCCTAGGAAGTTAAAAAAGAATTCAATTAGAAAAGGCAAATAAGCTGGGCAGTGGTGGCGCACACCTTTAAGAACAGCATTTGGGAGACAGAAGCAGTTTGAGGCCAGCCTGCTCTACATAGTGAGTTACAGAATAGCCAGGGCTACACAGAGAAACCCTGTCTTGAATAAACAAACAAAAAAAAAAAAGAAAAAAAAAGAAAAAAAGAAAAGAAAAGAAAAGCAAACTCAAAGAAAAGGCAAACAATAAAAATAAACCAGGCACACTGAGGAGCTGTGGCTATCGTAAGAAAATAAAAGAATGCAATGAGCTAACAGGAAGTGATGGCCATGTTCTGCTTAATGAATGATTCCTGGACACATCTCTGCCTCAAATGAGTGGATGGAGCCCTCAATGGGAATCAAAAACAATGTTTTCTGAGTCACATGTTAATTTTTTTGAATATGTACATACCCTAAATCAACTCAATCAGAGCAGTAAGTTCCTATTACTATTGTGGCAGAGCAGATGTCAAAAATCCATCCCTCTTTCTTTTAAGTAGAGGAGACGTTTCTAGATTCTGCTGCCACATGACTTATATGTTCAATTAAATTATACACACATTTTGAGTGCAACGTCTGGGGGAAGTCTCTGCAAAGAGACTTTTTCCTGCTGGTTACACTACAAGTTGGTTGCTAAAGTGTAAACAGCCATCTTGAATCATAAAGTGAAACAGCAAAGATGTCAGAACATCAAGAGATAGAATCTGGAGTCCTCATAATTACAAAGCTAACATCAACCCTGGGATGCCCACTTCTTGATTTTTCTAGATAGGAGACAACAATAACCATATGCTTTGTGTAAGACCCCATTAAAAAATTAGAAAACCTAACTGCAACTGGCAAATCTACCTCTTTAGACACAAGGGAAATGCAACAAGTGTCACACAGACTTGCAAAGTTGTGAGTATCAGTAAACTAAAACAAATATCAGAGTGAGAAAAGGGTGAAAGGGTAAAAACTGAATCACCCAAACAGATGTGTAAGATGGGGGCTGGAGAGTTGGCTCAGTGGTTATGAGCATTTGTTGCCTTTGCAGAGGACCTGGGTTCAATTCCCAGCATGGTGGCTCACAAACTGTAAATCCAATTCCAGGGGATCCAATGTCCTCTTTTGGCCTCTGAAGGCACTAGGCAATTTGACAGCACATATATACATGCAAAAACAACAGCTACAAAGAATAGAATAAATACATTTTAAAAAAATTTTAAGATGGCTATATTACAAAAAAAAAAATCCTAGAGAGATTCAGTTCAACTTCCATTGAAATTACAATGATATTCTTCACAAAACTAGAAGAAACAACCCCAAAAAGTCATATAGAAACACAAAAGACCATGAATATACAAAGCAATCTTAAGCAGAAAGAACGCCATTGAAGTTATCATAATAGCTGACCTCATATTTTACTATGAAGTCATAGTGACCATGATAGCATGGTACTGGAACAGAAATGCACGTAGACCAGTGGAAAAGAAGAGAAACTCCAGAGACACTGAAAAAACTCAACAGCCTCATCAACAAATGGTGCTGGCAAAACTGGATACCACCTGCAGAACAATGAAATTAGATCCCTATAGAGAATATACTTAAAAATATGAATTTTCTAAGTAAGAACCTAATAGCACAGGAAATAGCCCCAAGAATTTAAAAGGGATTACATAAAATTAACAAGTTCCTTCAAAGTAAACAAAACTATCAGCTTAGGAAATAGACAAGACTACAAGATGAGAGAAATCTTCAGAAGCTATCTTTCAAACAGGGACTTAGTAGCTAGAATATATAAAGAGCTGAAAAAAATTAGACAACAATCACAAAAATACCAGTCAAACAATAAATAAACCCTGCCAATCAATAAATAGGCTAACCAAATGAGCAGCAGACAGTTCTCAAAAGAAGAAAACACAAATGGCCAAGAAATATTCTTTTAAAATGTCTAACATCCTGGCTGGACATGGTGGCCCATACCTTAAATCCCAGCACTCAGAAGTAAGCTATCTCTGAGTTCAAGGGCAGCCTGGTATACACAGGGAATTCCATACAGAGTGTGGTAGTTTGAATGTAATTGGCCCCCATAAACTCATAGGGAGTGGCCCTATTAGTAGGTGTGGCTTTGTTGAAGGAAGTGTGTCACAGTTCACTTCCTGTTGCCTGAGGATCAAGATGTAGAGCTCTCAGCTCCTTCTCCAGCACCATGGCTGTCTGCACACCACCCTCCATGATAATAATGGACCAAGCCTCTGAACTGTCAGCCAGTGTCTCTTTACAGCAATAGAAACCCTAAGGGCTACATAGAAAGTTTCTGTCTCAAAGTCTCCAATATCCTTAGCCATCAGGGAAATGTAAATTAAAAATACTCTGAGACTCAGTCTCCCTCTAGTCAGAAAATGAACAAGGACAAAGGATGGTGAAGATGTGGTGAGAGACGAGAAGAACCCTGATCCCTGCAGGTGAGTTATAGACTAATGCACTACTACGCTATGGAAACCGATGTGGAAGCCTCTCAAAAGTCAAAATATAACTACCAGATGACCTAACTGTGCTGCTCCTGGCATATACGCAAAGGACTTTTTATCTTCTACTACTGAGACACTTGAACATCTACATTTATTGCTGCTCTATTCACAATAGCAAGGAGAATCAGCCTGGATGGCCATAATGTAATGTGATAATGTAAATGTAGTCCATATACTCAATGGAATTTCACTCAGCTATAAAACAAATGACCTTAGGCTATAAAGCAAATGACCTTAGGATATTTGCAGGAAAATGGATAGCTTTGTAAAGTATGCAAGGTGACCCTGTCCCAGACAGACAAATAGTGCATGTTCTTTCACACAGAGTCTTTAGTGAATGTGTGAATCTAGGCTATGCAACTAGACAGGGGACTATGAGAGGGACAAACGCTGAGGAAGGAGGCCCACAACAGAACTCACAAAACCAGAAAGGAAGCTACAGGCAGTAAAAGAGGTAGGGGTTGGTAGGAAAATCAACAACATAAATTTGTTTGAAAATGCTATAATTAAACCTAATACTTTATATACTGCTTTTTTTGCTTGTTTGTTTTTCGAGATAGGGTTTCTCTGTGTAGCTTTGTAAACCAAGCTGGTCTCAAACTCAGAGATCCACCTGCCTCTGCCTCCCGAGTGCTGGGATTAAAGGTGTGCACAACCTCTGCCTGGATTTGTGTACTGCTTTAATTAATTAAAATTACTTCAAATACATTTAATAAAATATTTTGATCAAGAGCTTTAAAAGAGCAAATGCCTCTGAAAAAGATAACAATAAACTTAGCAACTCTTTGATCTCACCACATTCATAACAAAATGGCCAGGGATAAACATAGAGAATGTGCACTCAACAAAATCATTTGACTGACAAAAGAAAGGAAGGAAGGAAAAAAGGAAGGAAGGAAGGAAGGAAGGAAGGAAGGAAGGAAGGAAGAAAGGAAGGAAGGAAGGAAGACTAAGATCTTTCAGACTGGAACTTTTCAGTAGTGCTGGCACTCTGAAATCTTAAGCAACCATACACACTGCTCCCCCTATTTCATAGGAGTAATTCCCAGGTACCATGCAAATGACCCTGTGGTCTCCTCTTCACCAAAGTCACAGTAAAAGACCCCCTCACAGGCTATGCTTCGGAAAGTATAAAGTTCTTGCCTTTGGGGGCTCCTTGTGACATCATTCATCAGATACTTTGCTAGAGAAACAATCTAATACACTGTACTAGTGAAAATGAGTCACTAGCCTACAGTGACCAGGGTTATTTCTGGAACCTTTCTAGGTTTGCTCAGTGTCAGCTCTCACCAGGTGTTGTGGCACACACCTTTAATTCCAGCACTCTGGAGACAGAGACAGGTGGAGTGTTATGAGTTCCAGTACAATGATTAGCATATCACAGGTTCTTTTAAAACTCTAAAGTAGTAGTGGTCTCTCGGGATCCTAAGGCTTTGGGAATACTTTGAGGCTAACCTTTCTGAAACCCTAGCCAGGATAAAAAGCAGACTTAATGGAAAGTATAAACATCTGTAATCACTTCCTTTAATGACTACAGTATCAATTGCATGTTTCTAAAAGTTAAGCCCTGAGCCAGTTATGTTGGGACATACCTTTAACCCAGTATCTGGAAGCCGGAGGCTAAAGGACCTCAATGTTTCCACCAGCCTATATTACATAGTATGCAGTCTGTCTCAATAACAACAAAAACCAAACCAAACAAACAACAGGCCCCTCTAATTCATTTGATGATAAAGGGATGAAAATACACCTTTTCCCTGAGAAAGCTGTTCCTCTTGGCGCTGGTGATGGGGCTTGTAAGGTGCTGCTCCCTGACTGAGCCCTTCAGCCACAAAACCATCCAGAAAAGATAAAGAAGCATCCACCTGCATCAAAGTTAAGCAAAAATCAGGATTAAAAAAACAAAACAAAACAAAAACATGTACTTGGAAGACTAGACTGTATATTCATATAACTTTGGCACATGTACCTTTTAAACTTTTTAGGAGAGGTCCTTCTCCAGGGTCTAGTTGGCCTGAATGTACCCTCCATAGCCCCCTAATCAAGGATAAGTCACACACTCAGTGCCCAATCTAGTCTCGCTACCCCTCCTGTGCCACTATCAACCTCTATACTTCAGCCAAGACCTGCCCTACCTGCTCACAAACTCTCCACCCACTCATATCTTGCACACCTTTTTCAGTGGCTAGCCAGGTGAGTCCACCCGCTCCTCCCTTCCCCACCCATGCCTCAGTTCCCCACATCTATCCCCAAGTTCAGGCTTGAACCAGGACTCACAAACTGCACACAAATCCAGTACCCTGTGGCCACCTCACCTCAGCTCATTTAAGCCACATTCAACTTCTAGGTACAGTCCAACCTGCACATCCTATGTTCTGCTCCAATCTGCTCTATCTTGAGTTGTTGGTCAGGGTTGTCCAAGAGATGCTCAAAACATACAAGCTATTGCTATTGCCTTTGGTGCTCCCCAGAGGTATATAGTTAAGTAGCTATTGCCAAAGACACCTCATGTTTTGGACACAAGATCCAGAGGACCCAAGTTGTATCTGGATAGTTTTATGTCAACTTGACACAAGCTAATGTCATCTGAGAGTAGGGAACCTCAATGAAGAAAATGTTCCCACTGGGCATGGTAGAGGCAGAGGCAGGTGGATCTCTGAGTTTGAGGCCAGCCTGGTCTACAGAGAAAGTTCCAGGACAGCCAGGGCTACACAGAGAAACCCTGTCTCAAAAAACAAACAAACAAATAAAAAAGAAGATATGTTCCCAAGCCAACAGTGGTGGCACACACCTTGAGTCCACCATTCTGCACCTAAGGCTCAGGGAACATTGGGGAAGAGGAGGTAGAGAGACTTTAAGAGCTGGAGGATCAGAGTGTATGTACACTCTGAGATATGTCTTCTCAAAATGTCAGAGAAGCTATACCATATTCCTGATTTGCCTTCTTTTTTCTTCCTTTTACAATTGCATGGAGGCTATGTGTGAGTGTGACCAGAAAGTGAACCCCTTGTCTCAAGCCACTAAGGCCTTACTATTCCGAAGCAATGACCCCAGCAGCGGCCCATTCCCTAAGCCCTGCTCTTGTTCCACAGGGGCTCTGTCTGATTTTTTTTCCTCTTAAAATTCTCTTGGCCTGCCGGGTGGTGGTGGCGCATGCCTTTAATCCCAGCACTCGGGAGGCAGAGGCAGGTGGATAACTGTGAGTTCGAGACTAGCCTGGTCTACAAGAACTAGTTCCAGGACAGCCTCCAAAGCCACAGGGAAACCCTGTCTCGAAAAACAAAACAAAACAAAACAAAACAAAACAAAAAAATCTCTTGGCCTTATGATCTCACAGTAAAACTCCTTCCTGAGTCTTACCCTTCTATGGGATGTGAATTTCACTGTTTAAATTCAAGAGACAAGGGCCGTGGAAGTCACTGACTTAGTGGAAATGTGTGAGTGTGACCTTTCAGAACCCTAACTTCTAAGTTCATCCCACACCAGGCTAAAGAGCCTGTTACCCCATCTCCTCTCCATACAGTTTTCCTAGCCTTTCCCAAATCTCAAGACTACCAGAAGCTATAAATGAGACACTCTTCTGCTCTTATTTAGAACCAGTGCTAAATGGAACCTTTCCAATTCTCTCCCTACCAATGTGAGAAAGACTACAAACTTCATTATACATGATACAGAAACCATATTTTCTTATATACCATACATTTACTCTGTTTGGGCAACACAATTTTGACAGAACGGAGCACAGGATTCTTACCACTATGTCTTCACAATTCTGGGCACCTTGAAGCAAGCTCTTCGTAAGTTCTATATTTTCATGCAGATGTTTCAATTCAAATGCATGCTGTCTCAGACAAGTATTCAAAGATACAGTGAATTCTTGGATTAATTTCTCAACTATAGGAGAAGAATGTGCTTGGGGTGTCAGCTTGGTCACTGCAGCAATCAACCAGGCTTTTGTTTCTGAAGAAATGGAGTCACTCATAAGTAACTTGTAGAGCCTGGCTATAACTTCCTCTGGACTTTCTTTATCCAAGAGGTAGGAATACTCTCCTAATACCTGGAGTAAAACACAATGGTATATATGTAAATACCAAGTCAGAGAGCTCCATATTCAGACCTACTGCTAGAATGAACTTCTATTTGTATTAAACATATTTTTATGATGAACATTATTAAAGAAACAGTGTAGATTAGATTATATCAAGAACTGTATTCTCAATACAAAAGAACTGGAACTCATCAGTAACAATACATAAAGTGAAATACCTTTATAGGTTAGCATTCTTCTGAACTTCCAATGGGAAGTTGGTTTATTTTCCAGTACGAATTTAAACAAGTATCACATGTTAGTAAGAGTAAGATTTTACAAAGTACAGATTTCTGGTATTTCTTAAGGTCTCTCATAAATCACAGATTTCCGGTTTGGGTCAATAGATAGAGTAATTTATTGACTGTGGAGAAGATACAGCTGGACAAGCATCAAGTGACACTGACAAAAACAGTCCACAGGACTGACATCAGGAATACTGATCATGTGCCAGGTGTGGTGGCGGGGCACACCTTTAATCCCGGCATTAGGGAGGCAGAGGCAGGCGCATCTCTGAGTTTGAGGCCAGCCTGGTCTACAAAGAGTGTTCCAAGACAGGTAGTGATACACAGAGAAACCCTGTCTCAACAAAACAAAACAAAAACAAAAAAGTATACTGATCATACTACATATACTTTTTTTTTTTCCACATCTAACTTACTCAAGTGACATCCATGACTGGTCTAACAATCAATCATTTTATAAATGATAAAATTATCATCTTATAAATATAATTCAAGGAATATAAAATCTTTCCTAAAGGGCATTTACTACATAGTAAATATCTTTAGCATAATAGTAGTAGCAGCAAAAAAAAAAAGAAAAGAAAGATGGGCTAACAGGTAACAGCAAAGATTTAGCTACTAAGAACAGTAGGAATTGAACTCAGGACCTCTGGAAGAGCAGTCAGTGCTCTTAACCTCTGAGCCATCTCTCCAGCCCCCAAAATAAGTTAATTTTAAAAGAGGTTTTAATAATAAAAGACAGAAAGCTCCAGAAGAACAGGTAATCTGAGTTCCATCTCAAAAATGAATTTTTAATAGACTTCTGTTTGTGAGAAGACAACTGATTATTTCCTCTTATATTATCCCCATTAACTACACCCAAATGCCACTGACATCAGTTATATATAAAACATACACAGAGGGTCTGGAAATGTAGCCTAGCTAGAGTTTTCCTAGCACACACAAAGGCTGGGGTTTGATACCCAGTAAGCATAAAACCAAGCATGGTCTTACATGCTCATAATCCTAGGAAGTAGAGGCCAAAGAATTGGAAGTTCAAGGCTTTCCAAGGCTACACAGCAAGTTTGAGTCCAGTCTGAGATACATAACAATGAAACAAAACAACAACAACAAAAAACCACCCATACCAAAGACCAGACCAGTGAGATGGTACAAAGAAAGGATAAGTAAATAGTTTCTATATAAAAGTAAACATTGGGCTGGGCAGTGGTGGCACAAGTCTTTAATCCCAGTATGTGGGAGGCAGAGGCAGGTGGATCACAGAGGCCAGCCTGTGAGTTCCAGGACAGGCTCCAAAGCGACAGAGAAACCCAGTCTCAAAAAAAAGAAAAAAAAAAAAAAGTAAACATTGGGAAAGAAAATGGACAAGAAGAACTAAATGATTTCTGGTGGAAATATGTTGCTATAATACTTTGTATGTAATAGACTTTACTCACCCAACTCATAACTTGAAGAAATCTCTGTGGATAGAAAGTATTTTCCATATCTAGTAAAGTAAGATAAGACTGAACTGCATAGACTCTTAATTGTTGGTCTTCTGTTTCATCATCAAAACCTACAAAAATATTGAAACACCAGTTTAGCTTTCCTCAATTCTCAATTACTGTAATAAAACATAATTTAAAATTCTTTACCAACCTTCTGCCAGTAGTCTCAGGAAGTTACTGAGAATATCAGGGTGCATCACATCTCCTCCCACAGAAAACACAGCATTCATTGTCTGAATAAACCACACATTGTCAGGAGCAAATGTGTCTAGTGTTAAGAACAAGTCACTTCCTCATGACACTCATTGAAGTCATACCCTCCACAATAACCCTTTAAAGGAAACTCCAATCCATGCTGGTGTGGTGGTTTATCTCTAACTCCTACCAACAGTGCTCTACAGCCCAGTTCTATATTTACTAAGTGACTAAATTGAGTTTGCATAATTTTACCAAGCACTAGGCTTATACACACATGGCAGGCAGTCAATAAATAAACAAGAATAATTTGAAGAAATGAGCCAGCTATCTGTGACAAGCAAGTAATGGAAGATTCATGCATATTCCAGAGAAGCTATAGCTGTGGTGTGTCCACCTGAGCAGATTCAACTTCTTTCAAATGCCTCTGTCATCAGTTCTAAAATTGATCATTGCTAGGTCAAAGCTATAGCACTGCTGATGCCAGAGTACATCTAACAAAGTTCCAAGTTCCAACAGGCCAGTTTATACAAATTTCTGAGCCTTAAGAATCAGGAATTCAAGTAATTGCTGTGTCCCTGAACTCAATTCATAAGTGCCCACATTTGTACCACCATTTAAGCCAGTGTATAAAGGTATGTGTGAGTCACAGTTGAAGCAAAGGATATTTCTCAGCCAATTCAGCTATTTTGCCAACTAAATTGATGATGATATACTCTTCTTTGCTCTGATGCAAATATTCAAGCATTTTTTGTACAATAACTACTACATTCTGTGCATTTGTAATTCTGTAAAGAAGTTCCAGAGTCTAGTAAGAGAAATAAAAACAGTATTAGAAAACTACACATCATAACAGCAACAAATATAACAAAATGAATGCTGTATGTCTGATAAAGCAGATGGGCTGTATAATTATAGTAATTTTTTTACTGCCCTTGGAGTCTTTCTAACTTTTAAGCTGTTTAAAAATATGAAATGTATGTCTATATGCAAATGCATATATGCAAATGATTTATATTTAAATACCGTTTAAAATTCAAAATGCATAATCTTTTACTTATTTTCTACTTTTATGTGCATTGGTGTTTTGCTTGCATGTATGTCTGTGTGAGGGTGTTAGAAACTGGAGTTATAGACATTAATGACCTACTGGGTTCACTTCCCAGCAACAAATATAACCCAGATCCTCTGGAAGAGTAGTCATTGCTCTTAATCGCTGAGCCATGTCTCCAGCCTCCCATAATCTTTTAAAAACTACAATTGTCAGGTATAATACAGTGTTCAGTCAAGCTTCATTTTTACCTCACTACTTCGGTTATTAAGGAATTTAATATTCTTTTTTAAGAAATGGGGTTTATTTGTTTTTGTTTCATGTATATGTGTTTTGCCTGCATGCATGTCTGTGTATCATATTTGTGTCTGGTACCTGCAGAGTCAGAAAAGGTCATTGGATGCCCTGAAACTAGAGTTAGAGATACTGTGAACCACCATCTAGGTGCTGGAAACCAAATCTGGGTCCTCTGCCAGAGCAGCAAATGCTCTTAACCACTGAGCCATCCCTCCAGTTCTACAGTCTTTTTAAAAAATTCACATTCTAAACCAGGCGGTGGTGGCACATGCCTTTAATCCCAGCGCTTACGAAGCAGAGGCAGGCAGATCTCTGTGAGTTTGAGGCTAACTGGTCTATAGAGTGAGTTTCAGGACAGCCAGGGCTACATAGTGAAACCCTGTCTCTAAAAACAAAAAACAAATCAAATCCTCATTATAATAGCTGGGCATGGTGGGACGTGCCTTTAATCCCAGCACTCAGGAGGCAGAGGCAGGCCTCTGTGCTCTGAGAGTTTCAAGCCAGTCTGGTCTACAAAGCAAGTTCCAGGACAGTTAGGGATATTATACAAAGAAACCCTTTCATGGGGAAAAAAAAAAGCCCTCATTATGTTTTAAATCCAAAATAAACTTCTCACTTTTCTTAAATAGGCCCCATATATCACTTTAAATGAATTGACAGTGATTTCTCTCCAAGACAATGAACAGAACTCTTTATGTGGATAGATACCCAAAGAGACACTGAATCAATTTAATAAAAGGAAGAAGTCAGAACAATATTAGACACATAAACACAACTTCTCTTCCATGAAGTTCAAATTATTATCTTAAAGTTCTATAGAATTCTATCAATTTTCCTACTTAACAGTGAGCTCATTTAATAGCCATCGTAAATTATGTACTTATACATAACTGGAGTATGTTTATTTTATACCAATACAAGAATCCAGGACTGGAATTCAGTTCCCTTTGTTACCATACTTACATAAGAAAATAATAAATCAATAACTTTATATGCATAACCGGACCCAAGCTTTCCAGTTCATAAGTTAAAAGCATTCAGTGGGCTGGCTATGGTGACACACCTATAATCCTAGCATTTGGATGACTGAGACAGGGGCATCACGAGTTTGAGTCTAACCTGTGCTTGCTGCACAGCAAGACCATGTCTTATAAGACAAAAATCCCAGGTTGGTAGTACTTTGTATTAAATCAACAGCTTTCCAGTTAATAGTAGCTGGAGAAGGGGTATCAGCTTTCTTCAGTGATGAGCTACCCATGCTCATGCAAGCAACTCTGACTAAACTTACACACACAGACATAATGAGAAGGGTTTCAGCTGAAGGGAGGGGGTAAGAAAGGGTTACAGGAGGTGAAAATGACTAACATGCATTATACACACCAGACTGTCAAAGAATAAAAATGAGATTTTAAAAATAGGAAGAATAAAATATATATGAGTTAAAATATACTCGTATACATATATACACACACTGGCCATCATTTGAACCTCTCTCTTAAGAATATTAAAAAAAGTTTTAAAAACTTACCACTTTACACACACTATTCAAAATATTTTACCTCTCTCTTTTTAAAAAAGAGATTTAATTGTTATCTATGTGGATCTGTATCTGTGTCTGTGTGAATGAATGTAGGCCACATGTGTGCAGGTGCCTGGAGGCCAGGAGAGGGCATCAGATCCCTCTGCCGTTGGAGGGTGTTGGGAACTGAACTCAGGCCCTCTAGAAGAGCAGCAAGCACTCTTAACTGCTGAGTCATTCTCTCTTCAGCCCTAGTTTACCTCTCTTTTAATAATGGGATCGGGGTGGTCTAGGCATTCAATTATGGTTATCTGGTGCTGAAGAGCCAGAGAAGGATCCTGCTGGATAACATAGGTAAGAGCCTTCAGTCCTAGAAATAAAGATCACATCATAGTTCAACAACCTGAAATACGTACCCAGCAAATCTCAAAAGCTCTCTCTCCAATTTCCATCATAAGAACCAATTACCTTACCTAAATATTTGAGGTTTATTTTGGGTGACAGAACAAATTTTCCAATGCACTTGACAGCCTTCTCAAGTAATTCTGATTTAGGATAAATAGAATAGATTGTGTGTACACATTCAAACAGAATAGCTAAAGAAAGAAAATACAAAATGACAGATATATTTAAGTACAATAGAAGAACAATTTTGTGTAGAACTTGAAATAAAACTGGAGGATACATTTTAGTCTAAAATCTTATTTATAAAAAGTCTCTAGAGAAATAATCTTTATTTTCATGCTTATACAGTTATTTGAGTTAAGTTAACACAGTACAACTTAAAGAAAATTTCATTACCAGTAAAAAAAAAAAAGAATAATGTATTCATTCATACAAGTATATACTGAACACCTATATATGAGAGAAATGGTATTAACACTATGGATCCAACAGTGAACAAAACAGATAAAAATCCCTGCCCTTAAGAAGCCTACACTCTAGCATATACATTAAAAAATACATTCTTTATTTCTTTTTCTTTCTTTCTTTTTTTTTTTTTTTTGAGACAGGGTTTCTCTATACTGCTTTGGAACCTGTCCTAGAGCTCACTCTGTAGACAAGGCTGGCTTCGAATTCACAGAGATCCGCCTGCCTCTGCCTCCCAAGGGCTGGGATTAAAGGCATGTGCCACCAATGCCCGGCTAAAGTACATTATTTCTGCATAAACAGATTTTTCTAACACTCCCTGAATACTTAAAAATAATAAACTTCCAAGTAGTTTCTACCAGTATACAATTACCTTCTTATTATGCACAGCCATTTATTATAAAGGTAGGGGTCACTATTTAAGACTCTTCAGGCTACTTTTTTAAAAGTAATCTCTAAAATATAGAACAGGCTATTGTATATCTTGAAAACATTCGAATTTAATTTTCTGATACAGTCAAAAGAATAACTACGAGGATTAAAGAGAATACAAATTCATTTAAGAAACACAAACTGACGCATTTTGCCATGGATAGGAGGATCCCTGAGGCTGAGGTGGTGGCTCAGTGGGTGACGTGCTTGCTGGGTTCAGATCCCCAGTACTCATATAAAAGCTGAGCATGGCAATGTAGATCTGTAACTCCAGTACTGAGGAAGAGCATGGAGACATTGACCAGCCAGTCTAGCCAAGAGGTAAGTAAGTTCCAGGGTCAGTAAAGGGACCTAGTCTCAAAAACAAAGGTAAAGAAGAGGGCTGGGAAGACGGCTCAGAGATTAAGAATGCTTGCTGCCTTGCAGAGGACCAGAGTTCAGTTCCCAGCACCCACAGTGGGTGGACCCGAGCTCCAAGGGAATCTGATGCTGTCTTCTGGCCTCTGAAGAAACATGCATTCACATGCACAAACCCACACATATACACAAGTACACATAATTAAAATAAGTCTTAAATTAAAAAAAAAATAAGGTGAAGAGTGACAGAGGAAGACACAGGAAGTCAACCTCTGACCTCCATCCACATGCACGCAAGAAAGAATGCATACAAGTGCATAAACACACACACACACACACACACACACACACACACACACACACACACACACACATCCAAAGGAGGCGGGGAATTATTAAGACATCATTAAGTCTTATAAGGCCTATAGCATTTGAAAGGAGATAATAAAGCAAAAATGTGGTAATGCATGCCTGTAATTCCAGCATCCAGGAGGCAGAGACGGGAGGAATGCTGAAAACTCAAGGCCAGCATGAACTACATAGTGAGTTCCAGGCCAACCAGGGAGACACAGCAAGACTCCATCTCAAAACAAAAATAAATGAAGAAAACAAGAAAAAAGTGAAACACAGTACAGCACAGAATCAGCATATATAAAACAATTACAAAGTAAAGTACATCAGGTGTCAACAGAATCACTCCATCCCCACAGCTCAGGCTGTGGCAACCACACGTTTCCATTATACATTCTTATAAAATGTTTAACATACAACCAGCAGGACTTCACACTAGATGTCACACATCAACTGATGCAAAAATATCCTGCAGGAAAAGATTTCATATAACACCTTCCATAACTGAGGGAAATAAATCAGAATCTGAATTACTATTCATGTAGGGAGCTGATTTTCAACATAAATACTATAGTGTGAATGAACCTAAAGACACTGACTGTATATTCAGTGATGTACTAAAATGGACAACACATCTTCACCTTACTTTTGTAAGCCTATGAACTAAAAATTATTTTTATATTTTACAAAAGGTTTAAAACAAAAAGGGAGAGGAAGGGGGTGAAATGAATTTGACTTCCAGGACTCACATGGTGGGAGAAGAGAACAAACTCTAAGCTGTCCTCTGACTTCCACAGGCAAAATATAGGACACAGACAATAGGAAGAAATTAAGATATTTTTTTAAAAGGGAGAATATGCAATAAAAATCTATGAGAAACCTGGCATGGTAACATACGTTTATAATCCTAGCACTGAGAAGGTAGAGGCAGGAGTTGCCAAGAGTTCAAGGTCACTTTCAGTTATGTAGGGATTTGTGTCCAACACAGGCTCTGTGAGATTTGGTTTCAATGTTTAAAAAAAAAAAAAAAAAAAAAAAAGAAATCTATATGACTTGAAAAACCCAAGATATTTAATTCATGTCACTATTTGAAAAAAATAAACAAAACACCACCTTGCTGAACTTTGAACGATTAAAATTTAAAATGATGATATTCTGTTCTATTATAACTGATATTTTTTCTTGCCATTCAGAACTCTCCTGGTATCAAATTTGTTTTACAAACTTTTCTTTACCCATGTAAACTCTTGTACAGATGCTTTTGTATAGATGCTTTTGTACAGATGCTCAGGAGATTCCTGGGATACTACTATAGGAAATATTAATACTTCAAAATCTGTACTTGAGCATAATTAAGTTGAAAACCAATATGATGAATTTTCTTTCTTGGGGGTGATAGCATAGGGTCTCATACATCCAGGCTGACCTTGTACTCACTAAGTAGTGAAGAATGACCTTGAACCGTGAGGGTCCTCTTGTCTTCCCCTTCCAAATGCTGGGATTACAGGCAGTGGCCTACACCCTACACCTACAATTTTGTACACTTCAGGCACTCTATCAACTGAGTTACATCCTCTCTCCTATTTGGAAGACTTTTAAAATTATTTTCCCACCTAAAGCTCTCCAATACTACAAAAATCTGAATATATGCTTATAACTGAAAGAACAGCCTTTATGTTATTCCCTCCCCCTCTCTGCAGTGGTTAAGATAAAAAGTTCTGCGTGTTTCTAAGCTTAAAAATACATCAGGACCAGAGAGATGGCTAGTGGGTAAAGGTACTTGCCACAAAATCCTGGCAACCAGAGTTCGATTACTGGAAAACACAGAAAACTAGATGGAGAGAAAGTTGTGTTCTGATTCTACATGTGAACCTACACATAAAGATCATAAATACAAAGACCTTAATAATAATAAAGCTTTATACTTTGTTTACTTTTCAGTAACAATCCAAGTCCCAATCCAAATACCAAGTATAAGTTATTAAGTTAAAAATTACCATGTTGTAACATTGATGACACTAGTTTTATCTTTCATATTTTGGGCTAGATTATGCTCAAACAAAATTTAGATTTTTATTTTTTTCTATCCCTAACAGATCAAAAAAATTTAATAACTACTTAACAGCTGGTTAAATGGTCTAAAAACTTCAAATAGAAATTACAAAATATGTCACAGACCTAATGAATTATCTTCAAAATAAGATGTTTTGGTAAGTATTTTCAACAAAGAATTTAGGTACATATTTTAAAAGACGTCACAATTTCACAGCTGAAAAGATAGCTCAGTTGGTAAAGTGCTTGTCAAACAAGCATGAGGAACAACATGAGGACCTCTGTTAGTTCCCCAGAACCAACAGAAAAGCCAGGCATAATGGCACATGCTTACAATCCCAGTGCTGGGGAGGCAGAGACAGAAAAACACCCAGAACACAGTGGCTGGCCAGCAAGCCCCAGGTACTAGTGAAAGACCCTGTCTCAGAAAGTAAGATGCACAGCTTTTAAGGAGTAACACTCTCTGGCTTCCACATAAACCTGTGTGCGTGCACGCACGCACACACACACACACACACACACACACACACACACACACACACACACACACACACACACACACACACACAGAGACAGACATGCATACTTGTTTGTATATCTATACTCACAGCAACACACAAGACTGCCCTACACACATACACACATGCATACTTGCATATCTACACTCACACTTACAAAGCCACAATTTCAAATTACTACTATTTTCAGGGCTTACATTAACCCAAAGAACCATCTTAAAAGTAATGCATAAAATTTCTTTGGAATGTATACTATTGTAACACAGACTTAGCTCCAACACTGAAAAGCACTACCAGTCATTAGGAAAACATTCATATTTTACCTACCATAAGTGACATTGTGATTTAACTCGGCTCTTCGTAAGGATTCATCAAGAACATCATACATTAATTCACTTGTCCTGTTTAAGAGATATTTTATTTGCGGGAGAATTATAGCTTTCTAACCCAACAAAATAGTTTTTCAAACTTCTCTCTCTTTAAAACTGAGGATCTACAGAAGACAAGTGAAAAAAATTCATTTTACAGTAAGTTATACAAATTTCACATAAAAAGAACTCATTTGGTCTTTTCACAAGATAAACTTCCTTCTTTACTAAAGTGAGTAATTTAGCCAATGAGGAGATACACAAAGGTCAACCAATTACTACCCCAATCTGGTCCTAGTTTACAAACCAGATTCTTATTTGATTTTATTACAAATTTATTTCTTATAAATTTATTTACAACAAAATATTTCTGCTTTAAGTTACAATATTAATATTTCACATATCCTTGAGCTGGGGAGATGGCTTAGTCATTAAAGACTAGGCTCACAACCAAAAATACTTCACATATCCATATTATTTCAGATAATATCAACTGGTTTGTTGTTATAAAAGTACTCAAATTCTAGTCTTTTTTTGAAGAGTAACTAGGTTCCTTAGGAAGAAAACTTTAAATTCCACCCATTACTAAAAATAAATGACTCATGTTTTTATGGTCATTGACTATAATGACAGTTAACTGGATTGAAGTAGATACTTTTTCCCCGATTTTTTTTCTTTTTTTTCAGAGATAGGGTTTCTCTGTGTAGCTTTGGAGCCTGTCCTGAAACTTGCTCTGTAGACCAGGCTGGCCTTGAACTCACAGAAATCCACCTGCCTCTGCCTCCCAAGTGCTGGGATTAAAGGTGTGTGCTGCCACTGCTTGACCCTGAAGTAGATGATTTTACAAATTAAACAACAAATTTTTAAAAATGCAGTGTTTCTGTAGCCCTAGCACTCTGCCTGCAAGAGGCTAAAACAAAAACTAATGCTTCTTAGCTGGTAATTTTTATATGCTTCAAAAATTTAAAAAACAGATTGTTTTGTTGAGAATTCCCTGTTTAGATCTGGATTTAATTTTTTAAATGCATTTTTAATTGGATTATTTGGTAGTTTGATGTCTAGTTTCTTCAGTTCTTTGTATGTTTTGGAGATCAGCCCTCTATATATCTGATTAATTGAATCTAGCTACCATTTTACTGAACCATCTGAAGGTAAAGGGTATCTTATTCACCTTTTGTTTTGTTTTTTTTTCAGACAGGGTTTCTCTGTATAGGCCTGGCTATCCTGGAACTCACTCTGTAGACCAGATTAGTCAGTCTCAAACTCACAGAGATACACCTGCCTTTGTCTTCTGAGTGCTGGGATCAAAGGTGTGTGCCACCACTGCCTAGCTCTTATTCATCTTTGTATATATTCTCCAAATTCATCCACAAAGAAGGTAATGATAATAAAATTAGTAAGTTCGCTAAACATCCCTGAATTAATTCCTGACAATAGGTGCTGACATTAAATCTTTTTTTTAGACCAGTAAGGTATAATAACATAGTACCATGAAATTACTAATTTCCAGGTAGAATTCCAATAATCTTGAATTAGAGCTCAATGGTATAATAGGGTGGAACTATGTAAGCTCGGTTAGAACTGGTGAGGGCTCAGAAAGGCACATCCTGAGGTGAAGATGATGAGGCACTTTGAGAAGGACGGACCCTTGGAAGGCTAAGAACTAAAACACAAATGGACCCACTGCTTACCATCAATGCCAGAACCCTGATTAACAAATACCTTCTTAGGACAGAAAGATCCTGTCCTCAAAGAAACTAAATGTAGTTAGACTTGCTGTCAGATACTTCAGAAAACTTTAAAAACAACTGTATGTAAACTGGGAAGAGAGGTGCAGGCTGGTGGACCAGGAACTGAGGGTGGAGGCAGGAGGATCAAGGTCATCCTTGGCTCCATAGTGAGCCTGAGGCAGCCTGGAATCCATGAGACCATCGTAAAAAAAAAAAAAAAAGAGGAGGCATCTCTAGGGTGGGCTCTGAGTTTTCAAAAGCCCATGCTATTCGCAGTAGCCCCCTCTTTCTGCCTCATGTTTGTGGATTAGATGTAAAGTCTCTGCTCCTTACCCAGTGCCATGACTGCCTGCCTGCTGCCAAGCTCCAAAATTAAATGCTTCCATTTATAAGTTGCTTTGGTCATGGTGTTTTGTCATGGCAACAAAAAAGTAACTGAGACAGAAAGTGGTACCAGGGAGTGAGCTACTGCTGTGACAGGCCTGATCATGCTAGTGTTTTTATGTTTGTTTTGGTTTTAGAAATGTGGAAGACAGTGGGACTTTGGACTAGGAAAGCTGCTGATGCTGTAAGTTGGGCTTACTGGGCCATCCTACTTAGGAGCTTGGATTCGGAGAGCAATGCGGACTATGGAGGCCCAGCTCAAGAGGTATTAGATGCAAACAATATTAGCAACTGGTTAGAGATCATGCTTGCGATATTCTGGCAAAGAATGCTGCTGGCTTCTGCTCTTGTCTTAAAAATCTGCCTGAGGCTAAATTGAGGTTTGGACTACTTTGTCAGTTGAGGAGACTTCAAGACAGCCTAGCATTGACTGTATCTTAGGATTATTAGCGATCACTCTTATGAAGATCTGTAATGAAAAGGAGCAATCCAGTAAGAAGCACTTGTCCATGACCTCTGCAGCATCAGCTTCTGACTCCTGGTTCCTGCCATGTTTTGAGTTCCTGACCTAACTACTTTTGATGATGAACTGTTATATTGGAAGTGTGAGTAAAATAAACCCTTTTTTCCCTAAGTTGCTTTTGGTCATGGTGTTTCATCACAGCAATAGAAACCCTAACTATGACATGTACAATTTTTGGAACTTAAAAAAAAGTGTTATTTCAAAAAGCATGACAAAAATTGTACACACACACACACACACACACACACACACACACACACACACACACACACACATTCTCCTATCTCTAAGTGGAGCAAGAGTTGGCAAAGGACAGCCACAGGTTTGATACAGCCAGAAAACTGTTTTTGGTTAGTTTTATTTTCCGTATCAAGAAACTAGCATTTGGGACTAGAAACATGGCTCAGTGGTTAAGCACACTGACTGCTCTTCTAGAGGACCCAGGTTTGATTCCCCATACCCACATGGTTGCTCACAACTACCTGTACCTTCAGTTCTAGGGGAATCTGACATCCTTTTCTGGCTTCCATGGCACCAGGCACACATGGAGTACACAGACATGCATACAGATAAAACAGCCATATACATAAAAATTTTAAAATAAAGAGAAACTACCATTTAACTGAAGCCTTAAAAGGACAACAAAATTAGTGCAAGAATAGACATGGTAAGTAAGAGGTGAAAATTCACAAACCATATAGCATCTAATCCACCTCTTCCACTCCCAAACTGTGGTCCTTCCTAAGAAGTGTCCACTGACCTCTCTATAACAGAATTTGGTGGCATCAGGAAATGAATGAGGGTAGATTTTTTTCCCTAATTCTTAATACTTGTATGTTTTATTCCTTTTGTGATTGAAAACTGAATTCTCTTTGCTGTTGATATTAGCTTTATTCTAAATTCCTATTATGGAAAAATTTAAAGATATACAAATATACAAAAGAGTAGTGTAAACCCACGTTCTCATTACCTCACTTCCACAGTTGAGTCACAGCCAACTTTATCTACTTCCTACACGTTAGTAAAGAGTATTTTTAAAATAAATTCTACAAAGGTGCCTTAGGCATAAATGTTTCAAAATCAAGTATAATTATACAAGATAAGGATGGTTTAGATGGATAGATGGATAGACAGATATGTTCCTTTGTAACATACACACATATAATGTATGTACAGTCACAAACTTAATATCTTATGTCCGATTTGTATTCACATCATAGTTTCCTTGAAAATCAGGATCCAAGTAAGACCTAGTCCTTTAAAAAAACATTTATTTACTTGTTTTATGTGCGTGTATATTCATGCATGTGTATATGTGTGTGGGCACACAACTGTGGCACCCATGTGGAGGTCAGAGAAAAACATGAGTCGGTTCTGTCCTACCATCACGTCTTGGTGGAAAGCACCTTTACCTTTTCAGTCATCTTGCCAGCCCAGGACCCATACATTTTAATTGGCTGACTCTTCTTTGTTTCTTTAATCTGTATATTTTCACTTCTCAATTTTCTCTTCCATCTAATTGTTGATGAAAATCACGTCTGCTATTCTCCATAGCCTGTATCTGGTAGCTTGCATCATAAATAAATCCCTCTGTTTCCTATAAAATGGTAACTGACTCTAAAAAAGGCTGTCTGAATTTAAATTTCAGCACAGGTGCTTCCAAGAGGCACTCTCCATCTTTGATTTGTTATTTGCTAGAACAGATAGTCAATATCATATTTTGTTTTTCTTTTTGTGACTTTCATGTTTTTATAGCATCTATTAATAAAAATGGTTTTTTTATGACATTTTCATAATACACACAATGTATTTGGCCATAATCATTCCTCTTAATGGCTGCAAATGATGAGTCGTTTTTATATGTTGAAAATAAACCCAAAAGAATAAGATTTAATGAAATGTACAGTTCATCTAAAATTTAGGTGTTAGTGTTTATAAAACATCTTCCTGGGACACAGTCTTCCTCAGTAAATGATGCTCTATCTATGGCTGTTTTCGATCTATAACAAGAGTGCAGTAGCTGTAGCAGACAGCACATGACCCACACAGGGTGAAATAGCAAGTACATTTCAGAAGGGGAAAATACAGATAAGCTAGGAATGCCCCCAGTAACCTGAAAGACTCTCTTCTTACCTTGGTTTATTCACCACCAGTAATTCAGGAAGTGTTAGAAACTTTGGGTTTTCATGAAACTGCTCAGTGACTAAGCCAAGGTTATGATATGGTGTGGTCATCTGTGACTTGAGATTGCTTACCTTTGATCGTCCTTTCCCAGCAGTCCCAGTATTCGCAAGAGCTGAATCTGTAACCACGGTGCTGGCACACTGTGGTAACTGAACTCAACTGGGAGCTTTCCTCCCACCACTTGCTTTAAAATTGTTACAAAACTCTCAGTCAGATCTTTATAGCCAGATGCATTTTCCTACATTAAAAAGAAAATCTGTTAATAATAATGTCTTTTCTTATCTTTTTTTCTCTTCTGAGACATGGTCTCATATAAGCCAGGGCTGACCTCAAATGTGCTATGTAGCCAAGGTTATAATTTCATATGTAAGTACTGAATTTACATCATTTCCATCACTCCCTTACCCTACCAACTCCTCCCGTGTCCCTTCCCCACTCCCACTCCCTCTCAAATTCATGACCTCTTTTTAATTATTCTCTCTCTCTCTCTCTCTCTCTCTCTCTCTCTCTCTCTCTCTCTCTCCCCTCCCTCCCCTCCCTCCTCCTCTCTCCTCTCTCTCTCTCTCTCTCTCTCTCTCTCTCTCTCTCTCTCTCTCTCCATCAATTGCCCGTAGCTCTTTATCTAGGGGTGTGATCTTGTGAGATTTCTCCCATGCACAATGAGATGTCACCTGGTGTCATTGTTCAGACTCTGTTTAGGTGACCATATTGTTGAGATTCCATGAGTGCAGCTCCCTGTCACATTATAGACGATACTATCTCATTGTAGATGTCCTGGTCCTCTGGCCCCGCCCATCTTTTACATGTGTACCAGGATCTGGGTCTCAGCCCTTCCTGCTTGTGCACAAGCACTCTTCCCCACTGGGCCATGTCTCTAGCCTGATAATGGTATAAAGTATTCATCATTTTATTGAAACATCTGCCTTTTCTTTAATTCCATGGTGATACTGTTATAATGGTAACTACTGAGCACATGCTGAAATTGCCAGCTTACCTTAATCATCCTAAAGTATATATGCAAAGAGGCAGCCATGACCCCAACATCTCTGTCACAAAGCGCTTTCCGAAATTTAGTATGGATATGTTGTACTTGATTAGGAGCAATGAGATAAAATTTGTATAATGCCAGAACTGCTTTTCTTCGTATAATCTCCCTAAGGATAAAAAATGAAATATAAACAAGGCAATCTGGGTCACCAAGTAGCTATTACTAATTACTCTTTTCCAATGCAGCAAAGTATGGAAAAGATAAAAATCTTGCTTCTTGATAAGAAGTAAGATTCCAAGAGACCCCCTTCTGGGGGGAGGGAAGACTGTGTATGTACATGTGTGCATGTAGAGGCCAGGTTGTTAACAGTTATCTTTCTCTATCACTCCCTTCCTTTTTGAGACAGGGTCACATATGTAATCTGGAGCTTGCTGATTCAGTTTCTCTGGACTGGCTGGCCACAAAGCCCAGAGTCCTCCCTGACTCTGCCTCTCCAGCACTGTATTCCACGTACATGCTGACAGACCTGGATTTCATGGAGCTGCGAAGGATCCAAACTTAGGGCTTCATGATTACACCCAAGCACAGTGGCAACCATGCCTTCTCTTCAGCCCTTTTGAGTTATTGTTTTATGAGACAGGGTCTCACTATATAGCCCAGGCCGGTCTCCAACAATTGACCTTCCTGCCTCCGCTCCCAAAATGTGGCAAGTACAGGTGTGAACCACTATGACCAAAAGAAACTTTAACTGCCTATTAGTTATAAACATCCTTAGTTACAGAACTTTCAATAACATGCACAGATTACTCTTGTAACTAATTAAAACAAGAGAATTTTTATAATTCCTTAATTCTATTTTTGTCTATTAAATAAGAATAAAAATTGTTTTCTATAATAGGCAAGTATACTCCAAATATTGCATGGATGGGGAGGCACAGGGGCATGTGGATAAAAAAAAAGCTACTCCTTGCCGGGCATTGGTGGCACACGCCTTTAATCCCAGCACTTGGGAGGCAGAGGCAGGCGGATCTCTGTGAGTTGGAGGCCAGCCTGGTCTCCAGAGCGAGTGCCAGGATAGGCTCCAAAGCTAAACAGAGAAACCCTGTCTCGAAAAACCAAAAAAAAAAAAAAAAAGCAAGCTACTCCTCTTCCTTCCTGGGACTTGTTTTTAAAGCCTTGTGACAATAAATTGAAGTGTAATCTGTAGCAGATTATGTTTAGCAAACATGTAGCAAAAATGTAACATTTTTCATTTTTGAGTGAAAAGCTATTTCCTAGTTTTTTGCTTCTTTGGTTGGTTTTGATTTTGTGTTTTGCTGTTGTGTTTCAGTGCTGGGGACTGACCTCAGAGAATCAGACACACCAGATAAGCAAAAGACCCAAGCAAAAAATCCTGGCACCCAAGATGAATGGCTCATAACCACCTGTAACTTCAGCTCCAGGGGCATCTGATGCCTCTGGTCTCTGAGGACACCTGTACTCACATGCATATACCCACATATGATACACATTAATACATGTAATTTTAAATTAGAAAAAAAAGTTAAACATACATACATTAGGAGCTTAACAATATGCCCATTTAGGAAAACAACTGTAGTACATTCCCCCAGACGGCCCATGGCCTCCTAAGACAGGAGCTTGTGATTAGGTTCATAGTACCAGGCAGGAACCCCTTAGTTCAGCAAGCTCTTCTCAAGACTTATAGAAACCTACAGCTTTGTAAGCTAATTAAAATAATACAGTTTAAAAGAAAGAGTTTGAACTGAGATGCCCTGTAGCAGTAGACAACACTTTTCCTAGAAAACATGTGTTAGTAGATGAGTTGTTGGTCAGGAGGGTCCCAAAGGCCCCCAAAACAACACAGGCCATTGCCGGTTGCCCACCATGACTACATGGCAAACCTTTCTGATGAAGACTCCAGCATTTTGGTGACAGGCATTTGTTTGTGTTGCTGTGTCCAGCCTTTTGCCTGAGTGCTGGGGTGGAGTGTGAACTCAGGGCCTCATGCTTGCACAACATGGACTTTACCAACCAAGCCACTGCCTCAGCTCCCAATCCTGCACATGCTTGATAAAAACACTTACATACAGGATTGTTAGAGATTTGAGTTTTTCCCCCTTTTATACATCATTTATTTCATCTGTTTTAAGAAGCATATTAACATTCTAAAATAGTATCACATTGTGTTGTTGTATACACCAATGGTCAACTCATAATCAAGCTAGAAATGGCCTGGAAAGTTTCTTCTGCTGACTACCTTTCACAGTTGTTATAGCTGCTGTTGAAGTCCACTACCACAAGCCAGAATCATCTGAGTATGGAGCCTCATCTAAAGGAGTGTCCTGATGCCTGGACTCCTGTGGGAAAGCCCACCCCAATTCTGGGCTGCACCTTTAGGTCGCAGCCCAGATTAAAAGGGCAGAGCAAAAGGAAAACCATCCTGCCTTTTGCTGGCTTGGCCTTCCTCTTGCTGCAGGGTTGATCTGCCCACTGCTATTGCAGCAGCTGCTGCTGCTTCCCTTGTTGACAGAAGAACCAGCATTTCCAAACTCTCAACATGAACTAAGGACCAGGGGTTCTCCAGGAAACTTCTGGGCTTCCAGCACCAGACCAGGACTGCTGAGGCACTTGGCCTTTAGAAGTGAGAGACTATGGGTTATGTTTTCCTTGTTGTGCCCCAATTCTACCCACTCCTGAGAGACAGCCACTGTGCAACTATTGACTGATGAAGCACCCAGTCTCAAGGACAGAGTAATTACTAGGTTCTCAATTTTAAGGTGTGAGTCTGCTATTGTTACTATTTTAAAGCTGTCTTCTTAAATTCTTTAAAAATAATTTTATACTATATATGCAGATATACACACACATATACATAGTTACAGAAATGCCTTAGTGGTTAAGAGCATGTGATTTTTTTTTTTTCCCTGTGCAATAGCTCTGGCTGTCCTAGAACTTACTTTGTAGATCAGGCTGGCCTTGCACTCACAGAGATCCACCTGCCTCTGCCTCCCAAGTGCTGGGATCAAAGATTTGGTGCCAATATGCCCAGAATATATGCTCTTAACCACTTCCCAAGGACCCAAGTTCAATTTCCAGCACCCATGTCAGGCAGCTCACAACTATTGGTGATTCCAGCTCTAGGAGATCTAACACATTTGGTCTCTGTTGGCACCTGCACTCATATGCACATACCCATACACAGATGTAGGGAGCCGTCCCTGCATTCTCCATTACAATGATGGTGCCTGCAGGCACTGAATGTAAATTATTTCGCAGGTGCTGGGTAATTTGCCATTTCCTTGATCTCTGCCTATCCCGTGGCTCATATGGCCTGAGGAGCTGAAGCCATTCATAGGGTGACACGTCCCAGGCAGGGCTGCCAGCCTTTATTAGGGGACGGGATTCTTGGCTCGGGGTCTCCGCTCTGGTAAGCTTATGCTCTCCTCTCTCAAGATGCATTAAAGCTTTCCTGCAGAAGGATCCGAATGTCCTGTGTGATTCTTGCCGGCGAGAATATCGCGCGGGACATCTGGTGCCGAAACCCGGGAACTTGTTAACATCGCCGGCACCTCGGAGACCCCTTGGCTACAAGGTGGATTCAGAACTGCAGGGTGGTAAATTCGGAGAGGTATGTCTTTTCTGGACTTTGGCTTGGGAATGTTGCTATTTTGGGAGGTTAATGTAGAGGCTTCTGTGCTTTTACTAGGAGCCATTTTGACCTTTCTCACTGTTGTAGCAATCTTAAAGAAGTCCAGAATTACATGTCAGAAACCGAATGTAGTGAGAGATGGGGCGCGCCCAACAATAAAATATAAGGAAAAAGGACCTCCCGGGATGTCTAGTGACAAGGGAGTGAATAATTTGTTAGATGATTCTGTAAATAAGTTTAAAGCTTTAAATCTTGATAGCTCTGATGACTCTGAAAGCTCAAGAGATAAAGTTTTAGAGGAAACAGCTCAACTAGGTGAAAAGGAAACAAAAAAGGAGGGAGAGAAAATAGGGGATAACCGGTCACACCCCGGTAAATTTAAGAGACCTGTTAATCCAGCGGGTGTACTTCCATCAACACCCCCATTATTTGGTACCAACTCCTTTTTACCATTAGAGGAGCGGAGAAAATTACAGATGGCTTTCCCAGTCTTTGATAGGGGAAAAGGCCATACATGTTATTCAACACTTCTTGGAGGCCTGGAATGCCTGGGGCTTTAAAGCCTCATAAACATTGACGCTCGGGGCCATACTGCGGCCAAGCGTCACACCTCAGAACCTAAAAGGCCAAAAGAAATGGTAAAATGGAAAGATATCTTAACTGGTCTTTGGAGAGGCCCGGATCCTATTCTCATAAGATCCAGGGGAGCTATATGTGTTTTCCCACAGGATGAAGAGAATCCCCTGTGGATCCCGGAAAGACTCACACAAAGAGCCCCTTCGGACCTTCAAAAGTTGGAACTCCACCCTCTCCCCGGGAGTTGAGAGCCGCTATTATTATCCAGATTAACTCCTGTCCTTGACGGAGAGATTGTCATCGCTTAATGGGTGGGGATGGGATTGTTTGGTGCAGCCGTTTGCTGCGGATTGGTGTTACTTCTCTGGCTGGTCTGTAGGCTCAAGGCTCAAACTAAGAGAGACAAGATGGTTATCGCCCAAGCGCTTGTAGCTTTAAAACAAGGGGCTTCCATTGATATTTGGCTAACTATGCTTAAGCAATAGGCCGCCGGCCAGACAGTTCTTGCACACCCGGAGCCTAGGCTCATTGCACAGGGTAGAGTGTCTGGTTTGAGCAGCCCATGAGGGATGTTGAGCAAGGCATCGCACAGAGAGTTGCCCAGTATGCAGGCTTCTCTGGGAGGCATGTTGTCCTGCATAAGGGTTGCCTGCCCTAGTCTCCCTTTCCCAGAAAAACGGCAGAGGACAGGTCGAGAGCGCTTCGGGTCAAGCTAACAGCCTGATGGCGACTCTTGTACACAGTCTTAATGTTTGATTGGGAAGGTACAACCTCTGCCTCTATCCCTCAACATATGGGTGACCTATTTGCTTGTAAAAATATAAAGCCTTATCATTAATTAATAAAAAAAGGGGGATCTGTAGGGAGCCGTCCCTGCATTCTCCATTACAATGATGGTGCCTGCAGGCACTGAATGTAAATTATTTCGCAGGTGCTGGGTAATTTGCCATTTCCTTGATCTCTGCCTATCCTGTGGCTCATATGGCCTGAGGAGCTGAAGCCATTCATAGGGTGACACGTCCCAGGCGGGGCTGCCAGCCTTTATTAGGGGACGGGATTCTTGGCTCGGGGTCTCCGCTCTGGTAAGCTTATGCTCTCCTCTCTCAAGATGCATTAAAGCTTTCCTGCAGAAGGATCCGAATGTCCTGTGTGATTCTTGCCGGCGAGAATATCGCGCGGGACACACAGATACACACACACATATACATAATTAAAATAATAAAGTCTTTAAATATATGCATGTATATGTATAGTTTATGTGTATGTGTGTGTGTGTGTGTGTGTGTGTGTGTGTGTGTGTGTGTGTGTGTATACACACATACACCACTGGTTCTGTTCCTTTAGAGAACTCTGACAAATACAATAGCACTGGACAAGTCTACCAATGGTCTTCCATAGAGATAGACCCTGTATGCAACAATACTGACTGCCAAGTGAGATGTGCCAGTGCAGTAGTGGCATGACTGTAGCGGGTGGCCACCCACGCTCTAATTGGGTGTGAGGCCTGCTCCAGAGGAGAGAATTTATGCCTGCTACTGTAAATGGGGTCATAGGCTCCATGACAGAACCTACTGCTACAGTTATTTTCCTAAATGGACACACTGTCAAGCTGTCTTCTAAATAGTATGTTTATACCCAGAAATTAGTTCTTTTATCAACAATTTCTTTTACCAGTGGGACAGTGTTAATGCAGAGACTTAATAAACAGGTCAAAGTGCTAAGAAAAAGACTCATCCCTAAACAGGACATCTCTGCTACCAACACCATCCCCACAAGGCTCAGGGACATCTTGGAAAAGGTGGAGGAAAGACTATAAGAGCTGGAGGATGAGGAGGAATACTGAGAAAGACTGTCTTCTGGACATGACATGGTCATTGCCCTCATGAACTCACTGTAGCTCTGGTTACCTACATAAAACCTGCACAAAATGAAGTCAGTTAATATTCCAGCATGGATAGTAGAAAGGCTCAAAAGGTCCCAGCCTTAGCTGAAAAACTACTGTCAGTTGGTGGCTTGGGGGAATGGGAATCATTCTTCTTTGGGACACAGCCACTGTTGGGTTGCTCATGTTCTAGGGGATGGTTCAATACCCATGCATATATGGGTAGCACTATTTGGACTCAGTAGGTTGTTGTTGTTGCTAGTTTTACTAGAAGGAGGGGGGAAAAAAGGCATGAAGGTGAAAGGGATGTGTTGGGAATGGTCTAGGAAGGGTCTAGGGAGTAAGAGGTGGATATGATTGAGGAACATTGTACAGATAGATGTATGGGACTGTGAAAGAATAAACAAAATATACATTTAAATAAATTTTTGTTTTAAAGTACATAGTACAGACATCTATGTTAAAATAATTTACTTACTTAGAATGTTGAAGTTTATCTTCTATTAATGGAAGAACAGCTGGGATCATTTCTCGAGGGAAAATCTGGCTGACAACAGTAAGTGCCATGCATACTTCCACCAGATTAGTGCTCTGCAGGTCCTGCCGTTAAGAAAGAAAGGAGACAGTCTGCACAAATTTAACACCATAATAATCCTGCCTACTTAGTAATTTCCCCTAACTTTATAATCAACTTTATAGCCCTCAAATTTGTTCAAACTAATAAAGCAATTTTACACACTTTTTGAGTTAATATAAATGGAGCTTTAGAATTTATACAATAAAAAGTATATGCTTATTCATTCCTATATACACATCTGGTCTATAAAATGATCTAACATAGCTGGGCGTTGGTGGTGAACGCCTTTAATTCCAGCACTCAGGAGGCAGAGGCAGGCGGATCTCTGTGAGTTCGAGGCCAGCCTGGTCTCCAGAGCAAGTGCCAGGATAGGCTCCAAAGCCACACAGAGAAACCCTGTCTTGAAAAACCAATAAAAAAAAGATCTAACATAACTTTTAAGTATATTTTTAGAAGTTTGAAAGAAAGGCTGGTAAGGTGGCTCAGTATGTTTTAAAAAATATTGCAGGGCAGTGGTGGCGCACACCTTTAATCCCAGTTCTTGGGAGGCAGAGGCAGGGGTATCTGTGTGAGTTTGAGGCCAGCCTGGTCTACAAAGTCCAGGACAGACTCCAAAGCTACAGAGAAACCCTGTCTTGAAAAACAAAACAAAACAAAACAAAAGTCTACTGAGCAAGCCTGACAATCTAAATTTGATCTCTAGAGCCCACAAACAAAACAAAACAAAACAAAACAAACAAACAAAAACAGACATGTGGTAAGCATCTATAATATCAGTGCTGTGGTAAGATGGGATGCTGAAATGGGAAAATGCCCAGAAGCTCACAGGCCAGCTAGCCTGGAGTTTGCAGCATGACAGAAACAAAAGACCCTTCTTCAGCAATGTAGGAGAGAACCAACTTTCAAAGGTTGTCATTTGACCTCCCTCCATATGCATGCCACAGCATGTGAGTATCTATACACACACACACACACACACACACACACACACACACACACACACACACACACACACCCCTACACACAAATAAATTATTTTCTCAAGTTTGAAAGAGCTGGGGGAGATGGTTTGATGGTAAAGTGTTTGCTGTGCACGCATGAGGGCCTGAGTCTGATCCCAGCACCATGTAAAAGTCATGCATGGTGACACTTTTGTCTGTTGTCCCAGCACTGGGGAGGAGGAGACAGGAGAATCCCTGGAGTTTACTGGTTAGCCAGCCTAGCCAAATTAGTGAACTTTATATTCAGTGAAAGAGCATATCTCAGAAAATAAGGTAGGTGACAAGCAAGATGGCTCAGTGGGTAAAATATTTGCCACCAAGCCTAAGGGCCTGAGTATAATCCCCAGGAGATACACACAATAAATAAATAGAAATTTAAAAATTACATGAACGGTGATATAAAATACAGACGGTGTCATCTTGCATGGCTTTTACATGGGAGCTGGGATCAGACCTAGATCTTCATGCTTGTACTTGAGGACCAAGTATCTCCTCAGCTCCTCTTTCAAACTTAAAAGAAATGATTTAATTTATTAGTGTGTGTTATGTATGTGCACCCTGATGACCTGAGTTCAAGCCCCAGGATACACACACAGTAAATAAACAAATTTATTTTTTAGTAAACTGGAGAGCAATTGAGAATAAAACCTCATGTCAACCTATGGTCTCCAAATGCATAAACACACACACACACACACACACACACACACATCTTATACGTGTGTGTGTGTGTGTGTGTGTGTGTGTGTGTGTGTGTGTGTATGTGTGTATATACATATACGTATAGTATGACTTCAAATTCAGAAAAGACCACACAGCAGACATTCTTACATTTCAAAAGTCTGATAAAAGATAAAGAGGAAGGCTTGAGGCTTTTAGAAAATGATGGATGACTGACATGTTCTGCTAGGTTCTCGAAACAATCAACCAGGGAAAGCATTCAGAAGTGGGTAATGGCTCCAACCTCTAGTTTAACAGCAAAATAAAAGATCCTGATCACAACTCATCTGCAGAGGAACTTAGACACAGGTTTCAAGTGTTGAGCTAGACACTGGAAGAGAGCCCAAAAGTATGATTAGCTATCAACCTTTTTGATTTTTTTTTTAACTCCTTTAAAAAGAACTGTGTGTATGATGTGTGGGGAGGGGAGCACCCTGTGCCAGGGTGTGTAGAGGCCAGAGGACAACTTTGTGGAGTCAGTTCTTCCTGCCTGTGTGAGCTAAGGAATAGAACTCAAGTCATCAGGTTTGCAAGGCAAGCACTTCACCCATTTAGCCATCTCATGGTGGTCCTCAAATGGACTCCTGAAGTACTGTCTGATGGGAGAAGTGCTTCTGTGTGTTTGTCTTACTGGATGATAAATAAAATACTGTTTGGCCAATGAGGCAGCAAGTTAGGCAGGACTAGGAGTCAAAGAAGATTCTGGGAAATAGAGTAGAGAAGTGGTGTTCCAGGCAGGAAGTGACATAGCAAGGAGACTCATATTTAAGAAAGGAGAAACAGGAAGTGTGCCCTTATCCCCTTCACGTCCTCCAGCGGTGGGATGTGAGCCACCAGCACGAGAGGGCGCCAGGGAAAGGCATCCTCTATAGATAAGTCTTGTAAGATATATAGATCTATGCTAATTAAGGCTGAGCTAACAAATGAGAAATCCTAGTCATTGGCCAAGCAGCATTTAAACCTAATACAAGTTTCTGTGCATTAATTTGAGCCCTAACTCAGGCAGGCGGCTGGTGTAAAGCGCACATGTGGCGGTGGGGCTTGCGGCTTTTGGCGGAAAGATTTATCGTAACAGAATGGTTATGGTGAGCGGGATGACCCCATGACCCAAGGTTCCCAGAGAAAGAGGGAAACCTGCCACCACAGTCTGCCCTTTCAGGCCGACGAGAGGCATCGGAGCAGCTTCCATATGCTAGCGCCATCCTGGCGCTTCTGGGGTTTAGACTCGGCACTCCCAAGATGATAAAGACAGATCCAGATAAAGAAAAACCTCTAAAGATTTACGCTACAAGATTTACATTTAAAAATATATGTAGGTGTGTGACAGAAAAAATAACAAGAGGAAATAGAGTAGCCGGTTGTGGTGGCCCACGCCAGTAGGATTTGCTGAAGGAAGCAGAGGCAGGCAGATTTCCACAGAGAAACCCTGTCTCTGGGAAAAAAAGAAACAAAAGAAAGTAAAAATAAAGTAATAAAAAAGCCACATAAATATGGAAAATACACAGAGAATATGGATACTATATGCCATATTGTTGTCTTTAAATTGTTCGATTGCCGAGGAAAGACTTACTGCTGCTAAAATACATTTGATTATAAATGCTGCTAAATTAATCCAACTTATAAATTTTAAAAATGCTTTGACTTCAAAATTTAAGTCTAAGGACAGGCTACTTGGAAAAAGAATTTCTGTTTGTGTTTCCACAGAAAATGAAAAGCTATGGATTCCTTCCAGACTAATATGGTTTGATCAAGCAAGACCCCCTGAAGCTGAGACGATACAGCCTTACAGACTACAAAAACAAGGACTTGGTCAGGTTTCTATGTTTTATCATGATCCGTATGGCATGAACATCGCCCCCAATCAGCAGGAAGCAGTTCAGAAAGAATGACTCCCAAATCCCCAATATTGTTTATAAATGTTTGTTTTCATTTATTTGGGGTTGTTTATAAATGGTAATGAGCATAGTCAATCTCTTTAAACTGCCTGTAACTCCTGCTCCAAGGAGGAGCATAGGCATCTGTGCCTACACCTACATATAATGTAAAAAATAAGACTTTAAAAGATATTTTCCTAAGCCAATTCCATAAGTACATCTACACTTTCAAAATTTAAGTAACTATGATTAAAGAGAAATGTCATATGACAGCAGAAATAAGACTTCATATTAACCAGCATATAATACGATACGGTACCTTTACCACTGTATTCACAAGGAGAAGCAAAAGTTCATGACTTTCATGTAGAAATAAAGAAACAGCCAAATAACCTATTAAAAATGAAGAAAAAGTTTTCATTACTATGTACCCCGCCAAAATTCCTTCCCTGGTAAGTTAAGGCCATAATCTACTCCAAGTTTTAAGTGTGAAACATATCAGTTACAGGTAATTACATATCAGTCACAGGTAATATAAAAACAAAGTATAAAATACAAGGTTAAACCTCTTTAAGAAGATTTCAGGTGTCCTTCATCCTGCACATTCACAACTACAGATTCTACAAGACATACCAATCAAAGCCCTAAAAATGTCAGAGTTCTAGTGACAATCTCTACATGATCAATCAAATATTCTCTATCTTAGGGCCAAACACACAATTATTAAAAAACCTAGTTACTAAGTTAGCATTGAGTCACCGATGATTTATTTACGTTAGTAATATGAGCTATCTAAAACCAGCCTATCTAACATAATCATGTTACTCATATCTGATTTTCTCAATTTGAAGAGTGTTGAGTAAGTAACAATTGTTGAAGAAAGACATACTGTCTACCACATTAGATGTGCTCATTGTCTTGAGCATTCTTTTTCAAAAATTATGCTTTAGGACCAAGGATGAATATACTGACATCATGACAAATGGAACATGGAATCCATGTGCTTTATGGCATTTCTAGACACTTTTTATATTGGCAATGATATGTTTTAGTTATTCTGTGTCAATAACTCTACAAGTCTTGCCTCATTTAATTCTCCAAACAACTCTATGATGTAAGTATGAGTACTATGCCAGTATAATGATGAGGTCAAAAGAGAGGTTAACATCCCAAAGTCTATAGCTATCACATGGTAGAACCAGGACTCAAATCCAGACAGTCGGTCCCCATGTACTGTCTACCTCGGGCCTGATTATCTAGCTCTCATCCTCATTCTTCTGACTTCTCAAGTCTTTTGGTCCTTTTAATAGGGACACTACTGCTAGCTATCCTTAACATTACCCAGGACTATGCATGTAGTACTATGTCCACTGTATAACATGAGAAATCATTTAGCAACTTCTAGCCTCACAACCACAAAGGAGCAGTATAACTCACTTAAATTTTTTCAATGAGGAGGAAAACAGCTATTACCCCCACAAGGGAGAAAAAAGCTGACTAGACCAGGGAGCACCTATAGCAGAAGCTACATGTTCTTCCTGAGGCCTCATCTGTTCAGCTAAGGTATCACCCACACCCAAGTCTCCAACAACAAAGTCAATAAACTAGTTCAAAGGTCATATTAAAGAAACCTTAATTCTGTTACAACAAACATCCTGTCTTGACACAGAATAAAGAAAAAGATTCTCTGTAATTTAACAAATAGATATAACAAAGAACAATAAAGTATGACTACTGAGTATAGCCAATATGACTAGGAATGAGGTATTGGCTTGGGACACATCTGATTTGGGAGAGAGCGTGCCTAGCATATACAAAGTCCCAGGTTTAATTCCCAGTACTGCATAAAAGGGTGCATATTGGAATACACCTGCAATCCCAGCATACAGGCTAATAATAAGTGACAACAATCTGGACTCCACCAATACTAGACATGCACACAGTGCACACACACACATGTAAACAAAACTCATACACATAAAATAAACTCTTTTTTAAAAAGCTACTTAAAGCTTGGGACAAAACATGTAATAAAATCAACTTAAAGCCAGGAGTGGTAGTACATGCCTTTAATCCCAACACTTAGAAGGCAGAGGCAGGAGTATAGATGTGAGTTCAAGGCCAGTCTGGCCTATACAGCAAGTCTACCAGGTCAGCCAGGTCTACAGAGTGTCTCAAAACAAACAAACAAACAAACAAACAAAAAAGCAAACTAAGTAAGGGTTTGTTTGAGCTCACAGTCTGAGGACAAGCCAATGTGATAAAGAAGACATGGTGGTAGGAACTGGAGGTAGCTGGTCACACTGTGTCCTTAGGCAAGAAGCAGAGAACAACACATGATACAATAAATTCCAATAAAATTGGAATAGAAAAATGTATGTCAATAAGTCTAAAAATAAAAATGTAGCAACAGGGCCAGGCGTTGGTGGCGCACGCTTTTAATTCCAGCACTTGGGAGGCAGAGGCAGGCGAATCTCTGTGAGTCCAAGGCCAGCCTGGTCTCCGGAGTGAGTGCCAGGATAGGCTCCAAAACTACACAGAGAAACCCTGTCTCAAAAAACCAAAAAAATTAAATAAATAAATAAAAATGTAGCAACAGCTATTCAAAGTAATCACACCACTTAGGTTCCTTAGTCTTTTTGTCAACTTGAAAGAGGAACCTCAATTTGCCTGTAAGCAAATCTGTGGTGGCATTTTCTTAATTAATAACTGGTGTGGAAGGGCCTAGCCCACTGGGGCAGTGCCATCTATAGGTTCTGAGCGTTATAAGAAAGCAGGGGTATGCAAGCCCTGGTGGAGCAAGCCAGTAAGCAGCATTTCTGCATGTTCTCTGCTTTAGCTTCTTTCTGCCTTGAGTTCTTGCTCTGACTTTCCTCAGTGATGGACTATGGCCTGGGAGTGGTAAACTGAAACAAACCCTTTCTTCTCCAAGTTGTTTTTGGTTAATGTGATGGCTAATCTTTTTGTCAGCCTGACGATATCTGTAATCGACTAAAACCCAAGTATCGGGGAACACCTGTGAAGGATTTTCTTGATTGGAGCATTTGAGGTGAGAAGACCCACCCTAAATCTGGGCCTGGTAGTAGCCCACACAAAAGGAAATCAAAGAAGGAAGTTTTGGCTTTTTGCCTGCTTGCCCTCACTCACTGGCAAATTCATCAATCCTGTCACTAAGACATTACTTTGATAATATTAGAACCTACTTCTTTGGGATCCCAACACAGACTGAAGACTGGCTGAGACATCCAGCCTTACGGGCTGAACAACTGCCAGGTTCCTGGCCTTTCTGTCAGGAGTCTGCCATTGTGGACTAGGTGGACCCCAGCCTGAAAGCCACTGTAATCAATTGCACATGTAAATATTCATGCTGTCAGTTCTGCTCCTCTAAAGAACCCAGCTAATACAGTCAGTGATTTACCACAGCAGTAGAAAGCAGGTGAAGACACCACCAATATCCAGCTTTTTCTTTCTTTTTTTTTTGGTTTTTGAGACAAGATCTCTATATATAGCACTGCCATAAGGCTGGTCTCAAAACTCACTGAGATGCACCCGCCTCTGCCCCAAGAGCTGGGATTAAAGACATTCATCACCACTGCCAGCCCCAGTATTTTCAGTTATTTGTTGTTTTCAGGAATTCCTGTCTATACCAACACAATGGTCAACCAGGTAACCAAGAGAGTGGCTGAAGTCCCATATTTCTGCCAAAGGAAACAAAAACAAAAACTGGCTGGCCCAAAGCCAAGTCTAACTAAATTCTAGCCTTCAATATTTAAAGACGTTGTACAGAACTCCACAGACTCAAAGATCAGGGAAATTGAGTTTCCACTGACACCCTTGGGCCTGAGTATATGAGAATAACACATGGTCATGGAAGTAATTTTAACATTATAACTATTAACTTCTATGTTTGTTTCTATCCTCTTCTCTATCACTGCAGAGAGTCTCCAACTGGAACAATTAAGTTATCCGCCTATATGTGTGACTGAGGTGTGTGACATACAATGGACAACCATTCATAAATCTGTTTTCTGAGTCCTTAACAACATAGCTAACACTAAGAAGGGCATCACAGCAGGAAAAATTGACTCTGACTTCTACAGATGTGTTATGGCATGTGCACACACATACATACAATAAAGATATTAAAATTGCTTTCAATATTTAAAGACCTATTTGCTCATTGATGTATTTTTTATGTATGAGTGTTATCTGCATGTATACCTGTATGCCAGAAAGGGCATCAGATCCCATTCAGATGGTTGTGAGCTGCCGTGTGATTGCTGGGAACTGAACTCAGGACCTATGGGAAAGTAGTCAGTGCTTCCAACTGCTGAGCCATCCTTCCAGCCCATTTTTTAAATATTAAAAAAGAGGGGAATCACTATTTTCTCAACTAAAAAAAGATAATTTACAAAGGGACTAAAGAAATGTTGAAATGTTAGGAAGGAAAGAAAGAGTAAAGGTAGAAAAGTGAAAAAGTAATGGAGAAGGAAAGATAAGCAAAGAAACATTAGAAGTTTCCTGAATCTGGAATCTACCAGTACCATCTCCTCCCAAGACTGAATTCTAGACATTTCAAATACATTCATATCTAACACACCTCCCTTTACAAATGAAGATGAAGTTGTTTTTCACTTCTCCTATAATGTTCAACAATAATGTAAAAAAAGTTTTTTTTTTTCAGACAGGTATGTTGGCATACACATTTAATCCCAGAACTCTGGAGGCAGAAGCAGGTGGATGTCTGTGAGCTCAAGTCTAGCAGGGGTTATATAGTGAGACCTTGTCTCCAAAAAAAAAAAAGAAAACAACAAAACTTAAGAAATGAAACCAAATGAGAACAAGAAAAACTCTCCAAAGTAACCATTTAGAAGCTAAAAGAAGATTATCATTAGGTTTTATGTTATAGGAGTCACTTCTTAGCCAGGCAAGTGGGTAATCCCAGCACTTGGGAGGCAGAGGCAGGAGTACCAAGTTTGAAGCCAGTCTGGGTTACAAAGTAAGAATTTTTTTAAAAAGCAAATTAACTAAGCCAGTTTAATGGGTTTTACATCTGTATGTAGCATTTCACTATCCTATGATCAAGCACCATTTAATCTTCCCTATAACTCCAAAATGAAAGCTGATTTTATGTATAGGCTTTGTGTTCTAAAGTTAGCCTTGGAAATTTGGGTGGGATATAGCTCAGTGGTAAAGAACTTGCCTTAGAATGTAAGGGTCTATCCCAGGACTATAAAAAACAAAAAATATATAACGCAATGCTCTAAAAACATACTATCTATCAGCCATAATTTTATAGTGGTTAACACCTTAAAAAAAAAAAAAAACAGTAAGAACAGAAGTTCTTAAACATATACATACCAACTCTTTTTTCTAAGAGGTTTCCTTGTTGGGCCAACTTGATTGCATGTATATAACCAAATGAAGCATCATATCCAAGCATTTCACAATATATTAGTCTCACCATACATTCCTTCATCATTTTCTGAAAAGTAAAATAGCCAATCATTATGTAAACAGATGAATGCTTTCATTTTTCTGTATGTCACACTCATTTAACAAGGGAGATATTAATCCTGGTGAAAGAACTAATATACATATTACAAAACAATTGCCTAATATCAGAATATAGAAATTAAAGTTGCTTCTAACAATCACCAACATTATTGATGTCAAAAAGTTATTTCAATATTTTATTGACAATTACACTATAAATTACCTGAGGCTATTTCTAATTCTATGTGCCCAGAAAAGTTTGATTAGATGTTCCTTAGACAAAATTTCATCCATGGTGATCATATTTGGCATTTAAAATCAATTTGAGTGGGGTGGTGGTGACACACGCCTTTACTCCCAGCACTCGGGAGACAGAGGCAGGTGGATCTCTGTGAGTTCCAGGCCAGTCTGGTCTACAAAGCGAGTTCCAGAAAGCCAGAGCACTTACAAAGAAAAACCCTGTCTCAAAAAAACAAGGGGGGAAAAAATCCACTGGAATATGCTTCGCCAAATGAAAACATCTAGAAAATTGATACTATATTCTGTAATGAAAATATTCGATTTTAAATATCAAACTGCAAGCCAGCTTTATTCCCATCATCCTAGCACTCAGGAACTGAGGTAGGAGGTTGACAAAGGACTCTGTGTATGTGTGTGTGTGTGTGTGTGTGTGTATCTTAGGAAAATATTAGGGAGATGCAGTGTAGTTCAAATCACTTGTGTGTAAAGCTGTAAAAGGTAATTTGTTAACACATTAATTAATTAGGACTACTAAGTTTTTTTTAACATTTGTTAGAGAGAGAGGGAATGTGTGAGTGTGTGAGTGTGTGTGTGTGGGGGGAGGGTGTGAGCCAGCCATCTCTCTAGCCCATGACTTCAGAGGTTTTTGTTTTGTTTTGTTTTTCTTTGTAGCTTTGGAGTCGGTACTGGAAGTCATTCTGTAGACCAGGCTGGCCTTGAACTCACAGAGATCCGCCTGTCTCTGCCTCCTGAGTGCTGGAATTAAAGGTGTGTACCACCACCGCCCACTGACTTCAGAGTTTCATGTAAGTAAAATTATTACATAAATTATTGTTTCTTATCTAGAGAAGAAAGTACATTTCTCAATGTGGAACTTCGTTTTACAATTTCCTTCTGGTTGTCCCAGCTCTATGAAGTGTGTCCATACCCGCCTGGATGGCTAGAGTTAGTTATATAATTTTGCTGCTAAACTCAGAGTATCCAATGATCAATTACTGAACACCAGCTTATGCCTTCTAGTATAAAAATTGTATTCAATGATACCCATTACAGAAAATGAAAACCTGGCCAGGCGGTGGTGGCGCATGCCTTTAATCCCAGCACTTGGGAGGCAGAGGCAGGTGGATCTCTGTGAGTTCGAGATCAGCCTGGTCTACAAGAGCTAGTTCCAGGACAGCCTCCAAAGCCACAGGGAAACCCTGTCTCAAAAAACCAAAAAAAGAAAAAAAGAAAAGAAAATGAAAACCTACGGAAGTAAAGAGAAAATGGACTTCTGCTTATCATGTCTATCAAGTGTCACAGAGCATGTATGAGGATGTACATATCTACAAATATAGCACACATATACACATACAAAGATACCAGACTATCGGTGTCCTGAATTTTATTTCCCTGAATATTATAACTACAAAAAGATGCATTTGTGCTCTCTTAGACTTTGTATATTCATGTTTATGACCATGTATTTATGCAAAATTATGGCCTTGATTTTTAATAGGGAATAAACATTTCCACCACAAAAAGGACTCCACAGTCTGGGTGTGTTGTTACATACTTTTGATCCCAGTACCTAAAAGCAGATCCCTGTGAGTTCAAAGTCACCCTGGTCTGTACAGTAAGTTGTATGACAGCCAGGGCTACACAGAAAGACCCTGCTTCAAAATAAATAAATAAATAAATAAATAAATAAATAAATAAATAAATATTTTATTATTTCTTTTTTAAAAATACCCACTAAACGTTTGATGAACAAATGTTAGTTGGAAAAGAAACCTCATTTTTATAAGTGTCAGGCCAGCAAGATGGCTCAGTGAGTCAAGGTTCTTGCCACCAAGCCTGATGACCAGAGTTCAATCCTATGGACACAGGTAATGGAGAGAACCAACTCCCACAACTTGTCTTCTTATCTCCCACACATTATGGCATGTACACATAATCACAGGGTTACAAACATACATACACTAAATGTTTCAAGTGTAACAAATATTAAGTAGCAATACACATTGTGTACATTTTGTGTTGAATTGATACAATGTACCCCATAAAGATATAGTTAGTACATGTCAATTAAAAAAAATCAAAAACCTATACCAACAAAAACCCAGGTCCTAATCTGAGGATGTGTAAACAGCTTCACAGTGGCCAACACAGAGCAGCCAGTTACTCATTCAATAGCTGCTCAGTGAGTGCTGTTTGAAAAATCATACTACATGGAACCATGCTTCAAATGCAAGTGTGGTAGACTGTGCAAACATACCAGTGTTGTAGTAGGAGCAGAAACTGTTGCCTTCAGACTACTCAGTTCCTGCTGGATTAATTTCTCTTCTTCCTGAAAAATACAATTATAGTAATTTCAAAAAAATGAAATAACATTTTTTTTCCTTTTTTTGTTTGTTTGTTTTTTTTGTTTGTTTGTTTTTTGAGACAGAGTTTCTCTGTGTAGCTTTGGAGCCTATCCTGGCACTTGCTCTGGAGACCAGGCTGACCTCGAATTCACAGAAATCTGCCTGCCTCTGCCTCCCGAGTGCTGGGATTAAAGGCGTGCCCCACCAACACCTGGCCTGAAATAACATTCTTTAAAAAAATTACATTCCCTGACCCATAAAACCCTCCTTGGAAAGAATAATTATTTCCAAGCTAACCTATTACCCCTCTTCATTTCATTCATTTGATAGTAAAGATTGACAAAAAAAGTTTAAAAATTCAAAATGGTGGGGGGGCGGGGACTGGAGAGATGGCTCTGTGGTTACGAGCACTCACTGGCTATTCTTCAAGAGGACTCTGGTTCAATTTCCAGCACCCACATGACAGATCACAACTGTCTCTAACTCTAAGATCTGACACCCTCATACAGACATAAATGCAGGCAAAACACCGATGCACATACTGATGGTTCTCTTACCTTCCTCTCTCTTTGCTCTCTCACTCTCTCTCTCTCTCTTACTTTCCTATCTCTCTGTCTCTCTGTGTCTCTGTCTCTGGTCTCTCACACCCTATAATAAAACTCTATGGTTAATGTACTCTATGGTTTGTGTTCCATATCTCACGACTTCTAATTTAAGCAAAATAACAACACACACAATAAAAATAAATAAATTTTAAAAATTCAAAATGGGGGGTGGTGAGATGGCTCAGTGGGTAAAGGTGTGTGCTGCCAAGCCTGATGACCCAAGTTCAATCCCTGGAACCCACATGATGGAAAAAAGGAACTGATTCCTCCACACAAGTGCCATATCATGCATGCATAATCCCATTAAGCACTTAAACACTGGCCCAACTATCAGTACTAATACAGTGCTATCTTTTTTTTTTTTTTTTTGCTTCGGAGCCTGACCTGGAACTCACTCTGTAGACCATGCTGGCCTCCAACTGAAATATTCACCTGCATCTGCCTGCCGAATGCTGGGATTAAAGGCGTGTACCACCACTGCCCAGATTCAATGCTATCTTTAAATCACACACCAATTTACTGATATTAAGTAAGTGGCTAATGAAAAACTACTAGTGTGGGCTGGAGAGACAATGCAGCAGATAAGACTATACTCTAGGCCTGCAGTTAAGACTTCACACTGTTCTTGCTGAGGACCGTAGTCTGGTTCCTGGCACCCACTCTGGTGGCTCACAACTGTCTAAAACTCCAGCTCCAAGGAATCAGACACTCTCTTCTGGACTCTGAGGGCATCTGCACTCTCTCTCTCTCTCTCTCTCTCTCTCTCTCTCTCTCTCTCTCTCTCTCTCTCACACACACACACACACACACACACACACACACACACTCCAAAACAACAACAACAATAATCTAAAAACAAAACAAAACAAAAAGACCTGGAAGTGAAGCACTACCACATCTGGCTGCCTGTGCAGCTTCAAACTGCAACCTAAGCCAAAAGACACATTCTTTAAAATTTCATTCAGGAGCAGGGGCAGATGGCTCAGTGTGTAAACGCACTTGCTGCATAAGCCTAAGGATCAGAATCCATCATATAAAAAGCCAGATATGGTGAGGTGTATCTGCAATCCCTGAATTCCAATGGAGAGACAGGAGGTAGAGAAAAACCCCACAGAAGCTCCCTGGCCGGCTTGCCTGGAGTATATAGCTCAGAAGAAAATCAAAGAGATCTTACCTCAAAGAAGGTGGAAGGTGAGAACCAACACCCAAAGTTATCCTCTGAACCTTACCATAGTATGTGCACCGTCACCAACACACACACACACACACACACACACACACACACACACACACACACACACACAGTATATACACATTTTTTTTTTTAAATTTGGCTTCTCACACAAATTAGCAAAAGAGAATCATTAAGATATGTTAAGTACACAAATCACGATTGTGGGATGTGCAGCAAGCCCTGGCCAACATAGCATTGCTCTACACCAACTTACAATTAAAACACACGCACATTTTAAACCTTTAAAAGGCATCTTGTCTCTCTTGCTCCTCTCTGCTAGCATTTACACAGTACTTACCTACACTTACGTTAAGCCCCAAATGGACGCCCAGAAAAACGTGTTCTCCTATTTCCCTCACTATTTAACGCATAGTTGTACTTGATAAATATCTGCTGGAGACATTATGACACCATATTATGTTTTAAAGACATACACTCCTTGAGGCTTTGAATCAGTACCACACGCAATCCACGGGAGTGTTAAGAACTTCTATTGTAAATACTCGTTTTCAAAGCCCGTCTTTGCCCAAAGCCTTTGATCTAGCCTAAGAACCTCAAGCTCTGCAAAGATAACAGCTCTGCCAGCGGTGGGAGTGAGGGCTGTCAGTTGCGGTATGTGATGCCTCCAAGAAGGAGGAACTAAATAAAACTCAACAGGAAGGAGAAACTTGGTAGGAGACTACAGCCCAGGACTTAAATCGCACTGGCTATTTTCACTTTTTGACACTTCATGTAATCCTCAAAGCACCCGACGGAACAGACACCGGTTCAACGCCGAGAGGGCGCACGAAGGGTCTTCGGGCCTCCAGATCGGAAAGCCGGCCTCGCTGCGGTCGGTGCAGGCAGCAAACCCCAGCTTGGGGCGGACGCCCGGCAGCGTCCGACCTGCTGACCGGCGCCTCCGGCCCGGCCCGGCCCGGCCCACCCTGCCGACCCAGCCACCTACGTGCTTGGACGAGAGCGCAGTGACGCCGCGGATGAGGCCGCCCAGTCTGGAGAAGAAGGGTGCTCTGGAGGCCGCAGGGCCCCCCAGCTGGTTCTGCAGGAAGAGCCCCGGCAGAGCAGTCAGCGTCCTCTCCACCATGTCGCTCATCGCGGCCTCCCGTCACGGATACTTCGCGCTGAGCCTCCGGGCCTCCGTAGTCACTTCTGGCGTTTTGAATAAGAAATCTTTATTCGCGCTGCGGAGGTATGAACACGATGGATTTCCCGGTGAGACCGCCAGGGGGCGCACGAGTCTACGAAGAAGAGCAGCGTTCTCAAAAGACACAATCACTCAGGTAGCGGTGGAACGCGTGCTCTTGAATATTCTTGTTTTCTCTAGACTCTCCCAAGTAGTAGGTTGATGAATTTATGCCATTCTCCTGCCTCAGCCTCCAGGTGCTGGAATTACAGACCCGATCCATCAGCTTCTTTATCGTGCTCTGAACACCTTTACAAACTCTTAGCTCTGAAAGAAACTTCATCTGTGATGACTTTTTAAAAAAATCTTTAAGTTGTTCTTGTACTTATACCTCAACAACAACAACAAAAAAGTTTGCCAGATAGAGTAATTCTGCAGAGATAAATTTTGATTTACAGAAAAATTTCTCAATATTTAAATTTTATTTAAAGCAGTTTTTCGTTAATATTTTATGCCAAAGTGAAATTGTGTGTGTGTGTTTAAAGATTTTATTTATTTATTATGCATACACATTCTGCTTCCATGTATATCTGCACACCAGAAGAGGGCACCAGATCTCATTATGGATAGTTGTGAGCCACCATGTGGTTGCTGGGAATTGAACTCAGGACCTCTGGAAGAACAGATGGTGCTCTGAACCTCTGAGCCATCTCTCCAGGCCTGTGTGTGTGTGTTTTAAATCTTGGCTCTTTCATTAACTTAGAAAGATTAGAAAATTTACTTTCCAGGTATTTGCTTGTAACCCCAGCATTTGGGGGTGGGGGAGGAGCAAGAAAATTCAAGCTCAAAGCAAACCTGTGCTATAGAAAACCCTGCCTTAACTTTTCCCGACCCACTCCTCCCCCACCCCCGATTTTTTTTTTTTTCTTGCATCCAAAAATCCTGGAAAAGCAATATCTGATACTTTTCTTACTCAGGGGAAAGGAACGTGGTGACACTGCCAAAAAAGGAAAGAGAGACACTCTCTTTATTCTGGCCTGAGTGGTGTGCACCTTAGTGTAACTTATCTGATAGAACGTTTTCAAATTGTAGTATGCTGCCAGTAGAGCAGGAAGAAAAATTACACACTTGAAACAAACGTGACAAGCTAAGCAAAGCTCTGTTGCTCACCTTTTAAAGATAGTACTACTGAAACATCTTAGGCAGGTTGAATTATTATACTGAATGAGCTAGAAAATGACACACTGAAGGACTCAAAAACGTGAACCCTGCAGGACGTGGCTATGGGACAGCTTTAGAAATGACAAGGAGTTGGTCAGTGATCTGAGAGGCTAGCCAAAATAGGTGATTGCTTGGTACTGCAAAAGTGGGATCTAGAAAACTTTAAAGAACTCAGTTCAGTAATTAAGCCGGGCAGCATAGTGGCCCACGTCTTTAATCCCAGCACTCGGGAGGCAGAGACTGAGGCAGGTGGATCTCTGTGAGTTTGAATCTAGCCTGGTCTACACAGGGAATTACAAGCCAACCAAAGTTATGTCTCCAAACAAAAAAGTTCCATTTTAATTCATGAGGTGGCACCAGAAGAGCGAAGAGTGGACCTGACTCAGACAGTTCCCAGCTCTTGGCTCTACATAGTATCTCAAGTTCATTGAATTTCTGGCACTGGTTCTTTTTTTTTTTTTTTTCTTTCTGGCACTGGTTCTTAAAAAAAACAAAACAAACAAAAAAACCAAAAAAATCAGACCTTTCAAGGTCTTTTTTTTTTTTTTTCCTTTCTTTCATTCTTGAGAGGAGGGAATTTGCTTGAATCTAAAAAGGAATTAGGGAGAGCCAAGTTAGGCTCTCCAGGGGAGAGGCAACAGTTACAGCCAAAAGAAATGGCTTCGGAGTCAGAGACAGGGCTCAGGGTTAAGAGCCCGTGCAGCTATTGTAGAGGACTGAGGTTCTGTTCCCAGCTTAGGGCAGCTCACAATCACCTGTAATTCTAGTTCTAGGGTATCCGACACCCTCTTCTGTCTCTCAGGACACCTACATACATGGGTGAACATAAGTACATGTAGGCACACACATATACACATAAAAACATAATAAATACATCTTTAAAAAGAAAGAAAGAGCCCGAGAAGAGGTCCCCTCCGACCCCTGGGTGAGATGAGCTACTTTATTTCTCTCATTCTGAGTCACTCCCATTTCACACAGAGTGTTGCTTGTGTTTTCTTCCCTCTGCTTTGACCCCTAGCCAGCAGGCTGTCCAGTGTTTTCCCACTACCTCTGTCCACCCTAATCAGCCTGGCACTAGCTGGAAGAGTCCTGTGTTTTCGGGGTAAATCCCTCTACAGCAAATTCTTTGTGCTGAAAATCTCTATTTAGCTAGAAGTCCTCCATGACTCAGCTCATACTGTCTAACAGTAAGCCATGATCCATGAAAAAAATTCTGTTCTACACCATATATTTACACAGTCCAGTTGAACTACTTGTAAAGAGGTTTTTTGATTGTTTGTTTTGTTTTTTCATGACAGGGTTTCTCTGTGTAATCCCGGCTGTCCTGCAACTCAATTTGTTGACCAGTCTGGCCTTGAACTCAGAGATCCACCTGCCTCTGCCTTCCAAGTACTGAGATTAAAGGCAGGGCGTGTGCCACCATTTCCAGCATAAAAATATTAATCTACATCCTCCCCCCAAGTATCTTAAGAAATAGAGTAAAACCAACAAAAACTACACAGCAACAAAAACAGCGTTCTATGCTCTTTGAGCATTTTCCTATGAACACCCATTTTACAAGTCCAGTTCCCAGAATCTTTCTAAGAACTTTTCCTAACAGTCTACATGATCCACGATAAGGAAAAAAATAAGCTTGACTCAGAGAAAAAACAAGTCTTTCCAGAAGAAAAGGGTAGGAATGCAGTATCCAAACATGCCCAATCCACAGTGGCACAGACAGTGACCAGGTCACCAGAAGTCAATCAAGGAAAGGCAGAAAAAGTTACATTCCAAGAGAGGTATCATGCTGGTGCAACTTCAGGCCATACTGACTAATGAGAACGAATCTTTAAAAACTACAGGGGTTTGGGCCAGGGAAATAGCCCAGTGGGTAAAGGTGGAAGAAAACTGACTCCCTCAAGTTGTCCTCAGACTTTCACATGGGCACTAAGACACACACACACACACACACACACACACACACACACACACACACACACACACCCCTACCTGACACGAGTTTAAAAATCAGTAACTCCAGCCGGGCGTTGGTGGTGCACACACCTTTAGTCCCAGCACTTGGGAGGCAGAGGCAGGCAGATCTCTGTGAGTTTGAGGCCTGCCTGGTCTACAAGAGCTAGTTCCAGGACAGGCTCCAAAGTCACAGAGAAACCCTGTCTCAAAAAACAACAACAGCAAGAAGGAGGAGGAAGAGGAGGAGGAGGAGGAGGAGGAGGAGGAGGAGGAAGAGGAGGAGGAAAGAAAATTGAATCACTACAAGCCCTGGAATAAAGGTTACCCTCCTCAGTCAAGTTAAGAGAGCACCACATCCAGAAAAAATGCAGCACTGGGACATCTACAAGGGGCTGAGAGGCAGGAAGCTCAGATTGGGAAAGAGAGAAACACAGTCACTTCAGGGGGCCCTCATGTCTGAAATATGAAGTGATAAAATCTCTCCAAAGAGAGATGAAAAAAAATTGTGTGCAGCCTTAGCTCTTAGGAAATGCTTGGCCTATATGAATAGGATTTTGCAACTATTTTTAGGATTTAAATAAAACTGTAGAATGAAAAAGAATGGTGAGATGCTTCAGTCACTGTAATAAACACCCCAACAAAAGCACAGCAAGGGAAAAAGAGTTATTTTGTCTCACATTTCCAGAGGCATGCAATCTTGTGGGGAAGACATGGCAGCAGGTAGAGGAGGCGTGGTGGCAGGAGCAGGAGGCTGAGTGGTCACATTGCATCCACACCCAGGAAGTAAGTGTCAGAAGAGTTTTTCTGTGTCGTGGCAGCCGCTCTCAAATAACCATTCAGAGACTTATTATTGATTATAAATGCTCGGCTGATAGCTCAGGCTTGTTACTAGCTAACACTTACATTTTAAATTAGCCTACTTTTCTACCTTCTGCCACGTGGCAGTGCCTTCTTTCAACACGGGAAAGTTAATCTTGTTTCTCTCTTCATCTGCTTGAGACTCTGAGACTTCTCCCTTCTTCCCAGCAGCCTCTGTGTCTTGCTCTCCTGCCTATACCTCCTGCCTAGCTACTAGTCTCGAACTCACAGAGATCCTCTGCCTCCCAGGTGCTGGGACTAGCATGAGCCACCACCACCTGGCAGCCAGTCAGCTCTTTTATTAAACAAATCAGAAGGCACCTTGCCAAAGGTGCCTTCACAGTGTACAAGGAGACTATTTCATAACAAGTAGGACTTGGCTATCAAGCCTCAAGGCCTACCCTCAGTAACCCACTTCCTATGGGAAGTTTCCACCTCCTAAAGATTCCACAGCCTTCCCAAACAGTTCCACCAGCTGAGGACGACCATGTGTCAAAAGTGTGAGCCTGGGGTGCTCGGGGAGGGACCAGTTCACATCCAAACTGTGACAGAAGAGCCTGGGTATCTGGAGGTGAAGATACTGACTGTCTTCCATTTGCACCTCCAAATCCATTCCACTGAATTGTCTCTCCTCCACCAACAGGCTCCTTTGCCTTTTAGTGGTAGCTTATGATTAATCAGTAAGAAAGAAATTTGTCTTGTTAGAGTCTCATGGTGTCCTCTCCATTCAGTTGGAGGCTCCTGCTTGACCTTGCATGGTCTGGAAAGCCTTGTTACTCTCTCTCTCTCTCTCTCTCTCTCTCTCTCTCTCTCTCTCTCTCCTCTCCAAACTTCACCTTCTCTAAGTCTCCCAACAAAGGAAAGGCTCCAAAAGAGAAGTTCAGCATTCTCAGTGACTATTGCAACTCCCCTGCCCCAAGTTGCCAGCAGCCCAAGTCCCTGCCTAAGTGCTCAACTTTTGACCACACTTGGGCACAAACCCAGCTTGTGACAGATACGTTCTCACCCCTCCTAAATCTATAAAGTTTTCCTGCCCTGGCTCAGGAGGTGGACTTCTCTGGCCACAATCTCTGAGACTAGTGAACCTGCCTGGAAGTTGCTTTGCTCCCAATAAACCTGTTGTTATTCTTTTTCAATTTGGCTTGAACTGGCTTACTGCATCATATTATTTGGGGCAGAAAACCTATTGCTCTCTGCTGAGTCCCACTGCCTAGATTCTTAAATTGTTTTTAAAATTAATGAAATAGAAAGAGCACATCCAAACTCCTTCTACAAAATCACTATTATTCTAATACCCAAACTAAATTAAGACACAACGAAAAGAAGAAAAAAAACAAAAACAAAAACAAAACCACAGGTCAATATCTCTGATGAACAGATGAAAAAAATCTCTATAAAGTACTTGCAAGCCAGCCTGGGGGTGGTGGCACACACCTTTAATCCCAGCACTAGAGAGGCAGAGGCAGGCAGATCTCTGAGTCCAAGGCCAGCCTGGTCCACAGAGCAAGTTTCAGGACAGCCAAGGTTACATAGAGAAACCCTGTATGGAAAAACAAAAACAAAAACAAAATACTTGCAAACCAAATATAGACATGTATCACAAAGATCATCAACCACAATCAAGTGGTTTTATCCCAGAGATGCAGGAGTGTTCAACATATGTAAGTCAATAAATATAATTAATTATACTTATAATTATACTTATAAAATAGACTTAAAAGACCAAGAACTATCACACAGTTATCTCAATAGATACAGATAAGGCCCTTGACAAAATTCAACATGTCTTCAAGATAAAACTCCTGGAGGGAGCACACATCACTGCAATAAAGTCTATACATGTCAAACCCATAGCCAACGTCATCATAAATGGAGAAAAACTAGAAACAATTGTATTAAAATCAAGAATGGTACAGAGCTGCTCACTATCCCCACTCATTTTCAATATAGTCCTTGCCAAGGAGGACTAGCTGGAGCAATTAGAGAAGGAAATTAAAGGGACACAAATAGGAAAAGAAGAGGTCAAAATACCCTTATTTGTATATATTATACATAAGAGATCAAAAATTCAATTAGAAAACTAGAAATGTTAACAATTTCAGAAAAGAGCAAGACACAATATTAGTTTACCAAAATTAGTAACATTTCCTTATGCAAATAACAAGCATTCTGAGAAAGAGACTGTGGACACACTCTCATTCACAATCACCTCAAATAAGATACAGTATCTAGGAGGTCCATGAAGTCCTGCTGCAGCATGAATTCTAATTGTTCTTAATAATAGAAACCCAGAGGCAGATATTGGGGTTAAAGCTGAAGACCAGAAAAGCAAAGCAGCCAGGCACTAGAGAGTTCTCACCTCTACCAATGCTCAGACCGAGAAGGTGATCAGTCCTGCACTGCTCCTCAGATTCAGACTGCAATGAGTTCCTGTCTCCTCCCACCTTGCATTCCTCTCTCTGGTCTACAGAGTGAATTCCAGGACAGTTGGGGCTACACAAAGAAACCCTGTCTTGAAAAACAAAGCAAAAAAAAAAAAAAAAAGGAAAGAAAGAAACTGACAAATTCTAACAAGGATTCAGAGAGAGGGAACCCTCATTCATTGTTGGTGAAACTGCAAACTGAGGCATCCACTCTAGAAATCAGTGTGGATAATTTTCAAAAATCTATAAGTAGATCTCCCATATGATTCAGCTATACTACTCCTTGGAATATACCAAAAGAACTCAACATCCTGTTCCACAGATAACTGCTCAACCATGCTCACTTCTGCTTTATTCGCAATCACTAGGGAATGGGAACAACCTACAGAATGTGGTACATATACACTATGGAATTCTATTCAGCTGTAAAGAAAAATTAAATTTGGGCCAGGTATAGTGGTACAACTTTAATCCCAGAACTCAGGAGGCAGAGGAAGGGGGATTTCTCTAGTTCAAGTCCAGCATGGTCTACATAGTTGGTTCTAGGACAGCCAGATCTACTGGTGAGACCCTGTCTCAAAAACAAACAAAAGAAAAGAAAAAGAAAATTGAAGTTTGCAGAAAAATGAATGGAACTAGGTGATCCAGACCCAGAAAGACAAATTCCATATACTCTTATTTGTGGATGCTAGCTCCAGGCCTTTCAGATTTGACTTTGTAACCTGTATCTAAAGAAACCAGGAAAGTAAAAAGGGACCACAGGGAGACAGGAGATGGGTGAGGATAATCGGGAGGGGGGATGAGATCTAGAGATGGGGCCAGTAGAAGACAGGTACTACTAAGGGGGTAAGAGAAAAATTGGGGGGCGGGGAATGGCCACTGCAATGGATCCCAGTTGGGAGGAGGAGACAGAGGAGGCTGAGCAGTTTATTCTGGTAGAATTATCAGGAATTATAATCCTGATATATAAATATAAAATATAAAGATATATTTTATATTTATAAATATAAAAATAATTATAATTATATATCAGGAAAGTCTGAAAGATCAGACTTGCTCTCCAAATGTGAAAACAAATGCAAGATTTTGGGAATTGACACCAAGAGGCTCCTCCTGCAAGTAGGCAGCTATGTGTTTGCTGGGGAATATGAAGATACTCTTGGGACTTGTGTTATGTTTGAAGAAGCTGTTGAACATGTGGATCTGGAAGGGAATGACAAAACTCAGTGAAGGATAATGATTTCTCCTATAGACCCAACTTCATGTGCAGCTTTCTACATGAAAATGAGGATGAAGTTGTAGTGCCAGCCGCTGATAAACCTGTGGAGTTGGAAGACCAAGAGATTCAAATGAAAGGCAGCACAGAACAGACACACGGGAACAGGACAGAGTGCAGCACCTGGATGCCGGGGACCCTGGTCCTCCTGGAGATAGCCTGCTGAGATGGACAGCTCTGTTTTCATGGGAATTCAAGATGGAGATGTTTCTCAAAACAGCCAGTCATAAACTTAAAAAATTAGGTTTTGTATGAAAAAAAGCAACCCCCCAAAACAAAAAAAACATATATATGCACATGTGTGGTGTGTAATTTGAATCTACTTATCATATGTTATATAGAAACCACAATCCAGCTGGGCGTTGGTGGCACACGCCTTTAATCCCAGCACTCGGGAGGCAGAGGCAGGCGAATCTCTGAGTTCGAGGCCAGCCTGGTCCTGGAGTGAGTGCCAGGATAGGCTCCAAAGCTACACAGAGAAACCCAGTCTTGAGAAACCCAAAAAAAAAAAAAAAAAGAAAGAAAGAAAGAAAGAAAGAAAGAAAAAGAAAGAAACCACAATCCAGAAATTACATCTTCAGTTATTAAGATAAGTATATAAATAGTTCACATTTTAAAACACTTTATCAACACATTATCAAATTTGATAAGCTCTTATCAAAACACCTCATATTGAATATAAACCATATTATTAAAAGTTTAAACTGGGCATTGTTGGTGCACACCTTTAATCCCAACACTCGGGAGGCAGAGGCAGGTGGATCTCTGTGAGTTTGAGGCCAGCCTGGTCTACAAAGTGAGTTCCAGAACAGCCAGGGCTACACAGACAAACGCTATTTTGGAAAAAAAAAAGTTTAAGATAACATTTTAAAAAGCTGAGGTGTCAGGTAAGTGTTTCCTGTTAAATACACAATTTAACATCCAGAGCTACATAAATAAATGTCCTCTAAAGTGTGAGTCAGCTTTATGAAGGCATGCTTTTTGAGCAATAATAAATTTCCCACATTTATTTATTTAAATGGAGTTACTTGTACATGAGGTGGCTATGCACCCTCTCCCAAAAGCCTCAGTACCAGGCATAAGAAGCTTCCCTTGAGTTATTGTCAGAAGATACAATAGCCTCCCAAAACAATATGGGCTATTGATATTGCCTTCCAGAACTTGAAGGCCATATCTTATTGCTGAAGACACCATACATTTCAGACACAGGACATGGAGAAATTGAGTTGGAACAGACATGGAAGACTCTCTTCTGAAGACTGACCCTCATATATGTGAAGGTGCTGTGCAAGTTACCAAGGAAAGAGAGCAATCTATGGTCCTATTCAGTGAAACTCCGGAACCACAATGCAAGATATCCTTATTGGTGCAATAGTCCCTTTTATCTTGAGGTGACCAAAAACTGTCAAAAAAAAAGTTGGATTTAAGGTCAACTCAATAGGAGGAAACCCGCGGCTGGAACTGTAATCTGTAATCCTAGCCAACTACCCATGGCTGGAGAGCTCATCTGAGTGGAGACCCTGCTATTGCCTTTCCCCCAAACCAATACAATCTTAAATGCATCCTCAATGCATCTTTGTATCCACAGATAAGAGTTGCTCTCACCCCTCATCAAAGAAGCTTCTTTTGTAACATATGTAGCCTGTCTATTACAAATAGTCTCACTGTTACAGAGAGTCACAACTGGTCAAAATGGAGAGATTAACAATCTGTGGGGTGCCCATTCCCAACTGATACATGTCCAATACAAACCCGTACACCTAAGGCTTAAGGAAAATCTTGGAAGGGGAAGAAAGATTGTAAGAGATTGTAGAGACACAAGGATACAATCTTACAAAGTGGCCCTTTAAGGTGATCTGTGGTGGGAGGAAAGCACAGGCGACAGTATTACAAAGAGGGCTGTTAGGTGTTCTCTGTTGGTGGAGTCCACAGGGAGACAGTCTTATACATGGCAGTGTTGAGGTGTTCTCTGTTGGAGTGCACAGGGAGACAGTCTTATACATGGCAGTGTTGAGGTCGTCTCTGTCGTGGTGAATAATGACAACCTAATTCCCTTCGTTGTAGATTCAAAATGACAGGTGAACGGACAAGCTTCCTCAGGAGCTGGAGGGTAGGTGTAGTTCCTTATGCTGTCACTAGATGACTGTGTAAGTATGTCTAGAGGAGAAAGAAGAGAAAATCAACTTGGTCCCAGAGGCAGGATCATTCCAAAGAAGGAGTAAACCAATTTAGGCTTTTCCTATGTGCCTTAGCCAATACTAAAACACCCTGTGTGTTCCAAAATATGAAGGGACTGCCTTCAAAGACTCAGAAAGCTAACCACTGTCTCTGGATAAGTTAGACTAGTGGCTATTATATTCTATCCTCTATTTTGTGGTTTCTTTCTTTACTTTATTTTGGTGTTTTGTTATTTGTTCTTGTTTTGTTTGAATCTGGGTCTCATCTTTGAAGTCCTGGCTTTCCGAGAATGCACTATGTAAACCAGGCTGGCCTCAAAACGACGGCTATCCTCTTGCCTTTGTCTCCTCCTAGGTGCTGGGACTACAGTCAGGCATTGTAATCCCTGGCTGTGACTTGCTGATTCTATTCTCTCCTGTGTTTTCTCTCTCAGACCAGGATTCATAGGAGAGGCATCAAGCAAATTTTTGATAAGACCATGCTTGAAGGACCTTTGGCAGCTCTCCGCATAGAATTTCTTATATTCTCAGGCATACATCCATAGCATTTGGAAGCTTCTAAATCAGATCAGATCAAGATCCACAGAGATACCAGTCCTCTTGGTAACTAATGCTGATTCTCTAGTATTGGTACATTGGTGGTATATGCCTGTGGATATCTTTCATAAGAGTGTTTAGGATTTTTAAATGACCTTTAAAACATTATTGATTAAATGATGCCACTTGAGTATAAACCTCACTCTGCATCTTCTCTTCCTTTGCGTGTCCATGAGTTGTAAAATTTACCTAGACCTTTTTCAGAATCCATATGCTATTGATTTGCTACACAGATATTCTCACTTCACATGGAAATCAAAAGCTGCAGAAATTTTGTGAGAAGTTACCAAAAGCTTGGAATTGACATTCTGAAGAAAGTGTGTGGGCATGTAATTTCTTTCTTCCTTTCTTTTATCTGTGTGTATGTGTGCTGGGCACATGTGTGCAGTATTGTGTGTGAATGCAGACATTTGCACAGGAGAAGGTCACAGGGCAACCTCAAATGTCATTCCTCACTTTCTACCATGTGTTACTGCTTCTCTTCTTGTTTGGTTTTGTCTTTCTTGCCGTAAACGCCCCCTAGCTCACCTACCAGCTTCCAAGGATTCTCCTGTCTGCCTCCCATCTTACAAACACACACTATTAACATGTCTGGCTTGCATGGGTTCTGGGGATTGAACTCTGGTCCTCCCATTTTCCTAGCCCTAGCATAATTTACTACACCAGCGAAATACTCTCCATAGCTTACTTAGAAGCATTGTTGCTACTTTTATAACTCTAGTGACAAGTGATGAGAGAATAGAGATTTTTTTTTCTCGTTTTTTTGAGACAGGGTTTCTCTGTGTGTGTATCCTTGGCTGTCCTGGAACTCAATCTGTAGAATAAGCTGGCCTTGAACCCACAGAGATCCACCTTCGAGAGAATGCATTTTTATAGTGACCTAGAGACTCTATAAGCTATCAAGGGGCATAAATCAACGTAAACTCTTGAAAGTGTCTGGAGTGGCAAAACGCCGCCAGGGTGATATGACTTTTCTATTAACTTAGCTATAAAGTTTGGCTATTAACTGCATACTTAATTGGCTCCTCCTGCAGTGGAACCATAAAAGCATTCAGTCCCACAGGCTAAAGAACATGTTGTACCTGTTGAAAACTGTTTGACACCTTTAAAAGTCTGGTTATAACCGAGCAATGACTGAACATAACCTTATTAACCAGACTTTTAGAGTTGGTAAGATGGTGACTACACAGAATTGTGCCCAGACAGCTAATTCTGAATCCCACCTCTGCCATTTACAGTCTGTACAACTCTAATTATATATTTTAGCCTTTATGAGCCTTTATATCCCCATCTCGATAATGAGGGTAACAGTAACTATCCTCCTTATTGTAGAATCTGAGTAATAAAGTTTGATCACACACAGAAAAGAGCTTTGAAGATATAGCCCACCACAAATATTAGTCATAGTTCCTAAGCCAAGCAATCATACTTCACAGATGTGAGACTGGCCCAGAGCCACTGACTGACTTGGCCCAAGACCAGTTGTGACTGAGTTAGAATGAGGTCACAGGTCACCACGCCTTCTTTGAAGGACATCAATCAGTACTTCTTTGACACATTATATAAACTAAGTCTCCACCCATGTTTCATTTACATACAATTTATTACCAGCCATAAAAAGTCATTAAAATTTAACTTTAAGTTTGTTAGAAGTTAGATTTAATTACCATGTGAGTGTACATATATTACTAGGCTTCCAACTGCCCCCAAAGGAAAAGGGAGACTTTGTTTTGTTTTTATTGTGTATGTCAGTGCTTGGCTAAAACTTCTAGTTTTATGAGAGTCACATGAAATAATTTGAATCCTAAATCCAATTACTGGGAGGAATCTGCAAAAACAAATCTTGTATAAAAGCTAAAACTTCCACTGTACTTTCACCCTTCTTTAAATTACTTTTTACCTTCATTCTAACATTTAATTTTGTTACTGACAAAGAAAGCGCCATTTGTGGCTTCAAAGAAAAAAGTCCTATTTTAAAAAAATGTTTGTTTGTGTGTGCCTGCTTGTTTGTATGTGCACCACACGCATGCAGTGCCCACAGAAGCCAGAAGAGGGCACTAGATCCCCTAGAGCTGGCGTTACAGGCAACTGTGAGCTGCCTATGTGGGTGCTGGGAGCCAAATTTTAGTCCTTTGCAAGGACAACAAGTGCATTTAGCCACTGAGCCACCTCTCCAGGTGCTTGAAATATCTCAGCACTGGGAGGCAGATCTCTGAGTTCAAAGCCATCCTGGTCAATGTAATGACTTCCAGCCAGAGCTGTATAGTGAGAACCTGTCTCAAATAAATAAATAAATAAATAAAATACATATTCTAATGATTTGTTTGCTATAGTACAGTCATTTATCAATAATGTGTCTATGATTATAGCAACCAAAGAATATTTTTTTGTGGTAAAGAAAGCTATTTTTCCTTATAATTTATGGTGGATTTGTACTATTTAAAATTTGCTTCTTATTCTTAAGTTCCTAAGGACAAGGATTCAGAATTTATGGGAGAAGGTGATGAGGTCTTGAAGCTGTCTCCACTGGGTTTGAGAGTTTATAGCAGCTTAGTTTCCCAGTGTCACATGGTTGAAGAAGGCATTGGATTGACTTGCGAATATATAACACATTTCCCAGCTAATGAGAAGTGTCTCCAAGCCACCGTTCTGACCTTTTGAATGGGGCTGTTTCATGCAACAAGATACTGCAGGCAGGATGCCAGGATTAAAGAAGCAAGCAGAGGTAGAGGAATAAGAGAATATTAAAACATCCTGTCACAAAGCTAGGTTTCCAGTGTAGAAAGAGGTAAACACATTCCCATTCCCAAGTCAGCCTTCATTCTGAGGCAATGGCCTAACTTGTATTCCTTACTTACTTGAGTTCAAACTGAATCTCGGAGTCCATCCAGGGTATACTGAGCAATTAAGAAAACCTGTGTGAGTATATTTGCAGTGGAGAAGCCTGCTGGGTAATCTTGGTGATCGAGCAGTAAGTGTGAACTTCTACCTTAGTCTGCTTTGCCAATTTGAGGTGGAGGCAATCTGTCTCTCTATTTCTCAGAGGTTGGGGGGTTGTCCCAATTGCTTGTGCCTGGGGAGAAAATGCGCATTCTTGCTGGTGAAGGTGGTATTCAGAAATCCAACATTGAAACCCAGGAGAAGGCAGACATTCAGATCTTATCCTCAGAAGAGGAAGATAGCCCGGCCCCAGGCTGTGCTGTTTGCCCTACTCACACAGGTTCCTTCAAGAATGCACAGGCTTCATGCTGGACCATTCTTTCTTCATAAGTTCCAATGGAAAACATAAAAATAGAAAGGACAAACTCCAAGCACAACCAGAACTTATTTATTCTAATAATTGCTCCATTGTGGTTTATGTAAGAATTTGAATGTATTTCAACACCAAAAAAGTCATATTTGCATACTTAAAACACAACTAAACATTCTATTTCATTGTATTTCAATCCAATTGCTTTCTTTCATCCTGGCTAATGGTTTGGAAGCAGAGAATAAGTATTTTAGTATAGGGCAGTGAACATTCAACAGATGTTTCTGGAATGAGGAAAAAAGGGCTACTGTCTACAGATCTTGTTTGAGTTCATCTTCTCTACCAATTAAAGAATTTGAAGGCAAGTAAAATACCTCAGACAAAGCAGGCAGCAACAGATAACAGACTTTTGAGAGAGAGAGAGAGGGAGAGGGAGAGAGAGAGAGAGAGAGAGAGAGAGAGAGAGAGAGAGACCCCTGAAGAACAGAAAGGAGACTTAGATATTGAAGTCCATTTTTCCCATGGAGGGTTTGGAAGGGGTAGGGTTGGGGGTGGGGATGGGGGTGGCAATGTTAGTTAAGTGTTTTTGGTGGCCTGGGATCCTTGGTTCTCAAACTTCCTAATGCTGTGACCCTTTAATACAGTTCCTCATGTTGTGGGGACCCCAACCATAAAATTATTTTTGTTGCTTCTTCATTCATGAGTGTAATTTTTGCTACTGTTATGAATCATAATGTAAATATCTGTGTTTTCCTATGGACTCAGGAGACCCCCTGTGAAAGGGTTGTTCAACCCTCAAAGGGATCATGGCCCACTGGTTGAGAACTGCTGTCTTACATCGAGTTGTTGTAACAATACCTCGTTGACCAAGTGTAGCAAAGAATAAACATTCGTTTCCTAAATGTTGGTTGGCTTTTCTGTTGCAGTACTCAGCATTGAACCTATGGCTCCAGACACACTACATAGGGCTCTGCCACTAAATGCACCTGCAGTCCCATAAACATGTGTTGTTGCTAACTTTGGAGACTGCAAAGTCCGAGATCAAGTTGCTGGAAGCTTTTGTGTTGGTGGGAACCTAACTCATGGTTATCTTCTCTATATCTTCATGTGATAGGAAGAAAGATGGAGAACTCTCTGAACTCTGTTTTCCTGTATGTTTGTTTTTGTTCTTTGAGATTAGGTCTCCTGTAGCCCAGGCTGGCCTCAAACTTGCATCAACCCTCCTGCCTTTGCCTCCTGTGTGGTGGAATTAAAGGTGTGAATCACCATGCCCAACTGATGGGAGAAGTTCTTCTGTGTATGTTTGTCTTATTTGTTGTTGAATAAGGCACTGTTCGGCCAATGAGGCAGCAAGGTAGGCGGGACTAGGAGTCAAGGAGAATTCTGGTAAATGTAGTAAAATCTTGTGATCCAGGCAGGAGGTGACATAGCAGGCAGACTCAGAATATAAGCAGGGACAAGCAGGAAGTCGTTCGCTTCCTCTTCCTCCTCCTCTCTGTGGAGCTGCCATGTGAACCTAGGAAGACAGGAAGCATTCCGCCGGTGTCCTCCATAAGGTAAGTCTTACAAAATATAAAGATTAGTAGTTATGGTTGATAATTACGACTGAGTTAGCATATAAGAAATCTTAGTCATTGGCCAAAAGCATTGTACCTAATATGAGTCTCTGTGTGTTATTTGGGGCCCTAACGCGGCAGGTGGAACTCAGGTGGCTGGCAGAAAGATTTATCGTTACACCCAATCTTGGCTTGGGATTTTTGTCTGGTTGTGTTTGTTGAGATAGAGCCATAATGAATAGGGAGAGTGTTAGGAAAGGAGAGTGAACTTTGAAGTCATCACCCTTGGGTTTAAACGCAGTTTCCATCTTTTACTCAAAGTGAGGCTTCACAGCATATTACAAAATCCAAGACTTAAGTTTCCCCAGCTAAGAAATAAGGGTAACAAACTTCATATTGATATGCAGTCATGAGAACTAAGTGAGCTGATACTTACATCAAGTTCTACATAGGTAACTGACATATAAAGCACCTATTTTTATATGCTGATATGTTTCTCCTAAGACCTACCACATCCACATCCTGTAAGACTTCAGAGTGAGTGCCAGAAAGCCGGGCCATACTCACTGGCAGTTCTACACAGGTACTGGCTTGTGCGGTCCCACCCAACCCCTCGGGCATGCACCTGCAAACCTTGGGCAGGGCTCTGCTCTGTGGGGTGGCGGGACAGAAGAACCGATGTGAAAACCAAAGGCAATCTGTACATGCAGTATCCTGCCAGGCGGGCCCAGTGAGGATTACAGGAATCCAGACTTGGGGATTGCAGAAAGCAGACAGGAGAGCAGGTTTATATTCACGTCTGAAGTTTCCAATGAAACTTTACAGAGGAGTGCACCTCCAAGGAACATGCCCAGGGCAGTGATATTTTGTTTTGTTGAGACAAAACAACAAAAACACAACCCTGTAATTCTCTTTTTAGAAAGGTAAAAGTGGGCCGGTTCCTCAGAATCTTCCCACGTCACATTCCAAACTCACACTTTTTCCTTTACCATTCCGAAGCTCATTCGTTAAGTGGATGTCAATACCTGCTCGGCTGCCATGAGATGCAGGGGACAAGAGGCATCTGCTAATGGAAACTAAATGGTGTTGTGGACTCACTTTCATTTTGAACTAGCAATCCTCTTGCCTCAGTCTCTGGATGCCAAGTTATAGGAGTGTGCTATCTTGATGCCCTCTGGTTGACCAGTTAACACGTTGCTTTTGGTAAACTATAACGGGAGTGTAACTACAGTCATCTTCCATCGGCTTAAGTGATTTGAACACTGTAGTTCTGGCAGAGAAGCGGTTTCTTGTTTTCCTTTTTTCTCTTTCTTCCATTTTGTTGTGTCCAGATTCTGAATCCCCAAATCACCAAGAGACCGGTTCCAATGCAAAAGCAAAGAATCTTTTATCGTTTAACGAGCTAACCCCATTAGCTTGGGCCCTTCATCCATTCATCTCCGCAGATGGCTGCAGAGGGCTCCCAGAAACTGCAAGGCGGGGAAACTTATAGGCCAGCATAAGGGGAGTGTCTATGGGTACGCAACAGTCTCAGGATTGGTGTGTTTCTGGGCTTGGACAACCTGTCTTGTGTTGATTGGTCAACTGGTTGTGATGGCCCATAGGGCCTTCCAGGGTGGTTGCTATGCTCTGCATGTCACTGTTACGGTTTTGTATGGTAAAGCACAGCCCCAACAGCCAACTTCCGATTGGTTCCTTGCCACAAAGAGGGTATCTGTCCTCCTAGTGACTAGGGCAGGAGGGGCAAGGTCAGCCAAGCACATGTTGAGACTTTTCTATAGCCTGTCATGGCTGTTAAAGCAGGGAGTTGGTCCCTTCGTCCCTTCAGTTTCTTTCTTTCCTTCTTTCTTATTTATTTTTTGGTTTTTCAAGACAGGGTTTCTCTGTGGCTTTGGAGGCTGTCCTGGAACTAGCTCTTGTAGACCAGACTGGACTCGAACTCACAGAAATCTGCCTGCCTCTGCCTCCCAAATGCTGGGAATAAAGGCCTTCGCCACCACCGCCTGGCTCTTTCTTTCTTTCTTTTCTTTCTTTCCTTCCTTCCTTCCTTTTTTTTTTTTTTTTGAGACAGGGTTTCACTGTGTTGTTGTGTATCTCTGGTTGTCCTGGAACCCACTCTATACATCAGGCTGTCCTTGAACTCACAGAGAGCTACCTGCCTCTGCCTGCTGAGTGCCAAGACTAAAAGCATGTACCACCACCACCTGGCATATTTGCTAATTTTTGTCCCTATCTACCCATCTTCCTTTCATCTAGAGAGCTTTTGGTTTCTGTCATATTCTCCAACCTGCTTGTATTCCAGTGTTCGTTCCTTGGTGCCCTGTACTGTCCTATCCCAGTGGGATCTTTTATCTAGTGTGGGAAGAAGTCACATACAGTACAGGGCCTATATGGAAATGAAAAACTGCCTCCCAGTCTTAAGATGTTTTCTTAGTTTATAATGTTTACAGAAACAAATTTGAAAGCTGAATGTGGTGACAAATACCTATAGAGCCAGCTCCTTGGGAGGCTGGGATAGTTCAGGGCAAGCCTCGGCAACATAATGACACCTTCTCTTTAAAAAAAAAAAAAAAGAGGGGAGGTCTAGGTTATTTTCTTACAACTACATTTCTTAGATTTTTCTCTAGAGTGATTGGTTTTTGTTTTTGTTTTTGTTTTTGTTTTTAAGTCTCAATTATTTCTGGTAAAGCTAAAAAAAATTTAAAAAACCACAAAACTTGCTTTGAGGGTTTTTGTAAGAGGCAACTTCCATCTCCTGTCTTGCACTCTCTGTGATGTTGGCCCTATTTAAAAGATAACATCCCCTAAGTACATATCATGTATCCTGGAGCTCTTCTGAGGTTTGGAGTATGGTTTAGACCTGAGAACCTAAAACCCCAATGCTATAAGCTGAAGCTCCACCAAGACAAACCATCGATTTAGCTCTGAAGGAGTGTCTCAGGCTAAAAAGACTCAATAGTGTCCCGGGATGACAAGTGTCTCCTTACTTAGGAAGGTGACACAACCGTCTCCCTGACTCTGAATTCCAAGGGCTGCTGTCTGCTCAGGAGATTGTCTGTAGAATTTTCATTTTTTTTCCTCTAAGGAACTTCCTTGTAATCATTTCCCGGATTCTCAAATAGAGGCTTTTTGTTTCTAGTGGGTTCCTTGTTTGTCATTTGCTGAGCCTTCTATTCTCTGTCCGGACAGTTGATGAATAAATATCTATGTGTGGTGCTGTGCAAGTTGGGGGAGTATGTCTGAATGTTCAGGAGCCAGGGACCATTGTGATGAGTCAGTCTTGTGGGTAAGAGGGGAAGTATTTCTTCCTGGAAACTTAAAAAAGGTTGATTCTACTCAAACTTCGGTTACTCTCACTCTGCTGTTCTTAACCCTAACTGCTTATTAGAATCTTGCCAGAACTTTCCACTCCTAGCCAACTGAGTCAAACTACCTGGGATTTGAGGATCCAGGGTAGTTATTTTTTAAAGCCCTTGAAGTGATTCTAATGAGCACACTGGGTTAAGAATACCTGTCTTACACTTAGGGATAAAGTGCATCTATCTGCATATTATGACTGTCTCCACTGTGTAAGCAGAAATCACTCATGTACTTAGAAACTCACAAACCAACTTGAAGTCATCAATGGAGCCAGTGGATATAGGAAAAAAAATTGGCTTTATATGAGAAAGGCCTTCTTGACCCATGGTGCCTAACAATGCAGTTGGCAAAGTAGGGGATTGGTTCATCAAATGTTCCTGCAAATACAAAAGTTAATTAATACCAACTGGGAAATTGATCATAGACACCAAGCACTAACATTGCAAAGATTGTTAGATAATATAAGGCAGAAAATTTATTTTCATAAGAAATATAACTCCTGGACAGAACCTCGAGGAGTCAGGGAATGCATTTAGATGAATGAAAGAAAGAAGCAAAGAGTGACATGGCATTTTTCAGAGTCAGGAAGTAACTGTGGCAGCTGTGGTTTGGGTAAAGGGAAGGACACAAGGCTGAGGCTGGATTAGGAGGAAATCTGGGAGTAGGAAGAAAACTTATACTCTGTGCAACAGAAAAAGGGACAGTTGGCTTTGGGAAGTCTATTGCTTGTAAGCATCAGGAGGTACTCCCAACAAACTTCAACAGAAAAAAGTGTGGGATAAATATGAGGAGCTTCCAGAGCCAATTCGAAAGTTAAAGAACCAGGCTGGAAAGTGGAACTATCATAGTGGCCTCCAAACAAGATGGATAAATATCCAGGCATGGTTGGTCTCTTCATCAGGTTTCTGAGGGATTCACATTAGAAAACACGACCAAGTCACATGCTCAAGTTTCTAGACTATAATCAAATAGGAAAAAAGAGTTCCCTCATAAAGAATAGAAATGGGAGTGGAAACAATGCTGGAGAACCAAGGGACAGCAAATCTTCATAGATGGCACCACTGAGGGTGTTTCCTAGGCTGCATCGGAACTCAGGGTCCTCCCCCTCCATCCTCAGTGTGCTGGGATTCCATGTATACACCACCACTTCTGCCCCACGGGAGGTTTTGAACAAGGAAGCAATGTGAATAACACTTCAGAGAAATCCATCAGTTTGTAAATGGGCTAAAGGGATGAGAGATCCGAGGCAGATGGCTTAGAGGGTGGCAGTGGGAATGGGCATTCTAAGAACAATAGTTCTGACAACTACCAAACGGTTAAGAAAGAGGAGAAGAAAGCAGCAGAGGCAACTATAAATACCCAGGAGAGTTAAAAAAAAAAGTCAGTGGTAAAAGTAGGACAGGAAGACTGCAGCATCAGTTGGAGAGGAAGGCGGTGCTGACAGTGCCCAAGATGTTAGTGAAACTGCAGTAGAGCTACCAATTTAGAAGGGTCTGGCACAGCAGCAACGCTCTGGCCTACAGAGTAGGAAGGTGATGAACAGAAAAGGTGGGAAACTCTCCTCTACTGAGCAGGAGAGGAGGGAAGAGAAGGACGGAGAATTAGAGAGATGACTGATAGGTAGACAGACAGAGATTATAGACAGACAGAGAGTTAGATGATATGATAGATAGGAAGGTAGATAGAGAGATAGATGATAGGTAGGTAGGTAGATAGAGAGATAGACAGACAGACAGATAGAAACTTAAAGGTGAGTTGTAGAGAAGGTCTGGGGAATTCAAAGTGAGAACAGTACAGACTGTGAAAGCAGTATTCCATTTCCATTTTTCTCCCGAAGTCCCCTTTCCCCCTCTAGATACCCCTCTAATTATATATCCTTAATGGTAACCTGTTCCTATAACACTCGGGTGTGTGTTAACACGCATCTTAACTTGTTGATGTTCCTAACTGCCATGATCTGGAGCTGCTCTGTGTGCCCAGTAGCCCCCAGCCACTCACTGCTAAGCCTGAAGCTCTCAAGCACTTGAAATATGGGCACTCCAGATCAAGATGAATGGTAATATCAAATGCACACAAGATTTCAAAGACTCAACTCAAAAGCAAAGAATACAAAATATCTCCAAGAATTTTTACAGTGGTCAGGTAGTGGTGTCATTCACCTTTTTTGTTTTGTTTTGCTTTGTTTTGTTTTGTTTTTCGAGACAGGGTTCCTCTGTGGCTTTGGAGGCTGTCCTGGAACTAGCTCTTGTAGACCAGGCTGGTCTCGAACTCACAGAAATCCGCCTGCCCCTGCCTCCCGAGTGCCGGGACTAAAGGCGTGTGCCACCACCGCCTGGCGTCATTCACCTTTAATCCAGCACAGGAGGCAGAAGCAGGTGGGTCTCTGACTTCAAGACCAGCCTGATCTATAGAGTGGGTCCCAGGACAGCCAGAGCTACACAGAGAAACCCTGTCTCGAAAAACCAACCAAACAAACAGAATAAATAAACTAATAATATAAAAATAAAGTATTCAATGTTAAAAATAATTTTTACGCTGGTTCGAATGACATATTAGTTATGCTGTGTTCTAAGTATTTTTTTTAAATTGAATTTAACTTTGTGTGTGGGTGTGTACACATGTGTGCATTGTGTGTGATTACATGTGTGTCGTGTGTGCGCGCGTGTGTAGACCTCCTCTGAATGTCCTGCCTTGTTACTCTCTGATTTCTTCTCTTGAGGCTCTCTCATTGAACTGGCAGTCAGCAAGCCACACTCATCCTCCTGCCTCCCCACACGATGCTGAGTTAGAGGCGAGTAGAGCTACACTTGGGTGCTGGAAGGTTGAGCTCATGCCTACAGGCCTCATCGTGTCTCTGTATACTGAGCAATCTCCTCAGCCCCTAAGCTTACTTTTTATAGTGTGACTACAAGAACATTTAGAGTACTTGGTGGAGCTGACATGTTTTATGTGTTACTGGTGCTCTGCTGTAGATATTGTCTCTTTATACTTTTAGAGACAGCATCTGACTATGTAGACCAGCTTGTCTGGAACTGGTGCTCTTTCTCCTCAACCTCCAAGTGCCAACATTAAAGCATTTCCTCCACATTTGGCTAGATTTTAAACATTGGCCTCTATACACACAGGCTGTATGTGATGTCTCATGAGTACCAAGCTCCAAAGGTACATCGCCCTGAAGTCCGGCAGCAAGTAACAGACAGCCATTGGTAGCTTGGATTTGCATTTTGATGTCTTTCTCCACAACTGGATCTCAAACATGTATTTCTTGTATTTTTTTTAAATTAAATGCTTGCAAAAGACAAAACAGGATTGTATGCTACCACAACAGCTAGGAAAAGGGAGTGGCTTATAATAAAAAATGTCAGCTTTAGCCAAAAGAATAATAAGGGCCAAAATTATTCAGTTTTATGACTTTCAAGAGCTGTGCTATCTTTCTAATTATGTTTTAGATGGGAAAATGTTAAAATTTACATCTCAAAGAACACATTAACAGAGAGTAAGGAAGGCATAGCCTGACACAAGCATACTGAGTGACAAGATAACCCCAAATTTTAATCTAAATGTTTTGTCTGTATGGGTGTTCTGCCTACGAGTCTGTGCACTGTGTGCATGCAGTGCCCAGGGCGATCAGAAGAGGGCGCTTGATCTCCTGGAACTGAAGTTACAGATGGTCGTGAGCCTCTGCCATGCAGGTGCAGAGAATCCAACCTAGGTCTTCAGCCAGTTCTTCTAACCACAGAGCTGTCTCTCCAGCCCCTGAAAAGATAAATAACCTCGGTGTGGATGATAGGAAACTGGCTGGAATAGAACGATCTTATTACAGTTCCACCTGTGTTTGGTTAATCACATACTTACTGTGGAAAGTGAATTAATCTCCATTCCTGTCAGTGCAGAACCCCACAAACTGGCCCCATTTACCATGTCTCATAACCCCCACAAATGATATGTGCTACATAGAAAGGCATCATTGTTTATATTTACACCTTCTCATCAACATTTTGGGAGGTCTCTCGGTTCAAAACGGCAGCTTCAGGCAAGCAGTAAGTTTCTTAAGTGACATTTCCTAAAGTTGAATAGCCTGTCTCTACATAGCTTGACGTGGCTAAAATTCATGTGAGCAACTGTTTTCACCTTGAAATAACTCACCTGACTTCATACAAAGAAAAACGCTAATGGCTGGAGCAACTATAAAATAACACATTCAAAATGAGATACCAAATGATATGATGTTTAGAAGCTGAGGTCAACCCTAGGCCTGCTAATACGCCCGTTACAGCCACAGAAGTATAGGCTTGCCACGGTAAGTATTGTAATCTTCTCCAAACCCTCTAATTCAAGAAAGCAGTTGATAGGTTACAGAGAGTCAAAGGTGATGAGACCAGCTCACCTCAGACGTAAGCTCAGGATGTTTCGAGCTTGATGTCATCTATTCTGGATTCATACTGGGAATTCCATTTCACTTTAAGCATTAGCAGTTACTGGAATTTAAAACAGCCAATTATAAATTAAGGCTGACCCTTTTCACTTGGCTCACAACTTTAGGTTTAATTAAGGCTGTGTAGATGTATAATTTTCATTTTTTTCTTTTAGCATTTATGAGGCTTTGGGTACAAGTCTGGGCATCTCATTAAGAATGTCAAATGTTTCCAATATATCTTATGACAGTTGTAACTTCAATATCTAACTAGAAAACTTTTGCAGATGTAGGAATTTGTCTCTCATGATCATTTTTGACATTGAGCTGAAATGCATTTCCCAAAGCAAAAGTAAAAATTGCGCTTTTCAAATTTCAACTGGGAATCTAACACACACACACACAATTCAAAACACCTTTCCTCTGTACTTTCTGGGTTTGCTCGCCTGTGTGTTAAAATTCATTCTTTGCTCTTCTTTCAGATTATCTATGGACAAAAAGCTCAAAGTATTTGTACACCTGAAGAGCTCTTTTATTTTTATCCTTCCACGATAATCAATGTACAGACTTTTATTTTGACAACCATTAGAAATAAAATAATTCATTCACGTAGATAAAATGAGGCTTCAGCACATTGCAGATGGTACTGTTTTCTGGCTCTGGCTCTGTCTCTGATGAGAAATATGTTTGTCCTTTCTTTCCAGTCAACCTCCTTTTAATTCTAGACATTTCATTACTTGTAGCAAATATGCAAGTGTTAACTTGTCTTGTAAATTCTACTAGAACATAAACGTATTTTTTGTGTATTTTCAGTGTTGCCTGAGAATCTCTTCACCTAAAATTGTAACTATAGTTGCTGTAAATACCTGGTAATGGAAGTTTCCTCTCTAAGGAAGAGTCTCGTTGGCACTTAAAAAAAATTGTTGCATTTATTTATTTATTTGCCTAGGGTGGAGGCATGCATGGCCCTGCAATTCTGTCTTTCCACCATGTGAGTCCCAGGAGTTGAACTCAGGTTTGGGGGCTTCACAGCCCTTACCTACTGAGTCATGTCTTTACCTGCCCTCATTCATACTTTGATTGTCATACTGTGGTTTTATGAATTTCACAAGGTTTTGTTTAGGTTTTTCATATTTTTGTTTACTTTTTATTTTAAACACTGAAAAAAAATCCCTTGGGCACTGAGCACTGAGCACTGAGTGTTCATCTCCTTCTCCAGAACCAAAGGAGATGTTTCTATCAGCTGTGTGGAGATTGACAGTTTCTTTTCTCTGATATCGGGCCCCAAGACACACCCAAGCAATGCCTTTTCTCTTCAGGGCTGAACTAAAACCCCTTATTACTAAGGGGTTTTACAATTCCTTGGTCTTATACCCACCCTACATCGGTCATGTAGGTAAGGAAGATAGTTAAGAAGGTTTATTTTGTTTGTTTATTTTTATAATCAACTCCAGATGCTAGTTCATTTTTACCCAATTTTCTTAACACAACAGACAGAGATTTCATCCAACAGTTATTTGAGAAAAAAAAAGGTAAAATAAAAATACTTCAAGACCTTGGTTTTCAGCCCACGTGTCCCCATCTCACACCTGAAACACCTTCTGATGCTTGGCTGCAAAAAGCAGGGAGAACAGGAGCCAGTGCAACTGTCTATTTTACTGTTTCTGTTAGAAGTTCCTAGCCATTAGAACCACCAAACTGGTCAGGGAGTGGTGGCGCATGCCTTTAGCCCTGGCACTCAGGAGGCAGAGGCAGGCAGATCTCTGAGGCCAGCCTGGTCTACAGAGTGAGTGCTAGGACATCCAGAGCCACACAGAGAAACCTGTCTCAGAAAACAAAACAAACAAACAAGAACCATGAAACTAATATCAGAAGGCCTTCCTCTATTGCAAGCCAGTGATTAAGAGTACTATAAAAAAGAGTCTGAGTGGAGCGGGTGAGCCAAGCGTTTGTGTGGTCATGTCTCAGAAACCGGTAGCCCTTGCAGCATGGCTGACCAACTGACGGAAGAGCAGATTGCAGAATTCAAAAAGCCTTTTCACTATTTGACAAGGATGGTGATGGGACTATAACAACAAAGGACCTGGGGACTGTGATGAGGTCTCTTGGTCAGAACCCCACAGAAGCAGAGCTACAGGACATGATTAATGAAGTAGGTGCAGATGGTAATGGCACAATAGACTTCCCGGAATTTCTGACAATGATGGCAAGAAAAATGAAAGGTACAGACAGTGAAGAGGAAATCAGAGAAGCATTCTATGTGTTCAATAAAGATGGCAATGGCTACATTAGCGAAGCAGAGCTTTGCCATGTGATGACAAACCTGGGAGAGAAGGGGACAGATGGAGAGGTCGATGAAATGATCAGGGAAGCAGACATCGATGGTGACAGTCAGGTACACTATGTAGAGTTTGTGCAAATGGTGACAACAAAGTGAAGACATTGTACAGAATGTGTTAAATTTCTTGCACAAAATTGTTTATTTGCCTTTTCTTTGTTTGTAACTTATCTGCAAAAAGTTTCCCCCTACTGTCAAAAAATATGCATGTATAGTAATTAGGCCTTGATTCCTCCATGTTTTTTTCTCTTATCTTGTGTCATTGTCCTTAAACCTTACTTTAGAGAATTGGTGAAGTAACATGTTGCTTGTGGCCTACTCTAGATTATAGCCAAGCCCTTCTGCACATCTAAGCTTAGATAGAGTTGGTCAAATGAGGGAACATCTGGGTTATGCCTTTTTAAAAGTAGTTGTTAGGAACTGTCAGCATGTTGATGTTGAAGTGTGGAGTTGTAACTCTGCGTGGACTGTGGACAATCAACAATATGTACTTAAAAGTTGCACTATTGCTGGGCTGGAGAGATGGCTCAGAGGTTAAGAGCACTGGCTGTTCTTCCAGAGGTCCTGAGTTCAATTCCCAGCAACCACATGGTGGCTCACAACCATCCGTTATGAGATCTGGTGTGCATATATACATGGAAGCAGAATGTTGTATGCATAATAAATAAATAAAAAATCAAAAAAGTTGCACTATTGCAAAACAGGAGTTTTATCCAGGTAGCCGTACACTACTCTTTTTGTACTGCTCGTGTTGTACCAGGAACATTTCCTTTTATTGTTACTTGCCTTTTAAACTTTGTTTAGCCACTTAAAGATAATCTGCTTATGGCACAATTTGCCTCAAATCCATTCCAAGTTGTGTATTTGTTTTCCAATAAAAAAAAAGTACAATAAATCCGCTGGATGGTGGTGGTGCGTGCCTTTAACCCCAGCACTTGGGAGGCAGAGGCAGGCAGAACTCTGTGAGTTTGAGGCCAGCTGGTCTAACAGAGTGAGTTCCAGGACAGCCATGACTACACAGAGAAACCCTGTCTCGAGAAAGAGAGAGAGAGAGAGAGTACAATAAATCCAGGGGATCCGAAGCCCTCTTCTGTACTTCCCAGGCACCTGAACATAAAACCCACCATAGACCCACACATACATACCCAATTAAAAATAAAATCTATTTCTAAAAGGAAGATATTAAGTATGAGTGGGATAAGGCACACAACAAATAAGAAACAGATCCAGCAGAGAACACAGCATGGAAAGGACGCGTGCCACACTGAGCACAGCTTGGAAAACACAATATAAAGATTAGAAGAATGCAAGAATTCTTGTTGTTAGCTTGTTCATAATTAAGAATGACTAGGCAGGGCTGGAGAGATGGCTCAGAGGTTAAGAGCACTAGCTGCTCTTCCAGAGGTCCTGAGTTCAATTCCTAGCAACCACATGGTGGCTCACAACCATCCGTTATGAGATCTGGTGCCCTCTTCTGACCTGGGCAGAACACTGTCTACATAATAAATAAATAAATATTCTAAAAAAAAGAATGATTAGGCAACAAAGAGATCTGGAAAAGGGAGAGTAGCACAATTGAGAAAATAAATCGCCGGGCGTTGGTGGTGCACGCCTTTAATCCCAGCACTCGGGAGGCAGAGGCAGGCAGATCTTTGTGAGTTCGAGGTCAGCCTGGTTTCCAGAGCGAGTGCCAGGATAGGCTCCAAAGCTACAGAGAATCCCTGTCTTGAAAAAAAAAATCAATGCAGTGTCAGTTGGGGTCCAGTCATGTCCGATAGGATTACTAGTTCTAATGGGAAAAGTCAACCAGTGCCTTACTAGGTACCAAAGAGTTAAAAAAGAAAAATAGGGAATATAAAGATTTTAAGTCAATAAATAGGTATACTTGCATTGTGAGAAGAATTTTCTTCCCACGGAGCAGAAAAGATTGGGATAATTAAAACTGAGAAGGTTGGAGAGGGAGTCCAAGAAATTGAATACTAGAAGGGCCAGAGAGGTGGCTTGTCAGTTGAGAGTACTTGCTGCCCTTGCAGAAGACCCAGGTTTGGTTTCTAGCACACACAGGGCCACTCACAACCATCTATAGCTCCAATTTCAGAGAATCCAGTACCTTCTTCTGGTTTCTGAGAGTACTCCACACACATGGTGAACAGACATATATGCAGGGCACAACACCCATAACAAAATAGAAATAACGTCGTACAGCCTGCTCAAAGAAGGGGTTCTATGGAACCCAGAACTTCAAAGAGGGGGTACAAGGTAGGTGGGGTGCTTTGGACCTGTAATCATAGCACTTGGGAGAGCTGCTTGGAGTTCAAGGCCTACCTGGGCTACGTAGTGAATTCCAGACCCTATCTAAAGAAAGAAAAAAAGAAAAAAAGGAGGACTGACAGATACTGGAGTCTTTGAGGGTGTGTGATGAGACCGTTTCCTCAAGTGTTAAAAAAGTGTGACTGTAATGACTTACAGCTGACAGTGGTGATAGTGGATCAAGCTGACACCATCAGCATCAAAAAGCTTGGGTACCACTGCAAGTAAGCAAGAAACACATAGGAAGGAGGAAGTCCTTTTATCCATCGTGCACCTAACAGAAAGCAATGGGCAAAGCAGAAAAAACAGTTCCCACAGACCCCACTTGACATCATCAAACCAGAATATGGAAGGATGGGTGTGGAGCCAGGACATGATATTTAGTAGTTGACGTAAGGACCAATTCATATCATTACAGAATTAACAAGCTTGAAACAGGAAAACAAACAAGCAAAAAACCCCAGCTCTAATAAAACAAAAACAAAAAAACAAAAAACACCCCAGCTCTAATGAAACAGTTAAGGTTTATTCTATTTAGTACTGCACATGCATTGCCTAAGAGTGTCTGGATGTAATAGGCATCCAGTAAATATAGAAAGAAGGGAAGAGAAGAATGAGGAGAGAGGGGGGTTAGGGTTAGGCTTTGGGGTGGCTATCACAAAACTCAACCATATAGTCTTTGTCACAGAACAACTGGTTCTGACATTAAATGGTTTGAACTGCTTTTTAGCTGTTTTGACAGTGCATCTGCTGCCATGCTAGTGGATATAACAACCTGTAAAAGAGTCATGTATTATAACCTGGCTCTGAATGACAAACCATATTACAGACAGAACCACCTTGGGTATTAATGAAGACAGAAAAATAAAGTTCACAGTTTCCGATGAGAAGCAGGAAGTGCTCACAAATATCACATTCAACCTATGAATGTGTTTCAAGGTTGTGCAGTGTTTTTTGTTTTTCTGAGTCAGGGTTTCTCTGAGTAACATTCCTGGCTGTTCTGGAACTCACTCTATAGACCAGGCTGGCATTGTATTCACTGAAATCCACCTGCCTCTGCCTCCTGAGCGCTTGTGCAGTGGTTTTTTTATGCTGACACAAACTACTGTGTTTTTCCCTGCCCTATGAGTCCTATCATCTGTGACTATCTAAATAGCATCCCTTACTCTGCATTACTGTCTTCAGAAGAGACAGGGACAGCTGAAGTTATCTTCAAGGAATCTTTGTAGGTATGGTTAAACCTTGGGAGTTTGTGGCATCGTTCATTCTGCTCATGTTTAAGTTTAGAGTACATAAACCATCATAATAAGGAAGTGCTTCATTGTTCCAAGAACAATCTTTCCACAGTATTAAAGTTACTGAGGGTAAAATCAGATGTTTTTATTTGTTTAGAAAAAATTAAATCAGTAAAAAGCATAGTTTTAGTGTTTGTTGGTTTGTTTGCTTTTAAAGATTTTATTTATTTATTATGTATAAGCATTCTGCTTCCATGTATATCTGCACACCAGAAGAGGGCACTAGATCTCATAATGGATGGTTGTGAACCACCATGTGGTTGCTGGAAATTGAACTCAGGACCTCTGGAAGAGCAGTCGGTGCTCTTAACCTCTGAGCCATCTCTCCAGCTCCTTAATGTTTGTTTTTTAACCAATAAAATCTGAATGTTTTCTGTAATTCATACAAATTTTCTAGACACTTGAGAGAAACAAAAGAAAGTCAGTCTTACTAACTTACAGTTACTCTGAAATCCTTTTTTCCTAAAGTCTTTCTGTACCAAAGTTATATGGATGTTTTGTTTTGTTGTTTCTTTTTTTTCTCTCTCTCTTATTTTCTTTCTATGTGGTACCATGTTACATAACATTTTCAGGGCTGGACAAATGCTCAACACCCAAGTCAGGTGGCTCACAACCTCCTGTAATTCCAGCTCCAGAAGATTGACACTTCCTTCTGTCCTCTGAGGGCGCCTACATGCATGTGGCATTCACATACACTCACACACACACACACACACACACACACACACACACACACACACACACACACACCTCTATTATCCCCACTTCCTCATCATTTTCTAATTTGTGTTCTTTCCACAAATTTGTCATGAGGCTCTTGAAGTGTTACAGGTGCCCATGCGTTTTATGGGCACCTCTCCCTAAATTCCATGAGGGATTCATGCTATTGGGACTATCTCCGAATGCTGTCAGATGTGCAAACCAATGGAAGATGGACAATGGCAGACTGATAGACTCCATATCCTCGTGGTCCAACGATTGCCATTTCAGATTTATCGTCATAAGCTGTAGTTCAACATTGAGGGCAGGATCTCCTTAGTATTTACATGACACTGTGCACCTGAAACAAACCAACCATACCCTGTACATACAGAGCACCCAGTAAACATATTTGTTCTTATTTTTTTAATATTTTTGCCAGTGAGATTTAATGCACAAGCTCTAATTTATTTTCTTATTTGTTTTGAGATTAGGTCTCCTATGTAACACTGGTCAGCCTAGAACCCTCATGCTGCTCAGCCTGACCTTGAACTTGGATTTATCTTCCTGCTTCTGTCTCCTGAGTACAAGAATGAAAAGTGTGGGCCACCTGGTGCTTCTCTGTTCTAGTTTGAATATTCTAGTTTAGCTGTGAACCTCTTCCAGAGTAACTATAATTATCCATGGTATATATTAAATCCCCAGGGTACTCATTGAATATTACTAGACAAAATCCAAAGGAAACTAAAATAATTTCATATTGTGAATAATACAGTTTTGAAAGCACAAACAGCAAATATGGGGTATACTTCCACCACACAGTTTTTGCCCAGGGTTCAATTCCCAGCAGTGTGTGTGTGTGTGTGTGTGTGTGTGTGTGTGTGTGTGTGTGTAGTGGATGAAAAGAGAAATAAAGGAAAGAAAGTTAAAAACGTGGACCAAGGAAAGCTATATAGTAGTTTCTTAAAAATAAGAAAAAAAACCACAACTGGACATAGTGGCCTAGGCTGTGATCCCAACACATAGGAAGATGAAGCAAGAGGAGTTTGAGGCAAGCTTGGACTACATAGTGAGACCCTGCTTATAAACAAACAGATGAATCAAATTACTTCTGTGAGTTTGGGGCTAGCCTGGTATATATAGCAAGTTCTGGGTCTGCCAGAACTACATAGTGAGACCCTGTCTCAAAAACAAAACAAAAGTTCTTTGGGGTCCTTATTTGTTTATTTATTGTGGTGCTAGGGATTAACCTGGGAATCTTAAACACCCTAGCATATACTCTACCGTGGAGCAGCTCCAGTTAAATATTTTCTGAGAGTATAAACAGGAGGCTTGATGGTCCAGCTCATAGGGCAACCAAACTAGGATGCCAGTAAGCTGACATTACTTAGAATTCTACCTCTTACCTCATATTACTCAAGGATTATCCAATCTTGTCTAAATTCAGGTAACCCAAAATTGTCTGTGAACGTAAACAGTTGTGTCAAATGTGAGTTAAGTAATGGCTTCTGGTAAATAATTCAGAGTCTGCAGACTTCTGGGCCAGACTTCATTGCTCCTGGATCAAAACTCCTGCCTGCACACAGAGGATGGCAACTGAGTATCCTAACACAAATGGGGGGTTTGGAAGAAACGAATTCTTTAATTGTGCGCCTTATCTACCCTGTGGTTTCTTAAATATAACCCACTAACTATAGAGTTCTTAGTCTCCTTAAACATGCAATTTAAAGTCCATTATCCAGCAGTATAATTCGTAGACTGTATAAAGAGCAGTTATGCAATGGTAGCACCGGGAAGACAGGCATAGCTTCAGACAGGTCACTTGGTTTCCTCCGTATGACAATATTTAGCTTTCTGAACCCTCCCTAAAGAGAAATGTGGCTGATAAATGCTGATCAAAATGGAGTCTCTTGATCTGTTTTTTTTTTTTTTTTCCTCTTTGCGAAACACCAGGTCTTATCAAATCTCTTACTGGTAGAGTTATTATGAACATGCACTTGGGAGATAGTTGCATCTGTATTCCAGTCTTATTTCCTTACTCAGCAGCTGTGTGACCTCAGGCAAATCGCTTACCCTCTTTAAATTCTAGTTTACTCATCAGTAAATCGAAACCTTTACTAAATGGATTAAGAAAGGATTAAATTAGGTAATGGGTGAGAAACAATTAACCCACAGAGCCAGATCCACACTGAGCAAGTGGTAAGTATTAGGCACTATTTCAAATGCTACTACCAGCCTCCTATTGTGTGTGTGTTTTTCTGTTTTTTTTTTTTTTTTCTTTTTTTTCCTTGTTATGTTAGAAGCAGCTGAGAGAAACCAAACCAATGGCCTTCTGGTTATCAGCCCATTTCCCTCTCTTCTGAGGAAGCACAGAGACTAACACTGAGTCCTGTGGTAAGGGGGAAGTGGTCATCTGTCTGTAATCTCATTTCCATTTTTATCAACTCTAAAAGGAATTTTTTGTATAGATGCTTTTAGTGTCTTCCAATTGATGATGTCGCCCTGCTGGTACCACTACAATGGCTGGTAGTTTTCTTGGTGCACTGGTTTGGCAGTGCTGGAGAATAAACAAAGAGCCTTGGGAAAACCAAGCAGCTACTCTACCACTGAGCCAAGTCCTCCATCCACTTTGGTTCTTTTTTTTTTTTTTTTTTTTAATAAGGTATAAAAGAATGGCATAAACACCACTTCGAGGAAGAGTCAATGAAACATTATCTGCCTGTTTCACCCTGAGTCTATGAAATACAGGCTTTGAACTTTACATTCTGGGCCACTGTTGCTTGCCACACTGCTTTTCGACTTGTCTCCAGCTTTCAACCTTAATATGCTTGTCTCTTGTCACAGAGACATCTCTCAGATTTTTTTTTTTTTTTTTTTTGATGACTGCCGTGCATGGACTTGATCTGATGTTCTTCTTTATCCACACTGTAAGTTTCTGAACAAGTGTAACCAAAGGATGCCATTTTTCTCTCAGAATCAGATAGTCTAATTACAGACTTCTAGAGTTGAGCAAAGTCGTTTCGCACGTGTGAGTCTCAGAGGGTTAGCTACTTACCATAAAAACCACCTGAATCTGATCAATACTTGCCTTCCCCACAGGACTGGTGTCACAGCATTTGTTTAAATCGTCTAAATGTGTTTTTAAACTATGTAGGGGGGCACGATCATATTCTTGCCAGCCATTCTCCCCTGGGATCTGGGAATCCCTCAAGCTAGTCTAAGTGCTCACATCTTTGAGAGACTTGCCTCACATTCACTGGCCATCCTCCACACCCACTGGATGCTTCCGGACCTTTCCTCACTGATCAGAAGAACTAAGTCCGTAGTACAGCGTCGACACCCACAGCACTGCTGCATTCTGTCTGGGTGTCAATCCTCTTTGGAGCCTTTTCCATCAGTTCTGGTTTCAGCTTCCAATGAAGCCACTGTCACAGTGTTCCCAGAAACCCTGAATTGTGCCCAGAACCATACCTCTGACCCAGCCAGTGACTGAGAATGCAAGACCAGCTCTTTTGGCCCCAGGCTAAATAAACCTGGAAGTAGAACTGCCTACAGCATCAGGCTAAAGCCAATCCCCTCTTTAGAAACTGTCTTTCCTTGACTTATGCCCTCCTCATTCTCTTCTTCAAGTCCCTAGTGGAGGAATTAAAAACTGGATTTACTAGTGTTTGTATTTTAGCATTAAAATAGGGGGAATGATTTGTGTTCCATAATTTAAAATTTTGCTGTATAGTAAACCTTGTTAATGCATCCTATGTCCAAGAAACTCACCATAAGAAACATTAAACCTTAAGCAAATCCAGGTCAGAGATTCCTGCTCCCCACCCCACCCCTCCCCACCTCCCAGCCCACCAGTAAGACATGCTTATCCTGCTCTGAGCAAGATGGCAGGAACAAATAAAATAAAATAAAACCAGAATGTCTGAACAGGAAGAGCCAACCAAACCTTTTGAAGTTGGGTCTAATTTATTTGCCAGTGATATTTCTCTAATTCTATTTTGTGAGCACCTTTGTGACTTTTTGGAACCCAAACAAGAATATAACCAAGTTGAATCATCTCTAAGCACTGTTCAACATGCAGTCCACATATGGATAAAATGATTGACACTGTCAAGTCAGTTGCATGACCTTTTGGTATATGGTTACAAAATAGAAACATCTTCTAACATGCTATGATTTCTTGCTTCATCCCTTAGGATTGTCTAGAATCTCAAAGACATATCTAACAGCACAGCTGTTATATTATATTATTTACACAGCTACACAACATAACTTTGATCTTTGGTCACTGGTTTCACAAATCTGGTTCTTAATTTCTTTAAAGCTCATAGGTGTGATAGATGGTAATGAAAGGAACACAAGCTCTGGCTTTAGAATGAATTCTCTACTATCTACTGATGTTCTATGGCTTCAAACAAGTTGCTTAGTCTTTCTGAGCTTGCTTTTATTCTCTCAATAAGTTAATATGTTTAAGATATGGGGTGTGTGTGTGCGCACACACGCGCCATTCTTGGGCTACAATAAATATTTTTGCCTCACCCATTCATCCAAGCAAAGTAGTCAGATCTGCTTTGGGAACTTGTTAATGGGTTAATGGGCCAAAATGAAAAGTTTCAGTTCAATTGCAGAGATCATGCTTAGTACAAGGTCTTAGATTTGATCTCCAAAGTAGGCAGAGTTTCTCTATGTCTGGGCAGCTGCTCCCAAAAAACCACAAACATGCTTAATATTAACTGTAAAAGCTCAGCCAATAGCTCAGGCTTGTTACCAGCTAACTCTTACATTTTGAATTAGCACATATTTCTTATCTACCCTCTACCATGTGGTGGCACCTTCTTTCTCACTCTGCCCTTCCTTTTTCCAGTGTCCTTAGTCTGATTTTCCAGCCTAACCTTCTCTTGTCCAGCTACTGGCCAGTCAGCTCTTAATTAACCAATGTGAGTAACACACATTTACGGTGTATAAAGATTGTTCCACAGCATTCCAGTGCCAAAAGAAAAAAGTGTGGGGCGAGGGGGAGAAAAAGGGACAGTGGAAAGAAGGAGATCAGACACAAGAATATATATGTACTCTACTCTTACACAGATGTTGGAGCCAGTGCTCTGATAGTGACAACTGACTTGATAGATAGTCAGAGGGTAGGACTGGAGAGATGACTCTATGGTTAAGAGCACTTATTGCTCTTAAGGAGGATCAGGAGTTCAATTCCCAGCACCCACATGGCAGCTCATAGCTGTCAGCTCCAGATGAGAAAACACACTCCCTGACTTCCACGGGCACCAGGAAGGCACATATTATACAGACATGCTTCCAGGCTAATAATCATATACATAAAAATAAAAATAGATGAACCTTTAAAAGAAAAGAAGATAAACAAAGGGTTGTCTACTAAACTCCTAATTTTTGTGTGTGGATTCCATGACTCAATATTTGCCCCAAATAGAGGAGCCTCCTACTTATAAGGGCAGTATAACATCGGCCAGCCACCGAGGAAACAAGGCATGTAAAAAAATAAGGTCACGCCATGGCCATGTGACAATACATAAACTAATAAAATGGGTTAATTTAAGTTGTAAGCGTGTAGATGGAAGTTTCTGTCCTGTCTAGTTCCGTAGCATTTTAGTCCCAAATAAACACAAAGAGACTTACATTAATTATAAACTGTTTGGCCTATTGCCCAGGCTTATTACTAACAAACTCTTACAACTTAAAATTAACTCATAATTCTTATCTATGTTTAGCCACATGACTAGGTAGGTACCTTTCCTCAGTATGGCATTCTCATCTTGCTTCCTCTGCATCTGGCTGGCAGCTGTGTCTCTGCCTTTCCTCTTCCTGGAATTCTCTTACTCTGGTAGCCCCTCCTATACTTCCTGCCAGGCTATTGACCAATTAGCATTTTATTAAACCAATACGAGTGACAAATCTTTACAGTGAACAAGAGCATTATCCCATATTATAAGAGCTAGTTAGTAATAAGCCTGAGCCATCAGCCAAACAATTATAATTAATACTAAGCCTCTGAGTGATTATTTTATAAATGGCTGCAGGACTGTCAGTCAGGACAAAAAGCTCTAGCTACATTTTGTTTCTTGTAGAAACAACAACAAAACCACTTCTCCAAAGCAATGCATCTTTTAAGTTTTATTTTACAAATATATTTTTTACTTCTGTTTTAAAGTTAAGGCATTTTAAAGATATTTGGGTTGGTATGTTTTACCAGTCTTTCTTTTAACCCCATGTCTCCTAGCAGCTGTCTTGGACCCCACTCTTAGAAAGCCCTGCTCTGGTCCTTCATGAACTATGCTTTTCATTGAGATGTCTACCTTGGAGCCTATAACCCACTTTACTAGCTCCTATTCCACATACCAAGACCCCCAAATTACCTTCCCAATGTCCCAGAGCTGCTTCTGGACCCTGAGCCAGCCTCTCTCCACACTCTGCCTGCCTGTGGGCAACTATACACAAGGTTATGTCACCAGACTGAACCCTGACATTACTGATAGCCTCTTGTTCTCTCAGATATAAGCTTGCTTACAAAATTAAAGCCTGGATGCTGATAACCATGTGTTCCCAGCTACTGACCATCTAATTTCCCTGTACTACCAGTCGCTGTGGGAGTGGGGGTGGACAGCTGTCTTCCAGACCATTGGATCTGGTCTGAATGCCATGTTGACCGTTAAATTCACTATATTCTCGTCATAACGATAAAAAGAATACCAGTATGATAGTTCCATGTCCAAAGCAGAGAAGATAAGAGGTAGCATCCCCATTCCAAGAAATCTAGTCCCTTCTTTGTGAAAAGCTGTGGTGACAGCTTATACACCACTCCCTCAAGTAGCTGAGTCCTGCTGAAAGCAGATCTAGATCCCAGAACCCATTCCCTCTCATAACTGAATTCTAGCGGTAACCAGTCCATCAACCACAGGTCTTCTCCTAGCCGAATCCCAGTGAAAGCCAGACCCCACCCTGCATGGCTGACTTCGCTTCTTCACTATCCCTAGCTGTGATTCAGATGGAACTATAGGTGCATTTCGCAGTTCTTCATCACTACCTCCACACTTTTCAGGTCTTTTAGATGGGCTCGCCATAATAACACCTCAGCTGCCACACCCACCACTCCATTCAGCAAGACAAATGGCAAATGGACCCAATTCCATAACAACATTAGGGCTACCCCTTTGTTGGGAGGGAGATGATAAAAACAAGAGGTTAAAATTGGTTAGGCAGTTTATGGTAAGAAGAGCCTCCACCAAAAGTAGCCAATTTTGGCTGGGCCGTGGTGGTGTATGCCTGAATCCCAGCACTCGGGAGGCAAAGGCTGGTGGATCTCTATGAGTTGGAGGCCAGCTTGGTCTACAAAGTGAGTTCCAGGACAGCCAGGGCTACACAGAGAAACTCTGTCTCAAAAAAACAAAAGACAAAATCAAAAAAAAAAAAAAAAAAAGGAGCCAGTTTCTCTCTCAGCTAAATGCCAGAAATGTAATTGTGCCTCCACCTCGTCCTTGGTGGAGTCAAAGATACCAGGAATGTTTTGAGGCTCTGATTTCTAATTTAGTTCCTAAATGATTCTATGGTTACCTTTACAGCAATGGTTCTCAACCTGTGACTCCTCTGAGGGGGTCAACTAAGGCCATCAGAAACACAGACATTTACATTAGGATTCATAAAAATAGCCAGGTTACAGTTATGAAGTGGCAACGAAAATAATGTTATGGTTGGGAGTCACTACAACATGAGAACTGTATTAAAGGGTTGCACCATCAGGAAGGTTGAGAACCGCTGCTCTACAGGGTGAGGCATGCTAGAGAAGCAGTAAAGGCCTGTAAAGGGCAACTTCTGGTTAAGAAAACAGGTCCTCTGGCCTAGGTGGAGACCTAACATTCCGGTTGGACCAGGTCAATCAGCTTGGCCAAAGGCCACCCCTAGAAAGGTGGGACCACCTCAAGACAAGCTGGAGGTAGCCTGTGTTAGGGGCCTCCTCCTGAGACTCATTAAGTTTGTTGTCACCAAATAAACCTACATCACTTATAACAACGATTTACTATCCCTAGAGACTCCAGAAAGTCAGAATATGCTGTCAGAGTTGGGGCATGGGGAAGAAAGAAAGAAAAAGAAAATGTCTAATAAACAGAGGGAGAAATGTGAGAAATGTTTTTTTTTTCCTATCAAAGGTGTCTAGCCTGTAAACCTCCCTCAACTTGTGAAACTATTGTGTGCATGGCTATTTGCCTAACCCTGGACATTCTTGAGACTTGACCCTCTAGCATATTCTCCCCCTTCTCACTAATTATGCATTACCCAATTGTATCAGATAGTGAGGTTGAGCTCCCACCAATGGAATGTGACACAGTCACCACATGCATTAGATTAACTAAATGAACTTCCTGCTCCTGTGTTTATTCACCTGGTTTGGGTTACGCACACCCTTTTTACAAATGAAATCCTGTATCCCAATAACCATGCCTGGTTACTTAGCTATGTTCATGTTTCTTTCTGAGATACTGAGAATATTCTTTTCCAACACTGGACAGCCAGTCTAGCTGGAAGGGCAAATGATCCACTTCAGTGAAAGATCCTGACTCAATACACATATTTCTGCCCTAATTGCTCTTTTCCAGTGTAGACCTGCATGAGGAAAATCAGTAGTAATGGTGTCACAGACTCAGTATCACTCATGATATATACATAGGTACCTATACGTATATGCACATATATATTCTGAAGCACAGAGAAAGAATCTATGTCTCTCTCTTGTATCTTCCATGCCTCCAAAGCCAAGCACCATATGGACACTGCCAAGTTCAGGTGCCAGCTTGGGGTGGACCCCAGCCTCCTTAGGCCACATTGGCTGCAGCAGCTTTTACGTACAGTTGCTTTCTAGGAGCGGAGAATTCCTTAGACCAACGGGTTCTCAACCTTCCTCATGGTGCAACCTTTTAACACAGTTCCTCACGTTGTGGTGACCCCCAACCATAAAACTATTTTCATTGCTGCTTCATAACTGTAATTTTGCTACTGTTATGAATCGTAATCTTAATATCTGATATGCAGGATGATCTCAGGCAACTCCCGTGGAAAGGTCATTTAACCGCCACAGGTTGAGAGCTCTGCCTTAGGGCTTTACCTTTCACAGTTGGAACCTCTTCTGGGTGGAGTCTAGCCTGAGGGAATCCTCCCATTTGTCCCAGTTCAGAGAAGGCCTGTTTTACCTGTGCTCATATCTTTCCTGAATGTCATCCAGCACACACCCTGGCCGTAGCGTCAGGCTTCCCAGCGCTCTTTCATTCTCCAAACCACACTTTGTATTTCTCTCTGCTCCACGCTCACACTCAGCATCAGGAAATTTCCTCCACCGGAGAAATCAGTCCGTTAACTTTTAATTTAGCCTTAGACAGGTTCTTAGTGCAAGGGCGGGAAACTGCCAGATCTGTGCCCCCCCCTCCCCGTCCCGAGTCACAGGAATGGCCTCTAGCCCAGTTGCTGTTGAAGTTCTTGTTTCCCTTTGAAACCTTATGAGGAGGGCGTCTACCTTCTACACTTCTCTCAGCACTGCTGTCTTTCACGCTCCTACTATAGCTTGGCTTACAGCATTCAACTTCTTTTCTAGTCCAAAGTTCCAAAGTCTTCCACATTCCTCAAAACAAACAAACAAACAAACCCACAAAAAACTACTTGGTAGTTCTTTATGGCAACACCCACAACAGCAACTCGAGGTAAAGCGTTTATGCTGACTCACAGTTCAAGGGCCAGCCTGGTCTATCACGTCAGGGAAATCAAAATGGCAGAGCTTGAGGCATCGGTTCACAGGAACAGGAAGCAGAATGTGAGGGATGCTCCTGCTGCTGCTCAGCTCCTGCTCTCCCCTCATATAGTCCAGGATCTCACTGTGCTATGTCTTTCCACATCAGGTAACTTAAACAAGGAAATTCCCCAGAGGCCCGACTCCCTGGGTGATTCTAGGTTCTGCCAAGTTGAGGATTAGCACTAACTCCTACAGGCAATATACCTCAAGTTAGACTATCCTAACTCACAGCCATTCCCTAAATGCAACACATGGATTCAAACACAGGTATCATCACTTACAAGCCCAGTGAATGTGAGGAAGTTAGATATGTTTTCCCCACTCTACTTCCTCATCTATAAAGAGAAGAAAATAAGTTCCTTGGGAAATTGTGAGTTGAAACAATAGTGCACATGTTAGCATCCAGGCACACTTTGGCCCCGCCCCTTTGGGACCTGGCAGAATTCATCACCCCTGCACACACGGCAAGCAGTACCCTGGCTCTGTATGCAGCCATAAAAGGTCCCTTTAAGAGACAAGCTCCGCCTACTTCCCCTCTCTCCACCATTCTTCTGAAGAGGCAGACAGGTCTCTGTCTCTCTTTTCTCTCTTCTCTCTCCCCTCTCTCCCTTACCTTCCCTCTCTCCCTTCTTCCTACCCTCCCCCACCCCCGGTAAAATTTCCCACTTAAGTTCTGCCTGCATGGTGTATTTGTTTCTCACCTACCATGGGATCTGCCAAGGTCCCCCTCATGCAACATATCATAATAGTACATTCATTGCTTGGCAAAGTGTGTGTCACAGAGAAGAACAGAACAAAACAAAACAAAACAAAACAAAAAAACCCTCAATAATCCTATTATAGTATTCTTCCCAAGCCACTACCACCCCTATAAATTGAGATATGTTTTCATCTGGGTTGCTGAAGCACCTCTGTGTCACATGTCACTGTCTTACAGCATGTTTGTTTACATCCATGTCTAAATCCATTATGAAACTATGAACAGCTAGAAGGCAATGGCTTTGTCTGGCTTTGTTCATAGTTCCATCTTAGCACCTAGAACATTGTTAATAGTGGATGCTCCATAGATACTTGTATTAAAGATAGAGCTAAAAGCCATATTTTTTTTTACTACATTTACATGTCACTCAATACAAAGAGCACAGAACTAGATATGGGTTGTTTTCCTTAAACATCAACTAAGCATGGTGGCTGCAGAGATGGCTTAGTGGTGAAGAGCACTAACTGTTCTTCATTGGTCTTGGGTTCAATTCCCAGAATCCACATGGTGACTCACAACTGCCTATGGTTGTAGTCCCATGGGATCTGATGCCTTCTTCTGGGGTGCAGACATACATGCAGATAAGACTCCTATATATAGCTGGGAGTGGTGGTGCACACCTTTAATCCGAGCACTTGGGAAGCAGAATCAGATGAATCTCTGTGAGTTTGAGACCAGGCTGGTCTACAAGAGCTAGATCCAGGACAGCCTCCAAAAGCCACAGAGAAACCAGGTCTAGAAAAAAAAAAAAAAAAAAAAGACACTCAAGCTATGAGATAGCTTTTGACACTCATAGCTTGAGATATTCCAACAGTTTTAAGGAAACAGCATGAATACCAAATATACAAATATAAATTCTAATAAATCATTCATAATTCCACAATTTGTCAAACAAAATTCATTACATACTCAGAAACTTATTATCAAGACCTTTTACTTATTAAATAAAGCAACAAATAAATCAATGAACAAGTATATGATAGCTTGTCTTTCCCCATAATTAAACTAAATTGTAAAAAGTGAAACTCTTTTAACATAATGCCTATGAACCTATTTCATTCTTCCTGCTGTCTCTCTTTTCTTCTCACAGATTTGTTGACCTTTGTACTCTCTTATATTTTGGTAGTGAGTCTAACCTTTAGCAGCCAAGCCACCTTTCCAGCCTGACCTTTGCCTTCTCTTCTTTAGAATACCTATAGAAACATCTGTTGTCCTTCATCAAGGAAGGGACTCTTGACTAGTTCCCACCAAAGGGACATAAGAAGTGAGATAGCTATCTCCAGGTCTAGCCACAAAACATTTAAGATCCTCTCTCACTGCATGTTCATCTTTATTGCTGTATTACACACAATAGCCAAGATGTGGAGCCAGTCTGGATGTCCATCAGCAGATGAGTGGATAAAGAAAATGTAGTGCTCAAACCTACTGGAATTTTATGTAGCCATCAAGGCAAAATTATATTTATATGATACTAGAACCATCAGATAGAAGACACTTAGCTGTTGGGTCCCTGAATGATGGTGCATGGTAAACCTCCATCCACTTCATTATCAACCAATTATCAACCAATTATCAACCAATTATCAACCAATTATCAACCAATGCTGTTGCTAAAATTTCTTCCCAACATCTGCCTCATCTCCTAAGATCCCAATTGAAAGGTTCAGGCTTTAATGCTGATCGGCTCTACCTCTTTAAGAGACAGACCCCGCCCCCTGACAACAGTTGGGACACGCACAGGGACGTGCTATGCCATCACCACTCATCACAAATTACCGATCTGCCTGAGGGCTCTGTGCATGCATAGAACCTCAGTGCTCATGAGCTGTCTTCCCTTTAAAAGTTCCAACTTCCTCCTGCTTCCCTCTCTTCTCTCTGGCGACCGACCATGGCAGTCAGTCATTAACTCTCTCTCTCTCTCTCTTCTCTCTTACTCTGTCCTGCTCTGTTCTTCTATCCTCTCGCTCACTCTCCCGTGATATAATAAACTATCGTTAATGTGTCCTCTATAGTCTCATGTCTCATCTCTCTCGAACTTGTAGTTTAAGCAGAAATCTAACACCAATGACAAGCCAAGGCATAATTCTGCTTAAGTTCATCCTGGGAAATCAATAAATTTATTGGGCTTCCTTACAAAACCTGGATGATACATTACTTACAAAAGTGTAGTTTCTTACTTCTCTGCTAACTGACAGCAGCTGAAAAGCCCTAACCCACAGTGTGTGAGGGCTTCCTGTAGCCTTGCACATGGAGCTTCCCCCAATACCAGTCTTTCCCTATAAACTCTAGCCCCTCCCCTAGGCCACACGTAGAATTGCTAGGCGGCAGGCAGCAGCTGGATACTCAGGCAAGAACTCTTGCCTTACTTTACCCCTCTATACCGGGGTGAGGGGTGGGGTGAAGTGGGATAGGTGGAGGCAGAGATGCAAGCCATCCAGAAGCCCCGCTTGGATGATCTTTTGCAAGGGTAACATATCTGAATGCCCCAAATTGCTTGACTCACTGGATTGTCCCTCACACCAAATGCATATTGGACTGTATGGATAAGAATTCATTATTGTCAGGCATCATGATGCATGCCTGTAACCTCAGCACTTGGGAGGCTGAGGCAGGAGGATCATGAGTTCGAGGCCTACTTGAGCTACAAAGCAAAACTCTATCAAAAGAGAAAGAAAGAGAATGCAAGGGAAGGATAGAGGAGGGAAGGGGTGGGGAGAGGAAAGAAGGGAAGGGGGAGGCAGGGAAGAAGAGGTGAGGGGAGAAGAAAAGAGTGAAGGATACCCAGTCATCACCTCTAATTCATATGGGATTAGAAGCAGCAGGTGTGTGCTGATCACTGGACTCCTGCACTGTTTACACTTTCTCCTGACATTGACCTAACCTGGGGCTTGCTCAGTGTCAATACACAAGAAGACTATGGAGTTATAGCCTTTCACGTTATTCTAGTAACTGGCACTTCTTCCCATGTCTGAGTTCCATTTCTGTGTGCACAGATTAGTCCTGATTTATAGGGTTTCGCTTGATTGTGCCTCGAGCTCCTAGAATTTAAGAATTTGCTTTGCAGTCAGGAAGTGGTGGCACATACCTTTAATCCCAGCACTGGGGAGGCAGAGGCAGGAGGATCTCTGTGAGTTTGAGGCCAGCCTGGTCTACAGAGCAAGTTCTAGGACAGCCAGGGTTGTTACACAGTAAAACCTTGTCTCAAAATAAATAAATAAATAAATAAATAAATAAATAAATAGGAAAAAAAGAATTTGCTTTGCTTTTCCAAATAAGTCAATGATTTTCAGGCCTTCTATTTTATGAGATATGTCTGTATATACTACTGTATCTGGTTGGCACACACACATTATTCTATTGTGCTCAATAAAGTCTTCCAATACCTTAGCTTTGAGTTTTGATGACTCAGTGGGCAAGTTTTCAAAGAGTCACCCGTAGGGTAACATGTCTCTGTGATCAAATTTTACATTTTTTCTTCAGCCAGGCATATTGGCACACACTTTTAATCACAGCACTCAAGAGGCAGAGGCAGGCGGATCTCTGTGATTTTGAGGCCAGGCTGGCTTACATGAGTTCCACAACAGCTGGGGTTCAGGAGAAAGACCTATCGCAAACAACCAAATAAACAAACGTATAGAGTTTCAACATGTTAGAAAATAAGATCAAACCAAGAATGCCTGTACAGTCAAGTAAAGATAGTTAGCACTGAGTGCTCGATACATGCCAGGCATTGTGCTATGCATTTTATATACTTACGCAAGCATCGAAGCATTTTTTTTTTTTTTTTTTTTTTACAGAGTAGGAAACTAAGGCTTATATGCTTTTAGGGACCTGGCCAACAACGGTATCAATTAGGGTGGATCCAATTTCAAGAAATGAAATCTTACAGAGAGTGGCTAATACTAAAACTTCTAAAAAGTTAATGGAAAAAAAAAGAAATAAAAAAGCATAGAGATCTTGGGTCTACAGATTCTAAATCACCAGAGGGGGTGGGGAAAGGTCCTACATTATCAGCAACCAAACGTGGTGGCGGTGCTTGTCTGCAGACCATACTTTGAGAAGTGGCTGCTTAACCACAGGACACTTACTGCTTACCTAATGATAGGCTTGGAAGTGGGTGATTCCAGGATTGATTCGGCAGCTCCACAATTTCCTCCAGGACCAGGATGCTTTTCATCTTTCTGACGTGCATCACAAGAAGCTTACTTTGTGATTGTTTCTTCGGTCACAAGATGCCCATTGTGCTCCAAGCCATCACATACCAATGTGTCTACAAACACGATTTCCTTCTCTGAGACCGGACACATTGCCGGCTGACCAATGCAGAAAGGAAGCAATGGGGTAGACGTCAATGGAGGAAGGAGTAGAGGGTAAAAGCACTGAAGCTGATAGGTAGGCAGGACACAGTGTCTGCCAGAGCTGAGAAACAGCAAGGATTCAAACCAGCCTGGGTTCAAAACTATCTCACTTCCGTGTGTTAGCAATAGCTGAGATGACTTGAAATAATCTCAGCAGATGAGTGGAGGCTGTGATCGTCCTAAGCACTCTCTGATGACTTGTTCTACACCAGCTTGAAGAATGCATGAACTATAAAAAACAAATGAGTCTGTTTCAAACCCAGAGATGAAGACCCACATAAGTAATGTGTTAGGGTTTCTTTTTGTTTTTGTTTTCTCCGAGACAGGGTTTTTCTGTGTAGCTTTGGAGCCTATCCTGGCACTCGCTCTGGAGACCAGGCTGGCCTCAAACTCACAGAGATCCGTGCGCCACCAACACCCGGCTATGTCTTAGGGTTTCTATTGCTGTGAGAAAACACCATGACCAAAGAGCAAGTTTGGGAGGAAAGGGTGTATGTATTAGGCTTACACTTCAGCATTGGAGTTCATCATTGAAGGAAGTCAGGACAGGAACTCAAAACAGGACAGGATCCTGGAGGCAGGAGCTGATGCAGAGCCCATGCAGGGGAGCTTCTTACTGGCTTGCTTCCCCTGGCCGGTTTAGCCCAGCTTCTTATAGAACCCAGGACCACCATGGGCTGGGCCCTCCCTCTGTGATCACTACATGAAAAAATGCCTTACAGCTGGAGGCATTTCCTCACTTGAGGCTCCTTCCTCTGGTGACTCTAGCTCATGTCAAGTTGACACACAAAACCAGCCAACACAAGTATTGCCCAGTTACAGAGTCTGCCTTTGCAGACAGCCAATCTTCTTTTTTTTTTTCATTTAGTGTGTGTATTTGTGATTGTGGGGTATGTGTCTGTGTGTGTGTGTGTGTGTATGTGCATGTGCTTGTGCTTGTGCGTGTGCATGCGTGTGCGGGTGTGTGTGTGTGTGTGTCTGTGTGATGTATATGCACGAGGGTAAGGTGTGCGCTCACAGAGGCCAGAGGAGGACATCTGCCCTGCTCTGTCAGATGCTTCCTTACTCCTTTGAGACAGGGCCTTTCCCTAGTGGTTATAGGTGCACACAAGGCAGCCACACCCAGATTTTTATTTGGGTGCTAGGATCTGAACACAGGTTCTAATGCTTCCAAAGCTTATGTTCCTTGTTTGTTTCTGAGGCAGAGCCTCACTATATAGACAAGGCTGTCCTTCTGCCTCCTGACTGCTAGGATTAAAGAAAGGGTCACCATACCCAACCTTCAATATATTTTATCTCATCCTCTATTACCTCCCTCCAACCTCACCCACACCCAGGACTCCCCCTCCCCCAAAACTCATCTCTCACTTCATGTCCTCCTTTTAAAATTATTACAAATAGCTCCCTGAATCCAATTAATGCTGATCATATGTACATGGTTGTGATGCCATTCACTGGGGGTATAGCAAAGCTATCGATGGCCACATCCTCAAAGAAAAGTGACTCTCTCCTAGGTGCTTTGATTGGTAAATGTCTCCCATAGTCTTGGGCTTTGGATGTAGCCGGCTTTCTTGGACCGTCAACCCCCAAATCATGATGTGGAGACTTATTATCAATTATGAATGCTCTGCCTTAGCTTAGGCTTATTTTTAGCTAGCTTTTAAATTTACCCATTTCTATTAATCTATGTGCTGTCGTGAAGCTCATTTACCTCATCTATGTACTGTCCATCCTGCTTTCCTGTTTCCTCCCTGGCTGGCTGGCTGGGTCCCCTTTTCTCTCTACCCGCCAGCCCCGCGTATCCCTCCTCTGCCAAGCTATTAGCCATTCAGTTCTTATTCAACCAATCAGGTACCTTAGGCAGGCACAGCAACATATCTTTACATAATTAAACAAATGCAGTATAAATAAATGCAACATCTTTACATAGTTAAACAAATATTCTATTCCACATCACTTCCCCCCTTTGGTCTAAATAAAAAGGAAAGGTTTTAACTTTAACATAATAAAACTACTTACAATAAAACAATTATCAAGTAAGAATTACATTTACAATATCCAGGGCCTTTTGCACTTGGCAAATATGGAGAAACTGAGAAATCACTCTATTATCTATCCTATCTTGATGAGTCCAAAGCTCTGTACCTAACTTACCTTCTAGAATAACTAAGGAAAACTGTAACTGTAAGTATCTAGTCTTTAATTCCATCAATGCCCAAGAAGGATGTAATATTTCCCGAGTAAACAGAAAGTGCTGAGCAAACAACTTCCAAAACTATAGAAATGACAGATGTATCAGCTGCCTGGACAGTCACCCAAAGTTCCTCTACAACACTGGGGCATCTATCTTCAGCCTACAGGCCTAGAATATCTGGCAGACTTTTCCATGAAGCAGGAATTTTGAAGGATTGTCCCACATGGTTTTGGCAAAGTTGAGCAGTTGCTTTCCTTTCTGTACTGCATGGTCAATTTGGATACCATATTGTCAGCAGTCAACACAAGGATGGTTTCTTGCCCAAATGGCTAGCTTGCCACATTGAAAATAAACTTCATATGGAAATTCTTCAATGCCCATCATCCTTTTATGAAGTAGATTGGTGCTGTCAGGAGCAGACATATCTCACTGTCATGAAAAGCCTTAGGTTATTAAACATTGTAAATTCTGTAGGTCTCTTATGTTTTGTCTTTTTGTTTGGTTGGTTTTTTTGAGACAAGATTTCTCTGTGTAACAGCCCTAGCTATCCTGGAACTAGCTCCATAGACCAGACTGGCCTCAAACTCCTCCTGTCTCTGCCTCTCAAATGCTAGGATTTAAGGCATGTGCCACCATCACCCAGCTCTGTAGGTCTCTCAACTGTTTGAAGATCACCTATTTTATCTAAAATATATCTGTTTAACCTTGAAACATACCTAATATGACTACAAGTTTGATTATTCTAGATGACTAACTACTAACCTGCATTTCTTATATATTACATTTTAAATGAACTACATAAGTACAATACCCCAAACAAGAGTAGAAACATACATACAGTATAACAAAAATAACTTTAAATTTATATCAATATATCAAAATCCATGTAAAAAAACTTGAGGTTAATAGTTGTCTTTTTTAAAAAAAAAACATTTATTTGTTACATATAGTGTTCTACCGGCATGTTTGCCTGTACACCAGAAGAGGGCACCAGATCTTATTTTAGACGGTTGTGAGCCACCATGTGGTTGCTAGGAATCGAACTCATGACCTCTAGAAGAGCAGCTTAACCTCTAAGTCATCTCTCCAGCCCCCAATAGTTGTCTTTTTATCCTATATTCTTATATCACCCCATAGACAATGACAAACATCCACAACCCACTGAATGACCAAAAAAAACCCCACCTACCCCACCTCTTGAGAATGTGGGTATTGTATTCTCGAGATTGCTTCCTGTTGCCTGGGAGTGGGGTATGGCATCTTTAGGGAACCCTGAAAAAATGAGATAATGGTCAATTCCTGAGAAAACTAGTTGTAATATTTGTTGTTCATTGTCAGAATGTTCTCATGTAGAGGGTGAAAGGGGTAAACTAAACTAAAAGGCTTCACTTCTAGGAATAAAGGGACCAGACACTCACTCAGCCCCTGCTTTAGCAGTCATGACAGGCTACAGAAAAGACACATAGGTCTCTGACACAAAGAAACTCCAGATCCCCTGGCCTTCTGGAGCCTAGGGCCAAAACTGAACACAAAGAAACTCCAGATCTCCCCCACTCTCCGAAGCCTCCTAGGTACTTGGTTCCTGGGAACTGTTTGGCCACAAAAGAAACTCCAGGGGACACCAAAACCTCCCCTATAGTCTCCAGGATACAGTTCTAAAAACTATTGGTGTCTATGTACAACAGGCCACCTGCAAGTAACAAGACAAAGTCACAGAAACCACAGAATGGTCCCTCTCAGCACTGACCAATAAGAATACCTGGTACACAGGTATTTCATGCCAAAATATGACTTTGAGAAATTTTCCTGATTGTTCCCAAATGTCAACCAATCAGAAACCAACCTGTACCTGCTGATGTAATCCTGTAACTTTTGTCTTTAAAACCTAGCAGTAGACAGGGAACTTCACCCCTTCTGGAGGTTGCTGCATCAGCTTGCAAGATGGGGTCCCTCCCGAGGTAGGATAGACAATTTAATAAACCCGTGCATTTGAATCGGTGGTCTGTCTCCCCTGTCTCTTTGGGGATCCTTGTGACTCGGGCACAACACCATCCAAGGTGTCTGTTGAGCCAAGTCTGCAGTATGGGAGCTTTGGGCCCTGAGAGGTAAAAGCAGGGAGTCCTGTCTTCATGCTAGCATTGGTGGGTTTCAGACTCGGGGAGATCTATTCCAGTCCACACTATGGAAATGTTGCACAGCCTGCTGGGAACTGGGCAGAGCCATAGGACTCTAGAGGTGGGATTGTTAGACCCCCGGAAAACTCAGGTACCCGGGGTCTCAGGCCACGTTCTCGGTCACCCCAATCACCAGGCGGATTCGAGAGCTTGATGCAAACTGCACAAGGCTTTATTATAATTTAATGAGCTAACCCCATGTTAGCTCGGGTCTTTCACCCACCTGCCATGGCAGATGGCTAGCAAAAGACGGCTCCTAGGGCCTCCCAAGAGATTTTATAGGACAGCATAAGGGGAGTGTCTAGGGGTACGCACAGGCTCACGATTGGTGTGCCTCCAGGCTTGGAGGGCTTGCCCTGTGTTGATTGGTCAACTGGTTGTTATGGCCCATAGGCCCTCCCAGGGTGCTATACTTTGTGTGTCATTGCTGTGTGCTTGTCCGTAAAGCACACCCAGGGTCGTAAAGCATAGCGCCACCAGCTAACTTCTGATTGGTTCCTTGTCAGAAGGCAGGCATCTGACTTTCTAGTGTCTAGGACAAGGTCATAGAAGCACGTGTTCGGCCGTTAATGGCTGCCAAAAGGGAAGCTGGTCCCTTCAGGATCTGAACTAATTGGGCCAGAAAGAGTGGCAGCTGGATCTGGCTGAAGCTGAGAGGATGCATTTGCATCAGTGGTCTGTCTCCCTGGTCTCTTTGGGATCCTTGTGACTTGGACACAACAGAGGGCTCAGTATATATGTCACTTGTCTTGTAATTTTTCTTGGTTTATTTCTTCATGTGTATAGCCAAGATTTTCAGAAGGTCTCCCCTGATCAAATTTGATCTCTATTAGCCTTGATCAAACCTGATCAAACCTTGATCAAACCTGACCTCTATTAGCCTTGAAGGAATCCACAGCCTTTCATTTCCCATGGAAACAAAAGCATAGTCTCTCCCCCAACGCAATGCATTTTCTGAATTCCATTTCAAAGTTAAGGCAGCCCTAAAGTATCTAGGCTGGTTTAATTCAGCAATTCCTTTTTACAATCCAGTGTCTCTCAGCAGCTGTCATTCTCCCATTAGCATTCAAATAATTCAAAGTCAACACAACACCACACAGGATCCAAACAACCTATGTATTTCCCATCTTGTACTCTTTTTGAAGACTTTATTATTTGAAAACTATTTTTCCTATAACTATCTATACACATTTCTTTTCTTTCTGAAGTGCCCACATGCATTTCTAAACACACTGTAACTTATTTAGAGGTTTTTCCGTCTGTGCCTGCTTTATTGTGCACCTATAGAGTTCTCTGACTCTGTAAGCCAAACCTTAAACTTGACACAAGGCTTTGTGCTTCTGGCAGCTGACTCTGCCCTGCTGGAGTCCATGAGAGCCGAGCTTCACAACCCTAGGTCCTAACCAAGAGCCACATTTAACTGAGAGCTGCGTTTAACTGCCCCAGCTCTAGGAAGTCGGTGCCTGTACTATGGCATGCAATTATACTTGGCTTGTTTCTACTGAACTTGCTGGCTGCTCAAGTGCTACACAGCAGTGCCTTTTAAAGGAACTGTATGCATTTTTTTTGTTTATTCATTTCTCTTTTTTCCTCTTTATCTCTCTCTCTAGCTTCCTCAGGCTGAATGTGGAAATTGGGGCCCTTTGTTGGGTTCCAATTGGAATCCTTGATTCCCTAGCTGGATTCCCTATTTGGCCAGGTTTAGGGGTGTGGCCTTGCTGGAGGAACTATTTCACTGTGTGGTGATATATTATTTGTGATTTAATAGAGATTGTTATTCTGGCCCCACCCCATTTCCTCGAGAAAACTGATGGGCACTGAAGAAACTTCATCTGGAGTCAATGACAACGCTGGCCACTGCGAGCAACCCTGCCCTTCACCTCAACTGCTACAAAAGTATTCCAGACCTTGACAAGAGGACAACGGAATCGACTTTCCCAGCATTGCTTGGGCCAACAGTAGGCGAGTCTTCCCAAAGTCTGTAATCCACAGGTCACAAGTTATCAGCAAGAAGGCAGATGTCCTGCAGCCCTCTACTATGGATGGAGGACCTTGGGGTTGGCTGTCCATGCAGCCTGCTTGCAAGTCTCTGTTACTCTTTAATCATTGATTCAGGTAAAATCTTATCCTTCTCAAGAACTCTGATGCTTTTGACGACTGGTAGTCTTGCCGGCTTAAAGCCAAACAGATTCCAGTAACGACAGGTATTTTAGGGTTTATCTATGTGAAGATAGGAAAGTCTAAGATGTATGAAGGTCTGAGAATGTAGTTACGAAGGCCTGAGGATAAAAAGGCTTAAGTGATGATAAAATAAGTTGAGACATTAAAAATAAAATATGTCGTGATTTCTCTATTTCTCATGCTACTGTTCATAGTAAAGTTCACCAATACCACTATAGGATCATAACTACAGAGATTGCCTGAAATATCAGAAAGCAAAGTTAGTCAACCTAGTTAGCTATAGAAGCTACGCAATGATGGTACATACCTTTAATCCCAGGACTCGTGAGACACAGGTACATGGATCTTTGTTAGTTTAAGGCCACACTGTGCTACATGAAATCGATCCAGTCTAAAAGAGAAACAGCTCACACAAAGGTGATCTCAGCACTTGGGATTTTTTTATATCTCTCAAACTTGAGAGATATAAAAGGAAGAAGCAAGGGGTCTCATGGGAGATTTATTCTCCAGCCATGCTGAGGACAGGACAGCTGTTTCAGCCTGAGGTAGAGGTAAGAACTAGTGACCCCGACTGCTTTGCTTTTCTGATCTTCAGCTTAAAGCTTGAACCCCAATACCTTTTCTCTGGGTCTTTCATTAATCATGTTACATCACTGGGAATAAGCTTTTAGAGCTTAAGACCTTGCTCTAGTCCCAGTGTGTTCTCTTTGTTTCCTGAGTGTGTGGGGGACTGAATCAGGTTCTGGCCACCATAAACAGCATCATGGACTATGGCTGAGACATGCTGGGTCACGACCCCTGAGTATGGTTCAAGATGTAAGCTCTCAGTTTTCAGCTCCACTCTCCGTGCCTCTGTTCTCCCATTGTGGACACTTACCTTCTAGAACCGTAAGCCCAAATAAAGTCTTTCTTCTGTAAATTGCCTTGCTCATGGTTTTTATTGCAATAACAGAAAAGTGACTACTACATCCTCCCTCAGAAACCATCAACTGTGACTAACTCCTCAGATAGGGGTGGGGCCTCAGGAGCTCCTCCTCCAGACTTGTTGTACCCTTGGCTAGCTTGAAACAAAGTTGCTGTGAGTTGATGTGCACACCAGATAGGTCATATCCAGCAGGCAGTATTGCACATCTCTCCTTCTTGTTCTCCAGCTCTTACACAGCACCCCCACTTCTGTGATGTTCCTTAAGACAGATGGGGGTCGATTGGTACAAGTGTCCCATCTGTGGCTGAACACTCACACTCATTCTATTTTTAAGACAGGGTCTCTTGCCTTCGTGATGGTAGCATATGCCTTTGATCCCCAGCACCTAAGAGGCAGAGGCAAGGAGAGCTCTGTGAGTTTGAGGCCAGCCTGGTCTACAGAGTGAGTTTCAGGACAGCCAGAGCTACACAGAGAAATCTTGTCTCAAAAAGTAAAAATAAAAACAGACAGGGTCTCTCACTAAACCTGGAAGCTACTGATTAGCTAGACTGGTTGGCCAGTGAGAATTGGGAATCTGTCTCTTTCCACACCCTCCTCTCCTAACCCCTTTTCACTAGGGTTACAAATTTTTGTGAACATGCCTATTTTTTACATGGGTTCTAAGGATCCAAACTGAAATCCTCATGCTTTTGTGGCAAGCTCTTTCTGTCTGAGACCTCTCCCTAGGCCCGAAAATGAGTCTTTAAATATATTTTTAAAATGCAAAGAGGGAACCATCGAAAAGGCTCAGTGGTTTATAGTGCTTACTGCTCTTCCTGAGCACCTAAGTTTGGCCCCCCAGCACCCCCACTCAATGATGCCTGTAACTCTAGCTCCAAGTGATCCGATGCCATCTTCTGGCTTCTGAGACACCCACACTCAAGAAGACTACACACACATAGACATATACACACACAATACACATGAATAGAAAAAAAATTGGTTTTTTTTTCTTTTCTTTCCTTTCCTTAGACAGGGTTTCTCTGTGAAGCTTTGGCTGTCCTGGAATTTGCTCTGTAGATCAGACTGGCCTCAAACTCACAGAACTCTGCCTGCCTCTGTATCACAAGTGCTAGGATTATACCACCACCATCAGGCTTTTCCTTCTTTTCTTTTCTTTCCCTTTTCTTTCTCTCAAGACAGCGTTTTTCTGCATATCCTTGTCTGTTCTGGAACTCACTAAGTAAAACATGCTTGTCTCCAACTCACAGAAATCCACATGCCTCTGCCTCCTGAGTGCTGGGATTAACTGTGCCCAGCATAAGTTTCAATATTATTATTTTAGATAATTCAATATTGTTATTTACTATTTTAATTTTCTTCATCAATGTAGTTTTTAATACACAAGCAGATATCTATTGTGGGTGTGTGTCTTTTAGAAAAAGCCCTTAATAGCTGGGAGGTGGTGGTGCACACCTTTAATCCCAGCACTTGGGAGGCAGAGGCAGATGGATCTCTGTGAGTTTGAGGTCAGCCTTGTCTACAGAGAAAGTTCCAGGACAACCAGAGCTATTACATAGAGAAATCCTGTCTCAAAAAAACAAGAAAGAAGGCTGGAGAGATGGCTCAGAGGTTAAGAGCACTGACTGCTTATCCAGAGGTCCTGAGTTCAATTCCCAGCAACCACATGGTGGCTTACAACATCTATAATGAGATCTGATGCCCTCTTCTGGTGTGCAGATATACATGGGAGCAGAATGTTGTATACATAATAAATAAATAAAATCTTTAAAAAAATTTAAAAAACAAGAAAAGAGAGAGAGAGAGAAAGAGAGAGAGAGAGAAAGGAAGGAAGGAAGGAAGGAAGAAAAGAAAGAAAGAAAGAAAGAAAGAAAGAAAGAAAGAAAGAAAGAAAGACCCCTTAATATTTGGCACTAGGATGTAAGGTGACAACTATTATCATCCAGGCACACATTGGCCCCATCCCTTGGGAACCTGGCACAGTGCATCACCCCTCTGTGAATGGCAAGTAGTACCCTGGCTGTTTGCAAGTGCAAAGGTCCCTTTAAGAGACAAGCTTTGCCTACTCCCTCTTTCTTTCCACTGTTTTCTGAGGAAGCAGATCTCTATCTCTGAGGCAGGTATCTGTCTCTTTCTCTCTTTCCATCTCTTTCTCTCTTTTTCTCCCTCCCTCCCCTTTTCCACTCCCTTCCCTTTCCCCAATAAAGTTTCCCAAGTAACTTCTGTCTGCCTGGTGTGTTTGTCCTGCCATGGAATCTTCCAAGGTTCCCCTCAAGTCACATATCATAGCAATACTATAACAAAAACACCAGATCACTGACTTATAAATAGTTATTTCAAATGGAGAAAAAAAAATGAGAATGTGCCCCAAAATGGAAGAGAATATTTGCATAGTAGGACAACTACTGTTGCTAGTATTTCACTTTTTTTCCCCTCTGGGGATATTAAATGGGTTAATTTCTAACCATTTTAAATCTGCTAATAGAAGCAAAGTTATGAAATCCTTAGGTTAGCTTGAATTTGAAATTTCATAATTCAAAATGCATGGTAAATCCTTCCGCTATGGCTCTTTATAAAGGCTAATAGGAATATGTTCAATTAACATACTTAGGGAGAATAGCAGCAAGTGAGGGGCCGTGCTAACATATCTACCTGATAGAAACCCAAAGGAATACACAAGCACTTCACAATACCAACAGGGAGCTCAGAGTAGATAAAAAACAAACAAACAAAATCAGTCTCCACCCCTACCCCATCCCCCGACCCTGCCTCAAGCTTCTAAAATATGTGCTTTTTATAGCACCAATCAAACTCTGAAAGAATGTTATGACTTCGTGTTTTTATGATTTCTTTCTCTTTAGATGCCATTTATATGCATACAGGTGTTACCTCTTGTGAGATATTGGTGTTTCTGGTTTGCCTCTGGGCTTAACTAACTGGGAATGAATTTGCAGGTGCCAGGTACTCAAGCCTTATCTTCGATAAGATCTGGGCACCCAGGGTAAAACTAAAACAAGCTCTAGTTGCAGGCCACAGACAAGGATGGTGAGCAGACACTGTAGTGTAGACAATGAGATCAAGATGTTTCCATTGTACTTCATCCAAGAACCAAATTTATTTATTTATTTTTATTATTTATTTATTTATCTATTTATTTGGGGGGGGGTGACACAGGGTTTCTCTGTGGCTTTGGAGGCTGTCCTGGAACTAGCTCTTGTAGACCAGGCTGGTCTCGAATTCACAGAGATCCACCTGCCTCTGCCTCCCAAGTGCTGGGATTAAAGGCGTGCGCCACCAATGCCCGGCTTAAGAACCAAAATTTAGTATATGATTTAACTAATTGCTAGGAAAGGATTTTCTAGGTACTTCCATTTGTATCCTGGTGGTTTCCAAGTAAGGAATGAAATTTTCAAAAGTCCAGAAAAAACATAGAGACTGTTAAGGAACACAACTCCAGAGCAGTTCTGAGAAGAATGTACCTTGTTCCTATTTATCAAAGCCATAGACAGAGAATGGCCTGCAAAATATGGAGAATCTTTCATTTATGAGCCAGATATTTTTAGAGTAAGGGGAGATCTCTTGATAAATATATACAAGGATAGTTGGTATCAATAAGAACTGTCTCTGGCGACAATAATGATGAGTTTCCCCCATCTCTAAATATGGCATTATTCCAGTAACACTAAGAAGATCTTAGCCAATGCAATTACAGCTTTGCTGTGCACTTTATCTTAACAAGGCTGACTCAGTTTCCACAGCATCATTCACTTGTATCTTAACACAGAAGGCTTTTTGAGTCTTGTCTTTTCCTTGGTTGCCTGCCAGATGTTGAAAGGACATCTCTATTGCTGAAGAAAGACACACAATTTTCAGGATCCAAGCTGGATCTGACTTGGAAGCCTGCTCCCTGAAGACGAGCTCTCAGAGCACTTGAAGCTGATATGCAAACTGCCAAGGGTGGAAAGTCTTACCCAGCTGCGATGCCTATGTCCCAAATCAGTGACCAACATGGCAATATGTATTAAAGGTACAATAGGGGCACTTCTGTCTTGGTAGTAACCAACAGTTTTCTAATTGTATTTAATGCCTGCTTAATCAGGAGGGAAATTGTGCCTGATAGTGTAAAGCTAGCCAACCACCTACGGCTAATAAGATTTTGTACCTTAGAGGAGAATGTACCACTGACATTTTCCTAGACCAATATAATTCTTAACCTCATCTAGATACTTACCCTTATACCCACAGATAAGAGTAGCTCTCCCCCAGTTGATACATTTACAATACAACCCCTATACCCAAGGCTCAGGGAACACTGAGGAAGAGAGGGTGGGAAGACTGTAAGAGCTAGAGACTCAGTATGTCTGCTGTGAGACAAGATTCTTGTATACACGATAGGGAAGCTGCACCCATGAAACCTCAACAGACATGTTTGCTGGCAACAAGCCTTTTTGGTTTTTTTAAAAGCAATTTTACTCTGAATGAATATATCTCAGGTTTAATGTGAAATGCATTAAAATATATTTTAACAACAGCAAAATAAATGAGCAAGTTATTCTATAATGGGGTCCACTTTGGTTTAACAAATAATTTCTGTCAACCCCATCCTTGCTTTTTATAAACAGGGCATACGAGCAAGGCAACAGTCAGTGTCCACTCACATTTTATGAATACTCCTAAGTGAACTGCAGGATGCCCCTGGAGAAGATTGTAGGTTTTGTGTACAGATGCTTTCAAAAATAAGGTACAAAATAGAACCATGCAATCTAAGCAGAAATAAAATGGCCGGGTCCTGTGCAAGGTGTCCTTTCAGAACTCTGCTGGGCAGATGAACCTCCCACAAAGAGCAAGAGTCTGCCTATAGTCAGCCCCAGCAAGGTGTCCTGTGCAGCAGAACCTTCGGGAAGTGCCTGGTGTCTGTGCTGTCCAACACAGTCGTTTTTCCCCAAGAGGGCTATTGGACATTTGGAATTTGACCACTACAGCAGCAGAACAAAGTTTTTAATTTTATTTAATTTCAATTAGCTTAAATTCAAAGACTACTTGATTGGGCAATGCAACATAAAAGCTAAAACAACAGAGGGAAAGTCACTTTTGATTCAATGGGAAATCTGGCAATGTTTGGTGTGTGTGTGTGTGTGTGTGTGTGTGTGTGTGTGTGTGTGTGAGAGAGAGAGAGAGAGAGAGAGAGAGAGAGAGAGAGAGAGAGAGAGAGAATGTGCTTATGTATGTGAGTGTGTTACTTAAGATTGAACCTAGGACCTCTCACATACTAGGCAAGGGCTAATCACTGAGCTTATCTCTCAATCCTGTTTTTTAATTATTAAAATTTAGATCTTGAGACAGGGTCTTGCCCAGGCTGACCCTTAACTCACTCTGTATCCCAGGCAGGCCTTGAATTCTGCAATTCTCTGCCTCTTCCTCCTGAGGAACTGAGAATACAGACAGGTCTTTAATGGCTGTTCAAAGGACCTTCCAGACCCTTCCTTCTGTCCCCCACCAGCTCTAAGACCTTAGTCCTTCAACTCTCTTCTTTTCCTCAGTCCCAGTATAGAGACCTTTCTGTGTTTATTTTTCAGTTGCCCCCAATCCCAAGTCCTAAATTTCTAGTGATTATATTTTGTTGAGAAGAAAAGGGCAGTTGGGGTAAAGGTGTGGGGAAATAAGCTACAAGGTCAATCAGTGACGAACAAGGAAATGCAGGCCAATAGTGCCCAGATACTGTTGAGTTTTCAGTACATTCCTCTACTGTTTTTCAAACCACATCACTTTCCAAGAAGGAACTACACACTTTTCTTGTGGGACATTGCTCCTTAGGGAAAAAGTAAAAGAGTCCTTTATGTGGTTTGATTTACTCAATCTGGCATTCTCCTTTTCTCACTCTAGGAATTGCACAGGCTAGACCACAGAGGGTCTGAAGTGGGGGTGGGAAAATACTTTTATCCCCACTAAGATCTGGAGTAATTCTTGTCATCACTATAGCACCATCCCAACCCACCCACCCCATCTGATCAACCTTCTCCGTCTCTCCTCTAAACCTGAGGAGCATCTATGCGTCAGAGGAAAGAAAGAAATCAACGTATTATTTTGAATAAAGGTAAAGAAATTTAGGAAGGAAAAAAATAAAATACCCACCTTTTTTATCCACCCCCATGTGTGTCTGTGTGTATGTCTCTGTGTGTTTATGTATGTTTACTACGTGCTAAGTATGGAAGACACTACAGACAGTGAGGGAGACACAGCTTTCTCTGCATTCTCCTGAAAACAGACAGGCAGGGGACGGGAGTGCTTCCTGGAGGAGGGACTGTTCTCTGAGCAACCAAATGAACAGTGAGAATCATCTATATTAAGAAATAAATGATTCTTCCAGATGTGGTGGTACACACTTTTTTTTCTGTTTGTTTTTGTTTTTGTTTTTCGAGACAGGGTTTCTCTGTGGCTTTGGAGGCTGTCCTGGAACTAGCTCTTGTAGACCAGGCTGGTCTCAAACTCACAGAGATCCACCTGCCTCTGCCTCCCAAGTGCTGGGATTAAAGGCGTGCGCCAACGCCCGGCTGGCACACCCTTTTAATCCTAGCAGGCAGAGACAGAGGAAGAGGCAGGCAGATCTCTGTGAGTAGATCTGCCAGCTTGATCTACACATGGAGTGGCAGGCCACCCAGAGGTACTCAGTGAGATACTGTTTCAAAAAACAACAAACAAAAAAAGAAAGAAAAAGAAATAGGTGGTACCAAAAGTAATGGACTAGTCAACAAAAACTATAGTGTCAGGAAACCTCATTCAAAATTGTTGGTCAGGGTAGTTCAAGAAACTTCCAGAACAGTGCAAGCTATTGCTATTGCCCCTTGGTACCTCCAGAGATTGAAGGTAAGTCCTTGTGGCTGCAGACACCACATACTTCAGGAACAGGACTTGGAGGAACTGAGCTGCATCTGATCTCGAAGCCATTTCCCTGAGGACCTAGCTGTCATAGTATCAGAAGGAGCTATATAAGCTGCTGGAAGAGAAAAGCCATCAACAGTCCTAACCTGCTGCAAAGTCTACAAAGCACAGCATGACAAGATACTCTTACTGGGGCGTTGGTGGTGCACACCTTTAATCCCAGTACTCAGAAGGCAGAGGCAGGCGGATATTTTTTTTTCAAGACAGGGTTTCTTTGTGTAGCTTTGGAGCCTATCCTGGCACTCGCTCTGGAGTCCAGGCTGGCCTTGAACTCACAGAGATCCACCTGCCTCTACCTCCTGAGTGCTGGGATTAAAGGTGTGCACCACCAATGCCTGGCAAAAAAAGATATTCTTAAAGGTGCAATAATGGCACTTATATTCTAGGGGTAACCAACAGCTGTCTAACTGAACTTAAGACCTGCTGAATACTCGGGAATTCATTCCAGGTACTGTAAACTTAGCCAACTACCCATAACTGGTGAAGTCATAAACCCTAAAGGAGAGCCTACCACTGCTACTTCCCTGAACCAGCACAATCTCTAACTGCATTCTAAATACCTATCCTTATGCCCACAGGAAAGGGCAGCTCTCACCGTTCATCAAGAAAGCTTCTGCTTGCAACAGCTAGGGACCACTACAGAAAGTCACTACTGTCAAAATACAGAGAGCAGTCGGGCAGTGGTGGCACATGCTGTGAGTTCAAGGCCAGCCTGGCCTACAAGAGCAAGTTCCAGGACTGGTTTCATAGTTACACAGAGAAACCCTTTCTCCGAAAAACAAAACAATAAAAACTCATAACCCCCCTCCAAAAAAAAAAAAAAGACCAAAACCAAAACCAAAACAGAGAACTATTGACTGTGAGGTGCTGAGCCTGAATCAATTCATCTACAATAAAACTACTATACTCTAGCCTCAGAGAGCATCACAGAACAAGGGATGGGGAGACTGTATAAGCCAGAGACATGGGGTGTCTGCTGTGAGATAAGAATCTATTACATGTGACAAGGAAGTTGCACCACTGAAATCGCAACAATACAGTTGCCTAAATAAGACCTGCTCAATGAACTACCAGGTGACATGCCAACATGAATGGGGGAGATATCATGGGATCCCACCCCAAGATGAAGTGCTACAGGCAATTAATAGCTACGGAGAGAGGGGGAATCAATCTTTTCCAAGGATGAGCACTTGTTGGTTATCCAATCCCAGGTGGTCAGACATAAGCACATATACTCTTGAGCAATACTAAAGGGACAGGGTAGGTTGTATGTATGTATAATAGCAATAATTAAAGTATAAAAGGACAGGAATCTGAGAGTAAGGGGATGCACAGAAGATGTTTGAGGGAGGAGACTGAGGGGAAAATAAGGTAAATACATATTGTACTCATAAATGATATTCTTGAAAAATTCAAATGAAAATTTAAAAAGGAAAAAGAAAAAAAAATAGGCAGTGGAAACTAGGTGTTCCAGGAAGAAAGAACAGAATGCTAAGTTTAGAAGTCAGCTGCTGGTTAACAATAAAACTTTGTAATTTGATGTAGGAGCTTTTGGGGCTGGGCATAGTGACACACACCTTTAACCTCAGTACTCAGGAGGGAGAGGCAGGCAGTTGAAGGTCAGTCTGCTCTACATCCTTAGTTCCAGGACAGCCAGGGCCTCATAGCAACATTCTAGACAGTAACAATAAAAAGAAATGTGCTTTTCACTTTTGTATTAGCCAAAATAAAGGTAAACAACAAACTGTAGTATATTCATAAAATAAAATAGTGAAAATTGTCCTGTATGTCAATATGGATGAATTTCACATGAAATGTTGGGAAAGAAAGCAGTATTCATCAAAACTTATAATATGCATACTTGCCATCTTTAAATATATAAAGAATCCTGTTGATTGTCAAATACATCCCTTGCCCACCCTATGTCTTGAGATTCACTCTTTTGTTATTGATATATTTTTATTTTTTAATAAGTTTGTTTTTTTATAACTTTATACATGTAATTCATTCTGATTACTTTTGCACTGTGACCCACTGAATTTAACCATGGTCTCTGTGATCATGGGTTTGGAACTACCCATTGTAAACTTTTAAGTCTACATCTCATGACAGTGAGTCACCTCCAAAAAAAGTTTATTTTTCATTTCAATTGATGTTCCCATTGTAGCTGACCTAAGTGGCTGAAAATGACCAGTTGTACTCACTGACCCTGTCACTCACTGATGTCTGGACTAGGGCAGCCATATCATATAGTCCTATCACATGATCTCTGGCATGTACACCTGACAGAAGGGCTGATGTAAGTTAATGATAAATAAGAAAAGGCTTGCTAATGAGGAAATATAATTATATGTTTTATATTCAACAAAGAAGTCCAGGAAGGGGCCAGCCTACACACTGTTCTGAAGGTCATATTCCTGCCAAATTAAACAGTTGATAATACTGATTCAATTTAATTCATCTCAAACCTTAGGAGGCTGGAGCACGAGGATTGCTAGTTCCAGACCAGGGCTACATAGTAAAGTCTCTAGGCTGAGCTAAATAGCTCCTGCTGGTCAGAAATCTTGGTACTCAGGAGATGGAGGAAGAAGGATCAGAAGTGTAAGAATATTCTTGGCTGCATAAGAAGAAGTTGGAACCCAGCCTGAGAACATAATATCATGCCTTAAGGGGGAGTGTCCCTTTGTTAAGAGTTCATAAAGATTCCTTAAGCAAAGACTGGAGAGATGACTCAGTGAATAAGAGTTTGACTCCCGTTTTGGGCAGCTCACATTGGCTTCTAGCTCTAGCCCTAGAGGGATGTGATACTTTTTTCTGTCCCCTTTGGACTCTCTCTCTCTCTCTCTCTCTCTCTCTCTCTCTCTCTCTCTCTCTCTCACACACACACACACACACACACACACACACACACACACGAAGGAGTGACTATCCCAGATGTGTTCTCTCATCTTGGGTGACATGCTACTTTCACTCATGTAGCATGTGAAATACTTCCTCCTTTCTGTCTTCTGAATGGTTCTTTTTAGAATTCTCTGTGAGTGATTTAATATTCCAACCTACCTCTAACAGAGGAAGTGTCTACTATTTCATTTCAAAAGGAAAGAAGATAGCTCTGTTCAGAGAGCACCGAGTCTGTGTAAGCAAGAAAACAGAGCTTACAGTGACAAAAGCTGAGTGGGCAGCTTATCTTCATGTCTAGTCATGCCTGTGAACGAGGAAGGATTGAAGTCATGTGCTCTGTTCAAGGAGAAATGCCTCGTAAACAGGTGTCAGAGAGGAAAGTATTTGACCAAAAGCCAGACAACCTCTGCCACAAAAGGCAGGCCAGGAAACTCTGAGTTGCTATTTCACCAAGAGGCAAGATAATTACTGAGTTTGAGTGCTAAATAAATCACTGAAATCCTAATATTTTCCTTTGTCTCATGAAGGTCGTATTCATATATGAATACATACACGCATATATAATCTCAAGAACATAGTCACTAAAGGGAAGTCGGGGAGATTCAGCAGCCCCAGGTCTGGGCATGTAGCCAAGTTGAAATCAGTGTATCAAAGAGATGTTTGTACTCCTATTTTCATTGAAGCATTATTCTTAATAGCCAAGACCTGGAAACAATTGAAGTATCTGTAACAGCCTAGGCATGAATTTTCTGGACAGGACTCCAGTAGCACAGGAAATAATCTGAAGAGTTGACCAAAGAGATTATAGGAATTTCAGAAACTTCTCCACAGCAAAGGAAACAGCCAAAGGAGTTAGTATACAGCCTAGACTATATAGGCCCCACAGAGTGGGAAAACATCTTTGCCAACCATACATCAGACAGGGAATTAATATCCAGGATATATGAAGAATTGTATAAGTTAGATACTAAGAAAACAGATTATACTATGAATGACTGGACTAATTAAGCAAGCAGACAGTTCTCAAAAGAATGATACAAATGGCCAGTTGATACTTGAAAGTATTCAGCATCCCAAGGCATCGGGGAAATCCAAATTAAAATGTCTCTGAGATTCTGTTGCAGCCAGGCATAGTGTCTCATGCCTTTAATCCCAGCACTCAGGAGGCAGAGACAAGTAGGCCCCTGTCTCAGAGATTTTGCTTCACCCCAGTCAGAATGGCTGTCAGCAAGGAAACAAACAATAACAAATGCTGGGGTTGGGGGAAGAGGAACCATTCTTCATTATTGGTAGGAATGTAAATTTGTATATCCATCATCGGAGTCAGTGGGTGATGTTACTTGAAAAACTGACAGTGGGTCTATTATATTATCTAGGTATACCATACTGGGGCATATGCCCAAGGTAGTCTAAGTGGACATATCGCTAACCACAACAGCCAGAAATGGAGCCAGCCTACTATTCATCAAAGGATGAACAGATAAAGAATATGTAATACATTTGCACAATGGAATTTTATGCATTACAAAATCACCCATTTGCAGGCAAATGGATGCAACTGGAAATTATTATCTTAAGTGAAGTAAGCCAGATTCAGAAAGACAAATACTACATGATTTTCTCATATTTGAAACATGGATTTAAAATTATGTATTATGCATATATATAAACAAGGAGAAACAAAGTGTATACAACAAAATAATGGATGATATAATACACACACACACACACACACACACACAATGAAAACTGATTCAGCCTTTACAAAGAGATTCTGTCATTACCTCATGGATGAACATAGAAGACACTACATGATCCTCCTGATACAGGGTTTTTTGGTTTTGTTTGATTTTTGAGACAGGGTTTCTCTGTATAACCATGACTGTCCTGGAACTCATTCTGTAACCAGGATGGTCTTGAACTCACAGAGATTGCCCTCCCCCTGCCTCCTAAGTGCTGGGTTTAAAGGCATGTGCCACCACTGTCTCACAAATTTTTTAATGGTTATTATTGTTGTATATGACTTACAATTGTCTTCTCCCAATCTAGAGTAGCCTTCATTCCTTTAAGAATGCCAGGGGCTAGAGAGATGGCTCAGTGTTTAAGAGCACTGGCTGCTCTTGCAGAAGACCTGGGTTCAATTCCCAGCACCCATTTGGTGGCTCGTAATCACCTATAACTCCAGTTCTGGAGGTCTGATGCCCTCTTCTGATCTCTGTGGGCACTGTTGCACACATAGTATATATAAACTCATGTAGATGCACACACACACACACACACACACACACACACACACACACACACACACACACAATATTTTTGGAAAAAAGAATATCTTCCAAAGAACACAAGTTTTTATTTTGGTGAAGTCAATTTATTTATTTTATTGTTGTATAGTTCTCCCTATATTGTTGTATAGTGTCCTGTTTTAGAAATCTTCATCTAACAAAAAGCTATTAAGACTCTTCACAGTTGGGCAGTGGTGGCGCACATGTTTAATCCAAGCACTCAGGAGGCAGAGGCACGTGGATCTCTGTGAGCTCTCAGAGCTCCCCAAATAGAAACTATGTCTCATGGCTTTGTTCTATTTACTCTTCGCGAATCCCCACCACCCAGAGGATAGTCTCAAGTTCCAAGCCATCCAATTTATGTTTCACCCTCTGCTACTTCTCACATTTCACCCTCCAGCATTCCTCTAATTTCAGCCAAGTTCGAGTTTTGTAGTTTTGCCAGTGCCTCCCTTGGCTTTGAGAGTAATGCTTCCTTCCTGGAAGTGCTTTCTCTCTTCCTTTGCCTCGCTGAAATTAACTTGCTAGAAATTAATAGTCTGCTCAGGCTGGTGTTTTTCCCTGGCGCCCTATTTTTACCTCCCTTTGATCCTTATATAGCACCATGTGAAAGGTCTCTGTTTGCCTTGACAATGTTTGCTCACACATCTGTATCCCTGGCTATGTCTCTCCCTTAGGGTAGGAGGAACACTGTCCTATTCAGTGTTTGGTATTAAATAGGCAGTCAACAAATATTTGACAACCTAGTACACGCTATTTTATTTGTAAGGACAAAGTGGTCACCAAAGCAAAGAGGGATATTTCCCTGTCATTAACTGGATAGAAGCATGTGAGATACACAAATAAATGAGTATAAGCAAAGAGTCAGGTAGGTATGGTGGCTCATACCTTTAATCTCAGCACTTGAGAAGCAAAAGCAGGCAGCTCTCCCCTGCAACCCTGGTTGCAGGTTAGCCTGGTCTATATGTGAGTTCCAGGGCAGTAAGATATGTGACACCCTATCTCAGTAAAACAAAAACAAAAGCTATGAAGAGAACAACAAGTAATAGTATGAAACTGAATAGAGAGGGCTACTCGAGGCAAGTGACAAGGAAGCTGATACGGGAACGCCGGCGTAGAGGGTCGGTGGGTCTCCACGTGTAGGAAAACAGAGAAGCTAAGGACAGACGAGACAGGGGTGAGACGATGTAAACTTTGCAGCAGCGCGAATTTAGATTGTGCTGAATTCAAGCGTGGAGAGGGGCCTCGTCTGGTTTACATCTTTACGAAGGTTGCTCCGAGGCTACGTGGCAGAGGCCAGAAGGGAAACTGAAACCGAAGCTCCAGTAGCTCGGAATGGGCGGCGGCCGCAGTTCGAGGGAACCGAACGGGAACCGGGGATTTACGCATTTAAAAAGGCTGTTCCCAGCAGCAGCGCCCGGAGCGGACCGGCCGCCCAGCGTCCCAGCCCAGCGCTCCGAGGGAGGGGCCGGAAGAGGAAGTCGGGGCTGCACCCCAGAGGTCCGGGTGCCGCCAGCGCCTCCTGCGCCCCGCTGCCCGCCGCGGGATGGGGCTGCTGCCCTCGCTGCACGTTCCGGCGGCCGCCCTGCTCTGGAGCTGCCTGCTGGGACTGGTGAGAGTCTCCCTCCTCTCCCCTCCCCTCCCCTCTGCTTTTCCCTCCCCTTCCTCCCTCTGTCTTCCCCTCCCTTCTCCCCTCCCCCCCCCCCCCCTCTCCTGCCCTCCACCCCGCACCCTCCGGCCCTCCAGTTGTGCTCACCTGCGGGTCCCAGCATTCCTCACCCCGCCGTGCCCTGAAATCCTGCGAAATACCCACCCCAGAAGAAACCCGCGGGGGTGGAGGGGCTTCTTACACCTTGGTCCTGAAGCTCTCTCTATAATTTTTTCAGCCTGCCGGCACGTTTTCTTTTTAATTTAAATAATTCACTTGTGTTTTATTATGTAGCCCTTCTTATTGCTGCTTCCCCCCCCCCTGGAAAAAAGGGGGGAGGGGTAGCGATAGGCTGGGTTCCAGTGTTAGCGTTCTGGAGTTCTCTTTAGTTAACTGTGCTCACATACATTTCTTTCTATAACCATATGAATATCTGTGTGCTTTTCTTCCATTCCCATACAGTTCATTGTCTGTAAGGTGCACGTGATTATACTGTGGGAATTTGTTTTGTGCTTTTGTTTCTAATATACTTTAGGTATAATAGGTATACTTTAAAATCCCTTTAAAGAGAAAGTATCAAAGTGGCCCTCGGAGGTTTTTAGTTTGAAGTCTAAAGGGGTAGAAGAAGGAAAAAAAAAATAACAGATATGTTCGCACATAGCCATATTTGCAGAAGTAATGTTTTAAAATTCAGCATCAGGTAATTTGAGTTCTAAGGGGTGACTAAGAAGCCAGCTTTCAATATTTCTGATTTTGTTTCTATTCACTTTCTTTTCTGGAGTTTCAGGTTGGGACATTTATCAGTGTTGTTTGCACACTGTTGTGTAAACAGTGTATGCAGTCATTTCCCGGAGAAACTAATTTCACTCAAACACTGTTTTATTATTCTGGGCTTTAAAGGGTCGGCAAGAAAGGGTAAGCTCAAAACCGATTAAGAAGAAAAAAAAAAAAAAGAGTAGCCTTTAGTGTTCTCAGAACTACAGGAGAGAACTCATACAAAAGGTATTTTGAAGGGAGAAATAACAACACAGTAGCATTACTTTGAGTTTTTAAGGTGTGTACTGAGTAATCAGACAAGTGACATTTAGGTCCAAAAGAACAACTCAGAGGGTATGTAAATGTCCTGAACCTATGAGTTATATGTTAAACTTAGAGCTCGTATCATTGAACCTCTTAAGATGATTAAGAAAAAATGACGTTTACACACTTATAGTTCCACTAATCCTTTCTCAAGATAAATCAATATTTAGCATAGTAATGTATCAACTCTTGATTAACCACATTGTCAGGCAGTGGTGGCATATGCTTCTCCCAACACTCTGGAGGCAGAGGCAGGTGGATCTCTGTGAGTTTGAGGCTAGCCTGGTCTACAGAGTGAGTTCCAGTAAAGCCAAGGCTACATAGAAACCTTGCCTTGAAAAAACAAAACAAAAGAATTGATCAACCCACACTGTGGTCATTAGTAGAGAACATGAAGATCTAATGGCATGGATCCATAGGGTTATGGGTTGCATATTTAGCAAGCTGTCTTTAAGTACCACCCTTGCTTGTGTCAGGTACTGGGTGCCACTGCTGCTGCTGCTGCTGCTGCTGCTGCTGCTGCTGCTGCTTCTTCTTCTTCTTCTTCTTCTTCTTCTTCTTCTTCTTCTTCTTCTTCTTCTTCTTCTTCTTCTTCTTCTCCTCCTCCTCCTCCTCCTCCTCCTCCTCCTCCTCCTCCTCCTCCTCCCCCGAAATAGGATATTGTGTAGTATAAACTTACCTTTGACCTTGAGCTAACCAAGAATGACCCTGAACTTCTGATTGTACTGAGTGTGGGGATTATAGGCATGGACCACCAAACTCAAACACAAGGCTTCATGAATTGTAGGCTTCATTCTTAGCCTTCTGAGGGTTTTCTTTTTTTTAATGGTTGGGGGTGGATGGGTGATCTATTCCCATGATTGCAACTTTAAACATATCCCTTTTCTGGACAAATTGCAAGGATTCCAAATACTTTTGTAGTGTTTGTGCCTCTGATTCTCATCGTAAATCTTAACTAAAAGCATCCAATAGTACCTGTGCTATACAGTTTGAACACCAAGCTACCAGTACGTTACCTCTTTCAGGTTAGTCCTTTAAGCTCAGCTTCCCACAGAGTCAGAGTATGGACAAAATGAAGACAAATTCTTTGCCAGAATGTACCACGTATTGCTTTTAGCCTAATTCGATAGTCATCATTCCAGCTGTGAGTTGGTGAGTCTGCCTTTTGACTGTCTACATTGCTGTCAGCATTCTGCTCTTCTGTTCTCTCCCCCAGAATGGCCTTGTTAAGCTCTTCTTACAGCATTGTAGGCTTTCTCTAGCCTGCTTCTCCTCACTTCCAGACTTCTCCTGCAAACTAATGTCAATGGCTTATGGGCCATATTATCAGCTATAGTCATAAGCAACAGTCTTCCTTTGCTAGTTAGCTTTCTGTCACTATGACAAAATGCCTTTTTAATGCCTTGAAAAGAATGAAGCTTGGCAATGGTGACACATGACTTTAATCCCAGCACTTGGGAGACAATGGCAGGAAGATTTCTCTGAGTTCCAGGCCAGCCTGGTCTACAGAGCGAGTTCTAGGACAGCAAGGCTACACAGATAAATCCTGTCTTGAAAAACCAACAGAATGTGTGCTTTAGCTCCAAAGGCTTGTATGTTGTGTTTATTTTGTGTATGCTTGTCTATGTCTGTGCACACGTGCCTTCCTGTGCCCAGCCCATGGCAGAAGTCAAGAATTCAACTTGCAGGGGTTTGTTTTCTATCCACCATGTGGGGCTCAGGTATGGAACTTGGGTCATTAGCCTTGGCTGCTTGTGTTTTCACTTACTGACCCATCTCCCTGGACCTCTTTTTCTTCCTTGTGGATTTTGAGATAATTTGCTCATCGAGAAGACAGGAAGAACATCTGTTGAAGGTGGTGGATGACAGGAGCAGTATGCTAAACATTTGAAGATGTCTCTGCGTGTCTCCCATGTCCCCCCCCCCCACCTTCCTTATCCTTTTCCATCACTTTGTCCTTTCCCCCTATCTTTCTAGGCAATAGGAAATAAGACAAAATGAAAGTATTCTAGTTCTTTTTTTAAAAGTTATTTTTGTTGTCTTATTTATTTGGGGCAGTATATGTCAGGGCGTATGGTCATGCTAAAGGACAACTCATGGGAGTCATTTCTCTCCTTCCCCCTTGTGGGTCCTGGGATCAAACTCAGGTGGTCATTTTTAGTGACAAGTGCAGTTACCAACTGAACTATCTTGCCAGCCCTTCTAGTTTTTTTTATGTTATGTTATTTATTTTTGATTGTTTTGAGACAGGGTCTCTCTGTATATAGCCCTGACTGTCCTGGAACTTGCTCTGTAGACTAGGCTGGCCTTGAACTCACAGAGAGCCACCTGTCTCTGCCTCCTGAGTACTGGGATTAAAGGTATTGGCCACCACCACCACCCGTCAGGCAATTTTTCTCTTACACTCTGCCTTGGTGTATTTGGATAGGCTGTTGAAAGTTCTTGAAGACTTGAGTGAAATGCTTTTAAATATAAGGTGATTGTATTATACAGAGGATACTTAGAAGTACTCCTGCCTCTCTTTAACCCCACGGAGAGGTTTTGGGTCCACTCTTCTTCATGATGAAGTCATAACTCATCAAAGAGTGGAGAGAAGAGTGTCAAGCTGAGAGGGCAGGCTGGCATTATTACATCACAGCAAGAGCCCTCCTAGGGATGTTGCCCTTAAGACAAGGGTCATGGTTAATCTTGTAAGAAATTGACCCATCTTCCCCAAAGAATGAGCTCTAGACAAGTGTGTTTAGTTTCATTATTCCTGGGCTATTTAAATTAGAGTAAATAAACTCATTGGAGGAGGACTTGCCCTCTTTAGGAAATGTGATCAAACCTGCATATAAGTAGTTTTATTAAAATCCTTAATTACGGACAAGCCTAATTACGCCGCCACCATGAAAGTTGTTGTTTGTATTTTAGACAGCTGCTCAGGAAGCCATCCTGCATGCGTCTGCAAATGGCGCATCTTTACTTTCCAAGGACTATTGCATGCATTATAACCCTAAATGGACAACACTTCCAAGTTCCCTAGAAAATGCAGTAAGTAAATAACATGATAATTATTCATAATAATAAAAATATTGAATAGGAGTAATAACTATATTTTAGGGTATGGCTCAGTTATGGTATTTGATGATTAAAAAATACTTTGTTGACTTTAGTTCAGTGTTTTCCTCTTCATTAAAGAAATGATTTAGGGAATTCTTTGGTTTTTCTTAGACACGGTCTCACTAAATAGACTTGACTAGCCTGGAACTCATTATTGTCAACCGGGATAACCTCAGAGTCTTGGAGATCTCCTTGTCTCTGCTTCTGGAGGGCTAGCATTATAGACAAGTGCTGCTGTGCTGGGAATGATTAAAGATAACTTACTTGACTTTATGTATTGGTGTTTTGCCTGCGTGTATGTTTGTATACCACATGCATGCCTACTACCTGCAGAGGCCTCAAGAGGTTGTCAGATCCCTGGAGTTACAGATGGTCATGAGATGACATGTGGGAGCAGGGAAGTGAACCTGGGCCCTCTGGAAGAGCAACCAATATTCTAAGTTGCTGAGCCATCTCTCTGGCCCCAGATTTGGGGAATTTTGACATTTGTACCTCTCTGTCATAAAGTTGGTTTTGTTGGTTAACTAAGGCGTCAGTGCATGCTCTACCCCTGAGCTACATCCCAGCCCCTAAAGCACATTGTATTAAACCAGGGTTGGTGTTTTGTTGCTGAATGCTGGTAGATGAAATAAGGTATCTGTTTTATTTAAAACATTTCTTCTTTTCAGACTTCTCTTAGCTTGATGAATCTGACTGGCACGCCACTGTGCCACCCTTCTGATATTCCTCCTGATGGCATAAAGAACAAAGCAGTGGTGGTACAATGGGGACCCTGCAATTTTCTTGAGAAAGCCAGGGTTGCACAGCAAGGTGGTGCTGAAGCATTGCTGATTGCCAACAGCAGTGTCCTCGTAAGTGTGAAAATGGAGTGACTTCTAGTGAGCCTATTGAACACCAAGTCTCCTGGGAACTGAGTTAACTCTGTGTGTGTGTCCTAGAAGCTGAACTTTTAATAATCTTGTAGATTATTAATAAGTATTCTAGATTTATTAATAAAACATTCCAATCAGAAAGTTTTATAGTTTTTGCTGTATTTCTAGAGTTGAGAGGACTTGGAGTCTTAGAGTTAAGATATATATATGTGTGTGTGTGTGTGTGTGTGTATGTATGTTGTATGTTTATACAGTGTCTATACCATGTGATGTCATGTACAGTATATCTAAGTTCATGTTAGAAGGATTTTGTTTTGAGGACTTACATATTGTTAAGAAAGAATAATGAAGCTTTGGTTTTACAATTCAATATAATATTTGCACTTAGTGTAGTAGTATGTATATTTTTCTTCTGTAAATGTATTAGTAGTTAATCAAGTTTCATTTTTTTTTCTATTAGCTTCCTTCCTCAAGGAACAGATCTGAATTCCAAAATATGACTATACTAATTGCAGTTATAAGCCAAAAAGACTTAAAAGACATGAAACAGGTTAGTAATTGCATATTGTGTGTTTATAAATGGTACAGTTGTTTGCATTTGATCACTATACTCGATTTTGAGTATTACTCGTTCTCCATGTGCTAACAAGGAGCTTGAAGGACTGAATGAGCTTCTAGTTGCCCATCTTCCCAGCTCCCTGATGAAATGTAGATGTTGCTGCTCTGCTCTCACAGATTCATTCCTGTGTTTAACTGTCACTTTGCCCTTCAGACTCTTGGAGATAACATTACCGTGCAAATGTATTCTCCATCCTGGCCTAACTTTGACTATACTATGGTGGTTATTTTTGTAATTGCTGTGTTCACTGTGGCATTAGGAGGATACTGGAGTGGACTCATTGAATTGTAAGTTTAATTAAACTCTTTATGGCTTCCTGATAAATGGTTTTAAATAGTGTTTCATGATAATCTTAATAGCAAAAATATTTACATTTTTACCTCAGTGTGTATAGTGCCATTAAGACCAGACCAGATTGCAAGATTGTCCTTTTTTTTTAATAGGAAGGTTGTAGGCACCTGAATTATTTGTTTGTAGGGAAACATTTAACTCACATTAAATACTCTGTGGCGGCTTATCAAGACACTCAGTGGTTAAAGTATTCACTGCACAAGTGTGAGGACCTGAGTCCAAAACCGTAGAACTCACATAAAGCTGGACACAGCTGTGTAACCCAAGTGCTCCCACAGCAAGATGGGAATCTGTGGACACTCGAAGGCCAGTTAGACCTGTCCCAAACAGAGAAGACAACAAGGGCCAAGGACTGACTCCTGAAGTTGTCTTCTGACATCCACACATTTGTTGTGGCAGGTGTGCACTCACACACAGAGTACAATCTCACAGCATGAACTGGGAATATAGCTCGCTAGTAGAGATTTTGCCTAGTGTTTTGACCTTTTACCTAGTTGTTTGAACCACTGAACTCCCAAAAGAATACAATTAATGCTAATATTTAATGTATAAATCAGGTAGTTGGTTCCCTGTCTAGAAATTGTTTTATAAAAGCTATGTATGGTGGTTCATGCCCATAATAATCACAGCACTTGAGAAGTGGAGGTCATTCTTGGCTACATACTGAGTTCTAGGCCAGCCTGGGCTACATATGACCCTGTCCCAATGCATCCCCCCAAATTAAGTGTTTTATGTCAGGTATGGTGGTACACACCTATGACCCCACTGCTCCCAAGTCTGAGTCAGGAGGATCATGAGTTTGAAAGTACCCGGGTTACATATTAAGTTTAGGGCCAGCTTGTGCTACATAGCAAGAATGTGTTTCAGAATGGGGAGCGCCTTATGCTCTTCAATATGTGGATATGAATATGTGAAGCATTATGGCTTGCATGTCTACTGTAAATGTGTTTTATTTATTTTCAATGACAGATACCAAAGGCCGGCACCTTTTTCCACTTAGGTACCACATTACTAAAACTTCTGTTAATGCACCAACATCCTGATCCAGAGTTCTGGGGGAGGTGTTGGTGTCTCTGCACTAGTCTTGTCCTATATCCAGGCAGCCTGTCTAGAGTTGCAGATGCCACACACTTGAGACCATGACAATCGTCTGTAATTTCCTGATGGAAAAGTAGTGTGTTGGTTAACAGTTGCAAATGTGAAAATGTTTAGATATGAAGTGAGCCCAGACTTAATGATCAAGGCCAGTAGATGCACGCCAGGGTGTTGAACAGGGCAGAGGTGAAGAAACTAGGGCTGGGAACACGGATTAGGTTCTGTGTAACCCGGATGATACAGTGATGTGATAGCAGAGACAGTAAGCTGTCTACTTACCAAAGCCACCTGCTGCTCCTTTCTCTTTGACACCTGTCTCTGCCTTTTATTAGTGAGGTGATTACTTGGGAGAATTCACGGAAAGTAACAAAGGTAGGACAGGACTGAATCTGGGAATTTAAAAATTCTTCCAAATGCATTAATGAACACAGAATAGACGTATAGTAAATACTGAGTTTGCTTATTAACAAAATGCATTAACTTGTTAATATAATAAACGTCATCTGTTCTTATTTCAAATTTGCGTAGTGACAGATTATCTCTGGAGAGTAGGAATATAGGATGTTTTAGTTTCTAGATTAAGTATTTCTTTTTGGTACTATTTATTTATTTTGGGGTTTTGAGACAGGGTTTCTCTGTAACGTCCTGGCTGTCCTGGAACTCACAGAGATCCGCCTGCCTCTGCCTCCCAAGTACTGGGATTAAAGGCATGTGCCACCACCATACCTCCGGTACTTTTTAAAAGTGCATTACCTTTGTAATTAAGCTTAAGTTGATGTTAGAAAGGGACTTTTTGAAAAATAACCGAGCGTGGTAAAGCCTTGCTGATGTTTCTCTGTGTGTGTTTATACAGGGAAAACATGAAGTCAGTGACAGATGCTGACGAGAAAGAGACGAGGAGAAAGAAGGACGAGTATTTGACTTTCAGCCCTCTTACAGTTGTCGCATTTGTGGTCATCTGCTGTGTAATGATCGTCTTACTCTATTTCTTCTACAAGTGGCTTGGTAAGAAACTGGTTTTTAGGGCTGGAGAGATGGCTCAGCCATTAAAGGCTAGGCTCACAACCAGAAATAAAAGAAACTGGGTTTTATGTGTGCTGTATCCCCCCCATTTACATTGCTAGATTCATCTTTCCCTTTAAAACATTCATCTGAAAATTATGTTAAATAAAAAAAAATCACCTGACAAACAAGCAAATAATGTAAACAATATGCTTAATGTACAAAAATGTCAGGTTTTAATTACTGAGATATGTTAAAATTAAAATTAAAATTACTACAAAAACACACACTCACTCACTAGTGTACATGTTCTCAAGAGGCTGAGGCAGGACGAGTGATGTGGGTGTGGGGCCAGCCTGGAATATGTAGTAATTTCTAGGCCAACCTAGGCCTCAGAATTGTTCATGAGACTCTATGTCAAAATACTGAAAAATTGGGGCCGGAGAGATGGTTCAGCTTCTGAGGGCATGTACTCTTGTGAAGGGTCCATTTGGTTCATAGCACCACATGAGGCAGCTCACAACCGTCACTGTAGCTCCAGGGAGTCCAATGCCCCTGGGAACCACACTCACAGGCACACATATGGACATATAATTAAAAATGTTAAAAGAACATTTACAAGTATAATTTTTAATGTGAGAAGGAAATCATTCAACTTCTTAATTATTCTAAGACATAGTACTTAATTAAGATTGGCCAATGCCTCATGGAGTATTTCTAGATTTTGTTTACCCAAAATGAGTCTTCATGGCTAAGATGGCTGCTATTTCCTAGTATATTCTAATAATTGACAGGATTGTACTGAATTGCTAAGGCTTCCTTTACCATTTTAGGATTAAGATATACTTAGGAAAATAACTGGTGTTCGCCTTGAGTATGCTTTCCGGTAAACTTCTCACATTTAAAAGAAAACCAACTGGAAATGTGTTACGATAATAAAGTTCTTCTTCACATGGGATCATTTCCTAAGTGGTAGTACCCTACTGGATGAGGCACTAAAGCTCTGTGATGACCTTGAGAAACATGCTACCTAGCAGGCAGTTAAAAACTTGGGTCAGGCAACTTGGCAGAAGATATACCAAAATCCAATTGACATCCATGAAGGGTCTGTCTTACTCTCCTCTTAGCACACATGACCACAAGTAACACGTGCAGGGTGCATGCACTTTATACATTGCTTATCTAATCCTCACAACAACCCAGTGTGTACTTTTCATGAACTTGATGTGTTAGATCTGAACACCAGGGGGCTTAGAGTGGCTTATCAAACTTCACTCAGAACCAGGACAACCCCAAATTTACTGTACTTAGACCATCTCTGTTTCTCACTTCCACCACTGAGCTACATTCTTCTGAAATCAAATAGACCTTGAAAATTGAGGTGCAGCTTGTATCTCTATCACAATATTTTCTAGAAAGTTCAGAAAAGGAATATTGTAAGGAATATAATAACCCTACCCCCTTTATAACAACAGAGATAAAATATCTTCAAATAATTTTCAAATAAATCTGGATAATATAGAATGCTTGTCAAATTTTACTACCTTGGTATCCCATTGCAACAAAGTTTCTTTGCATGGATTTGAGTGGTGCCTGTGGGTGCCTGTGGGTGCGTGTTGGTGCGTGTTTCCCTTGAGGCAGCATCTTGCTGTATAGTTTTGGCTAGACCAGTACCTTCTGCATAGCTCAGGCTAGTCTTGAACTGGTGGTTACCATGCCACCAGTTTTAACATACGTCAAGTTGTTATAAATTCTCTATAGGAAAACATGGATAACATTGTTGATACCCAAGGCAGATATTTGTTCTCATTCCTAAATTGCATTACTAAAATATTAATAGTTTGTTAATTCAAAGCCAGGCCCAGTGGCACACGCCTTTAATCCAAGCACCAGGGAGGCACAGGCAGCCAGATCTCTACAAAATCAAGCCTATATACGTGTATATAGCAAGTTTAAGGTCAGACGGGGCTACCAAAAAAATTTGCTTCTTAATCCATTTTGGGATAACTCAGTTGAGTACTTGCCTAGTATGCACAAAGTCCTGGGTTCAATTCCAGGTGTCAAATAAGCTGGGTATGATGGTGCACCTGTAACTTCGGGAATTAGGAGGTAGGGACAAGAGGATTATAAGTTCAAGGTTTTCAAGGTCATTCGTGAGTACATAGCTAGTTTGAGCTACATGAGACATGTCTCAAAACAAAAAAAGGTTTGGAGAAATAGCTCCTTTGGTAAAGTGCTAACTATGCAAACAAGACCAGAGTTGGATTCTAGAACCATGCAGAAAAATCCCCACCTGATGGCACAGTCTTGTAATTCCATCACTGGGTAGGTAGAAACAGGTCGATCCCTGGAGCTTGCTGGCCAGTCAGAGTAATCTGCTTGGCAAACTTCCAGGCTAGTGACTCACCCTGTTTCAAAAATAAAACAGAAGGGAAACAAGACATCTGAGGAATAAAATTGTGTTTGTTTTCTGGCCTCTACACATATCCAAATACATGTATGTACCTACCTACATACATACAGACACACATATGCACAAAAGCTCACCAGTCCTGTTTAAATTAAATGTTTATAAATATCTGTAATTCACTTCACAAAACTTTTAACAAACATGTCACTTTGAATTATTGAAAAATAGAAAATGTGGCTGGGAGTTGGTGGCACACACCTTTAATCCCAGCACCTGGGAGGCAGAAGCAGGCAGATCTCTGTGAGTTCAAGGCCAGCCTGGTCTACAGGGCGAGTTACAGGACAGCCTCCAAAGCAATACAGAGAAATCCCGTCTCAAAAACAAACAAACAAAAAAACAAAAAGTTAGAAAAGAAAAAGAGAACGAGAAAATGTAGAACCATTTTCAGCCAGTTAACAGTTCCCTAGCAGTGTGTGTTGCAACTAAAATCACAAGCAACATGCCCCACTTTAAAACTCAAGCTATAAATATTTGCAGCTTAGCAACTACTACAGATGACATTATAGTTACAGTCTTGAAAATATTATATAATAAAAGGAGCTAAAGAATTAATAACTGTCTTGTTCTTTTCTAGTTTATGTTATGATAGCAATTTTCTGCATAGCGTCAGCAGTGAGTCTGTACAACTGTCTTGCTGCATTGGTTGATAGGATGCCATGTGGACAGTGCACGTAAGTATCTCTTGGAGAATGCTGTAATTTGTAATGGAACTTAATACTGGAAAACTGAGGTGTTGCTTTAGGTCTGTATATTCAGTATACATTAGATTTATGGCTATCCAAGTCTAAAGTCAATAATGTGTTTGAGATTTGTTTTATTTTTGTTTTTGATTTTTGAGGCAGGATTTCTCTGTGTAGTTCTGGCTGTCCTGGAACTAGCTCTGTTGACCAGGTTGGCCTTGAACTCACAGAGATCCACCTGCCTCTGCCTCCGTAGTGCTGGGATTAAAGGCATGTGCCACCACCACCCAGCTTATGCTTGAGTTTTTTTTTTTTTGTTGTTGTTGTTTTTATTAGTTCTAGTTAGGGAACAAGCTTGTTACACATGTAAGTCCCTTCTCCCTCTCCCTCCCCTCACCCCCATATGCTTGAGATTTTTAAATTGAATTCCTGAGGTACATTTGAAGTGTTCAGTAGCCATCTGTGGCTAATGGCCATCAATATTGGAAAACAGAGAGAACATTCCATTACTATAAAGGGTTATTTTGAACTAGTTGTTATGCCTCATGGGTTTTATGTAAAATCATGACATCTAGATTAATATTCAATAACTTCTTGTTAATGTTTGTCACGCTTTGTATCAAGTGAACATTGTATTTTATCCACAGCAAAATGAACTATTTTGATTTATTTTTAGGATTTCCTGTTTCGGCAAAAATATTAAAGTGATCCTGATTTTCCTCTCTGGACTGTGCATCTCTGTCGCTGTTGTGTGGGCTGTGTTTAGAAATGAGGATAGGTACGATGACTTGAGTTTGTTTTAGATTTAAGGATGCAGTGTTTTATATCTTGTCCTGACTCTTATTTGTTATGATTATTGTGGATTTTTTTTTATTCCAGAACATATCTTAAAACGAGGTAATTTTGTTTTGTTTTGTTTTTTGTGTTTATTTCTCTGTGTAGTCCTGGCTGTCCTGGAGCTCACTCTGTAGACCAGGTTGGCCTCAAACTCACAAACTCACCTGTCTCAGCCTCCCAAGTGCTGGGATTAAAGGTGTGTGCAACCACCACCCAACTAATATTTTTCTTTAATGAATACTGTATTTAACAGGATCTCTGTATGTGTCCCTTGCTAACTTGGAACTTGCCATGTAAACCACTCTGGCCTTGAATTTGCGATGTCCCGGTTTCCTCTGTCTCCTGTGTGTAGAGGTTACAGGTGTAAGCCACCAAACCCAGCAAATAAACAGATCTTAGGCTAATGCTTTGCACTTGTACAGGGAAGGAAAATGGATTATGCTTTAAATGTCTAGGCTTAAATTATGCTTAATTATGGTATGTTCTTTGAAATGCCTTGTAACTTTAGCAAATAGTCTCTGAATTGATAATGCAGTGATTTCTAGAATGTATTTTTAAGTGAAAAAGCTGTCATATTTTCAGTTCCATTACTGTGATAAAATACCCTGCCAAAAACCAATTTAGGGGTGAATAGGTATTTTAGCTCACAGTTGTGGGTGATAGTGCAGGAACTCGAAGTAGCTGATCACATCACATCCACAGCCAAGAGCAGAGAGAAATGAGTGCATGGGCGCTTGCCTGTCCCAGCCCTATCTCTGCATCTACACAGTCCAGAACCCACACCCAGGGAATGGTGCCGCCCACATTCAGGTATTTCCACTTGAGTTAACCCAGTTAAGAAAATGCCTCACAGACATGCCCACAGGACAACACAACTTCCTTAGTTAGGGTTGCTATTGTCGTGGAGAGACACCTTGACCACAGCAACTTTTATAAAGGAAAACATTTAATTTTGGTGACTTGCTTACAGTTCAAAGATTTAGTCCGTTATCATCATGGTGGGAAGCAAAGCAGCATGTAGGCAGACAAGGTTCTGGAGCTGAGAGTCCTTACGTCTTGATCCAAAGGCAACAAGAAGTGAATTGAGCCAGGCGGTGGTAGCACACGCCTTAATCCCAGCACTTGGGAGGCAGAGGCAGATGGATCTCTGTGAGTTCGAAACCAGCCTGGTCTACAAGAGCTAGTTCCAGGACAGCCTCCAAAGCTACATAGAGAAACCCTGTCTCAAAAAAAAAAAAAAAAAAAAAAGGTGAATTGAGATACTGGTCAGTATCTTGAGCATACAGGCACCTCAAATCCCACCTTCCCATGACAGACTTCCTCCAACAAGACCACATTACTCCAACAAGGCCACACCTCCTAGTAGAACCACTCCCTTTGGGGGCTATTTTCTTTCAAAATACCTCAACAGACCATTCCTCTTTGAGATTGTCTTCCCAAATAATTCTGATCATGTCAAATTGACAAAACTAATCACCATAAAAGCAACACGTAGCTGCAGAGGCAGGTGAATTGGATGTCTGTGAGTTACAGGCCAGCCTGGTCTACAGAGTGAGTTCCAGGGCAGCTAAGACTACACAGGGAAACCCTGTCTCAAAAAAAACGAATAGACACAAAAAAGGAAAATGTAGAAGAATACATATTTTGCCTTTTACATTAGAAAGAAGGGGATATGAAAGATATCTGTCCATTTACTGAGAGCAACAGATATGGTGTCTCTCTTTTAAAAAAATTATCACCTGCATTTTGTGTGTATGTGTGTGTGTCTCTCACGTGTGTTCATACTAGGCATAATTGGGGCAGTCAGAGGCCCACTTGAGTCAGCTCTCTCCTTCTACCCAGTGGGTCTTGGGAATCTCAGGTCATTAGGTTTGATAACAGGTACTTTTCCTGCCCAGCTATCTTGCTAGCCCGGTGTCTGTCCATATCAGGAAAGAAAACCTGAGGAAAGTATATAACATATGTTTAATGGCTTATTAATTAAACTATTGATGACCTAGAAATATTTTTATAATTATCAAAGTTCTTAATGTTATCACTGGTTGTTAGTTATGCATATTAGTATCTAATAAGTAAGTTGTGTAGCTTTCACTTGGTGTTCAACTGGTCTGGATATGAACATGAGGATTTTGTTGGCAGCTGTCTTTGTAGAGGGAAACACACAAAGCTGCGAAGATTAAGGTGAAGACACACTTGCATGAGACATACATTCTTCTGAGGTAGCCTTTGCAATCATTATTCTGCCAGGACAGTAACTTGCTGATCAGGGAGGATATGAGGAGAATGGCATAGCCATAATGATCTATTTATTTATCTTTCATCTAAAAGTAATGGAATGAAACAATAGGTTGATCTCTCTTTCTCATTATAGATGGGCTTGGATTTTACAAGATATCTTAGGAATTGCTTTCTGTCTCAACTTAATCAAAACAATGAAGTTACCCAATTTCAAGGTAAAATATATTACTTTCATAACTGTAACAATATTTTTAAACAGTATGATTGAGGTATAATTTGCATGCTGATTTTGATTACACTGTTGAAATGTTGCACATGTATGTATAGCTTTTATAACTTCCATCCAGATGAGCTGCAGGCCATTTCCCAGTCTTCAGAGAGTTCATCCTGCCTGTTTGATCTTACTTCTAACCCCAAGGCAAAGACAGCTAGTATGATGCTAACTGAATGTTTTTCATCACTCATTCTCATTTAATAAAACTTCATAAAACTAAATATTGGGGAAGAACATTCTTTTTAAAAATTATTCATTTTTATTTTATGAGCATTGATGGGTGTTTTGCCTGCATATATATGTATACGAGGGTGTCAGATCCTTTGGAATTGGAGTTACAGACAGTTGTGAGCTGCCATGTGGGTGCTGGGAATTGAACTCTAGTCCTCTGGAAGAGCAGCCAGTGTTCTAACCACTGAGCTACCTCAGCAGTCCCCCATGTTGAAGAACGTTCTTCAGCTCAATGATATTTTTAAGCAAATGGGATGCAGGAAGTAAGGATTTTTAAATGATGTGTTAAATAAAATTATGTATGAAATGCCTTTTAAAACAGTGTTCAAATGTATATTCCCATCCTTACTTGTATTTGCAAAGCAATTTGATGTGTTAGTTTAGCTATAGGAAGTTTGATCTTTTAAATCCCTTTTTTTCCCAACAGTCATGTGTGATACTGCTAGGCCTTCTCCTGGTCTATGATGTGTTTTTTGTCTTCATAACACCATTCTTCACAAAGGTATGACCATACATGCATTTTAAAATCATGATGAAACATTAAAAAAGATGAAACTCTTTTCAAAATCCATTCATTTGCTTTGAGACAAGGTCTCTCAGCATAGCCCTGGCCAGTAGAGAACTCTCCATGTACACCAGGCTGGCTTTGAACTCACAGATCTGCCTGCCTCTAGATTAAAGGCATGCACCACCATGTCCTGCACTGCCACACATAGCTCCTAAAATTTTTAAAAAGTTTATTTATCTTTATTTTATGTGTATATATGAGTACCTGTGTGTATGCGTGTGCACCCCATGCGTGCCTGGTGCTCATGGAGGCCAGCAGAGGGCATCCTTTCCTCTAGAACTGGAATACCAGACTTCCGTAAGCCACCCATTATGGGTGTAAGGACCCAGGTCCTTTGCAAGAGTAGTGGGTGCTCTTAATGCTGAGCCATCTTGCCAGCCTGGAGAAGAGAACTGTAACTCTCTTCAGAGATTGTCGGTTTTGCCGATTGTGTACCTCAGAGTGAACTTTAATTCCTGAAGGGAATTGCCTTTAAAATTGGCCTTTTAGTAGAGGGTATTTCAAGCTTTCAATTACTTGTTAGAGAAAATAAAGAACATCTGATTAGTATAAAGTGAGAATGTCCAATTTTTCTTTCCTTTTAAAAGTAAATTTTTCTTATCATCAATGTGGACAGTTTAGAGAGAGGGAAGGAAAGAGGGAGAGAAATGTGTCATTGCTGCCTTCATAACTGAGAACAAAGAACAGCACACCAACTCTGCAGGCCTGGAGTGTAGTACTGTCTAACCTGGTGACCCATCCTGTGCACCGAAGATGCCCCTTGTGCTTCAGGGTCCCTGTCTACTGAGTGAGAAGCCATGCTAGCTTTCCACAGTTGAGTTCTTTTGGCTTCAGTGGTAGAACCCAACTTGATCTTTTTTGTTTTGTTTTTTGGAGACAGGGTTTCTCTGTGTAGCTCTGGCTGTCCTAGAACTTGCTCTGTAGACCAGGCTGGCTTTGAACTCAGAGATCCACCTGCCTCCTCTTCCTGAGTGCTAGGATTAAAGTCGAGTACCACCACCTCCTGGTCCAACTTGATTTTTCTGTGCTCAGGATAGAACTCAGGACCTGTGTATTTTATGCAAGTACTCTACCACTAAGGTATATCCTTAGCCCCCTCCATTTCTGTAGACAATATCATCTATGAAACCACTGCAAAAACTACACTTCTGACATATACTGCCAAAATTGCACCTAGGAAATAAAGATTTAAAACTGTCAGGCAGTAATGGCACATGCCTTTAATTCCAGTGCTCAGGAGGCAGAGGTAGGCAGATCACTGTGAGTTCAAAGCCAGCCTGGTTTACAGGAGTTCCAGGATAGCCAGAACTATACAGAGAGACCCTATCTCAAAAACAAAACAAAAACAAAAAACCCCCACCAAAACAAAAAACAAAACAAAACAAAAAACAAGAAATTAAGGTGATCTGTTTCACTCAGTGGTGTTTTGTTTTGTTTTGTTTTTTTCGAGACAGGGTTTCTCTATATCATTTTGGAGCCTGTCCTGGAACTCACTCTGTAGACCAGGCTGGCCTTGAATTTACAGAGATCCACCTGCCTCTGCCTCCTGAGTGCTGGGATTATAGGTGTGTGCCAGCACTGCCCGGCCTCGCTCAGTGGCATTAATGAGCACCAGTGACCTTAAGGAAGGGAGGGAGGGAGGAAGGAAGGAAAAAGAAATCATTAAAATAGCATTGTGAGTTGTAACTAAAACTGGGCACTTTTAAAAAGCATGTTTTCAAGTCTGGCAAGACAGAACGTGCCTATAATTCAGGGGGAAGAGGCAGGAGGATTGCCAGCCTATGTTCCAAATCAGGTTCCAGGACTGCCTGGGCTGCATAGTGAGATCAGAGCCCAAAACAAAGCTGTCTAAGCTAGTATTAATTTATTTGGTACAAAACAGTCTTGTAGAATACACTATCAGAGATCTTTTCATAAAAGTGAAACTTCATTGATTCCAGCGCAGACCTTTAATGCCAGCACTCTGGAAGTAGAGGCAAGCAGATGTCTAGGAGTTCAAGGCCATCCTGGTCTGCAGATTGAGTTCAGGACAGCCAGAGCTAAGTAGAAAAACCCTGTTTCAAAAAGCAAACAGTATGTACCAATGTGCAGCTATACACTGGGTTTATATAGCTGGGGCTTTAGAGTACTTTTTTTCCATTTTTTTCAGCAGACGTAGTATCTCAACTACCACTCAGGAAAATGCTATGAGTGGAACAAAAGAAGGAGGCAGGATTGAATCTCAGTGGGAATCGGGCTGGAGAAGGTTCTCATATTGGTTGGATCTTTTAAATTTGACTTCATAGTTTTGTTGTGGTAAATACCCAGAAGGTCAAATATATATTTTTTTTCAAATAAGGTTACTTATATTTCGTAGAAAGCTAAATTTAAAGGCTTTTAGTATCTCTTTTTTTCCTGATGTTGAAAATGACTTAAGAACCATAGTATACATAGTAAAAAAAAAAAAATGAAATACTTAAATTTTATAACCTATTAACATGTTAGATATCAGTAAGTATAATCCAGATCTCCAGGTACACTTGAATAATCTGTTTGGTATCTCTGCCAATCTGATAATTATTGAGCTCCAGTAAAGTGTAGTGTGCTAGCTGAATTTTGTTTAAGATGACTGCAGTTTCTGCTGTTTCTAGAGTCCAAGGAAGAAGCAGTTGATAGTCCCTGTTCAGCTGGCAGTAGGCTGTGTGCCATGGGCTGTCAATCATACTTGCATTGTGGCAGGTTGTTTCTTAAGAAGACTAAACAACATCTCTTACTTTTCTCCCTTTAGAACGGCGAGAGCATCATGGTGGAACTTGCCGCTGGGCCTTTTGAGAATGCCGAAAAGGTGGGGATGGCATGAATAGGAGTGTCCATCCAGTTAGTGTCTACCTGTCTGTTTCATAATTTTGCCTTCCTCCCATAACTCATTGGTCATGGGTGCATGTTAAAATATTATAAAACTTATTTCTCACAGATATAGCCATTTTCTTAGTTATTCTAAATTATTAAATACATATTGACTTGGGTTTCATCCTAGAATGATGGAAACTTTGTGGAAGCCACTGGTCAACCCTCAGCTCCCCATGAGAAAGTAAGGATTGTTTTCAGATAAGTTCATTGGACTTTAAAATCATACCCTTGGAGAGGAGACTCTTTGGGTGGGAAAAAATGTAGCTTGGCCAAAACAAAATGAAAAACATATCAAAGTCCGAGACCTATTCTTGGTAACAAGAAAAGAAAAAATTGAAAGTTTAGCTGTGGGGGGAGTGCATTAAATGCTGTTCATCCTCCATGTGTTGGATTTAATTTCCTAAAACTACATGTCTTATTTAAGTTTTTGTACAGAGTGTATATATGTATTACATATGTGTATGTTTCTATGTTTATGTCTTCTTATCCTAAGTTTCCTTTAAATAATCAGCTTAAAAAACACTAAAACAATTAGTACAGTGTCAGTCTTTCCCTTCTTAAAAGAGAGATTAGGAAGAGATTTATTGGTTCATTCTCTCTCTCCCTCTCTCATTCCCCTCTCCTTCTCCTTCTCCACCCTCCCTGCTCCTCTCTGGTTTTCTTTCTTACAGCTGCCAGTACTGATCAGGGTGCCAAAGCTGATCTGTTACTCAGTAATGAGTGTATGCTTCATGCCCGTTTCAATATTGGGTTTTGGAGATATTATTGTACCAGGTAAGTGAATATAATAATTTTAGCAAAACTATACTTATGGTTTTAAGGGTCATATCATAGCGTCTGGTAAAAGTTACAAGGCTCTATATTTTTTGGCTGTGGGATCAATGACATAGGTTAAAAAAAAATGCCCTTTGAAGGGTAAAAGAGAAATCTCCATTCAAAACAGCCAAAGTAAAATGTCTGCTGTCTGAAAAGTCTCTTGAAACAGCAAGGATTCATTAAACCTCCAGTAGATCATATTTTGTGATCCTTTCTAAAAGCTGAATATAATAACACAGTTTATTTCCCTTCTGTTTGGTAGCAATAGTTACATCTTAAGAGTCTTTAGCAATGTCAGCAAGGTAGTGTTGAAGAGCAACAGAACCCCAGCTTACGTAGCTTTATAATAAAAGACAGTTGATTGGGAAATGGAACACAGTAGCCTGTAGATTGGAGGCAGACGGGGCCCTGTTGGAGAATTAGAGGTTGAGAGAGACACAGACAGGAGTGGCCAGACTGGGTCAGAACACTAGATGTGAAACCTAGGCTCCATATGGGGGGAGTTATGGAGCGGGGAGCAAGTGACCTCACCTGCCTAGACACTGGAGATGGACATCTACAAATATTTAATTGTATAACATGAGATGTGTCTTTGGTGATGTTTGACAAATTTTTTAAAAGTGGGTATTGAGTTATTCCTGCATATTTGCATGTACAAATGAGAGCTTGCTTTTCATTGCTTTTTAAAATTCTTAGTATTGGGGCTGGAAGATGGCTCAGCAGTTATGGGACTGTTCTTTCGGAGGACCCAGGTTCAATCCCAGGACCCACAGGGTCACTCATAACTCTGTAACTCCAGTTCTAGGGGATAGAATACCCTCTTTTGATAGGCAGCAGGCACACACACGGTGCTCACACATACATGCAGGAAAAGCATTCATATTCATTAAATAAGTTGTTTTTAAATAAAATTACTGTAAATTAAAACTTAAAGACGATGATTGTAGTGATGCACACCTGTAGGATTTGTTGAAGGAGGCAAAGGTAGGCAGATCTCTCTTAATTCAAGGCCAGCCTGGTCTACAGAGTGAGTTCCAGGACAACCAGGGCTACACAGAGAGAAACCCTGTCTCAAACAAACAAACAAAACTTGTCATTCTTCTAAATATTATTTAAAGTTACTTTTCTTAATGTATTTCCAATATATTTTAAATGCACATGTATTTATTCATTTAAAAAATTGAAAAATAGCCAGATGTTGGTGGCGCAAGTCTTTAATCCCAGCACTCAGGAGGCAGAGGCAGGCGGATCTCTGTGAGTTCGAGGCCAGTTTGGTCTCCAGAGAGAGTGCCAGGATAGGCTCCAAAGCTACACAGAGAAACCCTGTCTCGAAACCCCCCCCAAAAAAAAATTGTGTATTTTATTATATGCAACATATATTTTCTAAATATGTGTACAGTGTAGAATGACAAGCTGATTGACATGTATTACCTCACTTTTTTTGTCTGTCATGAGACAATTTGAAATCCACTCAGCACGTTTCCAAAATAATATATTGCTATTAACTACTATCAATGTGCTGTTTGATGAATTTATTTCTATGTGAGTGAACCTTGTCTCCTTTGATCTGTATTTCCTCCCCAAACACTCCTGAATCCCACCATTTTATTCTATTTCCATTTGTTTTCTGTGGCTGGCTGCTTGTTGGTTAATACAGTATTCTACAGATTGATCACAATGCTACCACCACAAATGACAGGATTTCCATCTCCTCTCTCATTTCTGCTTTTCTCCTCCCCCTCTCACTTCTGTGTGTGAGTGAGTATGTGTGTGTGTTTGGTGTATGGAGGTTGTTGGGTTTTGTTGTATTTGTTGTTGGTTTTGGCTGTTAGAGACAGGGTTTCTCTGTTGAACCCTGGCTGTTCTGGAACTTGCTATGCAGGCCAACCTGGCCACGGAACTCACTCAGAGTCTCCTGCCTCTTCCTTTTAGTTCCATTGCTGGAATTAGAGGCATGTACCACCACCTCCTGACATTATTTATCTATTTATTTGGAAACAGGGTCTCTCTACAATAGCCCTGGCTGTTGAAGAACTCACTCTGTAGACCAGGCTGGCCTTGAACTCACAGAGAGTCTCCTGCCTTTGCCTCCTGAGTTCTGGGATTAAAATTATGCACCACCATACCTGGCTCTTTAAAATTTGTATTTTATTTATTGTGTGTATAGGTGTTTTGCCTGCATATATGTCTGTGTGCTCTATGCATACAGTGTCTGTGGAGGTTAGGAGACAGTATCAGATCCCCTGGGACTGCAATTACAGATCGTTGTGAGCAACCATGTGAGTGCTGGTAATTGAACCCTGGGTCCCCTGGAAGAGCAGCCAGTGCTTTTAACTGCTGAGCCATCTATCCAACTCAGTGTTTATTTTTTTGAGCTAGTAATCCTCACTGAGCATGGAGCTTGCTGATTCAGCCAGGTTGGGTGGCATTTGAGATCCAGGGATCCATCTGTCTCCTTCTCCCTAGTACTGAGATCACAAACATGCACTATCACATGTTGTTGCTGGGAACCCAAACTCGGGGCAGTAAGAGCAGCAAGCCCTTTATCCACTGGGCCATCCCTGCAGCCCAATTTCCTTTTTCAAGGATGAATAATACTTGATTTTTTATATGTACTACATTTTCTTTATCTACTGATTCATTAATAAACACTGAGATTGATTTGATGCCTTGGCTGTTCTGAATATGGAACATGTCTCTTTACATGCTAATTTCACTTCCTTTGGATTTTTGCCCTGTAGTGGAATTGCTGAGTCACATCATAGACTTGTTTGTTTAAAACAGTCTTTGCTATGTAGCTATGTAGCCCAAGCTGGACTCAATATCATGATCCTCCTGTCTTGGTCTCCCAAGTCCTTGAATTACAAGGTTATGCCACCATGCCTAGCCTGTTTTTAATTTTTTGTTGTTGTTGTTATTTGTTGTTAGGGCTTTAGCCCTACTAGGCAAATCCAAGAAATGCTGACGTAGTCTTCTGCCCATTTTCTCATTGGGTTATGTTTTTTCTTACTGTTGGCTTGTTTGGGATCCCCACATGTGTTAGGTATTAGCCCTTATCAGATGTGTTTGCAGATACTCCCATTGCATAGGCTTTCTCCTCACTCTGTTGACTGCTTCCTTTGCAGAGTGGGAGATTTCCTGTCATCATCATCATCATCCTCTCTCTCTCTCTCTTTCTCTCTCTCTCTCTGTCTCTCTCTGTCTCTCTCTCCATATATATATGAAACATAAAAATATTTTCTCTCTAATATGGAATATTGAACAGCTAATAAAGGTCATAGTTTTCAAATACTATTGAATGGCTTAGGAGAAATGTTTAAAGTATGCTATCAAATTTTAAAAATCAATATATGAAAGTTGGTTCATAATTCAAGATACTTTAATGGTCTTATAGTACAAAAAACGAAAGTGAAATACAACCAGTATTGTTGCCCATTATAGCAGTTGATTTTGTAATATTATTACTGTTTTAAGAAAATAATGTGAATTTTCTTTTAGGCCTGTTGATTGCATATTGTAGAAGATTTGATGTTCAGACTGGTTCTTCTTCTATATACTTTATTTCATCTACAATTGGTAAAGTTCATTTGTTTTTATTGTGTTGCATTATATTGTATGGAGAAAAAAAAAACAAAGGGCTAAAAAAAGCTAGTCTGTTTCCCTCTTTTTATGACTTTTACATGAAGTGTTATAGATCATGTGCATAGTCCTAGGCATAAATCCATGAAATAGTATTTAAAAATTAAATTATGAAAGCAGATGTCAGGCTGGGGGTAGTTCAGTTGGTGGAGTACCTGTCCAGTTGCATAGTGCCTTAGGCTTGGCCCCCAGCTCCACATACACCAGTATGATGGCTTACCTGTAATGTCAACATGTGGGTGATAGAGGCAGGAGGACCAGGAATTAAAGATAGTCCTCAGCTATCTGAGCAGTCTGAGCATCCTTGAATACATGAGGCCCTGACTCAATAAATACATAAATGCACATAAGTAAGTAAGTAGTAAATGTTAAAGGCTCACACAGAAATATGTCCCCCAAAATAGAGTTACTAATAATATGAGCTTTGGTCTGAAGAGCTATATTTTGGTGGGGAGCTTAGTGCAGGGACTCTGATCAGCTCAAGTGTGGTGGGCATGGCTCTGGCAGGCCTTGCCCTTCTCCCCATTCCCCAATTTAAACAAACAGACAAAAACAAAACAAAACAACAACAACAACAACAAAAAACTGTTAGATTACATCTCTAAAGCTAGCCGCCAAGATCTGTTCCCTTATTTGACCACTTCTTCCTCCTGAGGCTGATTACCAATGTCCAGCTACCAAAGTATTGAAGTCCAGCAACTAAAGCCCCCTTTGGTTCATGCCCAATCAAATTTAAACACCACCTCATCCTAACACAGGGTTTCCCCTTTTAACTTTATGAGCTGCCGTTTGCCTATGAGCCACATATATCTCCTCTCTGCCCAGAGATAGTCCTTTGTCCCTCTGGAGCAAAAAAAACAAAAAACAAAACAAACAAACAAAAAAAAACTCCTTTGTGCTAAGAAGTTGGCTTTGGGGGATCCTGAGCTGATACTTTTCCTTTCAATAAGTACCACTTTTTTTTTTCCCTAAGGCAGGGTTTCCCTGTGTAGCCCTAGCTATCCCGGAACTCAATCTTTAGACCAGGCTGGCCTGGAACTCAGAGATCTGCCTGCTTCTGCCTCCCTAGTGCTGGGATCAAGGGTGTGCCACACCACCGACCAGCTAAGTACTCCTTTAAGAAAAAATGGAAATACATGAAACAGCAAATCTAGTAAAAAGTTAATAGAACACTTACTTTAGAAGTTATATGTAAACTAAAGCTCATTCAAATAACCTGTAAGGATAGTCAGATTTTATGATTTTAAATAGTGAAATGTTGGGCTGAAGAGTCAGCACAGCAGTTAAGAGAACATGTTGCTCTTGCAGAGGACCTAGGTTCAAATCCTAGCCTCTACTTGGTGTCTCACAGTTGTCTGTAACTTCAATCCCAGGTATCTGACTCCCTTTACTGACCTCTGAGGGCACCAGACACACACATGGTACACATACCTGCATGCAGCAAAACACCTATACACATATAATAATAAAATAAATCTGAGTGTGGTGCATGTGCCTTTGAGCCCAGTTCTCAGAGGCAGGTGGATCTCTGAGTTTGAGGCCAGCCTGGTCTACAGAGTGAGTTCCAGGACAGTTAGGGCTACACAGAGAAACCCTGTCTCTGACCCCTGCCACCTCGCCCCCAAATACCCAAGGATAATTAAAGCCAGGAATAGTGGTACACATTTGTAATTCTAGTACTCCAGAAAATGAAAAGTTCAAGGGTATTCTTGATTGCTTATCAAGTTCAAGGCTAATCTGGTTTCCATGAAAACCTGTCTCAGAAAAAAAAAACAAATTAATAGGACAATCATACTCTGTAATTTATATCACAAGATTTTAGAGACTTTAAATTAAAAGTTGAGTATTTACCAGGAGCATGCCTTTAATCCCAGCACTTAGGAGGTAGAGACAGGTGGATCTCAGTGAATTTGAGGCCAGACTGGTGTATAGAGCAAGTTCTAGGACAGCCAGGGCTATGTAGTGAGACCCTGCCTTTTAAAAAATTGAGGTTTTATATATGTTTCTTAAAATACCTGGAACACAAGTAGCACCTAAAATGTTTATTACTTGACTTTTCTAGCATAGTGTATAGATAACCATAAGTATATAAATGAATTAATGTTGTGAGTTGTTAGTTCCCTGGTACTTATGTTTCAGTTATTGAAATGTTAACAATAAGACATTGAAAAGAAAAAGCTCTGCTATCTCTGAGTATTCTGGATGGGTATTTCAACATCCATGCACCAAAAGCTCTGGGTGCTTGGGCAAATGGCCTGAGCCAGAGTCACAGACTCCCCTGCAAGGCTTTCTAGTTCATGTAGAGTTAGTCTCCGTGTTAGGAGAGAACAATGACACTAGAAATGGGAACCCCAACAGCATGAAAGAAATGGGAACCCTAACAGCATGAAAGAAAGCTAAGTGAGGGGAAGGAAAGGAAGTGGAGAAAGGACCAGAGGGAAGTAAAGAGAGAAAGAACAGAGGAGGGGGGAGGGAAGGGGAAACAGATGACCCATATAGTAGCAAGAGACTTGAGGAAGTAAGTACAGCACCCTCTAATGGGAGTAGCACCCAGTACTGCACCGTGCCTTTTCTTGTTGGTGACCAGCCAGCTCCCAAATCACTACACAGAGCCAACTTAATTAGTTTTGAATGCTCAGCCTTAGCTTACCTCTTTTCTAGCTAACTCTTTTAACTTAAACTGTTACTCTTCATCTACCTTTTGCCTTGGGGCTTTTTACTTTTTCTGAATATCTTACTTTCACTGCTTCTCGTGTCTGGCTGGCTGGCTTGCTGGCAGTGGCTGCCTGGCTTCTTGCCCCAGGTGTCTCCCTCATTCTCTCCTCCTCTCTTTCTTCCTTTTCCTCTTTTTTTGAGCCTAGATTTCTCCTCCTATTTATTCTGTCTGCTTGCCAGCCCCGCTTATCCTTTCTCCTGTCTTACTATTGGCCATTCAGCTCTTTATTAGATCAATCAGGTGCCTTAGGCAGGCAAGGTGGGAAAAAAAGCAACACATCTTCACATAATTAAACACACATCCTTACATCATTAAACAAATGCAGCATAAAACAAGAGTAACACACCTTTACACAGTTAATATTCTGCAGCATAAACAAATGTAACACATCTTTACATAAAGTAATTTCCACAACACAGTACCAGTCAATATGATGGAATCAAGAATGCTCAGTCAAAAGACAGCAATAGGAGTATTTGTCAATTCTGCTGTGTGACTTTGGGCAGCTCACTTAACCTCCCTGGTCTTCCATCAACTCATCTGTACATTATGTAGCTAGACTAAATTGCCTGTAAGATCTTTGCAGCTTCAGCAGTCCCAGACCCTGTACTCATACAGCATGCCAGACCAGTAGGAAACTATGTACTTGTTAAGGGAGTCTGTAGACTGCACTGGGGCAATCTTAAGGTTTGGTTTGTTTCTACTTATGTGACATGTGTGCCTCTGGTGAGTGCAGGTGCACGGAAGAGGCCAGAATCATCAGGCCCTCTTGGAGCTGCAGTGTCAGGCAATTGTAAAAGCCCAGGACCCATTGCAGTTGACTCATGTGCCTATAACACCAGTTCTAGGGCCTAGGACACCTCTAACCGCAGGAACCTGCAGTCACGGTCACAAATCCACACAAAGATACAAACCCATAATTTTAAAAATAGGTCTTATTTAAAGATGTCTTCAGAAATATTTGAAAACTAATATTTTAATGGGGAAGGGAGAACCCACTCCTGGAAGCATGTAAAATTGACCTGGCTTCTGTTTTCCCACAGCCTATGCTGTTGGCATGATAATTACATTTGTTGTCCTGGTGCTGATGAAGAAGGGGCAGCCTGCTCTCCTGTATTTAGTACCTTGTACACTTCTTGCTGCCTCAGTCGTTGCTTGGAGTCGTAAGGAGATGAAAAAGTTCTGGAAAGGGAACAGCTATCAGGTATGTGCTTATATTTTATAATTCACTAGCTATTGTGCTATAGCCCATCTATAGCAAATCTTTATGTGTCAGAAGCTTAGTGTAACCACAGGATGCCCTGAGGTCCTTCTGTTCACCCCATTGACATCTGCCTGCTGTGGCATGGGTTCTTGGTGCCCACTGTAAGTGAATGCCAAAGCCCTGTAAAGTTATTGTGAGAAGACATTGGGAAAGCAGAGCATTGCAACATGTATTAAAATCCCTATAAACATCATGCAAGATGCAACTATATAAAATAAATGCTGAAGTTTGAAACTGACATGAGAAATTGATAGTAAGAGAGAGACCTAAGGTTTTGAAAATGAAAAATATATATTCTCTCCAGCATTTGAATGTACCAAACTAACTTCAGGTAGGTACTCATGTCAGACTTAAGTGGATCAAGATTGTCCTTTCTTTAAAATTCCTATAACAAAGAAAATCATAATTTCAGAATCTCTTTCTCTTTCCTAAATGTTCCTGCTAGTCCAGAAACGTTGGTTTGCATCAAAATTGAAGAGAGTTGAGGAGCCCCCCCCCTTCCTACGCAGTACTGGCCCCTTCCCAGAGGCATTTTGTTAAGCAGTTGTTTTTGATTTGTTGCAGTAGAGAGAACTGTCCCCCGCACCACATCCTCATGCATGTGTGTCAGTAGTCATATACACAGAGAGACACTTAGAGTAGGTGGCTGCAACTATTCTTACCAGAGAAACAGTTCAAATCTCTCACAGTATCTTTTGTTGTATTTAAGAAGAGATGGCCAACATTATATTTCAGGCTTCTATAACTGAAAAGGTGCTGGTTTAGAATTCTTCCTGGTAAATATTGCAATTTCTTTTTGAGATTTAAATAAAATAATAATACCTACCTTACCCACTTATCACTGCTATTGTTTCAGCCTGCATTAATGTGTATAGAAAGTTGTTATGCTTACAAGGTCCTTCATTAAACTAGTAAGATAGCTGATAATTTTTCCATGAAGTTGACGTCCACATCAATTTTTTTTTCCCCAATGCTGGAGATCAAACCTAGAGCTCCCATATGGTAGGTGTGTGTGTGTGTGTGTGTGTGTGTGTGTGTGTGTGTGTGTGTGTGTGTGTGTGTGTAAATAAAAGAGTATCCAGTCATGTATATTTCCCACACTTGTAATCCCAACTCTTGGGAGATGGAGACTGGAGGATGAGGAGTTCAAGGCCAACCTCAAACACATAGCAAGTTAGACACCCTATTTTAATCAATTAATAAGATAAAAGTGTGTCCTAAAACTACTACTAATTTTTGAATGTCTTATCATCAAAATGGCTCTTTATCCTTTTTAATAGTTTTATATTTCTGCATTTAATGATTATTTATTGAACAGCTCTTTGGGGTAAGTATGATTTCAGACACTGACTCTACAGGATGAACAAGTTTCAAGCAGACCTCCTCCTGTGACCTTGTGAAATTCCTAGGAAGCACAGACAGAGTCATTAGACATAAATTGTGAATGCATTGATAATGGCTAAGTGTCATGGTACCTAGGGATGGGACATGTAGGGCCAAGAATTCAGGACAGGTTAATGGGTGATTTAGAGAAAGGCTTCTAAAAACTGTTTAAATCTCACTTAAAAGTGGACTATATGTTCATCTTAAAGGAACCATGTCTTCAGATGTCGCAAGGGAAGAATGCCGGTACGTTCTGAGAACTGAATGGAACTTAGGGAAGCTCTAGTGTTTGAGTATGGATGAAGGGCCTTTTCTTAGGGTTTCCACTGCTGTCAGAGGCACCATGAGCATGGCATCTCTGATAAAGGAAACATTTAATTCATGGCTGGCTTCCAGTTGCAAAAGTTTAGTCTATTATTGTCATGGCAAGAAGCATGACAGTGTGCAGGCAGACCTGATGATGGAGAGGAACTGAGCATTCTACATCTTGATCCACAGGCATCAGAAGGAGACTGTGTGTCACACTGGGCATAGCTTGTGCATAGGAGACCTTAAAGACCGCCCCCACAGTGACACACTTCCTCCAACAAGGCCTCACCTCCAATAGTGCCATTCCCTATGAGCCAAGCATTCAAACACCTGAGTGTGTTTGAATTGCTATTCAAACCACCACACTAGGGTGTGGTGTATTTCATTTATAATTTCTTTAAAAAAAAAAAAAACTGCTGGCTGTATATTACTATTCACTGGGTAGTGGTGGTGGTGGCAGCAGCAACAGCAGCCCACGCCTTTAATCCCTGCACTTGGGAGGCAAAGGCAGGTGAATCTCTGAGTTTGAGGCAACCTGGTCTACAGAGTGAATTCCAGGACAGCCAGAGCTGCACAAAGAAATCCTGTGTTGGGAAAAAAATAGTATATTTGCTGCATTCTTTATCATTTATTTTTACCCAGACATTTCTTCTTAAGGGATTTTCTGGGAAATGGTAAAATTGACATGAAAAGATGTTCATTGCAGTACATCTGGCCTTTTTTGTTCTACTTAAGTGAATGTAAGTTAATGTCATTGGCAGCTAATGTTCTTATTGTCTGTCTATAGACTGTTTTTTACTTCAGTAATTCTTCTGTGTGTTTTGATTGGAAAGTAATATATTTGTTTACTGGTTGGTTTGGGTTTAGGTTTTGAGTCTTTTAAGACAGGGCCTCACGCTGAAATCCAGGCTGTGTTAATCTCAAATGTAGTGCCTGATAGATAACCCTGGACTTTCAGAAATCCTCCTGCTTTACTCTCCTGCATGCTGTGATCATAAGAGTCTGGCACCGTTCCTCAGCTTGTATTTGTATTTTTAATTAAAACGTTTTAAGATATATTTATGCTCAGTGGGGGAGGTGCCTGCAGAGGCTAGAAGATCACTTGAAGGAGGGCTTACAGGTTTATACTAGGAACTAAACTCAGGGGCCTCTGAAGAGCAGCAAGCACTTTTAACCACTCATCCATCTCTCCAGTCCTCATTTTTGTATTTTTCAGATAAGAAATACAGAAGTGAGGTTGCAGACATAGTTCAGTGTAGGGAGAAACCCTGATTATAGGGAGAAACCCTGATTAGAGGTACCACTGACCGCGCCTGCTTGGGCCTGGTCACAGGTACCTCTAGTCAGGGTTTCTCCCTACAGTTCAGAGATACATTGATCTTCTAAAGGACCACAGCTCATTTCCCAGCACTGACATCCAAGCAGCTCACAACTGTCAGTAACTCTTGTTCTGGGAACCCTACACACCTTAGAGGATTCCTGCACTCACATGCACGTATTTATTTACTAAAAAGAAAATAAGTCTTGAAAAATATACAGGTGCTAGAGAGATGGCTTAATGGTTGAGAACACTTGCTGTTCTTGCAGAGGACCTGAGTATCGTTCCCAGAGTCCACATGAGAGAAAAATGAAGTAGAGTTTAAGGTTTGTGGGGTGGTATTTTGTTTTTCTAATAGTAAATCAAGTGGAATGAAATCCGTGTAATAGCTTCAAACAAGCTATTTGTTCTGATGCTCTCAGCCTGTTGATATCCAGTGAGCAGTGTGTCTGTTAAAGTCACTGGCACTTGTAATTATTTTTAGAAGTCACAAGCTATAAGTCACGAGTTGGGATACAAAGGTACTTACAGTGACTGCTTGAGGATCAGGAGCTCCAGTTACTCAGGTTAATTTATTAGGAAGTTTTCAGAGATTAGTTCTGAACAAGTAGAACTTTGAAAATGCCAGGTTGGCTGGCCCAGTTTCAAAGGACACATTTTCAAACAGATTGCCTATTTACAAATGTGAAATAATGATTTTGCCAGTTAATTTTAATGGCTGTGTAGGTTTGTTGAGTTTTTATAAATACTTCATGTTTGTTCTGTGTATTTCTCTATTGTTTTTACTGAAATCTTAGAGAACAGGAAGTAGAAATGATAACTTTCAATTAGTAGACTTTGACATTGTTTTGTTGTTGTTTGTTTAGCTTTGTTTTGGGAACACAGGGAGAGTGTCTCACTGTGTAGTCTAGGTTGCCTGAAAATTCAGACTCCTGCTTCAACTTCCTACGTGCCAGGATCACAGCCATGTACTACCATGACTGGTTAATTAATATATCTATATTTAGGGCTGGGATTATAGTACCCAGTGTGATACCTAAGAATTAGGAAAGCAGAAGCCTGTTATAATGCTGGATACATAGCTCTTACTCTCCAGGGTGGTTGCCAGGTACACAGATCACAGAGAAGAAAAGGGTTGTGTTTTCCCCATCCTTCTCCCTCCCTATGGCTGCTTCAGGCCATAGGGAGCACAGCCCTGGCCTTTTGTCAGGAGAAAGGGGTCCTAAGTGTATCTATGTATATATCTATAATCTTAAATGTGATGAAAATGAACTGCCCTTATGTCTCATGTTGTGGAGTGCTTAATGTTACCTATCCTGGCTTTTATTTGTTTCTAAACACATTTAAGTTTATTGTGTATTTTTGTGATGCTGTAAAAGAAACTCAGGGCTTCCATATGCTAAGCAATCCTTTTACATCCCCATCCTTTGATTTCTCTCTCTCCTAGAAGTGCTGTGAACATGAACTGCCTTAATCTAGGTGTTATCTTTGACAGATAAAGGGCCAAATAAACGACTATGGCCTTTGATAACTTCGGTTGCTGACAGGTGAACTTTACTGGAAGTGTCCCCATTGGTTGAGGTGCTTGTCAGCTGAAAGCCTCAGGTTAGAGGCACTCTTGTTTGGAAAGTCCAGAAAACCCTCCTTCAAAAAAAAAAAAAAAAGAAAGAAAGAAAGAAAGAAAGAAAGAAATATGTAGAATCTTAAAAAAAAAAGAAAGAAAAATTTATTGCTTGCTTTTCCATCTTCTGATTCTCAGTAACAGAGAAAAGAAAACATATAATGATACTGAAATCTAGTCATTAATTGACCTAAAAGTCTTTGACAATTTTTACAAAGATCACATTTTCTATTTTTAAGTAATTTTATCTGAAGAACAGGGTAAAAAAAGATTTGAAATATTTAAGCATGTCCTTTTTCCTGCATTTCTGAATATTTAATTTTTCTTTTTCTTTTCTTTTCTTTTTTTTTTTTTTTTTTGAGACAGGGTTTCTCTGTTTAGCTTTGGAGCCTGTTCTGGAACTTACTCTGTAGATCAGGCTGGCTTCAAACTCAGAGGTCTGCCTGCTTCTGCCTCCCAAGTGCTGAGATTAAAGGCATGTGCCACTACCGCCCAGCTAATATTTAAAATTTTTTAAAAAATAGAATATGGGTAGAGTTGATGTAAAAAAACTTCACTTGTAATGCCTTTAAAACATTCTATTATTGAATCCATTTGATTTGTTTTTAAGTGTTTAAGTACTCTTGTTTGCATTTTTATTAGTAGGAATTTTTATTTATGCAATATTTCCAAACTTTCATGTATCATTCTTTTACTTGCTTGAGTGGTGGTGGTGGCTTTTTGTTGATTTTGTTTGCTTGGTGTGAGAGGAATTCAGTGTGTACATGTGCGTGTGTCTCGAGATATTCACCATGTAGTCCTGGCTTGCCTAGAACTTGCTATGTAGACCAGACTGGTCTGAAACTCATAGATATCTGACTTCCTTTGCCTCTCAAGTACTAGAATTAAAGGTAGCTTCCTATGTTATCCTTACATTATCTTAATAATGCAGAGCCAGCAGGCATTTTCATACCAACTTCTGCAATCATTTTTAGCTCTCCACTTACACAAGTGCACACTCCCTCATAAGTCTTCTTTTGAAGTGGAATTCTCACTGCTACAAAGGGCAATATTCACAATAAATGGAAGATCCAGAAAATGCAGTATTCCTATGGGCTGCGAGTCTTATAATCCATCCTTCTGCGAAGTTAAGCATGATGTTGACCTGAGCAGTGTTTCAGAAGAAATGCTTGGTTCCTTGGGGTCACTTGGTTTTTAAGGTTTATTTTTATTTTTAATTATGTGTATGTATGTGGGTGTATACACCTTAATGCAGGTATGGTGGTCAGAGGCAAAGGATCCCCCTGGCGCTAGAATTACTTGCAGTTGTGGTCTCACCAAAGAGGGTGCTGGGGACCAGACTGATAGCAAGTGCTCTTAACCTCTGAGCCATCCCTTTCTTGCCCCAAGATTACTCTTTTTTTGGTTTTGAGATAAGGTCTCTCTGTGTAACTCTGGCTGTCCTGCAACTTACTGTGTAGACCAGGCTGGCTTTGAACTCACAGAGATCCTACCCCCCAACCCCCAGCCTCCTGAGTGCTGGGATTAAAAATTGGGGCATGGGATGGCTGGGGAAGTAGCTCAGTTGGATCTTGGAGGGGGAGGGGACCAGGAGGAATAGAGGAAAGGGAAACTGTGATCAGGATATATTGTAATGAGAAAAGAATGTTTTTAATAAAAGGGAAAGGGGGTGGGGTGGGGCCATAGCTCCGTTTGTAAATTGCTTTCTGAACAGGCATGAAGGTGTGATTCTAAATGCCCAGCACTCATTTGAAAGCCATGTGGAAAGGCTCAGGCTTGGTGATGCTTGCTTTTTAATCAATCTCAGCACTCTGGAGGCAGAGGCATATGGATCTCTGTTAGTGTCAGGCTACCCAAGACTACATAAGTGAGACTCTATCTTAAAAATATAAAAGTAAAAAAAATAAATAAATAAAAGAAAGCTAAGTTCAGTGGGGATAGGTCGTGGAGATAGAAGGACCCTGGAACTCTCTGGCCAGCAAACGCCAGGCTTAGCAACAGTGGAAGGCAGCTGAGGACGATAACTACACACATGTGCATACACGTGCCTGTTTACAAGGATGCACACATGCAAACACACACACACGCACGCACGCGCGCGCGCGCGCGACACAAAACCAGAAGCCTGGAAGAAGGGTTAACATTTGCATTTTCTGATATCTTTCATTTTATGCCTAGGTAATGAACCATCTGGACTGTTCAACAAATGAAGAGAGCCCAGTGACTACTGATGAGCAGGCTGTGCAGCAGTAATTATGTGGACCTACAATGATGTGCTGTTGATTTTTTACAAATAGAATTTGCCACACATACCCCTTTTTATTTTGGTTTTTGAGACAGTCGGTATTGGAGCTCACAGTCCTCCTGCCTCTGCCTCCCAATTGTTTTAAATCAAGGTTTGAACTGAAAATTGGAAACATTTGCAGTGATGTTTGCCAATCCATATATTTTTATGACCTGGTAAAATTCATCATACATAGTGAAAATGCATTTTCTTTTAACTATGTTAAAGTTGTGCCTTCACAATCAATGAAAAACATAGGGTTTCTATAGTTTCCAAATGTATACATTATATTTTTCTAAAAAAAAAAAAAAAAGCCACCTTGACTCTCACCTGTACTTTTCTTACTAAAATATTTCTCCAAAATTTAAGGATAGATCATTTATAAGTGTCAAATCAAGTTTCTTGAGTAGATGTTGTTGTTAAAGATTTATGCAAATCTTATCCCCTCTACAGGAATAACTGCTTAAGGCTGTCCAAGAAAGCATTTCAGCAGCAAAAAAGTGGTCTTTATATCATGTACAAGTTTAAAAAAAATACAAGGGAGTACATAGTAACACATCCCTTTATAGTTTCAGTTTAAAAATTTTTCTTTGCCTTTATTTTGATTTCATGTGTATCGGTATTTTGCCTGTATACATGTCTGGCTGTGCACCACATCCATGCCTGGTGCCCATGGAAACTGGAAGAGGGTGTTGGATCCCTTGGGACTGGAGTTGCAGATGGCTGTAAGCTGCCATGTGGGTGCTGGGACTTGAACCCAGGTCCTCTGGAAGAGCAACCAGTGCTCTTAACTGCTGAGCCATCTCTTCTGCCTTGTAGTTTTAGGTTTTTAAAGACTTGTAACCCTTTTTAAAACTTGAGTACCTAGATTAATTCAGGCTGCATATGTATTATATTAGAGTGTTTTTTAGATAGAAGGAAACATAATATATAGAAATAGACATTAGAAGGACACAAAAACTGAATCTAGTTTCTATCAGTACTCCATTTACTTGAAGATACAGATTAAACTTCCGTACTTACTCAAGTTTTATTTTGGTTTTTCTGATCTTTGAAATTTGATTCCATTGATTAGGTCAGGTTTTATCTTTTAAATTTTTATCTGACTAGATATTATATGTATAATTTATTGTTTGCCTGGACCATCCTGACAATCTTCCCATCATCTGTCATCACCCCTGGTTTCCAGTCCTCTTCCCATAAGTGAGCCCTGCTGACCTGGGAGGGATGTGTGCTGTTCAGGGTACAAATGTACTCTTGTTCATCCGTTTTCACACCTCCAAGATGAGTAGTTAGAACTTTATATGAGTAGTGCTAACTAGCAGTAGTTATCACTCTGCTAACTTGCAACTTGAAAGAAATAATTTTCTTTTCATTCTTTGCAAAATCTCAGGTGTTTTTCTAGAAATTAGAGGTGAAATTAGCTCTCAAATTATTTTAATTTCTCTGAGAAAGTACCAAGTGACAAGTCATTACAAAAGCTCAGGATTTTGCATTTCTGTGTAAATAATGCACGTGCTATGTGAACAAACCCAGTCTTTAATGTTAAAACCAACTCAGCTTATTCAAAGGTAAAAACTAGTGTGTTGAAAAATGGACTAGACCTTTGATATTTGAACGAAAGTTCAATTAGATGCTTTTGTTTAATTGTTAACTTTTGCTGAGTAAATGACGGAGAGGCTGCACCAACAGCCCCATTCTATTCAGTACAGGCCTGGGGTCTTCTGTTTACAGCAAACGAGCTGTCTAACAAGAGAGACAAGTTAAGTGCCATTTTACAATTCTAACTGTACTTTCACTTATAATGTCAATAAAATGCTTGCCAAAATACAGCTGTTTTACTAACATCTGCATCCTCCTTCAAATCCGATATTAAAAGCACCAGTTACGTTTTATGAAGACTGTTAAAGAAAATTAGTCTTTTAAAAACTACGTTGAAATAACACAATTTCTTAAAATAATTTGTTTCATTAATTTGTAACTAATATTTAATTTCTTAATTTAAACCATTGCTCCAGTAAAATATTAACACATCCAGAAATATCTGAATTCAGACTTATTTGAAACAAAGTCTCTTTTACCCACCCATTATATTGTTGTAATTGAAGTCTTACATATGGGCTGGAGTGTTGGAGAACTTGCCCACCATGTTCCAAGTGCCTACCCCGGCACTGCTTACTAAGTAGCTATAAATAACAAAAAGAATTTCCCAGAGTCTCTCTATCCTTACTGCCAATTTCATATGTACTTAAACAACCCTCTTAGCAACATAGATGAAAATAGCTCCTAAAGAAAATAAAATACATAAATACTGGATCTTGGAAATAAAAGTGAATAGATAACCAGAGCTGAAAATTTGACTCTGAGAATTTGCCATCTCTCCCTCTCTTGCTTACCTAACACCAATAATTTTTAAGAGGTAGAGAAGTTGGATTTCTTCCCCTTGAACACCCTTTAAAAACAAAGTTTATTATATTTATTAGCATTTATTACAAAATACTTGCTAGTAAGCTCCACACTTGTGGCTTAGAAAATAGAAATCATTGAACTTAAATGCATTTTATTTACTTCTAGCTTCTAAGTTTTACTTTTGATTAGCAATTCTTTATAGTAGAGTGTAATTTAATACCCCTTTGAAGGAAGATACCTTTGTCCCATATGCTGCTGTCATTCATGTATTTTAGTTAAATGGGCAGACAGGTTCTGGTGGAATGGCATATTTTTAATAAATACTAATGATCTTTCTAGTTTTCTTTGCTCTTTCAGTGTCCACATTTTTTTGTTTGGTTTGTTTTGTTTTTTCAAGACAGGTTTCTCTGTGTAGCTTTGGGTGTCCTGGAATTCACTCTGTAGACCAGATTGGCCTTGAACTCACAGAGATCCTCCTGCCTTTGGCTTGATTACAGTCAGTCAACTTTCAGAACTGGAAGTTGTCTTCCTGGCTGGTAGACTACTCTGCTTAAAGAAGCTTTTGTAGTTTTCCATGAATAAGAAAAATAGGTTGAATCAACTCAAGGTTGTAGCACATGATCAGTTGGCCACAAAATGGTTTTGATGAGGCATTAAACGTATTATAAACAGCCTTGCTATTCCTTTGAAATGTACATTTAAAAATATCTAAAGTATATCTGGTTATCCTGCAACTTCCCAGTAGGAGAAGTGAGCGTAAATTCAGTAGCTTTTGTCTGTTTTCCCCTTCTACCCTTTTAAAAAACATAATTGGATTTTTACTTCTTAGGTGGTTGATTTGTATATGGAATTCTTTTTCTAACACCTTTTCTATGTAAGTTAGTACAAATTGATATTTTTATAACACTGCTAGACTTTACTTTTTATGGAACATGGTTTAAAACTTAAATTTTGCAGTGTTAATTTTGAAGTAAGTAAAACTCTTTATCATGTGCCAATTCTGACAAGAAAAACAACTTTTAGTGTATTGAATTCCCTGCAGTGTTCAATAAATTCTATTTTAAAATAAAAAAATTGAATTTGTTTTATTTTTGTATGGCAAAAGAAGTCATTGAAAAATGAATCAAAGGCACACTAGGTTATGTCCATGTATTATTCACACATGCATTATTCACATGAAAAGGAACAACATGAAATTTTGCCATTATTCAGGTTTGACAATTTATCTTTAATTTATCTTTAATCCAGATTCCATAGGTGAGACTTACTTGAAAATTATATTGTAAAGTATGTATATGTTCTTTTTGAGACAGGAACTTCCTGGTTTGTAACTCTAGATCCTCCTGCCTCAGTCTCTGGACTGCTGAGAAACAGGCTTGTACCACCACATCCCATGGGATCTTTTTGTTGTTATTGTTTGTCTGGCCTGAAATTTGCTCTGTGGCTGGGGCTAGTTTTGAACTCAGATCTTACTACCTTTACCTCCAAGTACTCTGATCATAGGTGTATGCCACCATGTTGGGCAACAGAAGGCATTTTTGTTCATTTGGTTGGTTGATTTGATTTGATGTTTTTAGAAATTATCTGTAGCACGATTAATAAAAACCCAGAGACAGATTTTGGTGTTCAAGCTGAAGATCAGAAAAGCAAAGCAGCCAAACCACTAGAGAGTTCTTACCTCTACCAAGACTAATACCAAAGAGGGGTGATCCTGTCCTCAGCTTAACTGCAGACTGCAATGCTCTCTGCCAAATACCTCAGACTGCTCTGAGCTCTTGCCTTAATATTCCTCTCTAGTGCTGGAATTAAAAGCGTGAACTCCATTTCTCTTTTAGACTGATTCGTTCTCATGTAGCCCAAGGTGGCGTTGAACTCACGGAAACCCATCTGCCTCTGTCTCCTGAGTGCTGGGATTAAAGGTGTGACTACCACTGTCGGTCCTCTACGGCTAACTAGTAGCTGTGTGTGTGTGTGTGTGTGTGTGTGTGTGTGTGTGTGTGTGTGTGTGTGTGTGTGTGTGTGTGTGTGTCGTGTGTGTGCGTGTGACTAACTAGTGGCTTACCTCTGCTCTCTGATCTTCGGCAAGCTTTATTAGATCATAAACAAAATATCACCACAAGTACCTCACCTCAGGGCTGCAGGAATGGCTCAGATTTTAAGAGTGCTTACTGATCTTGCAGAAGACCCCTGTGCCAACATTAGGAGACTCACTACTGCCTGTAACTTTAGTTCTGGGGATCCAACACCCTCTATCCTCCATGGGCACTTGCACACATGTGGTGCACATAAACTCAACACAGGCACACACATCCCACATATACATAAATAAAAATAATAAATAATAAGAAAGTACCATGCCAAGCCAGAAAGATGGCTCCATGACTAAAAGTGATCCCCTGACCCCACAGTGGAAGGAAAAAAACTCTAAAAAATGTTCCTTGGCCTTCCATACATGCAGTGTGGTGCCTGTGTGCCCATACATACATTATATATGCACAAAAATCAACGATTTAAAAAAAACATAAGTATCTCATGTCTTTGGAACAGTGCAAATGTTTCTCCTTCTTGCCATCATGCTGTTTCTTTTTTGTAGTGCTGGAGATCAAACACCAGGAAGCGAGGCAGGTTCTCTGAGTGGCATCCTCAACCCTCTACTCTTTGGTTGAGATTGGTTTACATGTGTGCTGTTGTCTTAAAATGATGAGAAAACACTTTTCTTCCATGCATTCCTGATAGGGAGGAGCCTTATCCCTCTGGTCCAACTATCTGGAAAGATACAGAGTACTTCAGAGAGAAAAAGAGATGGTTAGAACATAGGAAGAAGAATTTAGCCCCTTTCCTGGATCCTTGTGGCATTTTGTGTTTTCTATTTTATGCTTCTATTAAGTATTCAAAGAACAAACTATCAAAGTCCATTGTTATTCTCTTAATGAAGGTACTCATATTAGACTAGGGGTGTAACTCAGTTTGTATGAACTGTGCATTTGACCCTTAGTACTGTGTTATAAAAGCATTCATACTAACAACTGGTTTACTCATATTTTCTACAGAAGGTTGAAAGGTACATGGTAGAAAACAGTTTAATGTATGTGGTGTGAGTTAAAAGAGAAATAATTAATCAACTGGGAGGTGAGGCAGAGGCAGGTGGATCTCTGTGAGTTCGAGACCAGCCTGGTCTACAAGAGCTAGTTCCAGGGCTCCAAAGCCACAGAGAAACCTGTCTCAAAAAAAAAAAAAAAGAAAAGAAAAAAAGAAAGAAAGAAAGAAAAGAAAAGAAATGCAACTTGCTATACTAGAAAATGGGAAGCAGAATTAAATTTTGTATTAAGGTCATTTCCACTTTTATAATCCCATGAAGTCTAGAGTCTTAAGGTTTCATCTTTTTGGTTGTCCCAAATGACCCAGGTCAAATTAAATTGAAAGTAGGGGCTGTGGGTGAAAGAGTTTATGCTTGGCATATATAAGACCCTTGATTTGCTTCCCAACACTAAAGCCACTATCAAAAGTAACGATGTTTACCCCTGAACCCCCAAAAAAATAGAATGTGTCAGAAAAGCATGAGTTCTATTGTGGTAGTCTGAGTGAAAATGGTCCCCGTAGGTTCATATGCTTGAATTCTTAGTCTCCTGTAGGTGAAACTGTTTGGGATGAATTAGGAGGTGTGGCCTTGTTGGAGGAGGTGTTATCACTGGGGTTGGCTTTGAGGTTTCAAAAGCTTACTCCACTCCTAGTGTTTCTCTCTGCTCCTGTTTGTGAATCACTATGTGAGCTCTCAGCACTGTTCCAGCACTGTGCCTACCTGCCTGCTGCCATGCTCTCTGCCATGGTGATCATGGACTCACTCACCCTCTGAAACTGTAAGCAAGCCCCCAATTAAATGCTTTCTTCTATATGCTGTCATGGTTTTTCTGCATAGCAATATAAAAATAACTAAGATACCGGTCTCACTCTATAGCCCAGGCCTCAAAATCAGAGATCCACCAGTCTTTGCCTCCTGAATGCTGAGATTAAAGGCATGTGCTACCTGCCCCTCAGACCCTGAAAACCTTGATTTTAAAACTACCCAGGCCAGGTGGTGGTAGCACACGCCTTTAATCCCAGCACTCGGGAGCCAGAGGCAGATGGATCTCTGTGAGTTCGAAGCCAGCCTGGTCTACAGAGTGAGCTCCAGAAGTGGCTCCATAGCTACTGAGAAAACCTGTCTCAGAAAACAAAAAAAGACAAAAAACAAACAACCATAACAAAAAAAGACATGGTATCTTTTTTTTTTTTAATTCTCAGGAAATAAATCAGGTGACAATAGGATGGATAGTTACATCATTAAAATTAGTAAAATGGTATAGCTTATTATAGGGTGATGTCTTTGACCCTTCTAAATAAGCCAAAATAATTCTTTCATTATACACTCAGTATTAGTCCCAGCATGAATATTCTTCATTAACGTGTTGAGAATGACAAGGCCAAGGCCCAGGGATAATTGCATTTACAGACCAGAATTGATACAAATGTTTTAATAAAGAATAGAAGGTGTGGGCAGAAATGCTGAAGAACAAATGAAGGAGGGGCATGGAGGGGTGAGAATGACCCCCTCTGAGATAAAATGGGGTTCTTATAGAGCCCTTAGAAGTAGCTACCTGGTCTTGCTTTCTGGGCCATTTGTGTGATGCTGTACTTGAAGTGAATTTATCTTAAGGTAGTAAACACCAAGGGTCCTGAGACTGGCCAGTTGGGTGGGATGCAGCCCGGAGGGACCATTAGACTGGAATTGTTTACATAAGGAATCTCAAGTCACTGAGTCAGGCTTCCAACAGTTAGGGTCCAGCTGCTGGAGAATGTGGGATATTTTTATTTTGGGCCTTTAATCTTTTTGTCTCTATAACATGGAAGCTTTGCTAAATTTGAAGGGAAGTTTCTCTGTATGGCTACTGGTTATTTTGTTTATTTACTGAAGCAGGACTTCACTGTGGCCCTGGCTAGGCTGGAACTCACAGAAATCTGCCTGTCTTTGCTTCCAGGGTGCTGGGATTGAAGGCGTGTGCCACCACATCCAGCTCTAGTAATTTGTTTTTGATTTTGTCCAAATCTTGTCACTGAAGGAAGACTTAAGATTGTAGGGAGAAGGCCAAAGGAGTAACTTAGTGTAGAGAACATATTTAGCACATGTGAGTCCCTGAGGGCAATCTTCAACACTGAACCATAAAAGACCCCTTAACACACATACAACAAAATAAAAGTGCGTAAGCAAGAAATGTTTCTCCCTTTAAAAATATTTTGAGGGAGAGCCAGGGAGTCAGCTCAGTGGGTAATGGTGCTCTCAAGCTAAAACACAAGCCTGAGGTCAATCCCTGGAACCCATGCACAGATAGAAAGAGAGAACCCAACTCTATAATAAAAAGAAAAGAAACTCTGAGTGCAGTTCTGTGGCAGAGCACTTGTATGACATCCCTAAAGCCCTGGGTTTATCTATAGACTCCCTCCATAAATATGTACGAAAACGCTCATAAATAGTAAAAGTTTATAAAATGTTTTAGTTGTACATTTATAGATAATTAGCATATTGACATATGGTTGAAGAGCACCTGTTTGCATCTTCTTAAGTCATTCAGGAAATAGTTATTGAATCCTTATGGCATGTCAGACTGTGCTGTGAAAGGGAATCCTGGAGAGGCTGACCAAGTTGAAATTCATGGATGTGGAGAAGATAGAAGGGGCAGGTCCAGAACCTACTACATCTATCTCAGGCTGTCTTGAGCCCCCTAAGTGCCATTCCTCACTTACCTCTGGTTGGACAAAACTTGTAACTAACAAAGTTGAACTTGACATCCTGTGACTAGCAGTTACCCTTTGGAATGCATTAACTTAATAAAACTCTACTTCTACCAATCAAAGAGCTAAGAATGCTCTCAGGTCGCATCGAAAGCCTATAGCAGGATTTTCTCCTCTCCCAGTTCTATAATCCATCCACACAATGTTCCCAGTGATACATTTGAAAGGCGTTTTGATTCATGACATTGTTTCTGTTATTATAAAAACTTCATGAAACTGATTCCATGTTGGACCATGGAATTTGAGATAACCTAAATCTGTGTTCCTGGGCCACGGGCACTCATATTGGGCTCCAAAATAAACTATCTCCTATCCCCTTTGAGGTGAGTGTTGTGTTTTTGTGTCTACAGTACCCTGGTACTGATATTAAAGATTAATTCAAAACAGTCCAAGTATTTGTAGTTGGCATTTAATAAGTTTTGTTTGTGACTGAGGGTCATGCTTTTGAAATAGTATTGTTTAAAAATCCTCTAATATATCCAAAGCAGAGCAAAATTTGTTGAAACTGGTTAATCACCCTCTGTTTATATAAAAGATTCTGTACTGACTGCCAAACATTCTTGACTATCAGACTTTAAGTTATAGAAAAATGTTATGATAACTGGACATTTCATATACTGACTTTCTATTAGATTTAAATTACTTAATGTGAGCATCTTAAGTCACCCTTTTCTTTTTCTTTATTCTGTGTCTTTTTGTTTTGTTTTGTTTTCTGTTTCTCGAGGCAAGGTTTCTCTGTGGCTTTGGAGGCTGTCCTGGAACTAGCTCTTGTAGACCAGGCTGGTCTCGAACTCACAGAGATCCACCTGCCTCTACCTTCTGAGTGCTGGGATTAAAAGCATGCACCAATTTTATGTGTCTTTTACATCATGTATCTTGATCCCATTCATTTCCCTGTCCCTTTGCATCTGCCCTCCATCCCTGCACCCCCCCCCAAATAAAACAAAGTTTAAGGGAAAAAATTAAAAGTTTCATCATGGAAGCTGCAGTGTGGCACAGTGAGACATGCAGTAAACGCTTTGTTTATATATCATTACTTGCAAGTGTTTCTTGCAAACAGTCATTGGTCTGGTTCAAGGCCTTTGATTTCTACTACAGTACCTATGCTGGGCCCTCACTAGGACTCCTCCTGGGTATCCTGTTATTGTCCTGTGTTGTGGAAATCCTGAAGCTTTGGGTCTTCAGATCAGCCTCTTCACGTGCTCCATCAGATCATAGATGGGTGGCTGTTGGGGCAGGCCAAGTCATAATCCTGGTTCTGGTGTCCTGGGCAGCTGCAGGGTTGGTCTGCCCGCCAGTTTTCCCCAGTTGTCACCACCAGGGTGAGCTCTCCAGCTCTACCCCAGCTAAATTCACCTCTTGTAGCAGTGAGGGAGGGGGAGAGGCCTGTTCTGCTTTCACACCCTCAGGGTCCTCTCTCCCACCCTGACACCATCAGGGCCAGCTCCATTGTGTTGCCCAGGTGAGGTTCAGGTACCACTCTCCTGAGTGCTGCAGCTGGTGAGGGGCAGGGTCAGCCCTCCTGCTCTTATGATCCCAGGGCAGCCCCTCCATCTGTCTCAGGTGTTGATGGGTGGGAGGGCATCTTTCCTCTGACCATGCTACCACAGATTCAGATGATTAATGGGGGAAGCTCTCCTTTGCTCATAACATCCGGGCTGCTGTGCTGTGCTGCCTGGGCAAGGAGCAGGGCCTGTTTCCTGAGGGCTGCAGCTGGTAAGGGGAAGGGTCAACTCTCTAGTCTGTTGCAGGCAATAAGGGGGAAGGAGTACAGGGGGGGCATTTCTCACTTTCCCACATTGCCACATGATCTACAAGTAGTGGAGACAACTCTCCCATACTTAAAACTTCCGGGCTGCTTCATCCATGCCTCTGTTGGTTGGTTCTATTGTGTTACCAAGGTGAAGTATAGGGCCTGCTCCCCAAGCGTTGCAGCTGGTGGGGGTCAGGGACAGCTCTCCTCTATGACCACAGGGCCAGCTCTCTCACTTGCCCTAGGCATTGATGGGCTGGTGGGAAAGAGCAACTCTCCTCCACCCAGGCTGCCTCAAGACATGAGTAATGGGGACAGCTCCACCATGTTCATTTCTCAGGGATGGCTCACCTCGGTATTGATATACAGTGTCCCCTCTCAGCTGACTAGAGATATACTGGTGGCAGTCCCATCCAGAGAGGTCTGAGGGATAATTAACGTGGAAATAATCATACAGTTCAACAAGTTGATTGATTAAGCAGAATAAGGAAAGATTTTATAAAAGACTAAAAAATGTATAATCTTTTTTTATACTTTTTATGGGTGTCGCTCAGGTGGGTCTTTTTTTGTCACAATAGGGAACACAGCATACAGCTTGAGGACAAACTCTAGAAGGAATAATATAGTACCTGAATAGCTGGCTCTGCCCTCTGTGCAATGCCTCTGTACAATAAGGTTATTGGTAACAGCTGATTTGTAGAGGCACAAGAGCTTAATGAGTGAACGCTAAGGAATCAGAACAGAGACCTAGAAGAAACTATATAATTAATGCCAGCTACACTGCATAAAGACAGGAGTCTCTGCTTTCAAATTATTTTACCGTCCTGCTTTTACTTACATTGGAAGTAAATCTCTGTATTATCAAGATTTGTGAAGCAATTTTAAATAATTTCAGGAAGGTTTTGTCATTGATGTTTTGTTTGCTTTTTGGTTTTGTTTTGTTTTTGAGACAGGGTTTCTCTGTGTAACAATCCTGGCTGGCCTGGAGCTCGATTTGTAGACCAGGTTCCATTTGTAGACCTTAAACTCACAAAGATCTGCCTGTCTCTGTCTCCTGAGTGTTGGAATTAAAGGTATGTGCCACCACCACCGGGCTAATTTCACAAAGTTTTAAAACCTGACTAGTGTAAGACATTTGCAATCACTTACAATTTGTAGTACTTTTAACTTGCTGGTTTCTAAAAATGTATTTTCGGGGCTGGGGTTTAAGTTTGGTGGTAGAGGATGTACTTAGCATGTATAAATTCAACCCACAGCTCCAAAAATAAACTCATTCAGTGTTGTAGAATAGTATTACTCTTGTTTGTGTTCTGGAACATTTGTTGAATAATGCAAAGATGTGTTTTGATTAAATAAAATTCGCCTGTGGTCAGAAGGCTGGGTCAGCAACTATCTGACAGGAAGTTGTGAGGAAGAGCCAGGTGCGGGGGAAGGGTGAGAAAAGCACAGGAGTTTCTTAGGAGATGAGGTGAGCTAGGTGAGCTGCTTGCTATTCAGCCTCTCTGGGAAGCAGAATTCTACCTCAACCTTTGAATCTTGAGTTCTTTAGCTGGACAGAGATTTAAGTAAGTTTCCTTAGTAGCTTTGAAAGAGTCGGTGCCTGAGGGAGCAGAATTCCCTCAGGCTTCAGCCCTTGTAGCCTAGCCGCTGCTAGCAGCAGAACTGCAGTTGCTGAATAGGATAACTGTAGCTTAAAAGACAGCAACGACAACAACAAAAAAGAAAAACAATTTAAATTTCAAACCTAGAATTAAGACTACTAATCAACACTTTAAGAAGTAAGATGACAGATTATTTAAGCAGTAAATCTGCAAAAGCAAGGACACTGTAGCAATTATATCCCAACCCACAGTTTTCTACACTGTCAAATATACAACAGTTCCCTTCACACTGTCCTCAACACTGACCAACAAGCAAATTGAGTTCATATTTGTGTTGCTATATCTCCTAAGATAATGTGGGCTTCTTCTGATGCCCTGGCATCTCAGGTGGAGGAGAGTGAGGGAAATGAAGCTTCACTTAGTCATAGAGAGACTTTGGGGCAGAGTACCAGTTATGGTGCTTTAGATGGGTGATCCTCCCTCCCAGATACCTTCCTAGTCAAGCCTGTGGAGGAACTGAGCAGCCCTACCATCTTTCTGTTCTCAGCATAAACACTCTGGATTCCCCAGGGGAAGAAGCAATTGCACAAGGGACTCTGGTCTATACTTGGCCACAAATATCACGGCCAGCTACTCTGTCTATGTATATTCTCTTTGAGACTTAGGAAGTACAGACTTGTACATTGCCTTAACTTGTTCATTGATGTGAGTTCAGAGATGGTGAACTTCATCATGTAGTATTATAACTGTGTGGTATCCAGAGGCTTTTATGTGTTCCACAGCTGCTTATAAAATAATCACTCAAGCCGGGCGTTGGTAGCACACGCCTTTAATCCCAGCACTCGGGAGGCAGAGGCAGGTGGATCTCTGTGAGTTCGAGACCAGCCTGGTCTACAAGAGCTAGTTCCAGGACAGCCTCCAAAGCCACAGAGAAACCCTGTCTCGAAAAAACAAAAAAAAAAAAAAAATTACTCAAAGGCTTAATATTAAATATAATTGTTTGGCCAATGGCTCAGGCTTACTATTGACTAGCTCTTACATTTAAGCCCATTTCTATTCAGTGTATTACTATGTGGCCCATGGCTTACCAATGGTGCTCTGGCAGAATGTTCCTTGGACAGCTGGATGGCATCTCTCCCAACTTTGCCTTCCTTCTCTTCCTTATCTCTGTTTGGATTTCCTACCTAGTTATATTCTGCTTGCCATAGGCCAAAGCAGTTTTGTTCATCAACCAATAAAGGCAACACATATTTTCAGCATACAGGACATTCCATACCATGGTGCCATCTACAGAGGAGCAACACTCTTTTTTGTTTGTTTGTTTTTGTTTTGTTTTGTTTTGTTTTTTTGAGACAGGGTTTCTCCGTGTAGCTTTGGAGCCTATCCTGGTACTCCTCTGGAGACCAGGCTGGCCTCGAACTCACACAGATCCGCCTGCCTCTGCCTCCTGAGTGCTGGGGTTAAAGGCGTGTGCCACCAACACCTGGTGAGGAGCAACACTCTTGTAGGATATGTTTAGACCTTTTTTCCTATACATGGTGGGAGCTGCAGCAAATTGTTGGCATGTTCTGGAAAGGTTTGAATTTGAACTTTATCAGCTGCCATAGGCAGCAGGGCAACTCAGGAAAGAATTAAGCACTAGCAGAAGCAGCCAGATACAGCAATATGCACTAGAGTTAGCTGTTCTTGCTGAGCACGTTGCTTTTAAAACTTCATAAAATATAGACTTGTACAGATTAGCCAATGAACTGGAGCTGGTCCCTTAGCCAAATCACAGAATACCATTCTGCTTTAATTCAAGAGAGACTCCATTAAATATGCCCTTGTTATTTGGGAGGGCCACCAGTTGATGGCATTTAAACAAATCTAGAGGTACAGCATTAGTGTGCATTTGCTCACAACTTAAAACCTACCAATGCCACATAATGTGTAAGAATTCATTGAGCCAAATTCACAACTGTTTTCTTCTGCAGCATCACTGTCAGCTTGCAGGAATAAGAGAGCAGGCCAGGTTGGGTATGACTTCAGTCAGGGTGGGTGAGACCATTGGGCATCAGCTGCAATTATGGTGCATTGAAGGGACTCGCTGGTGCTAGGTGGCCACCAAGACAAGAAACCTCTCCCTAAGATGTCCAGCACTCAACCTTTCCCTTAGAAATGTTTGAGTTTCCAGAGGCTGAGAGTTCTCCTGACCCTCAATTCCATGCCTTTTCCCTGAAGAAACTTTGTAATGTTTAAAATGATTGCTGTGGGGCCTACATGTGTATCAGTTTCCTGAGATTAAGACCTTCTATCATTGAGGGCGGCTCATTAAGACAGAGGATATTAAAAGGGGGGTAAAACAGCAGGATATTCTAACCTGAGGTAAAACAGCTGAAAGGCTTCAGGAAGTCCCTGAAACTGACCAGACATATTAGGTACTTCCCTCTCCAAGCAAATGTAACCTGCAAGGACTGCTGAGAGACACACCTAGACAAACTAAGTGCCTAGAAAAGGCTCAGACATCCAAGGTATCTGAGGAGACAGTCTCCCACTTGTTGAGCTGCCAGCAATTTGTTTAGTGTTCAGGTTCCCAGCTTTTGTGAGCCATCACCCATGTTGGGATGGCTTGTTTTGTTTGTTTTGTTTTTTGAGACAAGGTTCCTCTAAGTAATATCCCTGGCTGTCCTGGAACTTACTTTGTAGATCAGGCTGGCCTCAAACTCATAGAGATCCTCCAGCCTTTGTCTCCCAAGTGCTGGGATGAAAGGTATGAGCTCTGTTTCTCTTTTAGACTGATTCAATCTCATGTAGCCCAGGATGGCCTTGAACTCACAGAGATCCATCTTCCTCTGTCTCCTGAGTGCTGGGATTAAAGGTATGGACCACCACTGCCTGGCCTCTATGGCTGTGGCTAGCTTTGTACTCTGATCTTCAGGCAAGCTTTATTAGATCATAAACAAAAATCACCACAATTTAAGGACCAGCGTCTTGTCTCAATTTGACATGATGCTCTGCATGCCAGAATTGGAGGACAGAGTGACATATTAAATTACATACCATGAAGGTGTTTATTTTTATGTATATGTGTATTCATTTGTCTGTGGGTATGCCATATGTGTATATGTCTTGGGGACAGAAAACGTATTGGATCCCCTGGAGGTGGAGTCACAGACAACTGAGTGGCAGATATGGTTACTAAGAACTGAGTTCTGGTTCAACAGAGAATCAGCCAGCCCTTTTGTTTGGTTTTAAACAAATGCCTTTATCTTGTTAAATGCTGGGCTGGGATACACTGGTAAAGATGGCTAAGGCTCTGATCCTTATTCAGTTCACTGTTTAGTGGGCAAAAGACAAATACGTTGGTAATTAGAGCACAGAAAGAACTGGTGAGCTGGAGAAATGGCTCGAAGCTAAGAGCACATCCTGCTCTTCCAGAGAATGGTCAACATCCAGCACCCAGGTAGTGAGGGCTCACAACTGCCTGTAACTACAGCTCCATGGGAATCCAACATCCATGGCTTCTATAGACAACTTTACTCATATAGACACATAATTTTAAAAAAATTCCCTTTAAAAGATAAATTGTTTAATGGAAATATACAGTATGCAATGGGAATGAGCATTCCAGAAAAGGTTCCTAGCCCAAACTGCAAGTGTGCTGAGGGAAGGGCTACCATTTCTTGAAAGAAGAACCTTATAAGTTGTAGTAATAATGGACTCTTCACAGAAGAATGCTTACAAGAGGCAAGGCTGAAATACAAAGATTTTAAGGTATGTGGATGTTTTTATGTATGTATGTATGTATGTATGTATGTATGTATTATTGAAACAGGGTTTCACTACAGTGTTAAAGGTATGCATCATCATGCCTGGCTCAAACTTGTTTATGAGAGCAACAAGCACCACAGAAGGATTTTCAGTGTAGGAGTGGCTTAAAGTACAATTCTTTTTACATTAATTCTGGGTAATTCTTTTGGGCTCATTACAAGAATCCAGGCTTCTTACCACTTAAAAGGATCGATGTGGGTTGGTTATGCCTTTCTACACTATGCTCTTGTCTAGGAATGCCCTTTTTGTTGTGTAATTTCATAAGACTCAATTGTAATTCAACTGCCTTGATGATTTCCAAACATCCCCAGTTGTAATTAGATTATACCATGAAATAATGATTTAGTCATACCATAATTTTATCAGTTAGATATTGCTATGTAAATTATCCCAAAATGTCGAGGCTTACAAGAACAGTAAACAGTATTTTTCACAGTTCCAAGGGTAAGAGTGTTGGGAATGGCTTAGCTGATTTCCTCTAAGAGGTTTTTGGACTTAATGAGGGTGCTGAAGCTTTCCACAATGGCTTACCTACATGACTGGCAAGCAGGCACAGGCTATTGGCAGGAGGTCTTAGTCGTCATGTGTACTTTTTGAAGGGCAGATTGGCAGCTTTCTCTGAATGAGTGATCTAAATGAGAAAGATGGAAGCCAAAGTGTTCTTTATGATCAAGCCTCAGAAGGCATGCACTGTCATTTCTACAATACCCCATTGAGAACATGAGGTCAACCCTATTCAATGTGAGATTGTCAACCATAGGGTAAGGATACCTGGAAGGTGAGAAACACTGAGGGTATTAGTGAGGCTAGCTAATATGGTGTCAGTAGTGTTTATCTTCACTGTGGGTTCATTCTTCTTATAGTTGACTACTCTTGTGCACTACTCACTCTTATGAGAACCCACTCCAGATAACCAAAAGTCAGTGCCCTCATGACCTAAAGACCTCCCACAGGACACCACCTTTAAATATGCTGTAACAATAAATCTTTACTCCAAAGCCGCCCGAGCCCTGCTGCCACATGGGCACCTTCTGCCAGCTGCCCGAGTTCTGCCAAAATAATACAGTGACTTATATTAGGTACAAATGCTGCTTGGCCAATGACCAGGATTTCTTATTTGCTACCTCAGTCTTAATTATCAATGGTAACCATAGTCTATATATTTTAAAAGACTTAGAGGACGTCAGCAGCTGCTGGTGTCTTCTCTAGCTGGGATCACCTGGCCACTCCAGAGCAGAGAGGAAGAGCAAGAGAAAAGGGACGACTTCCTTTCTTCCCTTGCTTATATGAGTCTGCCTGCTATCTCACTTCCTGCCAGGATCACCGCTTCTTTACTACATTTCCCAGAATCCTCCTTGACTCCTAGTCCCACCTAACATGCTGCCTCATTGGCCAAACAGTACTTTATTTATCATCCAATAAGACAAACACATACACAGAAGCACTTCCTCCATCAATTTGGTATTCTGATTATGATTATTATTGTAGTATAGAAGATAAGGAGTGGGATGGAGAGATGGCTCATCTTTAAAATTCTTAGTATTTGTGTGTGTGTGTGTGTGTGTGTGTGTGTGTGTGTGTGTGTGTGTGTGTGTGTGTTCTCTCTTTCTACCTTAACACTGGGTCCAGGGAAGGAACTTAGATCTCTGGGCTTCTGCAGCAATCACCATTTTGGCAACTTCTGAAAAGTTTGAATTAAACTGCTTTATTTTTACTTTTTTATTTTTTGTTTTGGTTTTTTGAAGCATAGTTTTTCTGTGAAACAGTCCTGAATGTCCTGGAACTCACTCTGTAGATCAGGCTGGCCTCGAACTCATAGAGATCTGCCTGCCTCTGTCTCCCGAGTGCTGGGATTAAAGTAGTGCACCACTACTGCTCGCCTATTTTTACTTTTTTAAATTATTATTTTTATTTTATGTGTTTGGGTGTTTTGTCTGTATGTCTGTGTACCAGAGTGTACCTGATACACACAAGAGGAACTTGGGACTGGAGTTACAGATGGCTATGAACTGTCATGTGGGTGCTGGGAATTGAACCTGGGTCCTCTGAAAGAGCAGCAGTGCTCTTAACCACACAATCACCTCTCCAGCCCTGAACTAAACTGTTTTAAATAATTGCCACGGGAGGATAATGAGATGCAGTGAGGATGGGAAATATACATGTCATTGACCAAAATGGAAAAGAGTCCCTAAAACAAAGAGGTGTTGGAGAAAGAACTGTTTACCAAACATTTTCTGAAACACTCAGTTTATCATTCCTGTTCATCACTGTGCTGAATAGTTACATGTTAACATGACCCAAGCTAAAGTCCCAGAGAGGAGGGAGCCTCAATTGTGAAAATGCCTCCATAGGTGTAGGGAGTTGGCTCCACCCCCCACCTGAGAGGGTGCCCCAGTGACCCAGACTAACCAACTCAGCTACTACCCAGGCCCACAGCCAGGCCCTGGGTTGGCCCACCCTAACATCTACCCCATCTAGGACCTGTTCCTGTGGAAAGTTACCTGCTGGCCTTGGGATATTGGAGATGAGTTTCAGTGAGGATCCAGTAATGATAGTGTACCAGAAACCAGAGGCCCTGAAACAGACCAGTGTCTCATTGCAATGAACATTTGCCAGTAAAGTTGATTGGTCGAAAGCGTACTGTGTGACCATCAGGACAATGAAGAGGTGTTGGAGAGGAAGGAAAGATGGAAGAGTGAAGGTTTTTATTTTGTCTTTGTTTGATTTTTTTAAACTTTCATCTGATTTTTTAAAAACTATTTGGGAGGGATATACTGCAGGATTAAGAGGATATTCGGGAACTGAGAGGTTAGCAGAGTTAGGGTGCATGATGTGAAATTTCCAAAGAATCAATAAAGAAATTGTGCTAAATTTAAAAATATTATAAGAAAGGAACGAAGAAAGAAAATGCCTCCATAAGATCAGGCTGCAGGCAAGTATGTAGGACATTTTCTTTATTGGTGATTGATGGGGGAAGGTCCAGCCCTTTGTGGGTGGTGCCATGCCTGGGCTGGTGCTCCTGGGTTGTATAAGAAGGCTGAATGAAGCCAGGTGGTGGTGGCGCATACCTTTAATCCCAGCACTCAGGAGGCAGAGGCAGAAGGATCTCTGTGAATTTGAGGCTAGCCTGGTCTACAAAGCTACACGGAGAAGAAATCATGTCTCAAAAAAACAAAACAAAACAGAAACAAAAAGAAAAGAAAGGTTAGCAAGCCATATGGAACAAGCCAGTAAACAGCATGTCTCCACGGCCTCTGCATCAGCACTTGCCTCTAGGTTCCTGATCTCACTGCTTTTGATGATGAACTGTTATATGGAATTGTGAGGGGAATAAACTCTTTCCTCCCCAAGCTGCTTTTGCCATGGTGTTTCATCACAGAAATAGAAACATTAATTAAGACAATCACTGACATTAAATAGAACTGTGTCTGACTTATTCAAGCTGGCCTCAAACTCTAATAACTCCCTGCCTTTGCCTCCCAAGTGCTGGGATTAATGGCCTGTGCCACCACACCCAGCTATTCCTGACACATTCTTGGTCACTTAATAAATATTTTTATTTAATAAATTTAGTCTTCAGAATGACTTTTGGGGAGCATGGATAAACTTCAAGGCTGTCTGATAGCTGAATATTAGAAATGTATTTTCGTGAGTTTATGGATTATTCTCATTCACCACTTCCCACTTTAAGTTTTGCAATTTACCAGAATTCAGAAGCTTATTTTTACCATTTTATTCCTATATCATCCATGAAAGGAGAAAAACACTTGCTATAGGTACAAAAAGGATTGGAGTTACAAAAAGTTCCCAAGAAATAAAGTACTTTCATTATATTTTGATTTTCTTGTTGTCCTACCTTCTAGACTACAAAGCCACTAAAGGCATGAAATGTATAGCTCCAGTTGAAATAAAAAAATGTTTATTGAATGATTTCACAGGTTAGTTCATATCCCTGAAATCTTGACAGGATATCTATTATAACATATGTATTAAAACCTTTTTTTTTTTTTTTTTTTTTTTTTTTTTTTAGACAGGTTCTTACTATGTAGTCGTGGCTGGCCTGGAGTTTGATATGTAGACTAGGTTGGCCTTGAATACACAGAGAGGTGCCTGCCTCCACATCCCTAGTGATAGTCATGTGCCACCATGGCCAGCAATTAAAATTTTTTTTTTTTTTTTTTTTTGGTTTTTCGAGACAGGGTTTCTCTGTGGCTTTGGAGGCTGTCCTGGAACTAGCTCTTGTAGACCAGGCTGGTCTCAACTCACATAGATCTCCTGCCTCTGCCTCCCGAGTGCTGGGATTAAAGGCATGCGCCACCACCACCCGGCTCAATTAAAACATTTAAAAACCTGTTTCTCCTAGTCCTGCAAGATAGGGAGGGAGTACCCAGTGCCTGAAGATTGTTTATCAGCACCCCAAAACTTGTTAGAGAAACACTGTTTGGGTCAGTTTTGTTGAAAAGGCTCTGTTTCAGTGACCTATGGGTCATATTGCTTGGGAGATAATAGTTATGCAGTTATGAAAGTAGCTAGGCCAAAAGAAGCTAAGTGCACATTGTGTAGAACTTCAGCTTGTACAGACAAAGACAAAATATAAGCTGAATACAATACATTGGTATTGACAAAGCCGGCCAGTGCAGTCAGCTATCCTTATCCTTGGCTTCCACATTTGTGGACTCAACCAACCAAAGAAGGAATCTAGAAATATTTCAAAATATTTGGAAATAAAATTATATTTATACTGAAAATTTTATTAAACTCTAAAAAAATATACTTTTTTGCATTTTGTTAGGTATTGCATGAATTTAATGCATACTTGAGGATTATGTTATATACAAACATATACCATTTTATAAACGGGTCTTGAACATCTGCTGGTTTTATTATAGGTATGGAGAGTCCTGGAACCAACCTAGAGACAACTCCAGTTAAAAGGTGTGATGGTCAGACACAGGAAAAAAAACAAAAAATAAAACAAGCTTGCCAGGGACTTGGGGTTAATGAATTTGTTCATTGCCTTGATTGTAGTGATAATTTCTTGTAGAATTTTATCAAATTGTACACTTAACTGTGTCAATTATTCATCACCAAATCTGTTTTTGCTGTTGTTTTATTGAGACAGGGTCTCACCATGTATCCTGGGCTGGCCTGGAACTTGCTATATACAGACACCAGGCTAGCCTTCAACTCAGCGATTCGCCTGCCTCTGCCTCCCGAGCGCTGGGGTTAAAAGCGTTCATCATCACGCCCTGCTTTTTAATTTAATTTTTTTAAAAGAGAGAAGATAGAGGCAGGAGCCTCTAAATCTGTAAGAGCAGAAAGAAGACGTGTCAAAAGCAGGTTTGGTTTTGTGTTTTTAAGATGGTGTCATTCTAACTCGGGCTAGCCTCCAATTTACTGCAATCCTCATGCTTTAACCATTTGAGTGTTGGGATTACAGGCATGTGCTATTACTCCTAGCCTAATAACACTGTTGCAGGATGGCAAGAGCCTGTAATCCCAGCATTGTGGAGTTAAATGCAGAATTCAGAGTTCAAGGTCAGGAACCCGGACTACAAGAGATTCAAAAACCACTAATTGCCTGGAATCCCAGTTCCGGGGATGCAGCGCTATCTTCTGAGAACACTGCGCGCACACACACACACACACGGTACGCGAGACATGCATTCAGGCAAGACACACATGCACATGAAATAATAAAATATGCCTCTAATAATTGCACCCTTGATGGGAAAGGAGAACGGGCGGAAAGCGATCACTAGTAACCAACGTCGAGCGATGCGACAGCAAAACAGACAGGCGTGCGCTGCTGAGGGAGCTACTCTTGGCGAACCCTGGGGTCTTGTCATGGAAGCGGAACAAGTTCTCACTGCCTGAGGTAGGGGAAGCCGAAGCCGGCAGCATCCGGGAAAGCCGCAGCTCCGTCCTTCCGGGCCGGCGGCTGGGCGGGGCTTCGGGGGAGGGCCGCAGTAAGTGCGCCCTTCACGTGACGCGCCCTCCGCGCTACGCACTCGACGCGCCCGTCACGTGGCTGCCTCGGCCCGTCTCCGGCGGAGGCGGGCGCGGGCGCGTCCCTGTGGCCAGTCACCCGGCGGAGCTGGTCGCACAATTATGAAAGACTCGACTTCTGCTGCTAGCGCCGGAGCTGAGTTAGTTCTGAGAAGGTTTCCCGGGGCTGTCCTTGTTCGGTGGCCCGTGCCACCGCCTCCGGAGACGCTTTCCGATAGATGGCTGCAGGCCGCGGAGGAGGAGGAGGAGCCGCTGCCCTTCCGGAGTCCGCCCCGTGAGGAGAATGGTACGGAGCCGGCCGGGCCTGGCGCGGGCGGGCCTCGCGGGAGCCTGCGCGGCGCTCCGGGGAGCTCTGCGGCCCTCCGGGGCGCCGTCGCTAGCACAGGAGCCGCCGAGTTGACACGGAAAAGGAGGGAGGGCTGGCGAGTTAACGGAAAGGGGGAGGGCGCGGGTTCCGAGCTGTGACTTGTTGGCTGTGCCAGGAACGCTCTACAGGTACATTTTCCTTTCTTTTTTTCTTCTCTTTTCTTTTCTTATTTTTTTTTTTAAAGCTGAACTGGAGTGGTTTTGATGGTGCAGAAGGTGATGTGGCTCGGGGTTTTCCTTAGCAAGAGTGAAGGGACGGGGAAGGGACAGTTCCTGGGAGGCTGAGACCGTGCGATGCCAGGTCTGCGTCGAACTACCTCATCTGTTGTCCCAGACAGTTTGAAGCGAAGGTGCAGACTGGAGGGAGTCGGTGCGTCGCAGCGCTGGGTAGAGTTTTTGTTGTTGCTAAGGCCAGGAACCGGATTTGGAGATTTCTTACAAAGAAAGCCATTTAGATCAAGGACCTGAGCAGGGAAGACATTCCTGGTCAGTAGTTTAACTTGATAGGCTTTATGCAAACTGGTCTCCCCTTTGGCGAAGTCTGACAGGTTTCGTTTTCTTCCTTTTCTTTATTTTTGAGACAAGGTATCACTGTGTTGCCCTGGCTGTCCTGGAACTCATATATAGACTAGATTGGCCTTAAAAACTCAGAGATCCACTTACCTCAGCCTCTGGAGTGCTGGGATTAAAGGCGTGCGCCACCATGCCGGGCTAGGTTCAGAAGTACCTTACCAAACTTGAATCAAGGTTTTACTTTGAAGTACTGAGTTAAACTTTGAGTAAATAATGCATTTTCCACCTTCATTTGTAATGTGTCAGCGGAGAAGACTTTCTCTCTCTCTCTCTCTCTCTCTCTCTCTCTCTCTCTCTCCCTCCCTCCCTCCCTCTCTCTTCCTCTCCTTCCTTCCTTCCTTCCTTCCTTCCTTCCTTCCTTCCTTCCTTCCTTCCTTCCTTCCTTCCTTCCTTTCTTTCTTTCTTTTTTTTGAGACAGGGTCTCCTGTAGCCCACAGGGTGACCTCAAACCGTGAAGCTGCCAGTGAGTTCTTTATCTACCTGCCTTGATCTCCTGAGCGCTGGGATTACAGTTGTCTGTCACCATCCCTGGTTTTTCCTATTTCTTGAAAGGAAAGTTCAAATCCCTCTACCTCCACTAAATCACTTCGTTTTAAGTACTTAAGTGGCTTTGATTTAAAGGACTACTGGAGGGCGAGTTGAATCGAAGTGCCTTGCAAACCGTTAAATACTGACTATTCAGTGCTATATCTAGTTTTTCATTTTAGATGGCAAACAGCATAAATTTCAGCATACTAACTCAGCATTAAAGAATGTTTTCAGTAACACATGAAATCGCCCCTCCAAATTACTTTGTAAGTAATTCACCATATATGGTATATGGCGCATAGTATGAACTTAATATTGTTTGGACATGGATAAACTTGTTGAGAGAACAATCTCATTTAAAATTTTAAGTTAAAAGTAATTTGTTTTGTTTTTGTTTTTCGGGACAGGGTTTTTCTGTGTAACCCCTTGCCATCCTGGAACTGGCTCTGGCTTGTTCAAGTCTGGCCTTGACAGCTTCTGCCTCTGGAGTCCTTAGGTTAAAGGTGTGGCCACCCTGACTAAATTGAGTCTTAATTTTCTTTCTTTTTTCCTTCCTTCCTTCCTTCCTTCCTTCCTTCCTTCCTTCCTTCCTTTCTTCCTTTATTAACTTTCTTTTTCATGATTTCTACTGAATTGAATGGTTAACATTGCAATATGCAATTGAATTATAGTGAAACCTTCAGATAACTTAAAATATGGATTTTTGTTTTTGTTTTTTGAAGACAGGGTTTCTCTGTGTAGCCCTGAGTGTCAGTAGACAGGCTAGCCTTCAACTCAGCCTCCTAGATGCTGGGATTAGAGGCTTGCACCACCTGGCCAATAGGTGGGTTCTTTGTTCAATAATTCAATTTAGTTTCCTCACCATCTAGGTTAATCTTCCAAAAATTTACTCATGTATAATGGGTCTATGCTGTGTAATTTTTATTGTGATTGTTATTTAAAACACTTCTGGTAAGTAGTTTCTACTTTGACACTGTAACAATAAAAATGTTTCAAAACCCTGACTAAATAACAACATAAAAGTTACAAGATACCCCCCACCCCCCAAAAAATTTTCATCTGTCTGGAGTGGTGGTCCATGTCTTTAATCCCAGTGCTCCTGGAGACAGAGGCAGGTAGATATCTATTTGTTGCAGGTAGCCCAAGCTACATAGTGAGACCCTGTCTCAAAAATAAAAACAACTTCTCCCCACACACAGAAACCCCTACAACAAAACTATCTGTTACAGCTACAGGAAGTTTTTCTCTTACTCATTTGATAGTCAGTTGCTTATTTAGTTATGTATTCTAAGTACTGTGATATACTGGAGTGACAAAGATAGGCTAGACAAGTCTACTTTCTTTTTTTTTTTTAAAGATTTACTTTATTATTTTAAATTAGGTGTAGGTGTGTGTGTGTGTGTGTGTGTGTGTTTTCATGTGGGTTTGTGCACATGAGTGCTAGTGCCCACAGAGGCCAGAGGTGTTGGATTTCCTGGAGTTGGCATTGTAGACCATAGTGAGCCACCTGATTTGGGTGCTGGGAACCCAACTTGGATCCTCTCTGGGAGAGCAGCAAGTGCTTATAACTGCTGAATCACTTCTCCAGTTTCTTTTATTTTGTTTATTTGCATTGATGAGACTAGATCCCAGAGTCTCAAGTGAACTAGACCATTGCTGCAACATGGAGATGCATCCCTTGCCCCATAGATAAATCTGCTTTTGAACAGCTTACATTGTACTAGTTTATTAAATAATCTACTTGTCTAATTGTAGATATATTACTTCATGAAACAAACATTTATTGTCTCTTATGGTTTCTTGCACAGTGATAATAACCTTGAAGGGCAATATAAATATACACAACATAAAAGAGTTTAATACAATTGCCTGGATTACTATGACATATGTAGATAGGACAGCCAGGAGAGAAAGGATTATTTTGATTTGGCTTGAAAATGATAGAGGCAAAGAATAGGAATAGAGGTGGTGGGCTGGAGAAATAGCTCAGAGGTTAAGAACACTGCTTGTTCGCCGGGCGTTGGTGGCGCATCCCAGCACTCCGGAGGCAGAGGCAGGTGGATCTCTGTGAGTTTGAGACCAGCCTGGTCTACAAGAGCTAGTTCCAGGACAGCCTCCAAAGAGATGGCTCAGTGGCTAAGAGCTACTGGAGATGGGTATTAGTTCCCATGCCCAGTGGCTTATAACCACTGGTAGTTAGTCATTTCTAGAAAGCACCAAGGAATGCAATATGGTCGGTCTTCTGGTCTCTTGGGCACCTGTACATACATGGCACATTCTTTCTCTTGCTCTCTTACACACACACACACACACACACACACACACACACACACACACTCACTCACTAAATAAATAAATCTTTAAAAATAATAAGAGTTAACCTGGAATAGATGCATTTCTGAATTGGTAATTTTAGTGCAAGGGAACTAACCTCTAGAAGGGAAGAGCATCCTTTTCTAATACTATTGTACAAAACTAGACATGGTTTGTAATGAGTAGAGTATGACAAGATAGGCAGTCCTGGTAGGAAAGCATATTTCTGAAGGTAACAGGTCATGTAGTGGAGTTTGAGTTCTTCTGGAGATGTTGGGAGTCTACAGAAGGCGACACTATGAATGGTGAATTAGTGTGTTAAATTGAGAGCAACTCATAAGAGTCTGTTATAAGGCATAGAAATGGCTTCTTGGGTAAAGGTAGAAAGAAAAGATTAAAATATTTAAAAATTAAAGAATTAGGTCACTTGAGTGCAGTAGTATTTCTAAGTGTTGTTTGTGACCAGCTGTGAAGTGAAACCATGTTGCATTTGGTCATTGCCTAAAATGTGCAGGTATGGTGGTTGAAAGCAGTACTTAAGCTAATAATTCTTATAACTGGATATATAGTTCACTGGTAGATAGTATACATACCTAGTATGTGTGATGCCTTGGTTCAATTTCTAGTATTGGGGATGGGTAAATAAAAGTTTTGAAGTGATTTATTGTACCAAAGTAAACATTTGCAAAACTGAAGTTGGAACGTTCTAGATAGAGATATTTTGACCCAATACCCTTATATTTTTGTTCAATATTTGAACACTGGATTACATACTTCCATACTTTTAAAAAAAGGTTGACCAGTAGATTTGTTATTAGCCTTAGTTGTAAAATTTCCTTTAACTCACTCACATAATACTTTTAGTTGTAGCCTTTAATGATTTTTGCCATTGATAATTATTTAGTCTTGATTCTTTTTCTTTCTCTTTGGGGAGCTTTCAACCCTGAGTATGTTGCATGTGTGTTTTGTGTGTGTTTGTTTCTTTCTCTTTTAAAAGTATGTTTTAAATTTGGTATCTGTAAGTAAACTAGATTACTTGAGATTAGCTTAGGATAAAAGCATCATGAGCATTTGAACTCCCTCCCTATTTACAGTGAATCTGTACTGTAGAAACTTAGATAGGTGTCACTTGTTTTTAATTTTTTGGGTTTGTGTGTCTGTCTGTCTGTATGTATATGTACACATGCGTAGGTGCTTGCAAAGACCAGAGTTGTTAGATCTCCCTGAAGCTGGAGTTATAGTGTGTGCTCTTTACTGCTGAGCCATCCCTCCAGCCCCAGGTGTCACTTTTTTTTTTTTTTTTTTAAATAATGGGGTCTCACTGACACTGTTTGGCCTGGATCTTGCTGTGTAGACTGGCATTGAACTCAGAGGTCTGCCTGCTTCTACCTCCAGATTGCTAGTATTAAAAGGGTACATCACTACACTTGGCTCAGTGTGTCATCTTTAAATGGTATTTTGTAGCTATTAGACTAGTTTGGATGGTTTGTGTATATGATTGAATTGTAGAATTGAACCTTTCAGTTTATTTTAAAAAGTTACTGATTCTAATTTGAAGTGCATTAGTACTTTTAGAGACTTATTGATTCTTTGGTTCAGTTTGCTTTATATTTAGAAAATGGTTGGTTAGTATGCTTGTTCCCTGAAGATTTAGAATTTTTAGACCCTATTAAGTCTTTATGTGTGAAGGTGAGCAGTTCTTCAGCATTGGTAGACTTGGCTGTTACACTGAGTATCTTTATCAGATTAAAATCATTTTTCTCTCTTTCTTTTTAAGAATGGGTCTGGCTTTTTGCCCAGGCTGATTTCCACCTCCTGGGCCTAAGGGATAGGGCATCTCTGGCTCCTGAATAACTGTAACTATAGTTGTATGCTGCTCCACCTAGTTTAATGTCATAGACTGCTATGGTTATTAACTTCTAAAAGTAGATGGTCATTTTTATCTATTTGACGTCAGGAGCTACACTAGGATTAAAGTCTGTGAAGCCCCACCCCCTTTTTTTTGTCTCGCCTACCATTATTTAAATACTCTAATAACCTAATACCTCAATTATCTAAATTCCAGAGTTTTGGAAGCCTTAACCTTTTCCTTTACTCATGGAAAGAAAAAAGATTCCTAAGCCAAACCATATCAAGAATTTTAGCAACCTTGACAAAGTTTATTTATTGCAAAAGTATGCACAAAGTGAAATTTAACAGGTATGGTTACCCACTTTCTTTTGACAATTTGGTAGTGTGCCAAAAGTGATAGAAGAAAAGGTAGCCAAGAAGCTGTTACTATGAGGAGGAGACTGGAGAAGCACTTTTTTATATAAGAAAGAGAGCTTCACCTTACCTTTTAAGGTATGAATCAAATCTTTGTAATCTTTAAGAATATGATTTACAATAACAAACACAAGATATAGTAGGCTTGAAACAAATTTGATATGATTGGCTAGTAGATTAGCTAGTAGCATTTAGATGTGTCTGTTGTTCTGAATGTTTTACGTATGCCAGTTACATATTAATCACTCAAGAAAACTATAAGTAAGCACTTATTTCTCTATTAATTACATAAGAAGGGAAGCACAATTACTTGTTAAAGTTTCACAAGTTACTGAGTGGTGGAATAGGTATTGATTTGCCTGGGAGTGGAGCTTGGTATTTAAAGAAATGTATATTTGTGAGTTTTCAGATGAAAGGAGTTAAAGTTAACTTTAGTTTTTTTTGTTGTTATTGTTTTGTTTTTTCTTTCAGAGACAGGGTTTCTTTGTGTAACAGTCCTGGCCGTCCTGGAACTTGCTCTGCAGAACAGGCTAGTCTCGAATTCACAGAGATCAGCCTGCCTCTGCCTCCCCAAGTGCTGAAACTAAAGGTGTACGCCACCACTGCCCAGCTTGGTTTTGTTTTGTTAAAGTAAGATTGGAAGCTGGAAAGATTTCTTAGTAGTTGAAGAGCACTTGCTGCTCTTCCAGAGAATTAAAGTTTGGTTGCTAGCACCTACATTGGGCAGCTGACAACTAGCTGTAACTCCAGCTCCAGGGCATCGGATACCCTCTTTTGACATATGAGAGTATTGGCAAGCACATGGAACATGTACATAATAAGTATAAAAATAAATATTTGTTCTTAAAAAGGAAAATCAGTGCTACAATCCCCCCCCCCCGCCCCCACCGCGTGCACGCTGCCCACCTGGTTTCTCTGTGTAGCCCTGGGTGTTCTGGAACTTGTTCTGCCTCTGGAGTGCTGATAGGATTAAAGGGTTTCGCCACAACCACCGGCAGTTGTACTTTTTTATTATACCATATTTTTTTCCAGTGACATGAAACCCAGTAGAATTTACTTTATTGCTAAGCTCCTTACATGTAGACAGGTTGCATGTAACTCAGTTTTATTCATTTTACTCTGACAAAATACAGACTTCAACTATGTGAGAAGATTCTTAGTAGTTGGAAAAGTTGTTTACTAAACCAAATAGATTCTTTGAGAGTAAATCCTGTATTAAGGACTGAGAAACATGTATGTATCAATAAAGAACTGTGAAAATACTAAGGGATAGACCACATGTTAACACCATTTGCCTATGGTATAAAAACCAGGCTTTCTAGTAGATAATGCCTCAGTACTTCTTTAGGTATCCCCCTTTCAGATTAATTTTTGTTATATATCCAAACATTATCATTGGTTATTGGTGGGTGGGTACATTTATTTGATGTATCTGCTGTCTTGTTAGGAAAAAAGTCCCTTTATTAAGAGAATGTACCGCTCGCTAAGCGTCTGCTTTGAGTGAGACATGTTTCCATAGACTCAGGCACACTTGGCTCTACTGTTTGGGGAAGTGTAGGCGGTACAGTTTTGCTAAAGAAAGTGTATCATTGGGGGTGGGCTTTGAGATGAAAAAGTCTAGCCTACTTCCCGTCCTTTCTCTGCTTCATATTTATGGTATAGGGTGTAGCTCCAGCCTCCTGTTCCTGCTGCTTTCCCACCATGATGGACTCTTATCCCTCTGGAACTGTAAGCCCCAATAAATTCCACTGTTCATGGTATTTTATCACAGCAGCAGGAAAGTAACTAATGCATGTGCTATGCACTTTCAACTAGTAAGCTGTCTCTAGCCCAGCGGTTCTCAACCTATGAGTTTTAACCTCTTTGGCAAACCTCTTCCTCCAAAAATATTTATATTACAATTCATAACAATATGAAAATTACAAAACCACAGGTATGAAGTAGAAATGAAAATAATTTTATGGTTGGGGGGTCACCACAATATGAAGAACTGTATTAAAGGGTTGCAGCATTAGGAAAGTTGAGAACAACTGCTCTAGCTTCTTTGTGGTTTTTAATATTCTCTGTGTGTGTGTGTGTGTGTGTGTGTGTGTGTGTGTGTGTGTGTGTGTGTGTGTGTGTGTGTGTGAGTGTGTGAGTGTGTGATACCCCTCTCACCTTTCCAGCCATATTATGATTCAGGGCCTGCTTGGATTTATTTTGAGCAACACTGTTGGAATGTATCTGGCTCAGAACTGTGACATTTTAAACCTGGCTAAATTGCTTGAAAGGCAAGAAGAAACTCCTTAGTTCCTGATGCCCACCCTGGTGCTGTATTCTGTACTCACTGATTCCAGCTCTTGTGGGGCTTGCTTCATTTATGGACTCATCCCAAAGCTTTTGTGTTCCTCCTTCAGTTCCAGACCCTGTGTGTTGCCTCAGCCATCTTGGGGCCAAAAGAGTCACCGTTTATGTTTTCAGCAAGCTCACCTCTTCCCATATTCTTCTTCCAGCTACTTGGGAGAATCTAAGACTGAAATTATGATGTCAGATTAGCAGACAGAACCTTTAATTAATAGTTGCCCACCCATCCTTTGGGATTTTTACTACCTATTGTCAAGAAAATTACTGAGTTTCTATAGCTGATCAGCTATAAGCAAAGTTGCTGATTTCACTGTCTAGCTACCGCTTTGTTTTAAGGTAACTAAAATTAATATATCAAAAGGTTACATATATATGAATGTATGTATTGTAATTAGGGTTTTTATTGACTGAAAGCACATGAAATCTAAAAAGTCAAAAACAAGCAGAGTACAGCGTACAGTGGTTACCAGGAGTAGGGTGGTAGAGTCAGGATACAGACTGGAAGCCCTTTCCCACCTGCTATTCATGCAACATATGGAAGAAAAGTGCCTGTGGGGGTAGGTGGGAGAGGTAGGTGCTAAATAAAGGATCATATGCTCTGTGCAGCCCAGCACTTCTGGAGCTTTCCCCTCAGATCACTAGCCTGCTCCCATTCTCAGGAGTGCTTTTCCTTTCTGAAACTGTCTCTATTCCTATTTCTAATCATGTGTTCCAGGTCCAATTCTTTGCTGTGAGATAGAAGGACCTAAATATACTTAGGCAGGAACCTTTAACCCCAGATCCACACTTATAACATTGGGGAAGAATCAAGGAATAGTGTTTAAAGTGTTTCAATTTATAGTCACAAGAGGAATACAATCTGGAAACCTAATTGACATAATGAATGATGTTTTGTATACTTGAAATTTGCTTTGTAGACTTGAAATCTATTTGGATAATAGATGCATTAGTTTAATTATAATCACGTCACATCAAATTGCATAACTTGAAGATACAACTACTTTTCTTGTTTTGTTTTGAAACTGGGCCTGGCTTGCAACCCAGTTAGACTGAAACTATGTGCAACCCAGACTGACCTCAAACCAGCAATCATCCTGCTTCCACCTTCTAAGTTCTGGGACCACAGGTGATGCCACTGCACCTAGATAATGCATACAGTTCTTTTTGTTTGTTTGTTTTTTGAGATAGTGTTTCTCTGTGTAACAGTCCTGGTTGTTGTGGAAACATACAGGTTTGTTGTTGTTGGTTGTTTTGCTTGTTTGCTTTTGGTTTTTTGAGGCAGGGTTTCTCTGTATGGCTTTGGAGCCTGTCCTGGAACTAGCTCTTGTAGACCAGGCTGGTCTCGAACTCACAGAGATCCACCTGCCTCTGCCTCCCGAGTGCTGGGATTAAAGGCGTGCGCCACCAACGCCTGGCTCTAGCATACAGTTCTTTTTTTTTTTTTTTTTCCCCCATGGAAAACTCAATTTATTGACTAATGTTCTTAGTTCTGGCATCGTATTCTGTTATGTCTTCTGGTTTTTTTTTCCCCATTCATTTATTTAGCTCATAAATAAAGTCATGCACAATTATGATACATAATACAGTATGTTCACAATGGCATGGCTAAATTAAACCAATTAACATGTTATGTCACACATTCATCATTTTTGTTTTGAGAACACTTAAAGTATCTCACAACTTTTAAAATATAGCATATTGTTATAAACCATATTTATCATTGCATACAGTTCTTATTAGTCAGTTACACATTAGTAAATAATTTTCTTTTTCTTCCTCCAAGAGCCAAAAGGCAGGATTAGATCTATCTGCTCTATGGTTGATCTAAGGACTCTCATCTGTAACTCTAGCTGTGTCAAGGTGACAGAATGATCAGGACAACTGACCCCTCGTCAACTTGGCACATTACTACATTACTATTAAACCACAACTCTTTCTTTTTTATTCCCAAGATCTCATATAATATCACAGTATGAAACATTAATAACTAAGGTTTCATAACTATGGGTTCCTGTAAAATCTAAAACAAGTTAAATACTTATTCCAAGAGTGAAGAATGGGGCACATTCAGATCAAAGCAAAACCAAAGTCCATTGATGTAATGTTAAGTGTCAGACATCTGGGGCTCATGATCTTCTGGTTCTAAAGAGCATGAGTATCTCCACTTCTCTATCTCTTCATACATAGCATGTATCATAGGCTCAGGCCAGCTACATTTCATATCTGTTTCTGTCCTTGGTGATTGTCCTGTGTCACCAAAATTCTGGAGTCTCTACTGCAACTAGTCTGCACCTTAAGCAATAGCTTCTCTTGGGCTCTCTTCAGGGACTCTGACCCTGCCACATGGTATCAAGCCTCAGCTTGGCCTCTTTAGACCTTCTGTTGCAATTTGAGGCTGCATCTTTACCATTGGCCTTTCCTGATCTCTTATAGTGTCAGGTCCCAGCTTTTCTCCTTGACTGTTTTCATGCCTTTAGAACCAGGTCTCATTCTTATACATGACCAGGTTTAGTTGCCAATGTGAGGTACAGCTTTGGTTCCCTCTAGACTTCAGTTTCTATGTACTGAACCTGAGGAAACACTTCCCAGAATATTTTGCCTCAGTGATCCTGTTCTCTTCTTCATTTTTTTTCAAGTTCTGGTAATTTATTTGTTGTGGTTTTTTTTTTTTTTTGAGACAGGGTTTCTTTTCTATGTATAGCCCTGGCTTTCCTGGAACTCACTCTGTAGACCAGACTGACCTTGAACTCAGAGATCCACCTGCCTCGGCCTCCTATAATCTAAGTACCAATTTTATCCTAGTTAAGTTTTTGTTTCTGTTATGAAAAGCCATCATCATCAAAGCAAATTGAGGAGGAAAGGGTTTATTTTAGCTTACAGATCTCTGGTCACAGTCCACCATTCACCAAGAGAAGTCAGAGCAGGAATTTCCAGGGAGGAATTGAGATAGAAGTCATTGAGGAACACTGCTTACTGGCTTGATCCTGTGCTTGATCAGCCTGCTTTATTACACAAACCTGCCCAGGGTTGGCACTGCCCCCAGTGCATTCAGCTCTCCTGTATCAATCATTAATCAAGAAAGTGCACCCACATTTGCCTACAGGCCATCTGATGGAAGCATTTTAGGTATAGTTTCCTTTTATAACTTTGCTTGGCTTCTTGGGCTTGATGGCACTTGAGAGCCATCAAGCTCTGCATGAGAGCTGTCTTTCAGTCACTACAGTATTGAGAGAATTAATTTGCCATTTGCTGATACAGGCAAAAATGCATGAAGAATGAGTGTTTGTGTGAAGGTTCAATTTTAAGTTTGGGGTGCACTTTAGGTATCAAAAGAACTCAATGCCAGACAGTTGATATGTGACATAAGAGTTTAGTGGAAGTTTTGAATTGAAAGGCAATTTTTTGTTTGTTTTTGAGACAGGTCTCTCTAGTAGACTAGGCTTTCTTTGAACTCACTCCCAAGTGCTGGGATCAAAAATGTGCACCATTACACCTGGCCTGTAATTTTTTTCAGTGTTGGGATTGAATGTAGAAATGGAAATTTGTGAGTTATTCAATGTCTGTTTTTTGTTTTTTATGTATGTATGTATGTATGTATGTATGTATGTATGTATGTATTTTTTGGTTATTCAAGACAGGGTTTCTCTGTGTAGCTTTGGAGCCTATCCTGGCACTCGCTCTGGAGACCAGGCTGGCCTCGAACTCACAGAGATCCGCCTGCCTCTGCCTCCCGAGTGCTGGGATTAAAGGCGTGGGACACCAACGCCCGGCTTATTTATTTCTTTTTAGAGGCAGGGTTTTGCTGTAGTTTTGGAACCTATCCTGGAAGTTGCTCTGTAGACCAGATTGACCTCAAATTCAAAGAAATTCACCAGCTTCTGCCTTCTGATCACTGGGATTAAAGGTGTGCACTACCACTGCTGGGCTCCCAATGTCTGCGTTTTAAAAGCAGCCTTTAAAAGATTGGGAAGGAAGGTTGGATTTGGGGACACATCCCTTTAATCCCAGTACTAGGAAGCACAAGCAGGCAGATCTCTGAGTTTGAGACCAGCATATTCCAGCCCTGGAGTTCAGGCCAGCCAGGTCTGCATAGTGGGGCTTGCCTTTTTTTGTTTGTTTAAAGGAAGGAAAAGAAAAACAATTGGAGAGGACTGGGTATATAGCTCAGTGGTAGAACATATGGGCATGTCCATGAATTCAATCCCTAGCACCCTCCCCCCAACCCCCCCCCAAAAAAAAGAAAAGTAAAGAAAAAGAAAAAGAAAAAACTGGGGGAAAAGAATGAATCTACAAGGAAATGAAGAGTGGACCATGCTACAACAGTCAGTAATGATCGACTTTATTAAGTGATTCTATTTTATAAATGAGAACAAAGTCTGAGAATTAACCTGGGGATCTAAAAAGCTGTCAGTTGGTGGTCTGCCAAATATTTCAGAGATTGGTGCATACCTTAAATCCCAACATTCTGAAGTTGAAGGCAGGTGGATCTTTTGAGTTTGAGGACAGCTTGTCTTCATAGTTCAGGCCAAGCAGGAGTTACATAAGGAGACCCTGTTTCAGTAACAATGAAACTTACATAAGGAGAGTCAACTTGAAAACTTGACTATATACAGTAGGTTCTAGACACTGTTAGGGGTGATAAAGAGCGTAAAACCAACATTCTAGTGCCTTTGTAGTATCATGTAGAGGTAGAAACATGCAGCAGTTTAGCTTGAGGGAAAAAAGTGGAGTCAAGAAAAGTTTTTGTCTTTAAAGAGCTGGAGATAATATGGTGCATCCTGATGGGAGTGAGCCAATTAATTAAAAGGAAAAAAATAGAGAATTGGTCAAGAATGTCCTTGGTTTAGAGTGAGATAGAATCTGGGGCCAGTGGTTGGATTTGAGTGAGAATATAGTTGTAATATAAGGAAAAGTGAATGTATTGATCCAATAGGAAGGTAATTTTGTTGTTTTGTCTTGGGTTCTTTTGTCTGTTTTTAGGGAAACTGGGTCTGATTTTGTAGCCCAGGCTGGTTATAAACTCTTCCTCTGGCCTTTTTCCAAGAATTGGACTCAAGTTACTATGTTTGTGCTGCAAGTACTTTTGCCCTCTGAGCCATCTTGTCAGTTCTAATAGGAGTTTGTTGCACTTTTGTTCTGCTTGCTTTAGTTTTTCTCAGTAGTGGGATAAGAGACTGAGAGTGATGATGGGTGGGAGTTTGGGAAGGAATTGCAGTATATCTAAGAAGAAAAAAAATTCAGTGAAGTTTCAGGTATTGTAAAAACACTGCCAAGGTAATGAAACTACAAGTTTTCTCATATATTTTCTTTTTTGAGTGATAGAAGAGAAACACATTCTTCATAAAAATAACCAGATTTTTAGTTAGACTAAGAAGGTTCTGGAAGCACTATGCAAAATGAGTTTTGTCATGTAAGAAATGTTGACAAAAGACCCTAAGTTCCATAGGGCCTCACCTGTGACTTTGGTGGTTGAGGGCCCTGGTATAATTTTTGTCTAAGCGAGTTTAAAGGAATTTTTTCTAGTAAATGGAGAATTTGAATGAAGTCAGAATGATTGGAAGTGGGTTTGAAATGAATTAAGATTTATCATTATTGTGTTTGACCTTCACTCCTAGTTTTATTTCTTGTATAGGTTTTCTTTAAAAATATAAGTTCTTCTGTATTGTCTCTGAGTGTGTCTGCACATATATGCATGCTTGTGTGCTTATGTGTGTAGGATATAACTTAAAATTTTTTTTTATGTTGTCTGGGAATTGAACTCAGGTCCTGAACATGCTAAGAATTGCTCTGACACTCAGCTATGGTTCTACAGTCTTTAATTACTCTATTAGAGAATAACTTCTAACTTAACCTCATATCCTTGGTTCTCCTTCCTGTTGTTTTTGCTTTATTATTATTTACATTTATTTATTTGGTGTATGTGTATGTCTGCACACATGTGAAGGTCAGAAGCTGGATTGGGGAGTCAGTTCTCTTCTTATATTTAGGCTTCAGGAATTGGATTCAGGTTCATGCCTTTATCTGCAAAGCCATCTCACTGGGCCAGTGTTGTTTTTGTAATTTGTTTTTGTTTTTGTTTTTAATTTCCCTCCCCCTCCTTTCTTTCTTTCTTTCTTTCTTTCTTTCTTTCTTTCTTTCTTTCTTTCTTTCTTTGTGTGTTGTTGAAACAGCGTCTTAGTCTTTTTGTCTCCCAGTTACTGGAATTACATGTGTACTCCACTATATTTAGCTTAAAAAGAAACTATATAATTGTTATTTATATGTATCCCTGTATGTGTGAGCAAATGGCACTTGAGTGCAGTGCTGGCAGAGGCCAGAAGAGGGGACCAGATCCTCTAGTGGGAATTCTAGGCAGTTGTGAACCATCTCATGTGACTGCTGACAGCTGAACTCAGGTCCTCTTCAAGAACACCAAGTGCTCTTAACTGCTGAGCCATCACTAGTTCCCAATATATTTTTTTAATTTGGACATTTAAGTTCATCTTCCCTATGTCCCTCCTTTTCTCTCCCTCCATCCATTCTCTAAGGCTATACTTTTCTTCTCACACAATTTAGACTATATTTAGCCTGTTGTCAACTTTATACATCTGTGAAGAGGAAACCTCATACAGACATACTTTTAGGCAAAACACCAATGAACATAAAATAATAAATTAAGAAAAGAATTTCTTCTTTCAGATTGGCCTATGGGCATGTCTGTAATGCATGGTCTCTTGGGGGAGGAGGTGTCTTGAGACAGGGTTTCTCTGTGTAGCACTGACTGTCATGGAACTCTGTAGACCAGACTGGGCTGGCTTGAACTCAGAGATTAAAGGCATGTACCACCACCACCTGGCAGGGCACATTCCGTGTGTGTGTGTGTGTGTGTGTGTGTGTGTGTGTGTGTGTTTGGAGACAGGGTTTCTCTGTGTAGCTTTGGAGCCTGTCCTGGCACCCTGTAGACCAGGCTGGCCTCAAACTCACAGAGGCCCACTTGCCTCTGCCTCCCGAGTGCTGGGACTAAAGGCGTGCGCCACCACCACCCATCTCAGGGTGTATTCTTGTTACTTGATGTAGGAAGGCCCAGCATACTGGAGGTGATGGGCCCACGATGTATAAAAAAGCTAGCTTTGTGAGACTGTATATGGCATTTTCCCATGATTTCTGCTTCAGTTTCTGCCTTGGTTTCTCTCAGTGATGAACTGTTAGTTGGAAGTATAAGATGAAACAAACTATTTCTTCCTCTAGTTGTTTAGGCTTATGTTTTGTCATAACAAAGAAGCAAACTAGAACAGACTGACACATCATTCACATCTAAGAAGTTTACATACTTGTGGTTTTTATTTTGATTCTTAAGTGTTTTATTTTAAATATTGAGGGGTGATTTTATATGTGCTTTGTTAGTTACAGTGTGATCAGCCGGTATGGTCTACAAGTATACATTGTCTTCATATTTGTTATTCATCCTTTATGGATAAATACACTGTAAAATTCCTATGTGTGCTTGAAGAAAGTGAATGGGTCTTTTTTATGTGGGATGCAAAAATAGGCAGGTGTTTAGCAAGTTGAACTTGTTGTGTTAAAACTTTTTAAAATACCTTACCTGATTAGAGAGAAATGTGTTAAGTGTATGTAATCTAGAATTGTTTAGTTCTCCTCATTGAAATTTTGCTTTGTCTTTTGAATCTGCCTGATATGGTTGGTCTTACAGAATATGGGCACACAAATTTGGTAGATGTTACGATAAATCTTTCTGCCAAAAGCCTCCTGAGCCCCACCGCCAGTGTGAGCTTTACGCCAGCCGCCCGCCTGAGTTAGGGCCCAAATGAATACACAGAAACTGGCATTAGGTTCAATGCTGCTTGACCAATGACTAGGATTCTCATCTGTTAGCTCAGTCTTAACTATCATAAACCTATATATTTTATAAGACTTATCTTATCGACGCCTTATTGGCGTCCCTCCTTGCCGGTGGATCACATTGTGCTGATGGAGCAGGAGCGGAGGGGAAAAAAGGGACCCTTCCTGTTTCTCCTTCTTTAAATATGAGTCTCCTTGCTATGTCACTTCCTGCCTGGATCACCACTTATCTACTACATTTCCCAGAATCCTCTTTGACTCCTAGTCCCATCTAACTTGCTGTCTCATTGGCCAAACAGTATTTTATTTAACAATCAGTAAGATAAACATACACAGAAGTACTTCCCCCATCAGGTAGATTAAATGTTTATAGTCATTTAATAACTTACTGTATCTCCCATCCAGGTACTTAGGAGTTCCTGCCCTGTTTAGCTTTCAAGATCAGGAGATTGGCTGCTTTTTGAGTGGATCATAGATAACCTGCTTTATTTCTGTTGGTGTTTAACTTTTTTTCCTGATATCTTTCCTTTGACTAGAATTTTGTTTGGTATCATTTTGTATGGAAATACCATTAGCTATTATGTGCCCTTAAGCTTTCTAGAAAAACCTGATAGCTTAGGCTAGGCTTTTGTTTTCTTTAAATTAAATGTGGCTGTCACTTTTGGCTCTTTTAAATGGCTTAGGATCTCTTAAGTCCCTCTTGGCTTACTGTGAGAGTCTCTCACTTGTTTCCTCTGGCACAGCAATGTTAAATCATGTTGGATTTAAGTGGAATTATTTTAATGATTTAGGTGTGTTAGCACGGAAAATAGTATATAGCACCTACTTAATGGATTCAAACAAAATTAAATACCACACATATATCTATTGTAAAATTATTTCCTTAGATCAAGAGGCTGTAAACTTGTAAACGATCTTGAACTCTCTGTTTTAGTCCCAGAAATCCTGGATAGAGAGCACTTTGACCAAGAGAGAGTGTGTGTATATTATACCAAGCTCCAAAGACCCTCACAGGTAAGCACATGTTGGTTTCTTCTAGGATCTTCTGGAAATTTAGATGTAAATTTATTGTTATTTGCTTATAGTAAACAAAAGTTATATAGTAATTTAAGGTTCCTGCTAATTTTTATTTTGAATGGGAGGGAGACTAAGCAAGGTACCAGTGCTCTGGGATTTCTTTGTTTTTTTTTTTGTTTTTGTTTTTGTTTTTTGAGTCAGGGTTTCACTGTGTAGCCCTGGCTGTCCTGGAACTCACTCCGTAGACCAGGCTGGCCTCGAGCTCACAGAGATCCACCTGCATCTGCCTCCTGAGTGCTGGGATAAAAGGTGTGTGCAGCCACCATCTGGCTGCTCTGGGATTTCTTTCCTCAAACTGTTTGCCTGTCTCTACTACCCGATCCTGAGAACAAAAGATACTTCAGAATTTGTTATTGGGCATCTTACTATGCACACAATGGTTGATGCTGAAGAATATGAGCCTGTACAGTAGGCACTTCCCTTGCCTTCTTGCTTGAGGATCAAACCTAACGCCTCTCACATGTTCCTGTATGTGTGTATAGATAAATACTTACTAGAAAAGCTGTCACCAAAGGATATAGGTATCAAGTGCCTTTTTGATTTTTAAAATGGCTTTGAGAGGAATCTGACAGTTCATCAGAAAAGTTGGCCTTGTGAAAACTCAAAAGCTAAGAGTGATGACTGCTCTTATAGAGGATTTAAGTTCAGTTTCCAACATCTACATCAGTCTGCTCACAACACTTGCAACTCCAGCTCTGGGGGAATCTAAAACTCTCATTTAAACCCTGCTTCATTCATTCATACATACCTCTCCCACAGTTACACACTTATGCACAGAATTACAAATAAGATAATTAAAGAAAAGAAAAACATTCTTGGACCAGTGAGAGATGGTCTAGTAAGTAAAAGAGCTTTCTGTACAATCCTGATGACCTGGGTTCAGTTCTCCTCCACCCACAGTGGAGGAGAGAGCTGACCATTGAAAGCTGTTCTTTGACATCTGTGCGCATGCACAGTAAAATAAGAAAAAATTCTTATTAAGATTTTTTTTTGGATTTTTTTGAAGTCTAAAATTAGTTAAAAAAAAAGTTTAAAAATGCAAATCAAAGGTTATTCCCTAGCCTTACAAGGGAAGAAACATGGCAAGCATTTATAACAGTGGTTCTCAACCTTCCTAATGCTGTGACTGTTTATTACAGTTCCTCATGTTAAGGTGACCCCCAACCAAAAAATTATTTTGTTGCTACTTCATAACTAATTTTGTTATGAGTTGTAATGTAAATATCTGATTTGTGGATATCTGGTATTCGACCCCCAAAGGGATCACAACCCACAGGTTGAGGACTGGTGATTTAAAAGATCTTTGGGTCTTCTTGCCCTTTCCGTCTGTTAAACCCTGTTCTCTGTCAGATTACTTGCTCTGTAACTTTCACTTCTATTGGGCATGTGATTTTTTTTTTTTCTTTGTTCCCATTGGCCAGTCTCTTCTTTCCTCCCTAACGTGTAGTCCTTTCTGGCTTCAAGCTCAAGGTGGCCCTTATCCAACAACCTCCACAGTCCTAGGATTATAGGCATGGGTCACTATACCTAGCTATAACTCGCAAAAATTTCTAAAAAGACCAGCACCTCTGTTGCACGTAATGCTCTGGGCTTGCGTGACAGCAACACACACACACACACACACGAAAGATTTTTGTTAATAATACTTTTTGTTTTGGTATTTAAGGACTCCAATGTTAGTTTATGTAATGCCAGATGATTTATAAAAGTGGGTTATTTATGAGTGGTAGCAAATACAAGCAGGAACTTAATTGAATATTGACTAGGATAGTATACTCCATTAGCTTCAATATATAGTGATAAATGGAAAATAAAAAAAAAATTAAAAACAAAAGAAAAAACCCCAAAAACTTTAGACAGGGTTTCTCTGTGTAACAGGCCTACCTGTCCTGGAACTTGCAGAGATCCACCTGACTGATATCCTGACTGAGGCAACTCTCCAGACCCTGCAAAGGTTTTAAACTCTTTCAATCATTAGATGACCTTAATATCCTTTGACATAATTAGAATCTGTGATTTCTTTTTCTTGAGTTCTGTTGTTATATCACAGGGAAACAGGAGTAGTTCCTAACACTGGGGTTTGTATTTAGGGTCCTAATTTACCATGCCAGTTCTAAGACACCATTTTTCTTCGAGAAAAGAGTGGTTTATTTTGTTAAAAACACTAGATTCAGAGCCAAGGGTGGTGAGACATGCCTTTAATCTCAGCACTTGGGAGGCAGAGGTGGGTGGATCTCCAAGCTCCAAAGCAGAGTGAGTTCTAGGGCAGCCAGTATGGAGAAACTGTAAAAACAAAACAAAACAGAAACCACCAAGACCCTCCCAAAACATCACCACCACCACCACTAAAAACAATAAATTTGGCAGGGTGTGGTAGTGCAAGCCTTAATCCTACTACGTGTGAGACAGAGACAGGTGCAATTCAAGGCCAACCTTGTCTATGTATAGTCAGTTTTCAGGTCAGTCAAGTCTGTATAGTAAGTGAAAGGTTCAGGCTGAGTGTGGTATCATGTGCCTGTAAACCAAGCACTGTGGTAGGCAGAAACAGCTTGTCTAGCTCAAACAACAACAAAGGTTCAGTGAAAGCAATCCTGAATTAAAAACAATGTGGAGAGCCGGGAGTTGGTGGCACACACCTTTAATCTCAGTACCCGGGAGGCAGAGGCAGGCGGATCTCTGTGAGTTTGAGGCCAGCCGGGTCTCCAGAGCGAGTGCCAGGATAGGCTCCAAAGCTACAGAGAAACCCTGTCTCAAAACAAAAAACAATAAACAAATAAATAAAACAATGTGGAGAGGGCTTTAGAGGACTGAGTTTTGTTTTTTTTTTTTTTTTTTTTTTTTTTAAGATTGATTTATTTATTATGTATACAGTCTTCTGCCTGCATGCCAGCAGAGGGCACCAGATCTCATTCAAGGTGGTTGTGAGCCACCATGTGGTTGCCGGGAATTGAACTCAGGACCTCTGAGAGAGCAGTCAGCGCTCTTAACCGCTGAGCCAAGAGAGCTGAGTTCCATGTCGGAATCATTTGTATTAGCATAGTAGTTCCTTACTGATGAACATTTTACTTATAATCTGTTTTTCTCTTTGATGTTAAAAATGCTATAATGTATTGACTTAAATTTTCATTTTTTCACATATACTTCAGATACTCAGACTGACTTTAGCATATATTTTCAAAATGCTTTTTGGTTATTAGTGTTGGGGAGTTGAACCCAGGATTTTATGCCTGTCAGAAAGGTGTTCCACCAGTTCTGGCCCATACTTTTAGAACTTGAGATAAGAGTTTGAGGAATTGGTATTTTTTATTTTGATAACTATCATAAAATTTTCTTCCATTAAAACACAGTTCATAAAATATACTTTACCATGGACTGGAGAGATGGCTCAGCTGTTAAAGGCTAAACTCACAACCAAAATATACTTCAGCAGATAAAAGAATCCTCTCTATGTTCATGAAGCTATTCAAATGTTTTTAAATCTTTCCTAATTGAATCTTTATATCTGTGTTTTTACTGTGGTCTCTTCATATTTTTCCGTTTTCCTTTTTTTTTGTTGTTGTTGTTTGTTTGTTTTCTGAGACAGGGTTTTTCTGTAGCTTTGGAGCCTGTCCTGGAACTTGTAGACCAGGCTGCCCTTGAACTCACAGAGATCTAACTGCCTCTGCCTCCCAAGTGCTGGGATTAAAGGTGTGTGCCACCACTGCCTGGCTATTTTTAATTTTTTTATGTAGGGTTTTTACAAATTGATTTGAGGAAGCTCTTTATATATTGGGGAAACTTTTTTTTAGTTTGTGTTTAAATCTTAGTTGCAGATTTTTATTACATGGAAACATGATTTTATGTAACTAAACTCGTCATTTTTCTCTGTTGTAGTTGCTTAGTTTTATTTCAAAATTAATATTAGTTTTATTTCAAAATTAATAATACTTAAATCTATGTAAATTTAAAGGGTTAGTTGAATGTATAAACCAAGGTATGTGTTATCTATGGCATCTACTGAAATTAATTATGTTATAATTTTCATTTGTTTCATACTTTTATATGAATTTAATATAGTTTACTATAAAATAAATGTTTTTTAATGAAGTAATAATTTACCTTTCTGCATTTTATAGATGTCTTCCAGGATGTCAGATCTGTCAGCAGCTTGTCAGGTAAGTTTAGCATGCATTGCTGAAATTTTGAAAAATAACTGATACATGAAAAACACAGCTTGGTATAATACAGTGGGATAAAATTCACGTGTTATTATACTTGAAGAACATTTTACTTAAACATTTGACAATTCTGCTACAAACTTAAAGGTACCAGAGTAGGGTTCTAAGAGAGTGAGTTAGTAGAACAGAGTGGGGGACAGGGGATTTTTGACAAGCAAAGCAGGCTGTAGGAAAAGCTGAGAGTTAAAGACACTGTGGTTCTATCAGGAAACTACAGTGTAAGATATAAGGTTGGGCTGCCAGCATTGAAGAGACAGGCAGGCAGATAGATCTCTGAGCTCAAGGCTAGCTCATATATTGAGTTCCCTGCCAGCTAGGCTACACAGTAATTCCCTGCCTTAAAAAACAAAACAAAAACAATTGGAGAGAAATAAGAGACCAGATCATTTATGCATAGTGTATAGTAAGTATGTCTTTTACTTCTGATTTTCCATTAAAAGAGGTTAGTAGCAAGCTGGAAAGGTGGCTTATTGTTAAGAACCCTAGCTGTCTTCTAGAGGAACCAAGTTTGATTTCCAGTACCCACATGGTAGCTCACAAACATCTTTAGCTCTAGTTCTTGGGGATCCAATGTCTACTTTTAGCCTCTGTTGGAATTGCCTGAATGTGATGCACATATATATTCATATACATAAAATTAACATAACTAGATTTTCCCATCCCTCTTCCTTTACAATTCTTTTTTTTTTTTTTTTTTTTGCATGTTGATTTTGAAGACAGGGTCTTGTGTAGCCTACACTGGCTTCAAACTCCTTGACTAAGGCTGGTCTTGAGTTCCTACTCCTCTTGCCTCCGCTTCCCAAGTGTTGGATTACAGGTATATGCCACCACTCCTGGCCAGAATTTATCATTTTTAATTAATTTGCACATGACTATGCCATTTCTTTATTTATGTTTTGGTTAGGTTATATTCTAGTTGAAGAATTTTTTTTTTCCTCAATTTTCAGCAATCCCCTAGCATGGCTGACTTAGTTATCTGTTTTTGAGACCAGGTTTCTCTATGTAGTCCTAGATGTCTTGGAACTCACAGAAATTCACCTGCTTCTGACTCTTTTAAGCACAGGGGCTAAAGGTGTGCATGGTACCACTCCTGGCCCTAGTATGGTTTTGTTTATGCTTGGTTGGTTTTTTTTTTGTTGAACTGCTGAGATATAGACTCAGTAATTTTCAAATTGGAATTTTTCTTTCCTTCAACATGTTTCAAATTTTGATTTCTAGTTCTTCCTTTTGGACGCATAAATTATATGTGTTGAGCTATTTTTATATTATTCTAACTTTTAATATAACTTCCAGTTCTCCTTCAATGTGTTCATATTTTCCTCAACTTTATGGGACATCTTAATACTTGGTGCTTATTTCTAATACTGGCTGTCATTTCTGGTTTTATTTAGTAACATATTTCCCTACCCCCTTTTAAAATTTTTTTCCTGTTTTTGAGACAGGGTTTCTCTGTGTAACCTTGACTGTCCTGGAACTCACTTTGTAGACCCGGCTGGTCTTGAACTCACAGATCTGCCTGCTTCTGCCAAGAAGAGTGGTGGGATTAAAGGTATGTGCCACCACTGCCTGGTGATAGGGCTTTTCATATACTCTTGCTTTTTCTCTTTAGGTGTTTTTGTGGCCGTTTGGTCAAGCAACATGCTTGCTTTACTGCAAGTCTTGCCATGAAATACTCAGATGTGAAATTGGGTGAACATTTTAATCAGGCAATAGAAGAATGGTCTGTGGAAAAGCACACGGAACAGAGCCCAACAGATGCTTATGGAGTCATCAATTTTCAAGGGGGTTCTCATTCCTACAGAGCTAAGGTGTGTCACTTACTTACTTTTTATTTCATTTATCTTGTAATATGTGTAGTACCAAAACAGAAAGTAAGGTGCAGTGCATATATTAAAGTTCTTCATAAGGGTTGACATAAATATAGAATTATTGTATGTAGATCAAATCATTTGTCATTATAAAGTCTTTTTTATTTTATTGACAGAATCAGTGTTTTCTGAAAGGAGACATAAACCTCCTTTCTTTCCATTCCCTTTTTTTTTCTCTTTAAAAAGGGGATATTTCAATTTTCCTTAAAAAGGGGAGACAAGTGCTAGAAACATGCATTTCATAAAACAATGACACTTGTTATAAATACTTCCTATAGATCCCATTCATTTAAAAACTTACGATCAATAAAGCAGTTTTATCTTTAGTGATATTATTTAAAAAGCCTAGAGATTTAAAAACAACAGTAAAGATCTTTATACATTACACAGTAGATAAAGCTATTAAATTCCTCAGTATCAAGAGCAAATCACTACCACCAACCTAGCTACATCACTGGAAGGTGGACACCACTCAGTTAGCTGCTATGTAGATTACTTGGAAATCTACATGGCAGTAAAGCCATGTGATAATTAACTCCTGAAGTGACAATGCTAGCCTAACACACAGAAATACAAATGCAAATATCTATACTTGAGGCATGGCTGTCAAGTAACAAGATGGATTTAATACAGATGAGCAGAGAGACAAGGGTCCCAACACATGCGAAATGTCTTTTTGGAAGAGGCTGGGATTTGCTGTGAAATGTAAGAAAAAAGAAAAGAACAAACCAAAAAAAGGAAAACATCACAAAAAGGAAAAAAAAAGAAGAGAAAAAAAGGAAAAACATTTTTCCCCTAACCGTTCTGAATTCATCAAAAAGTAATCGAATCTTTGGCCTAACTCAGGAAATTGAAGAATTCAATATTTTTAATTATTGTACCTTCCTTTCCCTTTTAAACTTTTCTTACGGTAAAAGATGTCATTTTCTAGGCATTGTGAAATGTGCCTGTCACAGTGCTACTTGAGAAGCCAAAGTTCGAGGACCACTTGAGCCCACTTTTGGGATCACTCTATATAGTATAGGAAAAGCCTGTCGGCTAAACAAAATCAAAGCCACAAAAGTGTCTTTTTAGTAGTGTATATAATTTTTTCTTTATCCCTTTGTCTTATTATTTTTGTTAAGTAATTTTTTTTGTTATTGGCTTCCTTTATTCATATATCATTCTTCTGTTCATTGGTGAAATTTTGTAATAAACACAGTTTTTACTTACTCTAAACTTGCTCTCTGTTAAAAATTAACCACATCTCTTACTTACCACTCTACAATGTTAAGAACTTTCAGAACATCTGTAACTGCATTATTTCTCTTGTGACTTATGTGCATTTGTTGGCAGGAATTTAAATTCTGTGTATTTTAAAATCCTGTAATGTAATTGGTTATCATTTGCATTAACATTTTATAACCTTTGCGTTGTTATTCGTCCTCCCTGTCTTAGGAAGAGTAGTACATAATCATCTCCACGTTTTCTTATTTAGTTCCATAAGCTCTTATTGCTTTTGTAGCTGACTGATCCTAAAATACATGTCATTTGTCTTAATGCTTCCTACTCTTTGTGTACTCATAGTAGGCAATAAATGCTGTGGATGAATTGATAATTCAGTATAAATTTGTAAATTGACATCTGTGTCTTAATTTGTGTAAATTACAGTGCTAGTACTATGTATCACAATTTTTACGAATTTAAAAGCCATTTGCTATTTTATGTCTAGGAGTGTAAATATTACCTACTTTATGTAAATTTTTTGTTGGTGGTTTTTGTTTTTGTTTTGTTTCATTTTTTTTTTTTTTTTGAGACAGCGTTTCTCTGTGTTTCCCTGGCTAGCCCGGAACTCACTCTGTGTAATTACTCTTTCTCTGTCCTGCCAGCTAGCTCCCAAGTAATGACATAGGGACGTATATTAATTATGAAAGCTTGACCTTTAGCTTAGGTTTGTCTCAGCTAGCTCTTACAACTTAAATTGACCCATCTATATTAATCTGCATTTTATTACATAGTGTTAACCTCTCTGCCATCTTGTACCTCATGTTTCCTCTCCATGTCTCCTGCCTTCTTCTGCATGCCTAGATTCCTCCTCCTCCTTTCTTTCCCCAGAAATCTGGTCTTTACTTCCTGCCTAGCTATTGGCCATTCAGCTTTTTAGTGTACCAATCACAGCAATATATCTTCACAGTGTGTAGATATCCCATAGCAACTCTGTAGACCAGGCTGGCCTCAATCTCACAGAGATCTGCCTTCATCTGCTTCAATTGCTGGAATTAAAGGCGTGTGCTAGCACATGCCTTTAATGTATCTGATTTATTGAATATCAGATGATGTTGCATTATTAAATCTCTGAACATAGTTATTTTGGCCCTTTGTTTGTTTTAGTATGTGAGACTATCATATGATACCAAACCTGAAATCATTCTGCAACTTCTGCTTAAAGAATGGCAAATGGAGTTACCCAAACTTGTTATTTCTGTACATGGAGGCATGCAGAAATTTGAGCTTCATCCAAGAATCAAGCAGTTGCTTGGAAAAGGTCTTATTAAAGCTGCAGTTACAACCGGAGCTTGGATTTTAACTGGAGGAGTAAACACAGGTAATATGAACACAGTTTTATTAAATATATTTGTCAATCTTTCATATCAGGCATTTGAAATAATAAAGTATAAATATATTTGATTCTTCTGGTAATCTATAATCTTTGATAATATCACTGATAAAAATAACTTAATATGCTTGGTTGTCATTCAGGCTATTAAAATACATACTTTAGAGCAAAAGTTGGCAAAGTTAACCTGTGTGCCAAATCCAGTTTAGTTAATCCTTGTTCTTATGAATAAAGTTTTATCTGAGCATAACCACATTCATCTATTCCCAATTTTGTACTACAATAGGAAAGGTGAGTAATTATAACAAAGATTAGTAAATAAATACTCTGTACAACCAAAATACTTACAGCTCTCCTTTTACAAAATATTCACTAACTCTACTATAAAGCAAAGTGTTTACATTTTCTGACTACTGATAAACTGGTAAAAGAATGATAGTCTGCTCCTTTGGCTCTGCAGGTGAGAGCACTGGCTGCTCTTGCAGAGGATAAGTTTTTTTCCAGCACTCACATGACATCTCACAATTTTCCAGTTCCAGCGAATCTGACACCACCTTCTGGCCTTCTCAGTTTCTAGGGACATACGTGGTTCACATGCAGATCTGTATATACATAAAAGTAAATTTGTGAAAAAAAGTGGCTTTCAAAAATTAATATTTCATCCATTATTCTCTCTTCACTCAAGATCTATTGTATAATGTTTAAACTTTGAATTTAGGGAGGACAGGTTTATTTTAATTATTAAACCTAAACATAATTATTTAAGTCGCCTTCAGCATCTCATTCATTATTGATAATTATTAGGCCTCGTTGTAAGTTATTCTTTGAGCTGTAGGATATATATTGTTCAAATATCAGTCTGTTACGGTGGGAAGGGCATGGCAGGGTAGAGCAGTTGGTATCATAGTGGCCTAGAAGCAGAGAAGTGGAAATATAAGAAAAAGCAAGGACATCTCCCTAGGGATCTACTTCCTTCAGCTTGGCCCTATCTCCTATCCTTCGTGACCTCTAAATAATGACATAAATCCATTCATCTCATCAGAGCCTTCATGATCAAATGTGTCTGTAAACATCAGACACTTAGACCTGAGCTTTACTAGTCTCTTCACTTCTCAATTCAGTCACGTTGACAAGAGTAAATAGATTTTTACTGATAGGATGACATTTCAAAAAGATGGGAGGAAACAAAGAACAGAAAAACTTGGGACAGAGCAAGTAGAGAAGAGAAAATCACTAGTGTATTGCAAGAAGAATAAGATGTTTCCTATGTAACAGAAAGGGGGGGATTAAGCAAGGAGTTTTGGTCAGAATTCTTGGGAGATGATAAAGCATGGTGATGTGGAAGTGTGGTGCATCATAAGTTATAGACAGATACTTTTAAAGCCATTACAAACATTGTGGCTTTTCCTTTTGATAAGGAAAGGTTTTTAAGGTGCTGATTGGTAAGAACAAAGATTACTTGAATGTGTTTTAAAAATTGATTGTAGGCAAGGAAGGCAGTGGGAAAAGCTTAGTGAAGACTTTATTTTCTATATTTTATATGAAAGATGAGATCTAATATGTTCCAAGAAGCAAACTAAAAGATACATCAGTTTGTTAGGTCTATGTCTACTTACCAGTGTGATAGGATTCGATTTACATGTGATTTGGACAGTTACAATGGATCTGCTATTGGTAAGCTTGCTTTAGATCTTACAGCCTTACGATCTTCTATTTAAAGAAACTTTATAATTGTAATGTTAGAAAGTAAATACAGGGTTTTTCTAATGGTGAATAAATTTTGTATCAACAGGTGTGGCAAAGCATGTTGGTGATGCCCTCAAAGAACATGCTTCCAGATCATCTCGAAAGATTTGCACTATTGGAATAGCTCCATGGGGAGTAATAGAAAACAGAAATGATCTTGTTGGGAGAGATGTAAGAATGATTTTTGTATGTCTTAAATTTGAGCTTGTATATAAACAGAAATAACTTGATAGGCTATACTATACTTTCACATTAAGTTTAAAACAAAAATTTCAGTGGCCATTTCTGATCCTTATGCATCTATCAATATAAATGCTTATAATAGTGTTAGTAATTTTTGTTTTCTGTCTTTCATGTAGAATGTTATTTTTAACGTGTTTTTCATATCATATTTGCATTGTAATTGATTTGTTTGTTTTTTGTTTTGTTTGTTTTTGAGACACCTTGATGTGCTAGAACTTGCTCTGTAGACCAGCCTGGCCTCAAACTCAGAGATCAGCCTGCTGATTATAACATTAAAGATTAATTTTTGTCATTAAGACTAGGAATCAGCCAGGCATTGGTGGCACACACCTTTAATCCCAGCACTTGGGAGGCAGAGGCAGGTGGATCTCTGTGAGTTAGAGGTCAGCGTGGTCTCTAGGGCGACTGCCAGGATAGGCTCCAAAGCTACAAAGAGAAACCCTGTTTCAAAACCCCCCTCAAAAAAAAAAAAAAAAAAAAAAAAAAAAAAAAAAAAAGACTAGGAATCAAATGATGGTGCTTATTTGAATAGATTGAAGATATGAATTGGTTTATAGATGTTCACCATGAGCCTATTAAAATAAACTGGCTTCGCATGGTGGCACAGGCCTTAAATGACATGATACAGCACTGGAGGCAGAGGCAGGCCTGCTTCCAACTTTATCTAAGAAGCAGGTTCCCAGCAAGCTGGGACTATATAGTGAAATTCTATCTCAAAAAACAAAACAATAGGGGGCTGGAGAAATGGCTCAGAGGTTAAGAACTCTGGCTGCTCTTCCAGAGGTCCTGAGTTCAATTCTGGCAACCACATGGTGGCTCACAGCCATCCATAATGCAGACCTTTTCTGGTGTGCAGGTATACATTAATAAATAAAATCTAAATAAAAAAAATGTCTTACCTAATGTTTAAAAAAATTGGCAATAACAAAACTCAATTATGAGGATCATTTTCAAGTGTTATTAAATTTCCAATGTCAGCTTGAAAAGGTTGCATTTATGCTTTGGGAAATAACACTGTCATATTTTACTGCTTTATTACTGTCTTCTTATTGTACTTTACTCACTTACTATCCTTATAATTTATTAGCACTGGATATATACTTACTGCTCCATTTACAAGTGATGATAAAAAACACAATTTTGCAAAAAGGAACAAGATGTAGTTATGTGGTTCAATCTGTTATTCATCTACAAATACTTAAAAACTTAAGCATTTTCTTTATATCTACATGAAAATAGAATTTTACCTCTGTGGGTCACTTCAGAATTTAACTTACACTGTGTTACATTCAGCTTCCTTCAATTGACTCTTGTTTTGCTCTTGTTTAGGTGGTTGCTCCTTATCAAACTCTATTGAATCCCCTGAGCAAATTGAATGTTCTGAATAATCTCCATTCCCATTTCATACTGGTGGATGATGGCACTGTTGGAAAGTATGGGGCAGAAGTCAGACTGAGAAGAGAACTTGAAAAAACCATTAATCAGCAAAGAATTCATGCTAGTAAGGGAGTTAACAGATTTGTTACTGTTTTAATTATTCAAAGCTTATTAATAGCCAGCAGCATACTTGAATAGTAACATTCCCTTTGAAGTAAGTACACTTTTCTTTACATAGCAAGAGAACCTACAAAGCATCCAATAATGACTGATTTAACAAAATGGAAAGACCTAAGTTTCATACTTAGGTTTTACAGCCAAATCCAAAGAGAATTTTTTGTTTTTTAATTTTGTTGTTATTGTAAATCCCTGCTCAAAGTGCTTACTAACAGGTTTTGTTTGTTTCTTTTTAAGATAGGGTTTATCTGTGTAATAGCTCTGGCTGTCCTGGAACTCGATTTGTAGATCAGGCTGGTTTCAAACTTAAAGAGATCCACTTGCCTCTTGCCTCCCAAGTACTGGGATAAAAGGCATGTGCCACTACCACCTGACCTTACTAACATGTGGTAATTCTAATATGTAACTTTGACATTCAAGACAGTGATGTGGTGGTGGCTCACGCCTTTAATCCCAACATCCTGGAGGCAGAGGCAGGTGGATCTTTGTGAGTTTGAGGCCAGTAAGGGCTACACAGACAAACCTGTCATGAAAGAAACAGGAAAAAAAAAAAAAAAGATAGTGATTTAAAAGGAGCAATACCACTTAAGTAAGATTGAGTTTTGCCATAAGTTTATAAAGTGAGTCTGTATTGCTGTGGCAAATGAATCTTAAAAGCTGATATCCTTGGAACAGATTTTGTGTTGGACTTTCTCCTTCAATCAATCTGTATTTTATTACAAGTAGAAGGAATTCTGTAACCCTAGTTCACCAAGAATATGAACTCTGACAAAGTGATATAGAAATACAAAATTACAGAAGAGCACACATAGTAGAGTCACAACATTTGTGTAAACCAGTAATTTAAAAAAATATTCTTTGGGTTGGAGAAATGACTCAGCGGTTGAGAGCACTTGTTACTGTTGCAGAGGACCAGAGTTCAGTTCCTAGCACCCACATGGTGGCCTACAACTGTCTGTAACAACAGTTCCAAAGGATACAATGACATCCAAGGACACCAGGCACACATGTGGTGCACAGACCAGCATGCAGACAAAATGCTTATAAAGAGATAAATCTTAGATAAAATTATTTTATTTTATTATCCTCTCTCTGTGTCTGTGTGTGGGTGACTGGAGGTTACTGGGAGCTGATTTTCAAGGTCCACTGTTGGATTTGGCAGTTGAACTCATATTGTCAGATGCTTTACTCACTGAGTCCATCGTGCCCACCCTGAGAACTAGTAATGTTTTATAAATCTAAACTTAAAAGTATTTTGTGTTTTGTCACCACACTTTAGGTTGTAGTAAAAATGAAAATTGGTATTCTTCACTAATTTCTTTCTTTAATCTTGTAGAGGTCTTAGATTCTTATCAAAATAAATAAAAGTAGGTATATTTTAGAAATTTAACCAATTCAGTATTAAAATGTAAAATAAGCTCTCCCTTCCCTCATGGCTCTTGGTTGTAATCACAGCTCTCAGGAGGCTGAGACAGGAAGATCTTACATGCTAGGCATGCCTGGGTTACATGGCAAGACTTTGAAAAATAAGAAAAAGTGAAGAACCTAGACATACTAAGCCACAGATCAATACTAATAAGTATCTTGCCAAGAGCTCAATTAATACACGAAAGTTTATTTTCAGTAATTATACCCATTCTAGTTGGTACTAAATCATTTATTGAATTTCCTGATTTTTATATCCCAGAACAGATTTCAGTGATTAAGTATAGTGCTCCATTATATAAGCCTGAATGTTACTAATGTCCAGGGCTTAAAGTAAAGCCAACTGTTTCATAAGAAATTTTATTTTTAGTTTTTATTTAAAATAAAAGATTAAATTACTAAATTCTATCAGATTTACTAATTAAACTTTTATCCTTTTTAGGAATTGGGCAAGGTGTTCCTGTGGTGGCTTTGATATTTGAAGGTGGGCCAAATGTCATCCTTACAGTACTGGAGTATCTTCAGGAAAGCCCCCCTGTTCCAGTTGTTGTGTGTGAAGGGACAGGAAGAGCTGCAGATTTACTAGCATATATCCATAAGCAGACAGAAGAAGGAGGGTGAGTGGGGAGTATAGCAGATTTTACACCATATTAGAGTCTTGTACTGGATTCCTTTGTCTATTTAATGAACATGAAAATCTCAGATTTAAAAAAATGCTTTGTTCAGACCTAAGGCAGTAGCTTGGGTCATACACTATTGGACTGAACTAAAGTGTGGTCATCTTGGAAAATAATTATTGCTTTGGAGACATATCTTTCACCTGATAGTTTAATTTCATGTAATGGTTTCTACAGGTGAACACTTGTATAAAATTTCTTGTTGTAGGGTTGTTTATACAAGATAAGGACATACTAGAACATCTATCAGAAGGGGCCTAAGTAAATAAATTTTGGCATATCTATTCTGTGGAATGGTTATAGCTAAGTATGAGTAAAGATGAAACCTGTGTGTTAGATTTGTCAGTTAACTACATGAGAAGAAGTATGGCTCTTGTTTCTAGAGAAGGAGATACCTATGCTTACCCAACTATGACAGTACACATACCCAGACTGTCGTGATGCAGAGAGAGTAGTATACCCTTTATGCAAGGATTACATTTGAACTTGTGAAGCATTTCATACTTTTTTTTTCTGGTTTTTCGAGAGAGGGTTTCTCTGTGGCTTTGGAGGCTGTCCTGGTACTCACTCTTGTAGACCAGGCTGGTCTCAAACTCACAGAGATCCTCCTGCTTCTGCTTCCCAAGTGCTGGGAGTAAAGGCGTGCACTACCACTGCCCAGCTTTCTTTTCTTTTCTTTTCTTTTCTTTGCTTTTCTTTGCTTTGCTTTGCTTTGCTTTGCTTTGCTTTTCCTTTTTCCTTTTCCTTTTTCTTTTTTTTTTTTTTTGCATTTCATACTTTTAAGAAGAAAATTATATTACTGAAAAACATTTCAGAACATTGTAGGTAGAGTTTTTCTGTGTTCCACAGCTGCTCCCAAATAACCATAGTTAAGACTTATTATTGATTATAAATGCTTGGCCAATAGCTCAGGCTAGTTACTAGCCAACTCTTACAACTTAACCTATTTATTCTGCCACGTGACATTACCTCTCTTTCATCTTGTACCTCCTGATTCCTTTCCATGTCTTGCTGGCGACTCCTCTGACTCCACCCTTCTTCTTCCTGTTGTCCTTAGTCTGATTCTTCTGTTTAACCTTATTCTGTCCAGCTACTGGCCAATCAACTTCTTTATTAAACCAATCACAGCAACATGTATTCTCACAATGTAAAGGAATATTCCACAAAACATCACACTGGTGGACCGTGATTCCTGAAAAGAACTGAAGTAACACTAGACAAATGGAGACTTTGATCATGAACTCCTGCATTATTCAAAGTGAAAATACTCCATTCTTATGCCATAGATTAAATAATGGGTGTCTCAGGAAGTTACTATTAATATTACTACAAAACCTTCAGAAGCCTTGCATGGGTCTACTGGTACTCCGTTTTGATCCTATAGAGAATATGAAATGAGTGAAGTAAATTTTTTTTTTTTTCTTCTACCAGGAATCTTCCTGATGCAGCGGAGCCTGATATTATATCAACTATCAAAAAAACATTTAATTTTGGCCAGAGTGAAGCAGTTCATTTATTTCAAACGTTGATGGAGTGCATGAAAAAAAAAGAGCTTGTGAGTAGATTTCAGCAGAACAAATCTTTATTTCTTTTAAAGCACATTCTAATTCATACAATACTTTAGTTTTTAGTTTGTTACTTTAGTTTTTAGTTTGTGTTTTAAGTTTTTAAAGCTGATCTGTTATTTGCTTTTTGGTCTTTAGCTGAGTGGCATAGAAAGACTAATTTTTGCACAGTGATCAGACGTTGTATTTATTCTTTAAAGGAATTTTCATAACTGAGTCTCAACTGACTGCTTAGTATTTAAGAAGACTGCAGAGGAACAAACAGCATGGCTTAGTGGCTATAGCTGCTTGCCACCAAACCTAGTGACCTGAATTTGGTCCCTGCAACTATGCTGGTGTAAGGAGAGAACCAACTCTCTCTCCTGAAACTTGTCCTTTGCCTTTAAGGGGATGCTGTGTGCCAAACACACCCACCCACCCATGTGTGTCTGGCCGAAGAACTATAGCTGCTAGTGGCTTCTCTAATAAAATAGTTGGGAAAGTTTTTTTAAGCCTGCTTAGTTTCATACATGTAAACATAGGCTTATATTTAGAGATAGAATTTTAAAAGTTCTGTAAATAGATAGGAACATGGATTTGCTGTCGCTTCTTGGCCTTTTGGCTTTGATCAAATGTTGATTTGCATTGTCTTTCATTGCAGGCTTTGTTTTTTTGTTTTTTGTTTTTTTTAATTAGCCAAAGCACATACTTTATTAGCTCCTGAATTCTAGTTCTCCTTCTCCTGTACAGTTTTGGTTCCACATAGTCGCCCAGTCTGGCGGGCAGCATTGAGACCCACTTTGCGCCCAGCAGGGGCATCTCTTTGGATAGTGGATGGTTTGCCAATGTGCTGGTGGTTACCACCTCCAAATGGATGCTCTACGGGATTCATGGCCACACTCTGTACACGTGGCCAGCAGTTCCTCTTTGCCTTGTACTTGTGGTAGGCACGACCAGCCTTTAAGATAGGTTTGTCAATTCTACCCCCACCGGCCACAACACCAACAACAGCTCTGTTGGCGGAGGAAATAACCTTCTTGGACCCCGAAGGCAGCTTCACTTGAGTTTTGTTGGTCTCCGGGTTGTGGGAGATGACTGTGACATAGTTCCCGGATGCTGGGGCCATCTTGCCCCTGTCCCCAGGCTTCTCCTCCAGACAGCACACGATAGTACCCTAAGGCATGGTGCCCACCGGCAAAACATTGCCGATATTTAGCTGGGCCTTCTTGCCGCAGTACACAAACTGCCCAGTGTGGATTCCCTCTGCGGCGATGAACAGCTCCGTGCGCTTCTTAAATCGGTAGGGATCCCGAAAGACCACTTTCGAGAGGTTGGCGCCGCGGCCGGGATCATGAATGTTATCCTTTACGATACTCTTAATATAGCCGTGCCACTCAGCGAAGTCCACAGCACGCAGGCGGGCAGCACCCTTACGGTGTTTCACGTGAGCGGGGAACACAGATCCAGCGCCTTTCCTCTGCCCTTGGATCACATGGCCCATGGCGGCAAGTCTGCCAGCAAACACCGCAGGCTTTGTTCTTTATAAAATGAAGTTAGTTGAAAACTTTGTACTTGTATAGTAATCATCTTTTACTTTCTGAAAAGTACCTAGGTAAAAACTTCCTACAATGGTTTTATATTTCATATGATTTATGTGCCTCACCCAAGAATGAATGTGTTGGCAGGGCATAGTGGTACACACCTGTCTATGATTTTAGCACCTGGAGGTTAAAGCATGAGGCCTGTGAGTGCTAGTACAGCTAGGACCACATTGCAGGAACTTTCCTTAAAAGAAAAAGGAATACAGTAGTCATTTTGAATAAGTACTCACACTGTAGAAAGAGCAACATGATTTGTGCTGATAGTAATCTCTAGCTTCTACCCACAAACTGCTTAGTCAGCTGACAGACAAGATAGGTTAAAAAGAAGTGAATGTGATATAAAACAAACTACTTTTGGAAATACCTGGTAATGTGTTTGATTAGTGATAGTCTCAATTTTCTGTTTTTCGTTTTTTTTAGGGTTGAAATGTTAGATCACTTATGTCTATAGATTTAGAAATCTGTATAGTTATAAAGATATGTAAGTGACTTCAAAAATCTATTTCTGTATAAAAAGTATTATTAGTATTGTATGTGTGTATATGATTGTGGGTGGGCATGGAGGTCAGAGGACAACTTTGTGACGTCAGTTCTTCTTCCTTTACGTGGCTTCTGGAAATTGAACTTAGTTTGTATGGTGTCTTAATTACTTTTCTATTGCTGTGTAGAGACACCATGACCAAGGTAACTTATAAAAGATCATTTAATAGGATTTTACAGTTTCAGAGGGTAATTGAGTTCATGATTATCATGTCAGGGAGCATGGCAGCACACAGGCATAGAGCTGGACCAGTAGCTGAGAGCTTTCTCATTGAAACAGTAACCACAAGGCAGGGGAGGTAACTGGGAATGGTGTAGGCTTTTGAAACCTCAAAGCTCCCTCACAGTAACATACCTCCTCCTATAAGGCCATACTTCCTGATTTTCCCCCAATGTTCTACCAACTGAGAGCCAAGCATTCAAACATGAGCCTCTGGGGTCCATCCTCATTCAAATCGTCACATATAGCAAGCACATTTACCCACTTAACCATCTTGCTAGTCCTGTAGATATCTGTTTCTATACATATATACATATCAATGTATTTCTTTGTATTGGTTAAAATTGTTTTTTGTTTTATAATACCTTAGTTTAAAAATAAAGATGTAATACTAATTATTTTGAAACAGATCACTGTTTTCCACATTGGATCAGAGGAACATCAAGATATAGATGTGGCAATACTTACTGCACTGCTAAAAGGTAAGGTTTTCTTTTTTTAATTTTGTTTTGTTTTTATTTTTATTTTTTTTGAGACAGGGTCTGTCTCTCCATAGCCTTGGCTATCCTGGAACTCACATAGAACCTCCTGCCTCTGCTTCCCAAGTGCTTGGATTAAGGTCTGAGCCACCATGATTGACTAATATGTGAGATTCTAAAATCTTATATTATCTTTAGTTTAGTCTTATTTATATATAAGGTAGGAATTTTCATTTAGCTAAAGGTTAAGGAGTGGATTTTTTCAATAGTTTTTTTTTTTTTTAATGAAAGGCACATTAACTTTTTAGTTGACAACAAATTAGTTGTATAGATTTGTAATTTTCTTTCTTGTAGACTTTTATTTTTTTAACTTTATGTCTCCAGGCTCAATTATCAGGTTTTTTATTGGCCAGTTATTCCCGGGCTTGGGACCTGCCCTGGAATCCATGGTTTATTTTTATAAGGGGAATTTTTGTTTCATTTTGGTTTTTTGTATTGTTGGCTTTTTGTTTGTTTTGATACAGTGTGTGTGTGTGTGTGTGTGTGTGTGTGTGTGTTGAGGAGGTAAAATGGATCTGGGAGGAATCTGGGAGGAACAGGATCAAATACATTATATGGAAAATCAGTTTTTTAATTAAAAACAAATGTGGCAGGTGTGAGCTTTGGATAAAATACTTGTTGTGCAGGCACCTGTATAAAAGGCCAGAAGTGGTAATGTGCACCTGTAATCCCAGTGCTGGGAGCACAAATATATGGACCCCAGAGGGGCTCACTGTCATTCAGTTTCTCTGAAAGGGCAGACTCTAAGGTAATAGGATATTCTATCTCAAGCAAAGTATGGAAAATGCTATTTTCTTTTGAAGAAAATTTGAAAACTAATGTTTTCTAGGACTGAGGGGTTGATACATATGCACTTTTAACTGTTTTTCTCTCAGAATCTTACCAAAGATATTCATTGACAGAACAAAATGTTACATTGAAAAATATTTTCGAAAATAATGTCCTATCCGGTACTTGAAAACAACATATTTGGCAGGAGCAAAGGTCACTGTTTTGTTATCCATAAGGATGTCTCAAATATTGGACCACAACAAATTGCCAGTATGTTTTTAAAAATAATATAATTTTTAAAATTTAAAAATAATTTAATTAAGTATATATCATCTATATATCATTTTGGGATCAAGCAATGCCTAAGTATTAAGAAACCCAGAAGCCATAAATATAGTAAGTAAAAAAGAGAGATGACATAAATATCACAGCATAAGGAAATAATAGAACACTATTGGGTCTGGAGAGATGGCTCAGTGGCTAAGAACACTAGCTGGTCTTCCAGAGGTCCTGAGTTCAATTCCCAGCAGCCACAAGATGGCTTACAACCATCTGTAATGAGATCTGGTGCCTTCTTCTGTCCTGCAGGGATACATGCAGACAGAACACTGTATACATAATAAATAAATCTTCAAAACACTATCTGTACTGCTTGCCATATGTATTCTGTGTGCTAGCAGTCATCATACGTGGCCTGTTTTCTTTATCTTTTCTTCATTTTACAAAGGAAGAAACTAAGGAATAAATATCAAAGTGGAGGAATTTGAAAGATGGCTGTGTTGGGCCATTGAGATGGCTGAGTGGATCAAAGCACTTGCTACATGAGCCTGACAACATAGGTTCAGCCCCTGGACTCCATAGTGGAAGGAGATTATCAATTCATGAAAGTTGTCCCCTGGGCTACACATAATTGTAATTACACACCCAGACTCACACACACAAGTAATAAGTAAAATATTTAAAGGCTATAAATTTAAGAAAAAGATGGATATAGTATAGAAATACGAGTATGATACCTTAAAGGAGAATCCAAACATATGGTTAATGGAATTCTATTATTCTATTATTATATAAAAATAGAAATAAGGCATTGTGTGCTGACCTAGTCTGAAAAAGGTAGCTCTCACTCATCAGAGAAGCTTGTTTTTATATAAGATAGGGACCTTTACATAAATACCACAGATGCTTAAAATGTGGAAAACAACTTATTGTAGGATGCCCCATCCCAATGGCTACATTTACAACATAAATGTACACCGAAGACACATTTTGAATGAAGACTGTCAGAGCCAGAAGCCCAGGAAGTCTGCTGTCATATTGTATCTTCTGGCTGTGACAGGGTTGCCACATGAAGTCTCAGCAATATAGTATCTAAGCAAGACCTAATCAGTGATAACGCCAATTGACATGTAAAGTAAATGATGACTCACAAGGGCCCCAACATAGATGAATAACTAGAGGCAGTTAACCACTACTAAGAGTTATTAGTCTTCACCCACAATTGGTTATTCAATACTGAGTGGTCAGCACTAGAAAATAAATTTTATTTGTTAAAAATAATAAATTAACTTTGCTGGGCAGTGGTGATGCACGTAGTTAATTCCAGCACTTGGGAAGCAGAGGCAGGTGGGTCTCTGAGTTCAAGGCCAGTCTGATCTACAGAGTGAGTTCTAGGCCAGCCTGGGATATACAGAGAAACCCAGTTTCAAAAAACCAAAAAAAAAACCCTAAATAATAGTAATAAGGGTTATAACAATAATAAATTAATTAAAGTAGAAATGAATTTTAAATAAGTGCCACTATCTCCCCTCCCACATAGAGAAGTACAGATCTTCTATGTAATGGTACAAGCTTCTGGAATGTATCAGAAGCCTTAAATTGATATTTTTGTTTGTTTGTTTTTCAAGACAGGGTTTCTCTGTAACAGCCCTGGCTGTTCTGGGACTCAATCTGTAGACGAGGCTGACCTCGAACTCAGCAATCCACCTGCCTCTGCTTCCAGGTGCTGGGATTAAAGGTGTGAGCCACCACTCACCCAGTTTAAAGTGATATTCTTATACCCAGAAGATTACCTCCTAGAGAATTGTCCTATTTAAATAATCAAACATAAGCTAATAAAATATACTTTAAAAGTTTTAGATCAACCTAAATAGCTATGTACTAGAATGTTTTAACACATACAAAGTGAAATTATGTATTCTGTTAAGGAAAGACATGTATAGTGAGTCTCATAAGATCGCTACTAAACTTGTGTTTTCAGTCAGACTTGCTCTGTAGAATTACCTGGCTTTATTATCATGACATTCCTCCTGATACAGCGTGTGCGTGTGTGAATGCGTGTGTGAATGCGTGTGTGAATGCGTGTGTGAATGCGTGTGTGAATGAGTGTGTGAATGAGTGTGTGAATGCGTGTGTGAATGCGTGTGTGAATGCGTGTGTGAATGCGTGTGTGAATGCGTGTGTGAATGCGTGTGTGAATGCGTGTGTGTGTGTGTGTGTGTGTGTGTGTGTGTGTGTGTGTGTGTGTGTGTGTGTGTGTGTGTACGTCATGACACAGCCTGTGTGTGTCCAGAGTCGGTTGCCTTTTTATAGTCTCTGAACTGAGGTCCAGTGAGACTGGTTGGCAAGCAAATTCCCCATCCAAGCCATAGGGTTACATTTGTGTCTCCATCTTTTTTTTTCATTAATAGGTACTGGGATCAGACCACAGGTTCTGATCTCAGGTCTTCACAGAGCAGCTACTTTGTCCACTCTGCCATCTTCCCGTCCCTGATCCTGTTTATTCAGTCTTTAAAAAAAAATTAATATGTATTTATTTATGTGTGGTTTGCACAGCCATATGCATTCAAGCATGCTGTGATACACATGTAGAGGTTGAAGAACAACTTGAGTTGGGTTTTCCTTTTACCATGTCACCGGGAGATGGAATTCGATTTGGCAGGCTTGGGACAAAAGCATTTTTTCAGATGCCTTGAAGTACTGTGCCTATGATAAAAACAAATCCTCTTTGGCTTCTCAGTTCCTACATTATGATTTTCTTTTGCCCAACTAATGAGGGGATGTAGTTTTATTCTTGAAAATACAAATGTTCCATGGTGGTGGACACCACCTTTATAAATTTAAGGGTTCTAGGGAGACTTTGTAAATGTTTACAGATTGATGGAGATGTATTCTTCAAATGTTTTCTTTATTCATTTAGGTACTAATGCATCTGCATTTGACCAGCTAATCCTTACATTGGCATGGGACAGAGTTGATATTGCGAAAAATCATGTATTTGTGTATGGACAGCAGTGGCTGGTATGTAGATAACCTAAATACACAATATAATGAAATTAACTATAGTGGACACTTAATAGATACAGGCTTTATATCCATGGATTCCTCCAACCACAGAATGAGTACTATGTAGTTAGCCTGTACAGAAGTTTCCTTTCTTATTCCATAATCAATATAGTGTTAATATCTCTCTATGAAACTTAAGTATCTTAAGTAATCTAGAGATGTAGGATATTTGTATTACCTCAGACAGTGTACATCATTTTGTTAAAAGTGAGCATCTGTGAATTTGTTATCAGAAGAGGTCCTGGAGTTGGAGTGACTATAAGAAAGTATTTATTTGGGACAGTGATTTATACTCACATTTTACCTTTCTGCCCCAAGTGTAAATGCTAGTAAGGTGTATTTGCTTAATAACTTTGTTTTTTTAATAAGGTTTTTAATAATATCTGTAACGATTCTAAGGTTGAAGTCTTGGAACTCTTGCTCTGTGTATAGAACTCATTGTGACATGCCTTGGTTTTAGTCTGGTTTCTGTGCAGTCCCTCCATTTATTATGTATTCGTAATCTATCTTTCTATTCCTAGAAAATAAATTTTGTGAGGGTGAGTGTTTTTTAGGTTCCCTCTCCCACTATATGCACTGCTTGTAATCTGTCTGGCTAGTTATAAGGGAGACAGGGTAAATACAGTATGTAGAGTAGAGGATCAAAGGGAAAATCTAGTAGGTTAGAATATAAATGTTATAAGTAATAACATAATAATTGTATGTAATGACAGAAAATAATGGTGCTTAAAATAGGAGTAACATCCATGATAAATTATAACCTATTAATTCAGATAAAATTTACATTTTTATGTGTTTGACTTTATTTTTTAGTATAACATCAAAATATTTTCCTTTTCACAAAACTGAGTAGTAAAAAATATTTTTTAAAAGGCATTCTTCTGTCTTGAAATTTAATTATCTATAGCAAATATATAAGGTTACCAGGTAAATAAAGTACATTAGAGACCAGACAGTGGTGTTGTGTTGCACACCTTTACTCCCAGCATTTGGTAGGCAAAGGCAGGTGGATCTCTGTGAGTTCAAGGCCAGCCTGGTCTACAGAATGATTTCCAGGACAGCCAAGGCTACATAGAGAAACCCTGTCTTAAAACCAAAAAGGAAAAAAAAAAAAAATTAAAAAAATATTGATCCTCTAGGTGAGTAGAAAAGAAGATGAATTGGTGGTAGTGATAAAGGATAATAGAGGGAAACTATAATTGTATGGAAAACCTTTAAGGACAAAAATCAGAATATTTAAAATGGCAGTGTAAAACAGTGATTTCCAAATTAAATTTTTCTACAAGAGTTTTTTGTTGTTAAAAATCTAATGATGAAGTATTAAAAGTAGAGCTGAGTTGTAGTTCAGTAAGTAGAGTACTGTTTAGTTTGTATGAAGCTCTGGGTTCTAGTACTGTGTAAACTGGAGTGGGTGGCACACTTCTGTAATGCCAGCTCTCAAGCTGGAGGCAGCAAGCAGGTGTCTTGTCCCACTGAGAATATCCTGGCCCTGCTTTGTCAATTTAATTGGTGATGGACTTTGCAGCTCCTTTTCCTTACTCCATACAACATTTGCTGTCTTAGAGACAGAGAGAACGTTTATGTAATGTTATTTAGGGAATCCTGTGACAGGTAGGTCTTTTTATCCATTCTTTGAATACCTTAGATCACTGTTTTGCATCTTTCTCATTTTGTTCACACACTATTTGAGAACATGTAGGTATAAATTATGAGGACTTATATTTAAGGAATCCCATAGTTGGAACATGTGAAATATATTTATTAATTTGGTACTCTAGGTTGGATCCTTGGAACAAGCTATGCTTGATGCTCTTGTAATGGATAGAGTTTCATTTGTAAAACTTCTCATTGAAAATGGAGTAAGCATGCATAAATTCCTTACCATTCCCAGACTGGAAGAACTTTATAACACTGTAAGTCTGATAAAATTCTTTGTTCCCTTGTTTTATTGTCCTTGAAAAATGTCATTTTATCTGAAAATATACACTCCTATTGATAGTTTTTAGTGTCTTATAGTTGTTTCGGGGGAGAAATACAACCATTCTTACTATGGATTCTTGTATGACAGTCTGAAGCTACAACTCTAGTTTTAGAAGCCCTTCTGTAGCCATGTGGGAAAAGTGACGTTGACATAATAGCCTATCTTTTCTTTCCCTTTTTACCTTTAAAAGTATAGGATCAGCTTCTTACTTAGAGGATGATGTTTTACTTTGGCTTTTTACTCTTTTGTTTATTGCAAAACGTACACAGTATTTTTCCTTTCTTGTTTCTAAATTCATGGTTGTTGACCTTCTGGTGTCTTTTTTGGTGTATTTTTGTCATTTTTCTTGTAAAAACTTAATATTCTTTCTCTTTTGATTTCATATTTCATGTCAGTGCCACTAGGGAGGGTGAATACTTCTTCGTGAGTTTTCTGTGGATCCACTGCAAATCTAATTGAGCTATGCTATGAGGAATACTGAACAAAGCCAGGTTTTATAACTTCTAGAAAACTGTGTACTAATTCATCAATTTCTACTACTTATTTATTCCTCAAGTCATTTCTAATTGACTTTGGTCATTTCTAATTGACTTCACTACCATTGTTCAGCATTTTAATTTCCTTCCTTCCTTCCTTCCTTCCTTCTTTCCTTCCTTCCTTCCTTCCTTTCTTTTGGGGGGGGGTGTTGAGATGGGGTTTCTCTGTATAACAGTCCTGGCTCTCCTGGAACCCACTTTGTAGACCAGGCTGCGATCCACCTGCCTCTGCCTCCTGAGTGCTGGGATTAAAGGTATATGCCACCACCGTCCGGCTCCATTTTAATTTTCTTTACTATATTATATCTTTAATCTCTTTCCTTGATCAGATTCTTTAGTTTTTATAATAATATACTTTGCTGTGTCTTTATGTAGTTTAGAAACCTTTGGTAATTCTTTAGTGTTTACACCATATAGTTTGATTATTTTCAGAAATAGATTTTAAAGTTCTGAGACAGGATCTCACTGTGCTGACATGGCTTGCCTGCAACTCTCAATCAAGACCCACAAAAGTTGGACGGCTTCTGTATCTAGAGTACTGGGATTAAAAGCCTATGTCACTGTGTTAGATGGTAGCCACGTTTTTTATGCTACCTACTTTTCTCACTATACTTGGTACCTCCAACTTCAGATACTGTGTGTGCTGAGTATATTACCTACCATTTTCTAAACACACAAGCTATTTAGAAAAGCATTGATTACTTGATGTGCTGGCCTGCTTTTTTCTCTCTAGTCTTCATTTACTGAAATTTTATTCCGTGCATGATGCAGTTCTCATGTTCTACTGCTTCCAAGAAACCTACTAGACTAGTTTAGAAGAATTGCATCTTCCACTATGGGTTATAAATTTCTTTCAAATATGGTTATAGTCTTATTTTGGTTTTATCCATTAATACTGTCTGATGTAAATACACTGAACCTTACTTGTGTTCTGTCTCTTTTTAATTGGTGTAAAAATTAAAAGGATCACTCATTGTTGATATGAAGTTTCTCTGTGAAATATAAACCAAATATAAAGCAGTAAAAATAAAAATTGATCCCATTATCAAGGAAGTCTTTTAGAGTTTGTTCAAGATGCTCATTGTAAGTACTGTAAGTGTCAAAAAGGGAGATTGTTTATTTTAGACCAAAGCTAATAGTTTCTTCTTGTTTTTCCCTAAAGAAACAAGGTCCAACTAATCCAATGCTGTTCCATCTCATTCGAGATGTCAAACAGGTATGAAATTGTCTTCGTTATAGGAAAACTTTACCTTATAGTCATTTGAACTTTATTTTTGCCCTCAAAACACATAAGTGCATTTTAAAAATGAGAGTAGAAAACAACAGCTTTTTGTACAAGGTAAAAATAAGAGTCATAAAAGAAAAGAACTTAGAGTTACAGAGATGGCTCACCTGGAAGAGCACTGCCGAGAACCCAAATTCTATTCCCAGCCCTCAAATAGGGCCTAATAACAGTCTGTAACTCCAGTTCCTGGGCATCTGATCTCTAATGGCTTCTAGGCACCAAGTCCACATTCACAGACACACATGAAGGCAAAATATCCATATACCTTAATTTAAAAAATTAAAAGGTTTATAGTAAAGAACTTATATCCAACCCAAGAAAAAAGAAAGCTTGTAAAATTAATCCCAATTTCCTAAGATTCTATCAGAAAGAACACAAAAGATACATTTTATATGTTAATTGGTTTAGAAGAGGAAGATCAATAATAGAATGTGTCATCTTTCTCTTATCAGAAATATATTACCTAGAAATATGTCTCAATGTAAAGGACACTGAGCAATGCATTAAGGACTGATCTTCATCGTTGAAGAAAGCCCTAATGCCTGCCCGTCATTAACACTTATGCTAGCAGTAGTCACCCTGGATATATGAAGCGTGACAACTTTCTCCTCCTCTTGATGTTCTTTGTGAATTAGCTGTTTTAACTATTTGTCAGCTAATTTTAGAGTCATTTAAATTATTGGTGTCAAATGAAGTTTTTTTCTTTTTTGATTTCGAGATCCACCTGCCTCTTATTCCCAAGTACTAAGATAGAAGACGTACAACACCACACCAGGCAATAATTCAAATGTTTTAAGACTTGTAAAAATAAAATACTTTTTTGTTGTTGTTGTTTTATTTTTTGAGACAGGGTTTCTCTCGGTATCAGCCCTGGCTATCCTGCAACTCACAATGTAGACCAGGCTAGGTTCACAGAGATCCACCTGCCTTTGCCTCCTGGGTGCTGGGGTTAGAGGTATGAGCCACTACACCCAGCTTAAAATACTTTTTAAAATTTACTTTGTGAAACTTTTATGTTCTACTGTGAGTGTACTACTAGTAAAGTTTTTTTTTTTTTTTTTTTTAAATTTATGTTGAGACAGAGTCTCTGTATAGCCCTGGCTATCCTGGAACTCACTATGTAGACCAGGATGATCCACCTGCTTCTGCCTCATGAGTGCTGGGATTAAAGGCATTTATCACTATACCCAGCAATAAGCCAAACTTCATTAAAAAAATTTTGTCATTTCTGTGGTTTTTTTAAATTTTTGTAATATAGGAAGAACTTATACTTTAAAGAAATGGCCAGTTTGTGGCATGTACTGCATTTAACACTCATAATTTATAGCCTGTGTGTGGAATGTTGGGGGGCATAAACATGGGCTGTCTTTCAATGTTAGACTGGACTGACTCAAACCATACCTGAGACCTTAGAAATGTCATAACCTCATCATCTTATGTGAGGAACCACTCATTCATTTCTTCTGTAAAGATAACTGTTAACAACCCAACTTCTTATAACAAGTAACAGTTCTTAATTTGGCAGATTATGCTTATTCCTAGGTCTGGCAAGGCAATATTGAGTAATACTATTCTATTTAATATTTTGTTTCCCAGGGTAATCTTCCTCCAGGATACAAGATCACTCTAATTGATATTGGGCTTGTGATTGAATATCTCATGGGAGGAACCTACAGATGCACATACACACGAAAACGTTTTCGATTAATATATAATAGTCTTGGAGGGAATAACCGGGTATGTATAATTTTGGTGGTTAAAAGTTAAGAATTAGTTATAGTAACTGAGTTTGATGGAGCATACCTATAATCCAGTGTTTGAGAAGCAGATGCAAGATGCTGTGAGCTTCAGGCCGGCCTGATTCACTTAGTAAGTTATAGGTTAGCCAGTACTTCTGATGAAATGCTGTCTCAACAAAACAATCAATCAAAAACAAACAAAAAACAACCAAAAAAAAAAAAAAAAAAAAAAAAGGATGGAAGTAGTTCCAAGGTAGAATGATGCCCTACTTTGTGTCAGTCCCAGCATCATAAAAAGAACAGAGTGTTAGTTTCATTAGAACAGTAACAGTGATATTTGTCTTCAAATGTGAGATTTCAGCTGGTGTGGCAGTGCACATCTTTAATCCCAGCATTCGTGAGGCAGCAGGAGGACCTCTGTGAATTTAGTGTTAGCCTGGTCTACAAAGAGTTCCAAGACAGCCACTGCTACTTAAACTGTCATAAAACAAAACCTGAGATTCAGACTAAAAGTAATTATATTTTAATTACTTTTTAAAAGTTGGTTGGTTGCATATACATATTCAGTTCCTTGAGTGGCTGAGCCAGACTTGGCAATGTTAGAGAAAGCACTATCACAGAAAGAAAGGAGAGGAGACTGTAGCCAGAGGTTGAATGAATGCAATCATCATGATACATATGTAATCCTTGCCCTTGGGGCCAGAAGCAAGAACCACAAGTTCAAGGCCAACCTAGACTACATAGTGAGACAGATATTGCAAGAGAAGGGGGGGAATATGGTAGTTAAAATCCTAAGCCAACTATTTTTACACATAGACATTTACAAATGTTTATAAATTATCCTGGAATTTTTTATAACATTTTAGCATTTTAAATTGTTTTTAAAAAATAAGCTCTCATTTTCAGAGGTCAGGTCGAAATACCTCCAGTAGCACTCCTCAGTTGCGAAAGAGTCATGAAACTTTTGGCAATAGAGCTGATAAAAAGGAAAAAATGAGACACAATCATTTCATTAAAACAGCCCAACCCTACAGACCAAAGGTATGTTGATTTATTCTTTAAAGAAAATGGGTTTGGGTGGCCAGTGGTGGTGCATGCCTTTAATCCGAGGAACTCAGGAGTCAGAGACTGGTGGATCTTTGAGTTCAAGGCCAAGCCTGGTCTACAGAGCTAGTTCCAGGACAGCCAGGGATACACGGAGAAACCCTGTCTTAAACACTTCCCCTAAAAAAGGTTTGTTTAGCATATTAAAGATGAAAATATCCTTCCTAAATTTTGCTTTTTACTAATTACTATTAAGTAAAAAACTTTGATTTAGTGAGAATTATCTTTTGGTTTTGGACTTTTTTATATATTTGACTATTTTTCCATAAACAAAGAGATTTATTATGAATTAACAACTCCATTAGGTTTGTCCAGTTTTATCTATGATAATAACCAGATTTAAAAATTAACAGACTTTAGTTTTTATTCTAGTATATACAACAAAAATATTATATAAACTTGTTAAATTTTTATTTTGTCGGATATTAATTCAAATAGTATGACCATGCCTCATCCTTTTTGTTGAATTTACAATTTTGTAAAATGAATGATGAATTATAATAAAAAGTATGGAATTTACATTATTTTGTTACAGGCATTATGAAGTTGAATAAAGAATATTTAAAAGTTTCACTTAAGCCAGGCAGTGGTGGCGCATGCTTTAATCCCAGCACTCAGAGGCAGAGGCAGGCAGTTTTCTGTGAATTTGAGGCCAGGCTGGTTTACAGAGTGAGTTCCAGGACAGCCAAAGCTACACAAAGAAACTGTCAAAAAAAAAAAAAAGTTGGTTGTCTTATGGTCTTGTTATTACTGTCATTACTGTCAAGCTGGAAGTCAGGTCCAAATCTCTTTGCCTACTGGGTAGGCTGTGTCCCAAAGAGTTAAATCTCCTGCCCTCATGTGGCTTTACCTTGAGTCTTACAGTATTTATTTGCCTTGAAGATGGATACAACTATGGAAGAAGGAAAGAAGAAAAGAACCAAAGATGAAATTGTAGATATTGACGATCCAGAAACCAAGCGCTTTCCTTATCCTCTTAATGAATTATTAATTTGGGCTTGCCTCATGAAGAGGCAGGTCATGGCCCGCTTTCTATGGCAGCATGGTGAAGAATCAATGGCTAAAGCATTAGTTGCCTGTAAGATCTATCGTTCAATGGCTTATGAAGCAAAACAGAGTGACCTGGTAGATGATACTTCAGAGGAACTGAAACAATATTCCAAGTAAGTGACATTTTAACACATGAAAGTGTTTGCCTGCATGCTCCAGTGCTGTGTCCTTAACAGGGATATGTGTAGGGCTGAGGGGAGTATTGAGTTTATTGGTGTAACTAAGGCAGAAATATTTTAGGTGCATTATGTAATTTTAAAATTTGAAAGGAAATTTTCTGTTTGATATGTTAAACATTTCAGAAAGTAAGAAAGAAATGGGAGACGTTAAATAAGTATACCAAGCAGCAATTACATTAAGAATTCTGTTTGGGCCAGGTGGTGGTGGTACATGCCTATAGTCCCAGTACTCGGGAGGCAGAGGCAGATGGATTTACACAATGAGCTACAGGACAGGCTTCAAAGCTACACAGAGAAAAACCAAGGGGGTGGGGGAGGTTCTGTTTGGGATGTAAAAGAAAGAATGTGGAACTGGAGAGATGGTTCAGCTGGACTTCCAGAGGACCTGGGTTCAATTACTAGCACCCTCATCGCAGCTCACAAGTATCTGTACCTACTGTGTGTTTCAGAGACTCCAACACCCTCATACAGTCATACATGTAGGTAAAACACCAATGTACATAAAATAAATAACTTTTTCATAAATGATTGTTTGGTTTGGGGTGTGTTTTTAAGAAATGAATTTAAACTGGGAAGACATTTTAGATGATGGAATCACAGATACTAAAGAATAAAATAGTTTATAAGTTTATAGTTTGTTTAGGGAAATAGTGTTCATTTCACTCTGGAAAGGTAATTTATGAAAGTTTTATAATAGATATTTCTTATCTCCAAGTAAGTCAATTTTGGAAGAAATTAACAGTTGTTACTGAAAAATCTTAAAGGGATTCTTTTTCTACTTAGTGGGAATTGACGGTGTATGTTATTTCTTATGATTAAATTAGTCTCTACTGCACTGTTCCTATTTCCATGTTTGAAATACAATGTAGAGAGGATGGAAAGATGACTTAATGGTTAAGAGTGTTGGCTGCTTTTCCAGAGGACTTGGTCTCAGTTCCCAGCACCCACATGATGACTCACAACTCCCCATAACTCCAGTTCCAGGGGATCTGATGCCTTCTTCTGACCTTTGTGGTCTCTGCACACTTGTAGTGCACATACATACCCATAAAAATTAACTTAAAAATAAGTATTAAAGAAAACAATAAAGTTGTAGGATAATTTAAGACTACTTGATTAAAAGTATAGTTTGTAGACTGGGAATATGGATAAATTCAGTAGTAGAGTGTCTGTCTGTCTTCTTTTTTTTTTTTTTTTTCTGGACAGTGATGATGCACATCTTCAATCCTAGCACTCAGGAGGCAGAGACAGGTAGATATCTGACTTCGAGGCCAGCCTAGTCTACAGAGTGAGTTCCAGGACAGCCAAGGCTACACAGAGAAGCCCTAAAAAAGAAGTGTGTGTGTGTGTGTACACACATTTTTTTTTTAATTTACGTGTATGGATATTTTGTTTCCATGTGTGTCTGTGTACTTCCTGTGTGCCTGATGCCCAAGGAGTCCAGAAAAGGGTGTCATATCCCCTAGGACAGAGTTACAGACATTTGTGATTTGCTGTGTGGGTGCTGGGAATCATACCCAGGCCCTCTGGAAAAGCTGTTAGTGCTCTGAACTGCTAAACAGCTCTCCAGCTTTTTTGGTGTGGGGGGAGACAGGTTTTTTTGTGTAACAGCCCTGGCTGTCCTTGAATTAACTCTGCCGACCAAGCTGGCCTCAGACTCACAGAGTGCTGAGACTAAAGGTATGTGCCACCACCGCCCAGGTCAGCTCTTAACTTCTTAATTATATTTTATTTATTCTTGTCTTTGGAAAGGATAGTAGAGTTTCTGTCTAACATACTTTAAGATGTTTGATTCTCAGCAAAAACAAGACAGCCTTAGAGTTTCTTACCTGAGTATACTTTAGTGGGTTGGTTTGTTTGTTTGTTTGTTTTGTAGTGATTTTGGCCAACTGGCAGTTGAATTACTGGAACAATCCTTCAGGCAAGATGAAACCATGGCTATGAAATTACTCACTTATGAACTGAAAAACTGGAGTAATTCAACCTGCCTTAAATTAGCAGTTTCTTCAAGACTCAGACCTTTTGTAGCTCATACCTGTACACAGATGTTGTTATCTGATATGTGGATGGGACGGCTAAATATGAGAAAAAACTCCTGGTATAAGGTATATCTTAAAAATAAATAGACTTAAAGTATATAATGAGATACAAAGGATAAACAAATTAACCAACACATGGTAGTGAAATGATTTGCAAGGATAATGGAGGGCAATTAGAACATGAAGAAATGAGTGCTTACTAATTTGTAAAATTCCAGACCTATCATATACTAACTTAATGTGTTACTGAAGTATATATAGTAAATTAAATGTATCCATGTGCCTAGTTTATAGTATAGATTAGTATATCAGTGTATGCAGGATTTAAGTTCAACTATTTGGGTAAAATAGCTAGCACTTTCAGTCTTGAAACTTTTTTATTCTCTCCTACATCTGCATTAACAATAAAAAATTAAAAGGCAGAAGATTGTGTAAGTGATAATGTAATGTTTTAGAACTAAACAGTTTATAGCTGTATAATGAGTCATCATGCTATAGCATGGGGTATTTACAAGAGAGGTTTTGGGTAAAATAACAATAGCACCTTCATTATGCTTGAGTCTTGTCTAAATAAAAATATATTTCTTAACATATTATAATGACTTTATTTAAAGGACCAGTCTGTAATGCTTATTAAACCTATGCTGGGTGCTGGAGAGATGGCTCAGAGGTTAAGAGCACTGGCTGCTCTTCCAGAGGTCCTGAGTTCAATTCCCAGCAATCAAATGGTGGCTCACAACAATCTATAATGAGATCTGGTGCCCTCTTCTGGCATGTATGCATACTTGCAGGCAGAACACTGTATACATAATAAATAAATAAATCTTTAAAAAATAAATAAATAAACCAATCTGCCACTATTGCAATACTAAAGTGATACAGTTTGTAAAGAAAAATGAATTTTTAATTTCTGCTACAATTTTAGGGTAAAATGGGTAGCATTCAAAAGATATTTAATATGTAATTTACTGTTTTGTTTTCAAATGCTGTAAAATGCAAGCTTTTATGTTTCTACACATTCTAGGTTATATTAAGCATTTTGGTTCCACCTGCCATATTAATGCTAGAGTATAAAACCAAGGCTGAAATGTCCCATATCCCACAATCTCAAGATGCTCATCAGATGACTATGGAAGACAGTGAAAATAATTTTCACAACATAACAGAAGAGATACCTATGGTAAGAATGGAAGACTTCAGAGCAGATATAAGTTTGTTATGAGTTAGTAGAAACTAAATACATATTTTTAATTTTAGGAGGTGTTTAAAGAAGTAAGGATTTTGGACAACAGTGAAGGAAAGAATGAAATGGAGATACATATTAAATCAAAAAAACTTCCAATCACACGAAAGTTTTATGCCTTTTATCATGCACCAATTGTAAAGTTCTGGTTTAACACGGTATGTTTTTAAATTATTACGTTCATGGTTTGATTTGGCAGGTTTGGTTTATTTGGGTTTTTTTTTTTTTTGGTTCTGGGGAAAGCATACTGGTTTTAAAAAAAAAAAAAATGCCTTGTTTTGTTTTTGTTTCCAAGACAGGATTTCTCTGTATTGTTCTGACTGTCCTGGAACTCATTCTATAGACCAGAACTGGCCTTGAACTCAGATCTACTTGCTTCTGTCTCCCAAGTGCTTGGATTAAAGGCGTGTACCACCACTGCCCAGCAAAAAGATGCTTTGTAGAAGACTTGTAGTCAGGAATCCATATTAATCTTCATATAATTTAGATCACTGAAAATACATTATATTTGTCTTACTTCAGCTAAGTTGCCAGTGTCTAGTATAATAAGTACTAGCAAATTTTAGTTCTGATTAGAAATAAAATTTATTAACATAATAAGCATACACCTTTCTAGAAGGTGACGAATATAAGCTGGTTGTGGTGGTACATGGCTTTAATCCCAGCAGGTGGATCCTTGGGAGTTCAAGGCCATCCTGGTCTACATAGAGAATTTCAGGACAGTCTTCAATAAACAAATAGAAGGTAACAAATATAAGTTTTATTAAAAATAAAGTTGAGACTATAGCCCAGTAGTAGAGCTACACACATGCTTGCATGTTTGAGGCCCCACATTTCAACCCCCAGTATTTGATAGCAGTGGGGGAAATCTAAAGAAATACTGACATCTAGCATCATGGTTGTAAAGGGAGAAGAGAATCAAATCCAGTGTTGTCTTCTGACTTCCACATGTGAACTGGGTTACACACACACCAAGCATCAAACACAATCATAATAAAAACAAAAATAATGCTGAAGGGTCAACTCAAAATGATAAACATTGTAATTTGTGTTTTAGGGTAAATAGCAAATAGCACACAGAAATGTTCAGAAGTAAGTCTGCTGCTTTAAAATAGAAGGTCCAAAGTAATCCATATGGTCACTCTAGTGGCTTTTTTTTTACAATGGCCATTCTTTAGTCATGTACTCCATTGCTTTCCTGCATTGGCTTTTCTCTTAATCTGTGGGGAAATGTATTGACAAAAGCATAAGTCCACAGAAGAATGTATTCATATGTTGAAATGTAGTGTTTGCTTATTGTTGGTTCTCTAGTTAGATTATTGAATGTCTTGTTGGGGCACCCTCTAGGAAGGAACATATCTGAAGAAATACATCAAATTAGCCCCTCCTTCGAACCATGGCCTTTCTCAGAAAAGATGATTTAGGGTTATTTGAAACAGAGCTTCATGTAGCCAGACTGATCTTGAACTTGATATGTAAGGAAGGCTGACCTCTACCTACAAGTGCTGCACTTAGAAATTTCTGATGCTTATATATGGTGGCATGTGCCATCATACTTTGCTTGAGAGAATGGTTTTTTTTTCATTCATTTATTTAGCTCATAAAGTCATGCACAATTATGATACAGAATACAGTATGTTCACAGTGGCATGGCTAAATTAAACCAATTAACATGTTATATCACACATATTTATCATTTTTGTTTTGAGAACACTTAATGTATACTATCTCACAACTTTTAAAATACAGCATATTGTTATCAACCATATTTATCATGCTCTCAGTAGACCTCAAGACTTCAGAGAGTCCATGCCTCTTGTCCAGCTGCAGTTTTATATCCTTAAACCAAACGTTTCCCCATTGTTAAAAGACCCACATTGAAGCCTAATAGCCACAATTCTGCTCTCTGTTCCCATAAGTTCATCATTTCTAGATTACACATAAAATTGAAATTGTGTGACATTTGTCTTCCAGTGTGTCACTTATTTATTTATTTTTTTTGGCAAGCATATGACTTTACTACTTACTAAAGATGAAATCAAATTTGCATGCATAGGTGAGCACTTACTGAAACACCTTGGATTCATCACATAGCTTATATATATATATTTATATTTATATAAAAAGAGCAATAATGGCAATATGTTATGCATCAGTAGCAGCAACAGCTTTTCCAGGTTCTGCAGTCCTTTGAACAAAATTGTAGAAACATCCAGCACACTCCATTTAAAAAAAACAAAACAACAAAAAAACAAACAACAACAAAAAAGTAAAAAACAAAATCCCAGAAAACAGCACAGTTCTGCTACTCTTTTTTTTTTTTTTAGTTCTGTTACTCTTGTGGTACTTGGCACCATTAGTTGAGAGAATGAATTTTTATTCCCCTTCCCAGGAAAACAAAGTAATGGTGTTTGTTCACTTTCATCAGCATTAGACAGTTGCCAAAATTGACAAATGGTTTTGTGTTAGGATGAATATTTAATAGTTTGTTCTCACTTATACTCATTGCTAATCACCCTGTGATTAATTTATTACATTTCTTTTGTATATGAAAATTTCTTGTTCCCTCTAGATGCAGATAGTGCAAACCTCTGTTATCTGATCCCCAAATTCTATCCCACTAATGGAAATAATGAGAAACATTTGCATTCATGTGAGTGGCTGCTTATAACAGCCAGCCCAGGTTGCCACTTAAATATCTGTCTTTACATTTCCCTAATTACCATAGCTCAAATTAGATTTTGCATGAACATGAATATGTCCATAATGTTTTATTTTGTGATCAATTTTGTTCATTTAACTTTTATTTCTTTTTTATTAGTTGGCATACTTAGGATTTCTGATGCTTTATACATTTGTAGTTCTTGTACAAATGGAACAGTTACCTTCAGTTCAAGAGTGGATTGTTATCGCTTATATTTTTACCTATGCTATTGAGAAAGTCCGTGAGGTATGTCTATAGTTTTTCTTACCAGTAACTTATTCTTTAATTTTGTTGTGGTGTTAGTATGTTACTGTAATTTCTGTGGTGATATATAGAAGTCTGGAGCATGTTTATTTTATCTTTCTAAAAACCATGGTTTAAAAACGGGGGTGGGGTGGGGGTGTGGGAGGGCAGGCTCAATGGTCTGGAAGTTCAGGGTCATCCTTTGCTATACAATGGATTGGAGGCCTGTCTGGGCTACTTGAAACACTATTTTAAAAATAAAAACAAACATTTAATTTATTTACTTTTGTTGTTGTTTTCAAGACTACTTTGTGTAGCTTTGGGGCCTGTCCTGGAACTTTCTGTAGATCAGGCTGGTCTCAAACTCTAAAGTTTCACCTACTTCAGCCTGGAAAGTGCTGGGATTAAAGGTGTGTGCTACCACTGCCCAGCTGTTTATTTTACTTTATATGTATGAGTGTTCTAACTGTATTTGTGTACCATGTGTGTACCATGTGTGTACCTGGTACCCACAGAAGCCAGAAAAGGGCATCATATCTCCTAGATGAGTCGGATTATGAGCTGTCATATAGGTGCTGGCAATCAAACCTAGGTCCTCTGAAAGAGTACCCAGTGTCCTTCACCACTGAGCTACCTCTCTAGCCTAAAAGATGGTTTTTTTTTTATGTTGGGTGTTTTATTTGCATGTATGAATATGTATTATGTACATGACTGAGTATTTTCTGTTTAAACCAGTAGCTATATACTTGTAACACACTTGTGAATTGTTATTTCAAGTCTCTGCTTTACATGAAATTACAGAAGTAACCAGGTGATGGTGGCGCACGCCTTCAATCCCAGCTCTCAGGAGGCAGAGGCAGGCAGATCTCTGTGAGTTTGAGACCATCCTGGTCTACAAAGCAAGTTTTGGGATAGCCATGGCAGTTACACAGAGAGACACTGTCTCAAGAAAATTTAAAAAAAAAAGAAAGAAAGAAATATGAAATTATAGAAGTAATTAGGCATAGTATTTTCCTCCCACTTTGCTACTGCAGGAGTGACTTGCAGTCCATGTGTTTTTGAAATCTGTTATTTTGCCAGGATGCCTGAAATTAATTTGTTTAATGATAAAGTAATTGTAATATTTTTTTGCATGAATTTGTGTGAATGGTACTAATTGTATTTGCCTTAAGTGGGAAGGGAAATTGAGAGAGGAAAGCAAAAGCAGCCTTCACTATGGAGGAGCACTCTTATTTTGTAGTTGTGAATATATTACTCAAAAGGAATTTTTTTCTTGTTTTGGGTTTTTTGGTTTGGTTTGGTTTGGTTTTTGCAGACAGGGTTTCTCTGTGTAGCTCTGTAGCCTGTCCTGGAACTCGTTCTTAGACCAGGCTGGCCTGGAACTCACAGAGATCCACCTGCCTCTGCTGAGTGTTGGACTAAAGGCATGTGCCACTACCTACCACAAAAGGTAATTTTTTTCATTACTTGGATAGTAGACATTTTTAATAAGATTTATACAGTTACTCCAATCATTGAATTAATTAACTTTCTGCACATAAGGCATCTTTGGAATGTACTGCGAATGTATTCAAATACTTCTTTGATTTGAAATAAATATTTCAAAAGCATTTCACATTCCAGCTTCCTAATTCCATTACCTTGCTGAGCAAGTTATTCATTCATAAGAAGTCTTTTTTTGTTTGTGGGTTCTTAGATTTTTGTCGCAGGCTTTCTTAGATTTTGGAATCAAATGTATTTGTGACCATGTCGGTCCCTATAAGGAGTCTTTTATCTGTTAATGTACTATTTTATTATTAAATACATCTTCAAATACAAGACAAGATCTTAGATACTTTGAAACTAAAATTCTTCAGTAATGTTATAGTTGGATCCTATATATATTTTAATAGGAATGATTTGATTCAACCTTTTTTTCTGTTAAACCTTTAGGTCTTTATGTCTGAAGCTGGGAAAATCAGCCAGAAGATCAAAGTGTGGTTTAGTGACTACTTCAATGTCAGTGACACAATTGCCATAGTTTCTTTCTTCATTGGATTTGGACTAAGATTTGGAGCAAAATGGAACTTTTTGAATGCATATGATAATCATGTTTTTGTTGCTGGAAGATTAATTTACTGTCTTAATATAATATTTTGGTATGTGCGGTTGCTAGATTTTCTAGCCGTAAATCAACAGGCAGGACCTTATGTAATGATGATTGGGAAAATGGTAAGTTGAAATGTTTGCTGATATGCATGAATTAATTGTTTCTTTAACATTATAAAAAATATTTTAATATAGCTTTACTTGGGCCCACAAATATTTGTTAGGTTTATTTGCCTCATACTCTGAATCTGCCATTCCTTTAGGATATTTCATCAATGTGTGTGCTTATTTGGAATGTGTGTGTGTGGTGTATGTATATGTGTGTGGGGGTGTGTGTGTAGGGGGGTGTATTGTGGGTGTGTGTGGTGGGTGTAGGTACACACAAATGTGATGGACAGAAGATGACATTGGATATCTTTTGTTACCCTTCATCTTACTCCTTGTAGACAGGGTTTCTTACTGACACTAACCTTTTCTCCTTCCCTTCTTTCTTCCCTTCCTTCTCTTCCTTACTCTCTCCTTTGCATCCTCTAGCCCTTCCTCCTTTTTCTCTTAATTTTGAGATAATTATAGATTCATGTGGAGCTGTAAGAAATAATAATAATTCTGCTAGCCTCTATCTTGCTTTCTCCAAAGGTTACATCTCCACTCTTTTTGTTTAATAAGCTTTACCTCCTATGAGGCAAGGTAGAGGAAAGTCTGCACTTCCATTGTTAATTGATTTACTGGAATTAAGTCTCCAAATTTGCCCATGTAAACCATAGTTTTTGATACATTTGTTAGGCTATATTTTGAACTACTGATACAGTTTATTATAGAGACAAAGATACCTGTGACTTGCTTAGCTTCAATCTCCTTCATCAGGTTTATGTAATGTTAACATTTCCCTGAGTGCTATTATCAGCAATAAATGGAAACTCAAATACTATCTTCTACAACATTAGAAACACCTTTTCAGATGAAATTTGTTACAGGAATTAAATTCTCTTGTGTCTTAACCCCGGTTTTTTTTTTTTTTTTTTTTTTTTTAAACAGGTGGCCAATATGTTCTACATTGTAGTGATAATGGCTCTTGTATTACTTAGTTTTGGTGTTCCCAGAAAGGCAATACTTTATCCTCATGAAGCACCATCTTGGTCTCTTGCTAAAGATATAGTTTTTCATCCATACTGGATGATTTTTGGTGAAGTTTATGCTTATGAAATTGATGGTAAGAATTTATATTTACAAAATCATCTTTGGGTTATCTTATAAAGCCAGAATTGCATTCGAAAAATATTGCATGTTTTCCACTCAAACTTACAGCCTAAATCCCCCTACAGTGCAGTTCTTAACAGCAGAAAAAAACAAAATGTGGATCAAAAGTGTTTTGAAAGTTGTTCAATGATATGTGGTAGAGGTCTGTCCTAAATTCTTAGATAGTAAGGCTATTTATTAATTCACATAATAGAAAGTTGAGAAGTAGAATTGTGTTTGGGGCTGGTTAATTCATAGCTAAGGACTTAATGAGGAGGAAATCTGTCTTTCCACTTGCCTTATCTCTTGGAAGATCATCTTTCAGGGGGTGAACTTACCATGATTATCCTAGACCAAGTCAGGTGGATTGGTGTTGGATCAAGCACAGTGTTACTGGCAAAAGTAATGGCCCTATGTGAAAATTGAAAAGCTTAAATAAAGACAATTTTTTAAGGGGATAACTGATTCATTACGAACTTACATCAAAATTTTGAAAATCTGAATAAACTAATAAATGAAGCACCCATCTGTGTTCAACCCATTCTTGGTTAAAGCATTACGTCTGTTGCACATTTCTTTGAGGTAACTTTTGAGCTTAGCTGATAGGTAGTAGCTTCCAGGGGTGTTCTGACCTCTGCATCTGAGCTATAGAGTACACAGTATGATTTTAGTCTCTCTCTACTCTTCCCTGCCCCACACTTGCATCTCACACACACACACCCCTAGTGACTTAAAATACTGATGTTTTACATACCTGTCAAAATTTTTATTTAATGGCTTCTCGTTCAGTGTCATTTTTCAGGGTTTTGTTGCCTGCTATTTTTCTAATGCCGTCTTAATGTGTGATTGTTATAAAATATATGCAAGCTGGGCATAGTGTCATACACCTTTAATCCCAACACTTGGGAGGCAGAGACAGGGTGACATCTATGATTTTGAGGCCAGCCTCTTCTACATGATGATGATGATGATGATGATGATGATGATGAGAATTTCAGTAATATACACATTTTAAAATAGTGACTAAATACTAACCATTAAGTATACTATATATATGTGTATATATATGCATATATATATATATGTACATATACATATTTGTCTCTAATCATAATGGTTTTCGTCCCTTCCCTGCCCAAATGAATCTTGTGTTATTCATTATAATTCTGGTGGCTATGAAAACTATGCCCTTCTTTGCTTGTGTTTAGCTGTGTCCTAGCCTCAAAAAGGTTTCAGGTATAAGTAATGGAAAACAAGGAATTCAAAACTAGTCATCTAAAAATATATATTTATTTTTAATTATGTGTATATTCGTTTGTCTGTGTGTGGGTATGTGCACCTATGTGTGGGTGCCTGTGAGGGTCAGAAGCATGGGATCCATCTGAAGTTGCACTTACAGGTGGTTCTGAGTCACCCATCATAGGTGCTGGGAAACGAACTCAGATCCTAATTTTTAGCTGTTCAGCCTCCTCCCCAGACCCCAAATCTAGTAATTGTATATTTAAAACGCATTTTAATACTCTTTAGAGACATAATGAAGTCTGAAACTCCATAGGGTTTACTATGTATGGATCTGTCATGTATTTTTTAGGTTCAGATTTTTTTCTTATTTAAATGTTATAATTTCACTTTATCCAGTGGTTTTATCTGCCTTTACCTTCAGTGTAAACCTGCTTTTGGATAGCTGTAAAATGTAGTAGTCCTTGCTTGTATGCAGTGCAGTGGTATGGCAGGGCAGAAGGCCCCACACTTCTAAGTGTTGGAGTCTTTGTAAAGCAGAGGTCCAATGACCACCTGTCAGAGATCCTTGTCTTTTAAACTCTTAAGCAGATTTGCCTGTGCTCAGAATTTTCTATTGAGACAAAGAACCTGGAACACTAAATAAACTATTATATTTAAAACTCTTTTTTCTTTTCCCAAAGTGTGTGCAAATGATTCCACTATCAAGGAAATCTGTGGTCCTGGCACATGGTTGACTCCATTTCTTCAAGCAGTCTACCTCTTTGTACAGTATATCATTATGGTTAATCTTCTTATTGCATTTTTCAAGTAAGAATTTTATTTACTTAATATATTCATTGATACACAGTTCTCATTTTGAATGAGAGCCTGAGTTTTAAAATCTCAATATTGTTAACACCTAAAGTATTAGAATATCTTGGAAAAAATTACAAATAAGATGTGAATTTTCAAAACAAAGGAATTCTAAATGTTAGGTTTTATTATTTTTTTCAACATAAAATGTGTGTGTGTATGTTATGTGTGTACTCATTCACATGTGCATGAGGATGTGTGTGAAGTAAAGGCTAGAGGTGGATATTGAGTGTCTTTGTTAATCATTCTCCACTTCATATCTTTATTTTAAATTTCATTTTATTTTTTGTGTTTGGGTGTGTTTTTGCCTGCATGCATGTCTGTAGCACATTATGCAGTGCCACAGTGACCACAAGTCTAACTCCATGGGACTGGAGTGAGACTGTTTTCAGCTTCCATGTGAACCCTGGGAGCCAAACTGTGAAAGAGCAGCCATCCACCTTTTTGTTTGTTTGTTTGTTTGTTTGTTTTTGGTTTGGTTTTTTTGAGGCAGGGTTTCTCTGTATTGCTTTGGAGCCTGTCCTAGAACTTACTCTATAGACCAGGCTGGCCTGGAACTCACAGAGATCCACCTGCCTCTGCTTCCCGAGTGCTAGGACTAAAGGTGCGTGTCACCAATACCCAGTTGTTTTTGTTGTTGTTTGTTTTTGCTTTTGTTTTTTTAATCCACCTTATTTTTTAAGAAAGGGTCTCATTGAATCTGGAGGTTGTCAATCTGGTTAAGCTGCCTAGCCAGTGAGCCTGTGTGGTCTACCCATCTTACCCCTAAACATGTAGTTTCTTTATAAATATAATCTTTCGGGAAACAAAGACAAAAGACTAGTGAAATGAGTTGATAAAGGTACTTATTAACAAGTCTGGCCCGGCAGTGGTGGTGCATGCCTTTAATCCCAGTACTTGACTTCGGAATCAGAGGCAGGAGGATCTCTGTGAGTTCAAGGACAGCTTGGTCCTCAGAGTGAGTGTCCAGGATAGGCTCCAAAGCTACACAGAGAAACGCTGTGTCGAAACAAGTCTGATTCCCCAGGACCTCTGCATATGACACACATAGGAAAAAACTGTTTTATAGTTTTTTAATCTTTATCTGAGATTTTTTCCTAGGTTGCTAGAGAATTACAGAAAAACGCAGAACTTATCAGTAATTGCACTTGATATTTAGGTAACATTCATAATGTCATTTTTCTGAATATATAAATTGTGGTTCTCAAAATAATCTCTGTGTCTGTGTGTGTGTGTTGATTTTTTTTGAGACAGGGTTTTTCTGTGTAGCTCTGGCTGTCCTGGAACTTACAGAGGTCTACCTGCCTCTGCCTCCCAACTACTGGGATTAAAGGAGTACATCACCACACCTGGCACTTTTATATTTTTTAAAGCAAAAATTAATGTTCAGTTTTTTTTTGTTTTTGTTTTGGGTTTTGTTTTGTTTTTGAGACAGGGTTTTTCTATGTCGCTTTGGAACCTGTCCTGGTACTTACTCTGTAGACCAGACTGGCCTTGAACTTATGGAGATCTGCCTGTCTCTGTCTCCCAAGTGCTGAGATTAAACACCTGTGCCACCACCGCCTGGCCATTTATTAGTTTCTAATAAATATGTCATTCTCCATGATCTAGATCATATTTCATGCCAGTTTATTAAACTTCTCAATTAGGTTATAATTTTTGCTAATATACATATTTTCAAAATGTTTTTTCCCCTCTCTAAATGTTCAGAACTGTTGAGGATATGTAGTTCTAGTACTGTTTGGCTTTACATCAAAATAAGGCTGTGTCCCTTCCTGCTGACACTTGGTATTATGTTTCTTATTAGTTGCCAATTTTGATAGTATATAAGAGAATCTAGATTTTATTTTTACTCAATTAATGATAACTTATTTTTTAAGTTAGGATGCCTTTATGTAGCATAAATAAGCAAACTAAGCTTAATTTTGGGGATGTGGGGATATGGGGATGTGTACTGGTCTGTGTACACGTCATGAAATGAGGAGGATACCAAGTGTTTCTTATAGCTGTCCATCCTATTTCCTTGAGACAAGGTCTCTCACTGAACCCGAGATTTACCGTTTTACCTAGGCTGGCTGTCTAGTGCACTCTTGAGATGCACTTTCTCTGTCCCACAACACTGGGGTTACATGCATGTGTAGCCACACCTGATTTATACATGGGTGCTAGAGATTTGAATTCAGGTTCTCATGTTTGCATAGTAAGTACTCTTAACCGCTGAGTCATCTCTAAGGGTTTTTTTGTTTGTTTGTTGGTTTGGTTTGGTTTGGTTTTGGTTTTGATTTTGATTTTTTTTTTCTTTCTTTTTTTTTTTTTTTTTCTGTGTTTCAAGACAAGGTCTTCCTTTATATAGCCTTGGCTGTCTTGGAACTAATTATGTAGACTATGCTGGCCTCAAACTCACAGCTATCTGTCTGCTTCTATCTCCCAAGTGCTAGGGTTAAATGGATATGTAATGGATATGTAAATAAATTTGTAATGGATAAAATGGCCTATTTTATCCATTACATATAATTTTGTAAAAGCCTGAAGTCATTCCTTTCCTGCCCATTTTTCTGAGGTCCTTATTTAGGGCCTCAACAATATCAAGCTTTCATGTTGCATAAATATGTTATAATTTTTCATTTACTTTTTTTAAATGAAAGTATACTCACATGTAGTGCAGAATTATAGTGAATATTTAATATTTAATATTTAAGTTTTTAGAATATAATTGTTTGATTTGTTTTTGTTCATTCTAGCAATGTATATTTACAAGTGAAGGCAATTTCCAATATTGTATGGAAGTATCAGCGTTATCATTTTATTATGGCTTATCATGAAAAACCAGTCCTGCCTCCTCCACTTATCATTCTCAGCCATATAGTTTCTCTGTTCTGCTGTGTATGCAAAAGGAGAAAGAAAGATAAGACTTCTGATGGACCAAGTAAGTAAAATAAATTAAGGAAAATGTTTTTCTTGCTTCTCGTTGTTAAACTTGAATGCTAAGAATTGATTTTAAAGCTTATTGGATTAGTTATTGTGAAAACTTAAATTTTGCCTCTATATGAAGAAATTTTAGGTACAGTTTGAGTATCTGAAAATAAGAACTGTGATAAGTTGAATATGAAAGACCAGTCTTTTTCAGAATTAGAGCAAGTACATAAATTGATAGCTATGAAATCAAACTGGCTAGAAGAATACTAGAATTGAAAGATAGTAAATTATTAAAAGTGCTTCAGACTTCAAATGTTGCATAAAGTGCAAATAACTCTACCCAGAGAAACAACTTATCAATCTGGTTAAAGCATAGGATGATACCTGTCAAGGATCTCTTGGTTGATTAAGGTGCCTACTTTCTTCATCTGCTGCTTTTATTTATTTATTTGTTCTCTGTATCTGGTATATCTGGTATATTTTATATGGTATAAAAAGAGGACTATTATACTTGAAGTTAAAAGGAGACAAAATACCTAAAACTGTGGCCATAATCTGCATGGCTTTAAAACCAGCAGTTGAGAGGCAGAGGCAGAGGGATATCTATGAGTTCAGGGCTATGTTGAGAGACACTGTCTATTAGATAAACAAACAAATAAATAGGCTGTGTAGAGAGGCCCTGTCCATAAGAATAAATAAGTAGAAAGAAAAAGACACAGGAACTGAAGTCTGAAAGCCTGGTGGGTAGTGTTCATTGTTTTGTGTTCTAATTTCTTTCTGGCCTTCTCCTCCTTAGAACTTTTCTTAACAGAAGAAGATCAAAAGAAACTCCATGACTTTGAAGAGCAGTGTGTTGAGATGTATTTTGATGAAAAGGATGATAAATTCCATTCTGGAAGTGAAGAGAGAATCCGTGTCACTTTTGAAAGGTAAATATACTCTTTAATTATCACTGGCTGTATGTTAGAATGGATCCTGTTAGTTGATACATGTTCACTGTTCATTTTATCAAAAAATGTTTTATGTTACATACATTGAGAAATCAGGTTAGTTCTTTACATTTACTACATTTAACCCAGTAGATCTTATGTTACAAGCTTTTATTTTATTTTACTTTTCATAAATATATTTTAAGTTTTTATTTTTATTTTATGTGTATGGGTGTGCACATGCGTGCATGTGCATGTACATTTCTTGTTGAGGTCAGAAGAGATTATTGGGTCCCCTGGAACTGGAGTTACAGACAGTTGTGAACCACCGTGAGGGTGCTGGGACTCAAACCCCAAGTCCTCTGAAAGACCAGCAAGTGCTCTTAACCACTGAGTCAGCAGTCTAGTTCCTTACTTTATTCTTTATAAATGCTGGGGGTCAAGCTCAGGCCTCACACTCATTAGGAAAGTGTTATACTGCTGAGACTGGCCATCAGTGCTCTTGTGTTTTGGCTTCAGTTACAAAGGAGAGACGATTTGATGTCCTTAACTATTCAAGAAAATAAAAATAAAGCTATCATAGTTATTTTAAAGCTTTTGTTTCTTTATATTGTGTTTGTTTCATATTAAAAGCATGTGGTATTTGTATGTGGTATGGCAGTCCTTTGTATATGTAGTTGTATATACGTTTTGTGAGGAATAGACTCAGATAACTTATGGAACAAAATTTGTTTGTAAAACTTTGTGTTTTAAACCACACATGGTGGCACATGCCTTTAATTCCAGCACTTGGAAGGCAGAGGCAAGTGAATCTCTGAGTTCAAGGCCAGCCTGGTTCATAGGGAGAATTCCGGGACAGCTGGAACTACACAGAGAAACCCTGTCTCAAAAAGAGGGTGGGAGAGGGACCCTTTGTGTTTTAATTATGATTGTATTAGCACTGCATCCTTCTCAAACATAAGGTATAATTTGTACAAACTCACAATGGCACTTTATTTTTGCAGTTTATATAACAAGTACATTTTCTCCTACCCTTATCATCATCCATTTAGACTACAAAAAGCAATCTGTATGTTTTTTTTTTTTTAATTATTCTAGCTCACAGACAATAACATAGTCATTAAAAACTGAGAGATAGCTCAGAGGTTAAGAGCACTGAGTTAAGGTTCAGAGGTCCTGAGTTCAATTCCCAGCAACCACAAGGTGGCTTACAACCATCCGTTATGAGATCTGGTGCCCTCTTCTAGTATGCAGATATACATGGAAGCAGAATGTTGTATTCATAATAAATAAATAAAATCTTTAAAAAAAAACTTAAATAAAAAAAAAACTGATAAATGCACATGAAGTTTTGCTTTAAAAAAATCCCAGCACTCGGGGCAGAGGCAGGTGGACATCTGTTAGTTCAAGGCCAGCCTGGTCTGCAGATCAAGTTCCAGGACAGCCAAGGCTGTTACACAGAGAAACCCTGTCTCAAAAAAAAAAAAAAAGTGTCCCTGTGTATGAATGACACTTATGCTGTGGCTTAAGTGTAGATATTAGAGGACACCTTTGTTGCCAGAGACATTCTCTCTTTCCTTTCCTGACCGGCTTCCAGAGCTCAAACTCTGGTCTCCACTGAGCCAGCTCCCTGTTCCATCTACATTAATTTTCACATCTGTAAAATGCCCTTTTTGTCCCCCTACAGAGTGGAGCAGATGTGCATTCAGATTAAAGAAGTTGGAGATCGTGTCAACTACATAAAAAGATCATTACAGTCTTTAGATTCTCAGATTGGTCATCTGCAAGATCTCTCAGCCCTGACAGTAGATACATTAAAAACACTTACAGCCCAGAAAGCTTCAGAAGCTAGCAAAGTTCATAATGAGATCACTCGAGAATTGAGTATTTCCAAACACTTGGCCCAGAATCTTATTGATGATGTTCCTGTAAGACCTATGTGGAAGAAGCATAGTGTTGTAAATACACTGAGTTCCTCTCTGCCTCAAGGTGATCGTGAAAGTAATAATCCTTTTCTTTGTAACATTTTTATGAAAGATGAAAAAGACCCCCAGTATAACCTGTTTTGTCAAGATTTGCCTGTGATACCCCAGAGAAGAGAATTCAACATTCCAGAGGCTGGTTCCTCCTGTGGTGCCTTATTCCCAAGTGCTGTTTCTCCCCCAGAATTACGACAGAGGCGGCATGGGGTAGAAATCTTAAAAGTATTTAATAAAAATCAGAAACTAGGTAGTTCACCTAATAGTTCACCACATATGTCATCCCCACCAACCAAATTTTCTGTGAGTACTCCATCCCAGCCAAGTTGCAAAAGCCACTTGGAATCTGCAACCAAAGAACCAGAACCTGTTTTCTATAAAGCTACAGAAGGAGATAACATAGAATTTGGAGCATTTGTGGGTAAGTTTGGCAAATCGTACTGCATATTAGTGTTGCTTTTGATGTCAGAAATATTACCTTAGGAAAATAATTGGCTAATTAACTAAAATGTACTGTATGACAGGTGGCCTTTTCATAATAGTCTTGTAAAGGAATCAGAAATGTTAAAAAAAAAATAATTGAATTGGGCTGTAAGAGTTCTATTGTCATATACTTATTTGATGCCATTTATTATAATAAACTTATTGGGCGCTGTCTTGAATTGAAATATATCTTCAGTTGGATTTGTCAATTGTTGGAAGGATCTGAGTGATTCGTGAGTGGTAGATACTAAGGTAAAAGTAGAGTGTTACAAGGGAGGTTAGAAGTTGGGCCAGTGTGTAATTTCATATACAACCAGGACAGTGTTGAAAATGAAAGGTGTACTACAAGCAATTGCGTTAGGAATACAGACACAGCACATTCATTCTTTACTTAACAGTGATACATTTGGCAGTATGATCATATGAAAAATTTTAATAAAAACTAAAAAATGGTTTATCTAAAAGCAAGTTTTGTTACTCTACCAATCAAATATATGTCTGTATTTACAGTTCAGTCAATTATAGATCTAAAGATGAAAACATTTCTATTTAAAGATTTTTCTTTATGAGTTTTTGCCTGCATATATGTCTGTGCACCATGGATGTGTCTGTTACCCACAGAGGTCAGAAGAGGATATCCAGTCCCTTGAAAGTGGAGTTATAGATGGTTGCAAGCCACTGTTTGGGTGCTGGGAACTGAACCTGGATCCTCTTCAAGATCAACAAGTATTCCTGATCCCTGAGCCATCACTTCAGCCCCCTTTCCCACTTTTTTTATCAGTTATCTTGTGCACTAAAGAACCAGCACAAAGGAGCTACCTTTTCAATTCTCTCCACTTCCTTTTCCTCACTGTTCCGAGCTCTGGCTAGTGGGCTAGTATCATGTCTCATTTAAGGGGTAGCAGTCATTCTCAGCTCCTTAAACTGTTATGAATCTCTGCATTGACTGCTTCCCACTGCAAAAAAAGCTTCTATGACCACAGTTCAGAGCAGCCCAGGTCTGTGCGTGCAAACAAACATTTAGAACAAGTATCGGCCAAGTATCGGACATAGGTTTACAGTATCAGGATGGATCTGTTGTGGAGCAAGCCTCAAATCCGTTAGAAAGCAGCATACTCTACAAGGTTGTGCCGCTATTGCACCAGAAAAGACAGGTGCAAAAGAAAAGTCTTATACTTACTTACAATAGCCTAAGTAAAATAATAGAAAAAAAATACTCTTTTGACAGTAATCATTTGTTAATAACATTTCTGAAAATCATTTGGCTAGGGAATTGATGGAGAGCTAGACTGTAGTAAGATAAATAAAGCATGAGGAGAATATAAAAGGGTGGTTGGACAATTCCCTGAAAAGCTTAATCTTGAGAAGAAGAGTTGTAACTAACAATGGGGTTTTGTTGTTGTTGTTGTTGTTTGTTTTTGTTTTGTTTTGTTTGTTTAGGATGTTTTATTTGAATTTTGGTTTGAGACAGAGTCTTGCTGTATCACCCAAATTATCCTTGAACTTAGAATTCTCCTACCTCAGCTTCCCCAGTCCTGGCATTACTGTAAACATAGTCTGTCATACTGGGCAGATGGTCTTTTGTTAAGTGGTAATATAGACCTAAGCATATTTAAATGCTGGCAGTGTGCCACATAGAGAAGAATAAACAAAGAGAGAAAGTGTCATAGGTCTAGTTCAGATCTGTGATTTGAGAAAATATAGTATTCTAATTGCCTCCTAAGTATTTAACTAGGGTGGTTTTTGTAATAACCTGCTCTTTTATAGTAATATTCAAATTATTATAAGATCTACCTGAGGCCTTTTGCCTTGTTGTGTCTGACTTTGTCCATTGGCTTTCTACTCAAGTCTCTGTTTTTCTAGCTTTCCCAGCCTATGAATTTACCTAGTTGTGGACATTGTAAGAATCATCTGGGGAATCTGTTAATAAGATCATGTAAAAGATTAATATTAAGGCCAACTTGGCATGCTATCTAGTTATGAGATTACTGATATTTACTGTTAGCTTATATGGAGAATTAACATTTCCTACATTAAATCTGTCCCAATCTTACTAAGTCCAAGTTTCCGTTAAACTCGTTTGACATCTTGTTGCTCCTACCTATACCTCCCAAGTGCTGGGATACAGATGTTTGCTACTATCCCTGTCTCAGCCTATTTTATATTTCTTTATCAAGAGTAAAATGTCACCTTTTATTTCTAAGGTTAATTTAGTTTGTTTGTAGGGTTCTCAATAAGAGGCCTTTGTTGTTTCCTGTTGGACACCTTCCTGGTAGGTATTTTAAGTATGACTTATAAGAGCTAAAAGAAAGTTTACAGAGCCTGAAAGCTACTTGAAAGATCAACATAAATCATTTGTTTCTAAGATTTTACTTCTTCTAATAGGGAAGAAAAAGTTTTCATTGTAATCTTTTTTTCCTTTTCCCCTATTAAGGACACAGAGATAGTATGGATTTACAGAGATTTAAAGAAACATCAAACAAAATAAAGGAACTGTTATCCGTAAGTGATACTTTATAACAACACAATTAAATGTAATTTCACTTTTGTGATCATTTCTTCTAAATAGAACTAAACTTTTTTTCAGCAAAAAATAGGTTAGCAGAGATTGTCATTAGTATGATTATCAGATACCTGAAACTCATTGGTCATTGGTATGATTACCCCAGATAGGTGAAACTGTTGTTTCAAAGAGAAACATGAAAAAGTTCAAATTAGCTTGCATTTTTGTTGACTAAAATAAAATGTTTAATTTTATTTAAATGCTTTTCCCTATTAATTTTTTAGGAGTAATTACTGAGCTTGACTTTTCTTCAAGGACCCAAAGTTTATTCAAACATGATCCTTCCTCTCAAAGAATTTGGAATCTAGAAATAAAAAAGCTATATATAATGTACACATATAGAATATCAAATAAATTCTTACTGACATCTAATGAGTGAATGGAACAACTGTCAAAAAATAAAAAGATGTTTTTCTTGCCTAAAAAGTAGTTTTTGGCCGAGCGTTGGTGGCACACACCTTTAATCCCAGCACTCGGGAGGCAGAGGCAGGTGGATCTCTGAGTTCAAGGTCAGCCTGGTCTCCAGAGCGAGTGCCAGGACAGCCTCCAAAGCTACACAGGGAAACCCCGTTTTTGTTGCTTTCATAAATTGCCCATAGCTATTAATCACTCCCAGAATAGTGATGTAGCTACTACACTATGAGTTCCTTGAAGTTCTTTAATTCCTCTGTCACTCAAAGAACTTAAATTTTGAAATGATCAAATGACAAAGGAAGCAAGATTTGCTTCTAAAGAATAGCCAGGGGTATAATAAGCAGCATGCTCTCTGAGTCATCACTCCACATATGATCCAGTATTAACTGTGTCATTGCTGTCAGAGACATGTTGTATTCTGCCCTGCATGTAAAAGGCAGACTCAGATGTATTAACACAATGAACATGATATCTAATGAAGATAGTTGTATGATTTTCTTGCTTCAATGGAGGATGATATATAAGATGTGATTATAGTGTATTCAGAGGTGCCTGAATATCCAGTAATATCTCATTAGTGTGTGGGAGTCAGAAACTCAGCTTAGTGTTCACATAAGCCTTTAAATGGGGCAATCCGTAAATTTAGTGTACTTTTCCTGAGACTGTTCTTCACTCACAGTCCCTCTTCACCCCCATTTTAAATCGAGTGTTATTTTTGAGGCAATCTCATGTAGCCTGAGGTCAGGCTGGCAGGCAAGTGCTGCCACTCAGCTTCTTTGTACAATATTTTTTTATCCATTTTAATTCTCTGTTGGCATACTTCTAATGTTCTGAATATTTTCATTATATATGATGGTTTTGAAGGAGACAGCTAGATAGGTGAGTTGGATGCATTTTAGACAGCCTTAGCTAGCATGTGATAATGAAAAGAGAAAGAACCACAAGACATAGATTATTGGAGCTTGTTTTAGGATTACTGTATTGGGAGAGATGCTGTGTGCTATGTATTAATTTAGGGTTTTTATTTAAGTTTCCAGTTGAAGTGGATTTTATAGGTAAATGAAGTACTCTATGGATATTCATGAGTCTTAGGAAAGCTGTTATAATCTGAAATTTAAAAATTAGTATATTTTCTTGTCTGTGTATGCAAATAACTGACATTAATGTACTTATGTGGCATTATTTTACTGTGTGAAGCACTTCCTATACATAGAACATGAAGTTCAGGGTAAAATAACACTTCAGACTGTAAAACCTAAGTGAAGACTCATAGCATTGCTGTGTAAATTGCCTACAGTGTGAAGAGTGTGCAGCATCAAAGCCAGAGATGCTTAGTATTTTGAGGTAATATTTTAATTTAATGAAAGTGGTAGATTATTGCAGCAATAATGCTTTGGTGGTCAAGGTTCAGAAGTATTTTAAAGGTTGTGTAATAGTGTTAGAGTTGATAAACACTATGGGGCTCAGTGGTTAGGAGCACTTGCTGCTCTCCCAAAGGATCTGAGTTTGGGTCCTGGCACCTATATCACAGTCAGCTCCAGGAGATCCCATGTTATTTTCTGGCCTTTGTATGCAGCCATGTATATGTAGCTTGCACACAGACACATCCATAAAAATGAATCTTGAAAAAGAAAATGATGTGATGATTTAGTTTGTCTGGAAAGAAGAAAGTTAAAGAGAGCTGCTAGATACTAAGATATTTTGTAGCTAGAATAGTTGAAAGATAAATATTTAATGAAATACCATTCCTGTTGAAATAAACATTGAAGAAAAGAATTTAGTAAGAGGGCTGAATTTGAAAATGATGAAGGAAGTGCTTTGTTAGTGTAAATTGGAGAATGGGGTAGAAATTTGAAAAAATGTCATCATGGCTTCATAAATTTGGATGAATCCTAGCTAACTATGAAAAGTGTAATCAGAAGTTTTTAATGAAATGCAAAATAATTATTAGGCCAGAAAGGCAACAAGCCTCGTTTGTTTTGGTTTGCTTTTTGAGACAGGTTTTCTCTGTGTAACAGCCCTAGCTGTTCTGGAACTAGCTCTGTAGACCAGGCTGGCCTCGAACTCACAGAGATCTGCCCTCCTCTGCCTCCTAAGTGCTGGGATTAAAGGCATGTGCCATCCCCGCCTGGAGCAGTAGGCCTTTTTAAATGTATAAATAATACAAAGCAAAAGGAAAGCTTCAGAGATATTGGAATGCTGTATCCACATGTCAGACAAATTCAAAGAATTTAAAGTTTGACACACAGCTTCTACAAAGTAGTATGTATTGAACCACGGTGGCATCTACTTTTTTCTTTATAAAGTAATGGCTTTGGTTTCAGCTTTTCTCCACTTTTCTATATTTTCCCAAACATATTTTTGTTTGTTTTTGTTTTTTAAGACAGGGTTTCTCTGTAGCTTTGGAGGCTGCCCTGGAACTCGTTCTGAAGGCCAGGCTGGTCTCCAACTCACAGAGATCCACCTGCCTCTGCCTCCCGAGTGCTGGGGTTAAAGGCATGTGCACCAACGCCCGGCCCTTTTCCAAACATCTTGAGAATGCATATTAGTATAAAAAGGATTCATTCAGATGAGTAGGTTCAAGTAGTTTTTGAGATTCATATTCAAGTAATCATATCACACCTTTTAATGCCCAAGTAGAATAAATCATATTGAATTAAAACAAAAGAATTAGTGCGCAAAACAATGGCTTGAAGTTCAATTGTTTGTATTACAATCTATGCAGAATGATACTCCTTCTGAAAACACTTTGAAACATGTGGATGCTGCTGGATATAGTGAATGTCACAAGACTTCTTCTCTTCACACAGAACAAGGTGAGCGTTTTGACCTTATGAATTCTGTTAGCAAACATACTTACTAAGCTTTAAGTATATATTAGTCAAGTATCTTAGTAATAAGTGTTATTTGAGTCACAAGATGAAAATCCTGGTCAATAATAGTTAATGTAGCCTTGGAAATGAGTAATGTAATTATATATAATTATTTAGACAGAAAAGAAAAGATGAAATTCAAAGGTCTTTTAAACCTAATTTTAACATTTACACATTGTATTAGTTGTTCAACAGATTTACTTTTCCAGTTTAACTTGGTTAAATTGTGTTGAAATTAAAATACAATTTGAAAATAATTAACCACCTTTCATTCCAACCACACATGGAACCACTATTGTTTTTTTGTTGTTGTTGTTTGTTTGTTTGTTTGTTGAGACAGGGTTTCTCTGTGTAGCTTTGGAGCCTATCCTGGCACTTGCTCTAGAGACCAGGCTGGCCTTGAACTCACAGAGATCCACCTGCCTCTGCCTCCCGAGTGCTGGGATTAAAGGCGTGCACCACTAACACCCAGCCACTATTTTTTTTTTTTTATCTGCATTTAGCCAGTATATTCATTTTGTGGCCTGAAGATCATATGCAGCCATGGGTAGCTACAAATACAGGCCAACACAAAGTAGTGAAGCAGTGACTTAGTAAAGCATTTAAGAGTTTTGGTGATTTTCTTTTTTTGTTTAAGCCTAATTATGCAATTCTTAAGCATGAACTTGGTGACTACATTGTATCACAGTGTCAGAGGTTAGCCATGTCTGCTAGTCTTCACCCTTGTGCATTCATTTATTACAATATATGTTTTTCTGTTTCCCATAATTTATTCATGAGATAGCATAATTTTCTGTGCCATGGCAATATTTCCGTATTAAGTGTGGGTGGGTTTTTTGTTTATTTGTTTGTTTTGTTTTTTCTTTAAGATTTTATTTATTATGTATACAACATTCTGCTTCCATGTATATCTGCACACCAGAAGAGGGCACTAGATCTCATTACAGATAGTTGTGAGCCACCATGTGGTTGCTGGGAATTGAACTCAGGACCTCTGGAAGAGCAGTCAGTGCTCTTAACCTTTGAGCCATCTTGCCAGCCCTGGTTTTAGTTTTTCAAGACAGGGTTTCTCTGTATAACAGCCCTGACTGTCTTGGAACTCACTCTGTAGACCAGGCTTACCTCGAACTCACAGAGATGTGTCACCATGCTTGGTGGCCTTGTTTTTGAGATGAGGCTTCACTGTAGCCCAAGCAGGTCTCAAACTTTTGGACTCAAGTGGTCCTCCTGCCTTAGTGTCCCTAGTTGCTGGTACTAAAGGTACATACTACCATACCTGGCTTTGTTTTTATATAAATGCCTATAATTGAAAGGTTGAATAATTATGGAGTTTTCCTTTTAAAAATCAGTGCTTCCTTGCCCCCTCACCATCACTTATTTTAATCTGTTTCTGTACACTGAGTTCAGTAGTGTATATTACTGTAGAAAGAGGGATACTCCCTGAGCCTAGACACACGGGGGTGGGCCCAGGCCCTATCCCAAAGGATATGACAGACTCCCTGGGGAGCAGAAAGGGTATGGGGTAGGTAGGGTGTTAGTTGTGGGGGAGGGACAGGGGAAGAGGGGAGGGAGAGGGAACTGGGATTGACATGTAAAATAATCTTGTTTCTAATTCAAATAAAAAAATGGAGGAAAGAAAAAAGAAATTCAGTTTGGCTTGGCAATCAGAAATATAATTATGTCATACATGTGAGTGATCCTAGCAGATTCGAGCCTTAAAATCATCTCAACAGCTGCAGAAAAGGCATTTGATAAAATTGAGCCATCTATACATGAATAAAACTCACATAATGGGTGGGGGAGAAGGAATGGGGGTGAGGAGAGGGAGAGGGAGAGGGGAATTACATGTGAAACAAGCCTGTTCCCTAACTTGAATTAATAGTAATAATAATAATAATAATAATAATAATAATAATAATAATAAAAAGAAAAAAAACTAAAAAAAAAAACAAAAAAAAACTCACATAATGCTGGGCAGTGGTGGTCCACACCTTGATCCCAGTGCTAGGGAGGCAGGCAGATCTCAGTGAGTTCCAGGCCAGCCTGTCTACAAAGTGAGTTCCAGGACAGCCAGGACACACAGAAAAACCCTGTCTAAAAAAAAAAAAAACAACAACAAAAAACCTTACATAGTAATATAAGAGTGGAGTTCTTTAATTACAATAAAAATTTTCTATAAAAACTTACCACAAATCTATTTCATGTCATGCTGAGTACTAAGATGAGAAATGAGATAGAAATTGGAGCTGTTTGTATTTTATATCCTAATCCTGGAAATAAGGCCGGTAAAAGAAATAATAGAAGTGATTATCAAAAGGTGAAACTGTCAGATAATGCTTTTAAGATAATGTGTATATTGTTTCTAAAAATAGCACAGTTATATTGCTCTATTGTCTCATTTCACTTTTAGGTCAAATCTCTTTTAGTTTGCTTGCTTACTTTTTTACTTCATTCACTTATTGTTTGTTTGTTTGAGACAGGGTCTCTTTTTGTGTTCCTGGCTGTCCTAGAACTTGCTATATAGATCTAGACCAGGCTGACCTTGAACTCACAGCAATTTACCTGCCTCTACTTTTCAAGAGCTGAAATTAAAGGTGTGCACCACTATGCCTAGCTCTTAGCTTTCCTATCTAAGTGGAGACTAAACTCTTTTCCTGCCATTTCCAGATTGAACACCTACACACAAATACGTATGCCTTCACTCTTTTCCACCAGTGTAGTCATGTCACAAATTTATTTAAATCAGCATCTTAAATTCCTTGATATTTAACTATGGTTCTTTGAGATACTCATAATGTTACATATTCTGTCATTTTTAAGTTATTAAAGTTTTGCCCTGCATTTGGTAATATGTTTCAGTTTACTATTTTTTACTTTATCTTTTGTTTTATGAGATAAGATCTAATTATGGCCCTTGAACTCAAGACAGTCCCCCTGCTTCAACCTCCTAAGTGCTGAAATTGAAGAGGTGTGCCACCATAACTTACTTTTCCCTATACATTTGGCATAAAACTTTTTTCTAAGAGTTTTAATTTCTTAACTTTGAAAAAATATATTTAAGTTCATTTGGGATTTTTAAAAATGACTGTGACAACAAAGATATATAATCTTAAGAATGGAAAGAACAATATAGTACTCAATATTATCATCAAAGTAAAAGATTAGGAACAGAGCGGGGCCTTGTTGGCTCACACCTTTAATCCCATCAGAGGTAAAGCACATCTCTGAGTTTGAGTCCAGCCTGGTCTACAGAGCGAGTTCTAGGACAGCCAGAGTTGCAGAGAGACCCTGTCTTGAAAAAGGCGGGGCGGGCATGCCTTTAATCCCAGCACTTGGGAGGCAGAGGCAGGCGGATCTCTGTGACTTTGAGAACAGCCTGGCCTACAAGAGCTAGTTCCAGGACAGCCTCCAAAGCCACAGAGAAGCCCTGTCACGAGAAAACCAAAAAAAAAAAAAAAAAAAAAAAAAGTATATCCTGCTTCACAGACAACTCTGTCAGATATGCTAGGCCTTCTAGATGGATGCACCAGTGTTGCAGAGAAACCTTGGGTGACTGTCCAGGCAGCCAGCTATTTCTGTCATTTCTCAGTTTTTGCCGGGCGTCGATGGCGCATGCCTTTAATCCCAGCAGTTAGGAGGCAGAGGCAAGTGGATCTCTGTGAGTTCGAGGCCAGCCTGGTCTCCAGAGCGAGTGCTAGGATAGGCTCCAAAGCTACACAGAGAAACCCTGTCTCGAAAAACCAAAATAAATAAATAAATAAATAAATAAATAAATAAATAGTCTTAAAGAAAAAGATAGGCTGGAGAGGTGGCTCAGCAGTGCAGGGCACTGTCTACTCCAGGTTGGATTCCCAGAAACCCACATTGTGGCTCACCACCTTAAGTAACTCGAGCCCTAGAGAATCCTAATTAATTTTTTTCCTTATTTTTATTAGTTCAAATTAGGAACAAGCTTGCTTCACATGTCAATCCCTTTTCCCTCTCTCTCTCCCTCCCCTTTCCCCCAGACCCCCCCCAACCCTCCACCTGACCCCCACCCAGAAAATCTTAATTAATTTTAAAAATTTAATGGTAATAAGACCAGAGTCAGGTGGATATCTGTAAGCTTGGGGCAAGGGGCAAGTGTACCAGGTACATCAGGTACCAGGCTAGCCAGGGCTACAAAGTAGGACCCCCTTCTCAAATAATAATAATATTAAAGGTATGCACCACCATGCCTAGATCTTAGCTTTCTTAACCTAGTGGAGACATAATAATAATAATAATAACAGTAACAACAACAATAATGATGACAGTCATAATAATACTAATAGGGAATCCCTGTGTACTTTGGTGGAACATCTCCAAGCTTAAAGTTAAAAAACCTAAACAAACCATGCACCTTATCACAACCTATAGTTTTGGATACTCAGGTGGCAGAAATAGTAAGATCATTTTTAAGCCTAGGACAGCCTGGGCATCATACAAAGACACCTATATCTGAAAACAAGCCACCTAACCATTAAGGAGAGAGAGAGAGGAAAAAAAAAGGCACCCTCAAAGTACATATTATGCTGCTGTTTACATAAATTTGTAGTGGTTATATGGTACATACATATACCATACACTGACTGAAGCACTCTCCAGAAAGATGCACAAGAGTGGTTTGGCTGTCAGTAGGGGTGATCTGAAAATAGGAGAGGACTTGTTTTTAAAATATGTTTTTTCTGGGCTGGAAAGATAGCTCAGAGGTTAAGAACATTGGTTGCTCTTTTGGAGGTTCTAAGTTCAATTCCAGGCTACAACCATCTATAATGAGATCTGGTGCCCTCTTCTGGTGTGCACGCATACATGTAGGCAGAACACTGTAAACATAATAAAGAAATCTTTTAAAAAAAAAAAAAAAAAAGAGGTTTTGCTTCTTAAAAGTTTAGTTGCTTAGCCAGGTAGTGGCGGCACTTGCCTTTAATTCCAGCACTTGGAAGGCAGAGAGGCAGCTGGCTCTCTAAAGTTTGAATCCAGCCTGGTTTACAGATTGAGATCCAGGACTATCAGGGCTACACAAAGAAACCTTATCTTGGGGGAAGAAAAAAAAAGTTGTTCAACTATGTCTTGTTAATTTCTTGTAGCAGAAAACAGTAGTCGAAGAACATCTACAGAAGATTCCCCAGAAGTAGATTCCAAAGCAGCTTTGTTGCCGGTTTGTATATTTCAATTAAGTAGCATATTGACAAGAACATGCACATACTAATTTATATTAAAAAGCCATGATTAGTATTTTATGGACAATTATATCAAGTTTTAAAATCAGTTTTCCTTGGAAAATTGACCTCAGTACATAGTGGCAGTTAGAAAAGAGTCTTCTGCCATGAACACTCAGAAATTTTACACAGAAGAAAAGCAAGACCTCTCATTTGAATTGAAACTAATTATATGAATTCATTCCCAGCCACCTGTTGTAATGTAATGTTTGGTTTTTGCAAACTCTCCTTTAAAGAACCCGTCTCACAAAACCAAAAAAAAAAAAAAAACCTTTCATGGGTGTAGAACATGTGCCTTTAACCCTAGTACTTAGTACCTAGAACAGAGGGAACATACTTTAGGCCAGCCTTGCTACATAGAACATCCCAGACCAACCTGGGTACACAGTAATATCTTGTCAAGATTAAAGCCCAAATGTTTCTGTTGGATTACAGGTGAGATACTCTCAAATTACTAAGTAAGGCCAAAATGCAATACAGATGAAGGTACATTTAGGGCTGGAGAGATGGCTTAGAGGTCAAGAGCACTGACTGTTCTTCCAGAGGTCCTGAGTTCAATTCCCAGCAACCACATGGTGGCTCACAACCACCTTGAATGAGATCTGGTCCCCTCTGCTGGCATGCAGGCAGAAGACTGTAAACATAATAAATAAATAAAATCTTTAAAAAATATTTTTATTTAAAAAAAAAGGAAGTACATTTAGATGGAAAAGGAATGAAAGACCAGGGAAGTACATATAATTGGCAGTGAGACAATAGAATTTGAAAAAATGTAAATGAATTAGGATTTCCTAAGTTGATGAAATGTATAAAAATTCAAATTCAGAAAATATGAATTACAATCTAGGGAAGTTAAACATGTCTAGAAATATGTCTACTAAGTTTGCTGAATAAAAACCATGTGCATGGGTGTGTAAAATGGCTGCAGTGTCTTAATGCTTGTGTTTCCATTTTATTTGGATTTAGTTGTGATTTCAATTCTATTTATACTTTGATGTCCTTTTGGCAAGAAGCACAAATTATTTTTAGAATCAGAGACATGCTTGGAGAATAAGATTGTCATCAGAAACAAAGAATTTGAAGAACTAGAAATCCTGGAGGCTGGGAGATGAGTCAATAGGTAAAGTGCTTGCTATATAAGCCTCATGACCTGGTTTCAGATTACCAGCATCCATGTAAAAGCAAGCATGAGATAAAGGAGGATACCCACATGGGTGCACAGAGAGACATAAACACTACTCTTGTAGAAAGTACCGTTCCTGAATTTGCTTATTCCCCTTTATGGTTATTAGTTACTTGTATAAAACAGGTTCTCAGTCCTTCATTTTAAAAGAATGTTAAGAAATGAATGTTAAATAGTTGATATTGATTCAAGAGAACTGCTTCTATATTTTAAGATTTTGTGTTTTTTTTTGACTGAAGGATTGGTTACGAGATAGACCATCAAACAGAGAAATGTAAGTAAGTCTTGTCTTGATGACCTGAAACGTATCTGAGTTAATGAATACTATATTTGTTCTTCTCTGTCTTACCTTGTTTATAGTCATTTTAAGATACTTGAAACATTTACCATTTTTACAGACAGGAAATTGGAAGAACTTAGTTATTAGTTACACAATTTGATTCTGTTCTTCCAACATGCTCTTGAATAAATTGTGGAAACTCCTATCTGGAGACTTCAGTTAATGCTTGGTTAATATTAATGTATTTGTCATTCATTCTAAACAAACTTTATAACATATGTATATATGTTTTGGAAAATAACTTGATGATTAGAGCAGTAATACATGACATACTTTAGAAAGCTTGGGTACTGTAAGGTTATCTGTTGAATGTGCAAATCCAGAGCTAGAAAAGTAAAAAGCAGTCTGATAGGTAATGACCCCTAAATGACTGACACCCATTTGTCAGTATGCCCAGGTAAGTCCTACTGGAGAAGAAAGGCCATTTTCAAGCAATGTGTATTTTCAAGCAGTATGTATTTTTATGAATCTGAAGTAGGTATAAACACAGAAGAAAGTAAATGGTGTTGACATAATTAGGTTAGACTTAACTACATTTAATTCCCTTCTGTTACGTCTTTATAATCAAAGCCTTAGGAAATAAGCACAAAAGTTTGTTTTTTTTGGTGTTGTTTGTTTTTTCCTTTTTTCTTTTTTGGTAATGGGGATTGAGTGAAATAATGAGAAAAATGTGGCTCACCAGCAGCAGAAAAGGGGATAATGCTGGATCAAAATCTTCCTTACAAGAAAAACCTTTACCTTACTAAAGTGAAGATAACCTTGGGGCCAGGTGGAATATGGTAATTGAAAGAGGCCTTGGTGGCTGTGTTTCCAGGGTCCTTTTGGATCTTGAACTTTAGGTTCCAACTAAGGCTCAGAGCTGCATAGTGGGAGAACTCAGCCTGTAATTCATCCTAATCAAATCCCACTCCTCTTTTCAATATAACTCATTTACATATGAATCCTTGGGATTCAAAGTACTCCCACTTAGAATCAAGACTTATTATATCAGTCTGTTGGAGTACTTCTGAAATCATAGAAAATCATTTCCGGGTATTGTCACAGTACTGAAATGAGCCTTCACATATACCGAACCATGAAATAAAAATATTGTTCTATTAAGATCTAATAGCCATCAATTTGGCACCAAAATAATATTTATGTAGCCATAAAATGGAAGTACAGGTTGTTGGTAACATAAATACATGTAAATATATGCATGTCTGTATATGGAGTAGGGGAATGGCAAGTAGTCAAACATAGAGATCTGAACATCTGTATTCCTTTAATTGCATTTCATTAAGTAAATTATAACCTTATAAAATCAAAAGTTAAATGATAGTCAAAACTAAGGTTGTTGCATAGCTTATATTATTTTTATATTTCTTTAGGCCACCTGAAGGAGGAACATTAAATGGTGAGTCTGTGTGGTAGACTTAATAGAAAATTGAAGGTCATAATTAATGCATTTACCACATTATCATAGGCAAGACATTTTAGACTTCAAGTTTTAAAAAGCCAAGGTAGTTGGAAAACTCTTCCCTCATCTTTAATATAGGTATTTTACAAACACATGACCCACCCTGTGAATTACGATGACCACTCCCCACTTAACCAGCACCCCAAACCAGAATATTGCTAATATACCAGGCTCTTGCTGTGGCCTCCATCCTAACTAATATAGTGGCTTACTTTATGGTACAATATAAATGGAGTCATAGAAATGTAATTATTATGAAATTCATCAGTATTATTGTTTTAGTGTAGCTTGTGCATTATTAGTATTTCATAGTATTTCATAGTGTTCCAATATATTGAATTTATCCATTCTAATTGATGGGTATTTCAGTAGCCTCCAGTGTGTAACTATTATGCTTTCTGTTGCTGTGAGCATTCTTGTTCATGTTGTTTGGTAACATAAATTTGCTTTCCATCGGTTATATGCCTAAGGGTAGAATTGCTGGGTCATAGTTTATGCATATACTCATATTCAGTAGTTACTGTCTCCCAGATAGGTTTTCAGAGTAGTTAGTTATTCCAGACTGGCTTCCTGCCTATAGTTTTACTGCTAGTCTGTCTTCTACCACCAAAATAATTTTCCTGAAAGATTTGATCTTGCCACTCCTCTGCTTTACATTTTTCCCATTGTCATTCAGTAAAATGCAGTGTCCTTTCTTTGCATGACATATTAGGCTCTTCACAATTTGATATTGCCTGCTTCTGTAGCTTCACCTCCTTCAGGTATGCTTATGCTCTTGCTCGTTAATTTGCAATCTTGGTTGCATATTCAAATCACTATAGAATCATCTGTGTGATGCCACAGACCTGTGGAATTAGATATTGTGGACTGTCAGTGGGTGATGTTCAGAAAGCTTCACAGACTATTCTGAATGTATTCTTAACTAGTCATTCATACTAAACTGCCTGGGGTTTCTCAAATTTGCATATACATTAGCACTTCAGATATTCTTGTAAATGTATCCCTAAAAATCCACTGCCTTGCAGATTGCTATCTCTTCCCCCATGTGAGGTAGCCTCTGCTCTTATTAACCAAGCACCCTTAATTACCTGCCTTTGTAGTCCTTACGATGCAAGTGTTTGTGTGTAGGTATCTATAGATATTACATCTTTTTATATTATCACAGTGTTAAAACTGTTGGCTTTTATTTCCTGTGAAAATGTAGATTCCTTCTCATTTATATTCTAAAACTTAGCACATCACAGATCTGTTATTCTCCCATCTCTTCTTCCTATGGTTAAAAATGAAATCCTCAGGCTGGAGAGATGGCTCAGAGGTTAAGAGCACCGACTGCTCTTCCAGAGGTCCTGAGTTCAATTCCCAGCAACCACATGGTGGCTCACAACCATCCGTTATAAGATCTGGTGCCCTCTTCTGATGTGCAGATATACATGGAAGCAGAATATTGTATACATAATAAATAAATAAAATCTTTTAAAAAATGAAATCCTCAAAATAAATAAATATATAAAATGTAGATGTGGAGAAGGGGACCTAGAGTATTTTTACATCCCAGGATCTCACTTCTCATGTTAGATCACCTAAAATGGTTAGATAGTTACTGTTTTCCCAGCCCAAAAGGCAAGACACTGGACAGTTTTTCTTTTTGAGTGGCAGGTGTGAAAGTGCAGTTTATGTCAAGAGCATCATGTGCTTCTTCCCTGGTGTTGGGAGCACAGTGGCCACTGTTGTGCCTCAATGAAATAGGGTCATGTGATACATGATAGTTTTGTTACCTTTCTTCCTTTTTCCCCCTGGTTAGGAGAGGTTGTGAAAGAAATTTAAGAGTATTATTTGAGAATGTGTGAGCATAAATTTATACTACACAAGTGCTTTTTAAACAGTCTGGTTTATTTACAATTTTAGGTCTTGCTTCTCCATTTAAGCCCGTTATGGATACAAATTACTATTATTCAGGTCAGTGATACTGAAAACAAAATTTACTGATATTTGAATCATTAGAGATTTCATTTCATTTCTCTCTATTTTAATGCAGCTGTGGAAAGAAATAACCTGATGAGGTTGTCACAGAGTATTCCCTTCGTGCCTGTACCTCCACGAGGTAAATCCTCCAAAAATAAATAAGAAGCAACTCCCACTGGTCTCTGATCATAACTTAGAACATGGGTCAGGTCAGATTGAGAAGGATTCCTTTGAAGAAATACCATTTTCATTCACCTTTGCCTACTAGCAGGGCAAGGTATATTGAAATAGGAGGGAACATTAGAAACCATTCTGTGTGTTCTATTTCAGAAACCTTGATCCATTGTCAGGCAGCAGAAGTGTAGGACAATTGACATCATAGTGTGTGTACAACAGATTTCTCTAACCTCCTGTCTAGAATTATTTAAAGTTTTACTTGCTTCCTAAGAATTTATCCCCAAGAGCTAAGGAAGATGATTCAGTCAGTAAGAAGATGAGTTCATTCCCCAGAACCCTTGTGAAGAAGCCAGGCGTGCAAACATGTCTTGTCATTTGGGGGCCCGCTGGAGTCACTGAGCTTTAGTAGATGGCTGCTGAGGAATAATAGCCTGATAATAAAGTTACCTTCTGGTACCCACTTGCTTATGTGTATATGTACCCCACAAAACAGTTCATCTTTATCATAATTTGAAGCATGCTTATCTTTAAGCATGTTCAAAATATGTTGGGGTGTGTGTGTGCACAGAGACCAGAGTAGAACATTGGGTTTTATGCTTTATCACTCTTTGTCTTATTTCTGTGAGATAGGATCTCTTACTTTATCTGGAACTAGGCTGGTAGCTCACAAAGCCCAGAGTTCCAAATAACACTGGGGTTCCAGGTGCTCATGTGCTGGCCTTTATACGGGTTCTGGAGATTTGGACTCCGGGGCCTCTCTCATATTTGCCTAACAAATATTTTTATCCAGTGAGCCACAGCCCCTCTTAAGGAAGTGTGTTTTTGTTTCCTGTTATTTATTACTTTTTATAAAGTTGCTATAAAATTTAAAAAATAAAAAACTTATTTTACCTTGCTTAATATTAACCATAGATACTTACAAATATTTATTCTACTTTATTATTTTTAAAGTTATATGTTGATCTTAAACTGTGTCCATTCATGTTGTAGGTGAACCTGTCACGGTGTATCGTCTGGAAGAGAGTTCTCCCAGTATACTGAATAACAGCATGTCTTCTTGGTCTCAGCTAGGCCTATGTGCCAAAATAGAGTTTTTAAGTAAAGAGGAAATGGGAGGAGGTTTACGAAGAGCAGTCAAAGTACAATGTACCTGGTCAGAACATGATATCCTGAAATCAGGGCATCTTTATATCATTAAGTCTTTTCTTCCTGAAGTGGTTAACACATGGTCAAGTATTTATAAAGAAGATACAGTTCTTCATCTCTGTCTCAGAGTAAGTATCCATGAAAATGTAATTGAAAGATGTAAAGTGTGAATAAACACAATGAAATTGTATTTTAAATACTGACCAAGGCATTTCTCCCCTTCTGTAGGAAATACAACAACAGAGAGCTGCGCAAAAGCTCACATTTGCCTTTAATCAGATGAAACCCAAATCCATACCGTACTCCCCAAGGTAAATCTTTACATTTGGTGAGGGCTTAGTATTATTTGGGTAACAGTCTCTTTTGGCACTCATTATCGGGTATTTATTATGCATCTTGCATATCAATTAGAATCTTATTTAACAATCCCCCTGGTATTGTCTGTGACTTTTTATAAGGTTCCTTGAGGTTTTCCTGCTGTACTGCCATTCAGCAGGGCAGTGGTTTGCTGTAGAAGAATGCATGACTGGAGAATTTAGAAAATACAACAATAATAATGGTGATGAAATTATTCCAACAAACACTCTGGAAGAGATCATGCTAGCCTTTAGCCACTGGACCTATGAATATACCAGAGGGGAGTTACTGGTACTTGACTTACAAGGTAAATCTATTACTAGTTGAATTACCATCTAGTGAAATTGTGTAGTAGGTTCTCACCTATTCATATATTACACATGATATACAGAGTCTGATAGAAGATGTAAAATAAGTCACAGTCATAGCAACATAGTCATTGGGGTTTTAAGTAATAGGATCTGGCTGTCTTTCCTTTTATTAAGGTGGAGTTTTGCTTTCCATCCCAAGCTGGCCTGGTACTTGTGATTTTCCTGTCTGAATCTCCTCATTGCTGGGACTGAAGGGGTGTGTCACCACACCCAGCCTGCCTATCTTAATCATTGTTAGAGTGGTACATGTTCTTGGGAACTCTATTACTGTATACTCTGAGGTATCTGGCCTTTACTATTTCATAGGTATAAAAGAATTTTTCCTGCTGAGCATTGGTGACACACATCTTTAATCCCATCATTTAGGAGGTAGAGGCAGGCAGATCTCTTGAGTTCAAGGCCAGCCTGGTTTACAGAGTGAGTTCCAGAACAAGCAGGACTGTTACACACACACACACACACACACACACACACACACACACACACAAAAAAAAAAAAAAAAAAAAAAAAAACCCTCTCTCAAAAAACGTTAATAATAATAGTTTAATTGGAATTAAGGATCTTAGGTCTATGTTAACTACCTGAATTCACTTCCTGTCCATGTGACTAACATGGGCTTTCCTATATAGTAGGATGGTTTTAGATAGCTGGCATCTTACATGGTAGCTGCTTTTGCCAAGAGAAAAAGCTCAGACTCTTTTCCCTGCCCTGGTTGTTTGTTTGTTTTTGGCAGGCTCATAGTATATCCTTGTACTTGCATCCTTGGCTGACCTGGAGCCCACTATGTAGACCAGGCCTGTCTATAAACTTAAACTCACAAACCTGCCTGTTTACCTGAGTGCTGGAATTAAAGGTGTGCACCACCACACCTAGTAGTAGAATGCTGAATCTCCTAAGAGTTTGTTCCAGATTCTTTCAGCCCATTTTTCTCCTCTCCCTCAGGTGATTTTTCAAAACAATAAGCAAGCACTCTACCCCTACACCCTTTTAAAAATTATGCGTATATGTTTAGACTTTTTGGGTTATTTTTGTTTTGTTTTTCTTGAGACAGGATCTCATTGTGTACCTCTGAATAGCCTGGAGCTCTCTGCCCTCTGAGTGCTGGGCTTAAAGGTGTGCATCACCTTCTGAGTCATTGGGGTGGGGGTGGTACATCTCAGAGGACAACTTTGTGGAGTTGGTTCTTTGCATCTATCTTTTCCCAGATTCTTGGAATCAAACTGGTGTTCTCAGCCTTGCATCTTCAGGTAGCAAGCTCCTAATCACATCTTGCTGGTCCCCCAACATACACACCCATTTTTAAAGATTTTTAAATTGTATTTTATATGTCTGAGTTTTGCCTCCATGGTGTGTTCCGGGTGCCATGGAGGTCTGGAACTGGAGTTACAGGCTGTAGTGAACTGCTGTGTATGTGCTGGGAACTGAACCCTTGTCCTCTGGAAGAGCAGAAAGTATTCTTAACTGCTGTACCATCTCTCCAGCCCCTCTTCCTCTTTTTCTTCCTTCCCCCACCCCCCTTTTCTTTTCTTTTTTTTTGAGATAGTGTTTCACTAAGTAGTTGGGGTGGCCTTGAGCTCCTTCTGTAGCTCAGTTAGGCCTTGAGTTTTCCATTTCTTCTGCCTCAGCTTCTCAAGTAGCTGAGGGTACAGTGCTGTGCCACTAGGCCCAACTGAGCCATTTTTTTTGTAGGAATATTTTAGGTGATTACTATGACAATTTCATGATACAGAAAGACCAAATATTCCTATCTTTGTTGCTGTTGTGAAGACATCCAGAAACCACAACTCACCACTCCCATCCACTCTCACAGATTAGTACAATTCTTTTAGTTACTTAGGTGAGATATGGGTGTGCTGGGCTTTGCAAAACTAGGATTACAAAATGCATTTTTTCAACCTAACATCATAGGTGACCTCTGTGTAACTGGTGAGTCTGAGTTATGGCTTTTAGTACCAGTGTGAGCATTTATATAGCATGGAGATGCATGATGTATTCCTGCATTGGTAGACTTTCATTCCAGTTTTAATTTTTGCTTCTACAAATGAGAGTTGTTGCTTTTATTTCAATAAAGCACTAGTAGATTACTTTCAGAAAAGCTTATAGGTCCTGACTTCCCTCTCAACCTTGTATGTAAGTGCCCTTCTATCCACTAGTGATGGGTACTCAGCATTGTTAGTTTTTTCCAATCTGTTGGGTAAAACAGCAGTATTAGGAGCCCAGGAGATGACTGAACTGCCACACCTGACAGATGATTTTGATCTGAAGACACTGCATAGTGAAGACAGATGTTGTCTGACCTCTGTACACCTCACCATAGAATGTGCATATTTACACAAACTCTTAAATGTTTTTAAAACCTTTTTTGTAAATAGAAATATGTTGTTAGTGTTTGTTTTGCTTTGCTCTGCTTTTTGTGTTCTTTTATTTTGTTACTTGTTTTTGTGAAATAGGGTCTTATTTATCCCAGGCTGACCTCCACTTCACTTTGTTCAAGGATGACCTTGAATATAGATATGTGCCATTTTCACAGTTTATGCAGTGCTGGGGCTTGAACCCAGACAGAGATTTGAGTATAGTAGGCAGGCACTCTACCACCCGAGCCCTGGTATCATGTTTTAATTCTGGATTTTCCATTTGTGAAACTGGACCATTTTGGTTTCACTGTAATGGGTTTAAGTATTTATGATTATTCAAAAAAAGATTCAGCCAATTTTTTCATACCTCTGGGAAAGATTGAAGATAAAAACAAACAGCCAAAGATTTGCTTAAATGCAAAATAAATGTTCTGTAGGACTTTTTAAAAGCCTTTAGATAGCAAAGCGCACTTTTCTAGTGAAGCTGAACCGGAGGCAGCTTGTGCATACCTTTATACATTGAATCAGGTGCTGGAAACCACCAGGGTGGTTTTGGATGTAATCTCCTACATTCTTCCACACGCTCCTTACCTCATCTACATTTTGCCAATTCTGCTGTCCTCCAAGTCTGGCTGGTGACTCTGCCTTTCTTCCCAGAGTTCCCTCTGTCCAGAAGTCCCTGCTATACCTCCTGCCTACCTTTTGGCCACTTAGCTTTTTATTAAAACAATCACAGTGACACATCTTTATGAGATGTAATCAAATATCAACATTTGTGCCAACCTCACCCACTCTGATATGTAATTTTAATCACATACCAGATATGGTAGAGTGATAAAACACTGTTATGAAATATCAGGAGAGAAAAATACTGCTTTGAATAATTTAACAATATAATTAAGAATGATGCTTTAAAACTCCAAACCTTATTATTATGTAAGCATAAATGTTTATATTGATTGTATAATTTATGTTGTCTTTTTTTATGTATACATTTAAAGGTGTGGGTGAAAACTTGACTGACCCATCTGTGATAAAAGCTGAAGAAAAAAGGTAATAAGATTTAACTGCTTCATTGAGTCATAATTTGCTGTTTTTAAATCCCATGTTTCCACTCAAATAAACTCCCTTCTTTATTTGCCCCTTCTGCAGATCCTGTGACATGGTTTTTGGTCCTGCCAATCTAGGAGAAGATGCAATAAAAAACTTCCGAGCCAAACACCACTGTAATTCTTGCTGTCGAAAGCTTAAACTTCCAGGTAAAAACTTTCCCTCCTTTTCTGTTGTTAGGTAGCCCAAGTTAGCTTTGAATCCAGGATTCAGCTGCCTTAACCTCTGGGATACTGAAATTACATATTTGTCACCATACCTGGCTTCTGTGTTTTAGTCCATATGCTATATAAATTGCTATCTAATTTGTTTACTATAATAATAAGGCCATAGGTACAAAGACTTGGTTAATTGGTCTGCTGGGTTCCTGTTTAGAAAGTCCTATCCTGTGCCAATGAATTCAAGCTTATTCCCAGCTCTGTCCTATATCTGATTCAGGGCATCAGATCTTTTGTTGAGGTCTTTGATCTGTTTGGAGTTGTTGAGTTTTGTATTGGATGAGAGAAAAGGATCAAATTTCATTCTTCTACATGTAGCAGTCCAATTTGAAAAATACCATTTGCTGAATATGCCCTCTTCTCTCCAGTGAGGCTTGTTGGCCTCTTTGTCAAAAATCAGGTGACTGTAAGCATGTGGGCCCTTATGCTAGCCCCATGATGTTTATATTACTATAACTCTGTAGTGTATCACTTAAAATCATAATAATAAAAAAAGGAGGTTTACTATCATTTGTATTTCCATATAAAATTTAAGATTCTTTTTCAATTTCTGTGAAGAATTGTGTTGGAATTTTGATGGAGATTGCATTGAAGCTGTAAATAGCTTTTGGTAGGATGGCCATTTTCACAATCTTACCGTAACAATCCATGAGTGTGGGAGGTTTTCTGGTATAAAACTTTGACCTCCTAAGCTTCACAAAAGCAGGGCCTTGTTCATTACTCTATTGTCACATTCCCATGATTTCAAAAGCCAGCACCATGTACACTGTGTCATTCCTATATAGTCATACTTTCATGATTTACTTATTATGTGGTCCTCATGTAATAATTGTATAGAAATGTATGACTATTAAGTGTAAGATTTAAGGAAATAGATCTGACACGTTTAGAGGAAACTTAATGTAGAAAATGGTTTTAAGTTTTCATTTGTAAATATACTGACTTTTTCCCCCTGCTGGAATTGTGAATGTAGATCTGAAGAGGAATGACTATACGCCTGATAAAATTATATTTCCTCAAGATGAGCCATCAGATTTAAATCTTCAATCTGGAAATTCCACCAAAGAATCAGAAGCAACAAATTCTGTTCGTCTGATGTTATAGTACTGAATCATTGATTTTTGCCTACATTTCACAAAAGTGTGACTGTCATTTTTCCTTCAGGAAGGAATTGATGATATAAAAATATGTGTGCAAACTGAGCTTGCTGGCCCCACACATAGTTTAGAGGCTGATGTTCTCATTGAAAAGCACCTTGATACAATGACAGCTGGGACTTGTAACAGTGATAGAAAGTTAGTGCTTTCAACTTGTGAAGGTCTCTTACAGCAGGGCTCTGAAACTCTGCTCTGTCATCACTTGGTGCAGCACCATTAACCAAAGTCAAGTGTCTTTGAATTGTATTGGCTGCTCAGTTACAGCCATTCAGCTAAAGAAACTAAGTCACGCAGCTTTTTGGTTAAATGGCAGATGTCTTCCTCAGTTTGATGTGCTGCATGATAATGATGCTAGCTTTCAAATAGATTTGTGACCACAGGGAAAACGACTCCTTATTGTTGTAGCTTCACAGGCATCTTCAAAAGCCTGCACTGAGAACCATGTGTCTTCCCTGCCCCTTCTCTGTGTCTCTCCCTCTCTTCTCCCTTAGTATTGAGTATCAAATCCAGGGCCTCACGAAGACCATTTTCTAAGAGGGATTTTATTTAAGAATCAACTTTAGATTCTGTTTATGGATACAGCCTGTTTCTTGTTAAACAAAGCCCCAATTGTGCAAAAGGGTTTTTTTTACATTATTTTATCAATGTTAAGTAAAAGAAAGCCATGGTAAATGAGAACGAACTCACTGTTAAAAGGGTGTTTCCTGTGAGGAAGGTTACAGTAGTAACCACCTGCAGTTGCATACATCTCCAAAGATTTACTGACTTAGTGTATCCAATCAGAGTGTCGTGTGAGCTCTCACATTTAAAATTGTGTAGGAATGTGTCAATGTGAATTCTGTTTTTGGTACTTATTTAAGAAATCAGTTGTTGGGTTATCCTTATTCAATATAGGGAGATCACAACCCAACTTTATGCCAATAAAATGTAATTTAATTGCCCAGATATTTTTGCATATTTAGCAACAAGAAAACCTTATCATTTGACTCAAGTTTTATGCTTTCTCTTTCTTTTCATTTCCTAGGTACTAATTTTAATTTTTATTTGGAAGGGAGCAGTGTAAAGCTTATTTGTATTCAATAGTGTATCTCATAGATACAGACAAGGCAAGCAGAAATGAGCTGTTTAATAGTGTTTAATGTTGATGTGCAGAGAAAAAGTGTATTACTTAAAGATACTATACCATATGTTTTGTATATCATTAAATCTTTAAAAGAAATTAAATTTATTCTTGTTTACAGATGTTTAATGAATATTCATTCTGAAATGTGTGATTTTTCAGTGTCAGTCTGTGTGGGTGTGTCCATGTGACCTGCCATGGGTTATGTGTGGTCAGAGGATAACTTCAGGTGTCAGTCCTCTCCTTTCATCTTAAGAATTTTTTTACATTTATTAATCATTTGGCTGGGAACTGTGCACATCTTACGGTTCACCTGTAGGGTGTGAGGATAACTTAGAGGAGTTGGTTCTCTCCTTCCACCGTGTGGGTTCCAAGGATCAAAATCAGGCCCTTGGGGTTGTCTGCATTTGTTACCTGCTGAGTTGTCTTGCCAGCTGCCTCAACCTTGTAAACACTTTTAATGATGTGGATACAGGGTAGTTGGGCCTTGTGTGTCAGGGTTCCTTCACTCTTTTCCTTCCATCTTTCCATAGTACACTCTGGGATTGCAGACTTGATTACTGCAGCTGGGTTTCACATGTGTTGCTGGAGGTTTCTTGTCCTGCTGCCACCTTTCAATCCCAAATAAACACACAAAGACTTATATTAATTATTAAACTGTTGGCCAATGGCTAGGACTTCTTACTAGCTAGCTCTGTCTTAATTATTAACCCATTTCTATTAATCTACGTGTTTTTACTTGGCCTTGGCTTACTGGATAATGCCTGATGTGTCCTATCCTCCCTATCTCTACATGGCATTCCTCTTCGGCGCCTCTCTGCCTACCTTTCCCAGAATTCTCCTTGTCTCTGAGTCCTGCCTATCTTCCTGCCTCTATTGGCTATTGGCCAAAAAGTGTTTTATTCATCAACCAATCAGAGAAACATATACAGAAGGACATTTCCCATCACACATGGGTCTGGAGATCTAAACTCAGAGCTTACAAGAGCCAGTTCTCCTTCCACCATGTGGATCCCAGGGATTGAGCAGTTAGGTCATTGTGCTTAGGTAAGCACCCTAACCCATTACACCATGTCTTTTGTTGTTTTTAATCTCCAGGTTAATCTGAAAAAGAATTGGTTCATGCTTAATTTTGTTGTTTTTACAAAATAATATTAAAACTTAGTTCTTTTAAATACTTTATGTACTTAAGTACTTTTAAATACTTTATGTACTTAATTCTTGTAACAGTCCTGTAAAACAGATGCTAGTATATTTTGTAGGTAAAAGAAATCAAGGTTACTACAGATGTTTTTAGTCTGTAACTATATTAGGATTCAAACCCAGGCATACTGGTTTTCCCACACCTTTAAGCAGTGTCCTGTATTGACTCTCAAGCCCAGTGACCATTGATGGTCACTTTTAACTGTCAACTTTGACACTTGGGAAGAGAGTTTCCGTTAAGAATTATCTAGCACATCAGGTGGTGGTGGCACAAGCTTTTAATCCCAGCACTAGGGAGGCAGAGACAAGCGGATCTCTTGAGTTTGAGGCCAGCCCGGTCTACAAAGCTACACAGAGAAACCCTGTCTCGAAAAAACAAAACAAAACAAACCCAAACCAGAAGTATCTAGCTGAAGTCAGCCTCTGGGCACTTCTATTGGGGGGGGGGGTCTTCATTGATGTGGGAAGTTCAGCCATTCCCAGTTCTGGACTGTGCAAGAATGGGGGACGGGGTGCTGAGCACAGGGCAGTCATTCCCTTTGCATGACTGTGGGTATAGTGACTTGCTGGTTGGAGCTTCCCTGAAATGCTGAATGGGGACCTGCATTTGTATACCTGCCTCCTTCCCAACTTGAATTTTGTCAGGAAATACTGTCACAGCAACAAGAATTACCTGGCTTGATGGCTCAGTAATTAAAAGCATTTGCTGCTCTCCTGGAGGACCTGGTTCAGTTCCCAGCTCCCACATTGTAACTCATAGCCACCTGTAACGCTAGTCCCACAGGATCAGCTGCCATTTTCTGATCACCAAAGGCATCAAGGCATGAAAACGGTACACATGCTCTCATTCAGGCAAAACAGTCCATAAACTATAAAATCTTAAAAAAGTTTTTCCACAAAACCAAATGAGTATGTGGAACATGTTTTGGGTAGACAGCTAAGGCAAGAATTTCTAGTAAATAGCTGTTAATTGCTTGGAAATATGGTAGGTAGTCGTATGCAGAAAACATATTTACACTTTGCAGACTTTCCCCCCTGTTTACTGCAACTTAATATTTTTACACAGGACATCTTGTGCTGAGAGAGGGCCCACATTACCTGTGGGCTTTTTCCTTAGAAGGATTCCAAACTCAGAAATGTTCTGATTGTCTATACGATTGTGTTTTTTGTTTTTATAGGCTCTTGTTACAGTGTCGGGGCAGAGATACTGTGCTGGTGTACAGCACCCATCAGGACAACATGGCCTTCGTGCCCTTTCCCCCCAATGGCTAGCTCTCTTTAGTCCTGGGATTAAAGTGTGTGTCACTATTGCCTGGCTCTATGGCTTGTGGCTAGCTTTGCTTTCTGTACCCTCAGCAAGCTTTAATAAATCATAAGTAATATATCCCCACACCTATCCTTTGAGACTTTTTCCACAAATGAGTATATCATGGTATAGCTGCTTCCATTAGGAAAACTATGAGTATGCACACTTAGGAGACATGTAGATATGTATAATGTGCATCAAAGTGTTTACATTAATTACACACACACACACACACACACACACACACACACACACACACACACACACATCCTTTTAATGTGTATTGTGAGTGCCTACATGTATGAATGCACCATGTGCATTCTGGGTGCCACTAGTGGAGGCCAAATGAATGTTGGATCTTCTAGAAGTACAGTTACAGGCAGTTGTGAGCTCAACTCAGGTGCTGGGAGCTGACCTCCAGTCCTCGATAAGAGAGAGAAGCCAGTGCTCTTGACCACCAAGCCATTTCTCCAGCCCTCTGTGTTCAACTTTAAACATTTCTTTTTAATTTTTCTTTGTGTATATGTGTTTTGCTGCACACATCTGTGCCCCTTGAGTTCCTGGTGGCTTTGGAGGCTAGAAGAGGGTGTTGGGTCCCCTGGAGCTGGAGTCACACAGTTGTGAACAGCCTCTGAGTGATGAAAATAGAACCTGGGTCCTTTACAAGAGCAGCCAGCACTCTTAACTGCTGAGCCCTTTCTCCGGCCCTGATTTCTTTTTGGTATCTATGTATGTGGATATGTGTTGGTGAAGGCTACAGGTCAACCTCAAGCATCATTTCCCTAGGAGCCATCTACCTTGTTTGTAGAGACAGGGTCTCTTGAGCTCACTGAGTAGACTAGATTGGCTGTCTGGCAAGCCCCAGGGATCCTTGTGTATTTGTTTTATCAACACAAAGATTGCACTCACGTGTCACCACACTCTGCTCTCCTGCATGGCTTCTGGGATAGAACTCAGGTGCTTGTGATTGTATGGCAAGTACTTTACCAACTGAGCCATCTCCCAGATTTCCTCTCAACATTTGATGGCATTTTATGGTTAACTTTTAAGAGTAAAACTAGGAAAAATATTAGATAGAACATTTGACTGGCATGCATGAGGCCCTAGGTTCTACCCAGCACAGGAAGAAAGGGGCGAAAAGTCAGTACAAGCAACCATAATATTACCCTTTTAAGAAATCTAAATTGGTCTGGAGCAATGGCTCAGTGGTCACTGGATGCTGTCCCAGAGGACCCAGGTTCGATTGCCAGCACCCACATGGTGGCTCACAACATCTCTACATCTAGTCCCAGGGGAATCCTCTTCCCTCCTCTGGGCTCCACAGGCACCAGGCACACAGTGCACAAAGCACATGCAGACAAAACACTGGCTATATCAAGTCTTTGTACCACCAGTTCCCAAGTTACAACATGGAGACTTATTAATTATGAAAGCTTGACCTTATCTTAGACTATTTTCAACTGTCTCCCGTAAGAACCCATTTCTATTAATTTACATTCTGCTGTGTACTGCCCATCCTGCTTCCTCTGGCATCTTCTCTGTGTGCCTAGATTCATCCCCAGTTTCTCTCTTTGCCTGGAAGTCCTGCCTATTTTCCCTGCCTAGCTATTGGCTGTTGAGCTTTTTATTACACCAATCACAGCAATACACCTTCACACCGTGTACAAATATAACAACTGGCACACATAAATTTTTGTGTGTGTAATTTAAAAGAGCACTGGTTGCTCTTGTAGTGGATCCAGGTTTGGTTCCCACCCACCTGCATAGTGGCTCACAGTCACCCTTAACTTCAATTCCAGCACATCTGACAGGCTGTTTTGGTTTTTGAGAACACCAAGCACACACATGTTACACATACATACATGTCAGCAAAGCATACATTTAAAAATATCTTTTTTTAAAGTTTAATGGAAATATGCAAGAGTTGGAAATCACAGAGCTGACATCCAAACTGTCAAAGGCCATAAGTTATAATGTGAATAGTTACTTGTATTTTAAACCTGTAATATCAGCACTTAGTAGATAGAGGCAGAAGAATCATGAGTTCTAAACCAGACTGGGCTACATAGTGAGACCTCTCAAAAAGGAGGGAGGGAAGGGCTTGGGGGATGTCTTAGCAAGTAAGAGTGCTTATTGAGCAAACTGGGTGGAATTGCATAATCACCTGTAGCCACAGTACGGAGGGGGATAGAGACAGGGAAAGTAGGGTTAGTAATATTGAGGAAGAGAGCTATGATGGCTTGCAGCTGGATATGAGGCAGCAAAACTAACTAGATAACCAGGAAAACCAGGTACTCTGGTGTAAGCATTGCAGCTCTGATAGAAAGGTATCCTGGTGGCCAGGAGCCAAGGAATACCACAAAGTCACCCTAAAGCATAGCATCTTACAACTCTGCTCCAGGGAAAGGTTTCCCCAATGCAAGTATAGCAACTCTGCTATGGCAATGGAGGGTTTCCCCCAATGAAGTGTTATGCCTCTGCTCCAGAGACGTGTTACAGCTCTGCTCTGCTAAGGGAAAGTTTCCCCAGCAAAAGTGTTCCAGTTCTGTTCTGATCTGCTCCCTCTGAAATTGTTACAGCTGGGCTCCACTCGTAGGAAAATGTTACACTGCACAACAAACCACACTATTTATTAGGAAGGAAGAATCCAAGAGGGTGGTTGCTTCAGGTGAGAAACAGTGGCAAACTAAACAGAGTACAGACCTTATATAGGATTTCTTGGTGTGGGGATGTGGCTTTCCAGGGTGGCTTGGGATTGGTGATTTTTGTAGACTGATTCTGAGGCAAGCTCAGGGATTGGTAAAATTCTGCAACCTGACTCTGGGGCAAGCTCAGGATTGGTGGGATTTTAAGCCCTGGTCCTGGGATCAAGTCAGGGTCAGGTCTTGGGTCTAGTCAGGGACCGGGTGTTTTTTCCTTGGTCTCTTTTACCCTACATCTGGGAAGCAAGTTGATGTTTGCAAGTTGGCTGGCCAGCTCTATGAAGCCATGGAAGACATACACGAGGCATGGTTCTTTCAAACTTTTGCTTCTAATGCCACTAAATGTAATAGACTGAACTTTAGGTGAGGACAGTTTTACCAAGAAACCTCCAGAGGACACCACCCCATAGACAATGAGCTAGTGTGTGGTAATCAAAAAGGACTGTGGCTATGTCTTGATAAGTTCTTGGTAAGTGATAGGAGTCACTTCTCACCCTGCTAAAACATACAAACCAAGAGAACGGATGATCAGTTACAGACCCCACCCAGGTCAGATCAGCAACACCTGCAAGGTTGGCAGAGCTGGCAATGTTGGGCCAGGCTAACAGCCAACAAACCAGCCAAATGCAACAAAGCAAGTCAGAAATGAACAGAGGGCTTCAGGGGGTGACCACGCCCCTCTCTGAATGGGCCAGAAGAGCATGCACAGACTATGTACACCTTTAATTGGTCTAGTCCCTGATGTGTGGAGAGAATCAACCAATTGCAATAGGATTTTTTTTTTTTTTTATGTATACAACATTCTGCTTCCATGTATATCTGCATACCAGAAGAGGGCACCAGATCTCATAAGGGATGGTTGTGAGCCACCATGTGGTTGCTGGGAATTGAACTCAGGACCTCTGGAAGAGCAGTCAGTGCTCTTAACCTCTGTGCCATCTCTCCAGCCCCGGATTCTTTGTTTTTTGAGACAGGATTTCTCAGTGTAGCCCTGGCTGTCTCTCACTCTGCAGACCAGGCTGGTCTTGAACTCAGAGATCACCTGCCTCTGCTTCCCAAGTGCTGGGATTAAAGGTGTGTGCTGACGGGCCCAGGTAAGATTCTCAGTATCTGTCCAGTTTCTACTCTAAATCCTATAAAAAGGCCCTAGACAACAAACCAGTTCTATGTTTATTCTTTTCTTGGGAACCCTTCCACTTGCTCTTCCCTAGTTTCTCACTTTGATTTCTCCCAAGAAAGATTGCTTTCGCTTTGCATGTTTAATCTTCATCATTGTGAAAGAATTAAAGAGGCACAGCCATGCATTAACTTTTGCTGGATGTTGAGTTTGTGGAACCCCAAGTATTGGATCACACCTATCTGGGCGGAGAAAGGTCCCACTGACCTCAAAATTACATCACATTGAAAATTACTAAGTATGGGTAAACCTCAATCTCCTAAATTTTACACTAAAGATCACTTTCCTTCTTGAAGTAAATAATTCAGCTACAACACAAGTGGTTTAAATATAAATTTAGCACCCCAGTGAGGTGGAGGTGTGTGGGTTGACTGAACAGGGAGGGATCAGCCCACTGGATTACGTGCTGGGGATTTGACAAGGTTTTGTCAATTTTGTGAAATGAATTTAATGATTATAGGGGTGAAGTGTCTCTCCCCAAACATCATGCACCTGATCTCTCCTTTTCTTATAATTTTCCCTGTAATATTCTAGAAAAGCCTACAAGAAAAGGGCTGTCAAAACCACAATGTAAATAAAGAATTGCATGAAGTCAGAATTGTGATGAGGTCCTGTTTACAGATCCATTGTAACTGTGCCAGAGTAACAATTGGAAAAGTGCCTGGTGCTTTCATTCTTGATCTATCAGGGAGAACCAAAGTTGCAGCATCAAGGATGTTTAACCACACAGGGGAGCCTCACTGACAGGAGACAGCTACCAAGACAGCAGTTTCCTTTGTTACATCACATTGAACTCCCTACTTTCCAGCCTCACCAGGAGATGTTAAGTAGATTAATATAAATGTTCACACAAATCTGTTATTGATTACAGATTAATAATTATATTTAAATAAGCTTAAAAATAATATAGTTACCCTTGCTACTCAACTTTAGTCATAAATATATTAAAAGGACGTAGACTACACCTTCATATTGTCAAAATATCTAAAGTACATGGAAGTAGATTTTGAAAATACGGCACAAGTTTCAGGTAACTAGAAAAAAAGAAATCTAAGAGGAGCAGATTAAAGCAAACCACCAGAGAGAAGGAAAAATGCAGAGCCAGCCCTCTCTTCTTGTAACTTAGGTAAGAGCATGCTGTGGGGCTGTGCCCTGGTGTGCCGCTGAGGCCTGGGTGTCAAATGCTAGGAAGAGGGAAGGCAGCTGAGTCTCCTGCAGTGGTCAATGAAATAAGGAGAAAAAAACTAAAATAAATCTGGAAAGATTTGGAGTTGGGATTATTGGTGTGAATTCTGATTCTCACACACTGGGGGGGGTATCATTATGGATATAATAATTGATGCATATTTCAGGGGGTGCTCAGGGCCCCCACGGGGAGGGGCAGCATGTGGTTTGGTATAGTATGTGGTGTGCTGAGTGACTTGTAATTAAGAGACCTGTTGAATTGTAGGCTGTGTATGCTCCTGGAGTCCATCATCCTTAAGCTGTCACTCATACTTGGGTGGGTTTTTAGTGATGGCTGTCTAGGTTATATGTGCCTCCCATGCCCCTCATCTATATTCGCTGTTGCTTGACTGCCTCGGTAGATCTGCTAGGAGGCCAGCAGCAGTAAGGACCCCGGCACAGATGCTTTCCCAAGTCACAGCCACGTGCTTTCTTGGAGTAAGGATGCCGTCCTCTTCCCTGGTCTGAAGCACATGTCCCTTGGAATATCCTAAGCTCAGAGAATCACACATACCCATGAGGTCATAGCTTATAATATGCCTGTGTGCTACAGGTAATGTGTCTGTGTGTATCCTTCCCAAGAAGTACTACTACTGGTGACCCCACTGCAGCATGTGTTGGAATCAGAAAGTCTGCTTCCCTCCGTAGGGTGAGAGATGCTCTGCTAGGGACCACGGGAGCAGGGTTGCCATGAACGTCTTTCTGTGCGCTTGTGTGTAACATACATGTACCCAGAAGAAAATGAGCAAAGCAGGAAGAGCGGTGACATGGACAATTCATTCTCAGAAAGTTGGTCTTTGAAAAACAGCTCAGACTGGTATCCCTTGACAACACACTAGAACCTTGGCACGAAGAGAGACAATTGTGATGCAAGGAAAGGACCAAGTTGGAGCAGGCCTGAGTCAGGTGAAATCAGTCTGCAGTAACCACAAGGGGGAGGGGGAGAGCATTCAAAACAAAACAAAAACAAAAACAAAAACAAATCCAGGGAAACAGTCTGGGAGAAATGAAGTTAAAAGGATCAAACTTAGCTCCTGAGTGGAAGTGAAAATCCAACGTGCTCCCATTAAAATGACTTCTCATCGGCCATTCCCTTCAGATGACCTCCGCGTCTACTATGCTCTGTGAGCCTCTATGTGTGCCTTTATATGTACCCTTAGGGACGGGGGAAGAACCCTACCCAGAGGAGCTGGGGCACGTGTTGCATTGGGGAGGGCCCTGCTGGATTTGACCCATGAAGGACCCCAAAGAGGTAACATACATGTACTTCCTGAGCAGTCAGTCCAGGGCCTCTGTGACATCAGTGAGTAAAAGTGAAAATGACCCTCCATGTACCAGTGAGCACTTTTCAGATGGGTGTAACTGTGAGCAGAGGTACCGAGAGAGACTGCCGTACCGGGGACACCAATTTAGATTCAGGACATGGGAAGAAAGATCATAAAGGACAAAGGTGTTGAGTGACCCGACTGAAATAGGTCACTTAATAAAAGGAAGCTGTTGAGGGAAAGGAGGCCGCACAGGAGCCTGCAGCGCTTCTCGTCTCCGTGTGTCAGGCAGATCTTCCCATCCTGTCTCTTACCATTAAGCGATCCTAAATAAGTCACTGTATTTTGTTTAAGATTTATTTTTATTGGGGTGGGGGAGGGGGAACGCACGCCTTTAATCCCAGCACTTTGGAGGCAGAGGCAGGTGTAGCTCTGTGAGTTCGAGGCCAGCCTGGTCTACAGAGTGAGTTCTAGGACAGCCAGGAGTGTTATATAGAAAAACCTTGTCTCAGAATACAAAAAGATTTATTTTTATGTTATGTGTATGAATGTTTTGCCGGCATGTATGTGCAACAAAGCAGTGCTCTTGGAGGCCAGAAGAGGGCATTAGATCCCCTGAGACTGGAGTTTCAGATAGTTGTGGGCTACCACGTGAATGCTGGGAAATGAGCCAGCGTCCTCTGAAAGAAAAGCAAGTGCTCTTAACTGCTGAGCCATCTCTTCAGCCTCCATTTTTCTTTTAAAATATACCACTCACTGTGTAATCTAGGCTAAATACCTAGTGTGGGACCTGCATAACCCTTGCAACAACCCTATAAGGAAGTAGAGTATTCCTTGTGCTGGTGGGGGAACAGGTAGGTGCTCAGGACGACCTACCAGACGTTAAGCACACTACCACACACTCGTCGTTTATATTTTATAAATGAGCAAGCATAAGAAACTCAGATTACAACTGGGCAGTGGTGACGCACGCCTTTAATCCCAGCACTCAAGAGGCAGAGGCAGGCGGATCTCTGTGAGTTCAAGGTCAGCCTGGTTTACAGAACAAGTTCCAGGATAGCCAAGGCTCTTACACAGAGAAATCTGTCTTGAAAAAAACCAAAGCAAATCAACAAAAGAACCCATATAATAAATATATAGTAACTAGTTACTAGCAGGGTAATAACTATGTATATGTGCATGTGTGCATATATGTACACGTGTGTGCATATATACACATTTGTGCTCTTATGAATGTATATGTTCCTACTATGTGTATGTATATGTTCTCAGTATGGCACCAATATACTTACATACATTCTTGGTATATACTAAAATTTCAAATAACCTAATAGTCAAGTAAGATAGATAAATATTTTCTTCTGCATCACTGTATACTTCTCCTTGGGATGCTACTATGGGCAAATGACTAACTCATGTAAGTCTGTTATCCCTTCTGTAAATGGGATTTTAGAAGAACTGTTTCTACTCTGAATGGCTGTTAACAAGTATTTAATGGGGAATGTATATTAAATACTTAACATATACTAAGTGCAAGATATGCATAGACGCTGCTGTTATCTTTAAATAGTTGAACCAATAATTGAACTATACAGAAAGAGGACAGGCGTCGAGGTTTTGGGGTGGGGGTTAGAAACAGGGTTTCTCTGTGTAGCCTTGGCTGTCTTGAAACTCTGTAGACCAGGCTGGCCTAGAACTCACTGAGATCTGCCTGTCTGTGCCTCCCAAGTGCTGGGATTAAAGGTGTGCGCCACCACCGCCCGGCCAGGCTTTGGTTTTTAAAGGAAGGTTTGCGTTTTTAGTCAGGTAGCCTTAGGACCTGGAACAATGCTCTGCTCCATCCTTCTGCTGTAGTTTTTTTAGGAAGAAAACTTAATGTCAGACCCTTGTTCAGAGTTCTGGGCTCTATGATGCAATTTTAGACACTAAGTTAAAACCCTCCTGTCCTTGGTGGGGAGTAAATTTGAGAGGAAACTTATTAGGAACCCTCCCTAGCTAGCCATAGCAGTGCACACCCTTAATCCCAGGACTCCGGGGGGCAGAGGCAAGGGGATCTCTGAGTTGAAGGCCAGCCTGGTCTCCAGAGCCAATACTGGGCCAGCCAGAACTACATTGGGAGAACCTATCTCAAAGCAAAACAAGCAAAACCCATTCCTAGCCAAGCTGGTAGCAGGTAACTGTGAAATGTGAAGTGAGGCAACTGTCAGTCCCGAGACTGCCTAGGTTACAAGACCCTGCCTCTCAGCTGCAAAAGAACTCTCATTTCCTAAGTGGAGAGGGCCTCACTGTCGCTTGCACTTACTCTCTTCCCTGCAAACACTTTCCTTCCATGTGGCCCACACAGTTCGGAGTGTGCAGATTATGACTCCCTTCCAGAGTTTGAGACCCAGCTACACTTCCAGGGCGTGACAGGATTGCGAAACCTGGGCAACACCTGCTACATGAACGCCATCTTGCAGTGCCTGTGCAACATATCTCCACTGGTGGAGTATTTCCTCTCGGGAAAGTACATCACCGCTCTTCAGAAGTAAGAGACAGTCTTCACTGGGCTCTGCCCCGCCCCCCAACCCCCCCAGGTGGGGCAATGGTGGTGGTGGGACAATGGTGGTGGAAGGACCTGCTGGAGTGCTTGTGAAGGGCTGTGGGAGCCCAGGCACTGTCGGTCCCTCCATGCCACATCAAGGCTGAGCAGAGCAGGGTGGGCGGGCACAACTGATGCATGGACTGGTCCTGTGCTCCTACGACTGAGGCTTGGCTTTCCATTAAACCAGCAGGGAATATTTGCCCCTTGCCCTTCTCTTCTTCCCAGGGACTGCAGTGAGGTCACCACCGCCTTTGCCTACCTGATGACAGACATGTGGCTTGGGGACTCAGACTGCGTCTCACCAGAGATATTTCTGTCGGCTCTTGGCAGCCTTTACCCAGCTTTTCTGAAAAAGACACAGCAAGATGCACAAGAGTTCCTGATTTACGTCCTCAATGAACTTCATGAAGCCCTGAAAAAGGTAAGAAGTAACTGCCTTGAGCTAGGAGATGTGCACCTTTATCAGAAATATCTGCTTGTCTGCGTGTGTGTGTGTGTGTGTGTGTGTGTGTGTGTGTGTGTGTGTGTGTGTGTGTGTGTTCAATCTGCATGGCCTGCTCTGTACTGAGTAGGGCAGGGCTATGGGTGCTGGGGGTCCTGAGGAAAATGTACAGGTTAAGATTTGTTGCTTGGGGCTGGAGAGATGGCTCAGGGGTTAAGAGCACTGACTGTTCTTCCAGAGGTCCTGAGTTCAATTCCCAGCAACCACATGGTGGCTCAAGGCCATCTGTAATGAGATCCAGTGCCCTCTTCTGGCATGCACTGTATACATGATAAATAAATAAATAAATCTTTTTTTAAAAAAAGATTTGTTGCTTATTGGCTGGTTTGCTTTTTTAACTTAAAAATATATTTTTTTAAATTTTTATTGAATTTGCATGTATGTATGTGTACTTGCTTGCCAGGTTCCCATGGAGGCCAGAAGAGGGCATCAGAGCCCTTGGAACTGGAATTGAGTTACACACACAGTTAAAAGCCACCATGTGGGTGTTGGGAATTGAACCTAAGTCCTCTGGAAGAGCAGTCAGTGTTCTTAACCATTGAACCATCTCTCCACAGCTCCTAAAAATCTTTTTAATATTTATTTTTATTTTATTTTTTTCTGAGACAGTCTTACTATGTTAGGCAGGTATATGACTACTAATCTTCCTGCCTCAGCCCCCTCTCCAGATGCAGGAATTACAGAAGAGATCTGAGATACTCACATCCCAGCTTTCCTTGGCATATGGCAGATGCCCAGTAGCTTAATAGTACTCCAAATTTGCTCAGACCTTCAAGGGACAATAACCCAAATGGTTCAACAGATATCTAGCAGCTCACAAAAGCCTCCAAGACAACCAGAAGGCAAAACCCAGGGCAAACTGACCAGGAGAAATTTACCTTTGTTCAAAACAAAGTGTCGAAATATTCGGTTCTCTGCTAAATTCAGGTACAAAAGTAGCTCACACTGGCTGAAACCAAAGATCAGAATCCTTCTAGGGGCCATGTGAGGCCTGTTAATCTGTCCTCTCCACTGAGGGCCATGTTGTTTGCAAGTGCCTGCCTAGTTTGCCAAGCTTTTAAAGGGTCAAAGCTTTGGCAAGTTCGGTTCAGCCCCCACCTTCTTCAGGAGTACAGTTAGAGACAGTAACTCTGGAGCAGTCTGGCTAGACTGGGAAGAGAAACCAATAAAGAGGAGGTCCAGTGATCCCCAGTTTGGGGTAGTGACATGAGGTATAGGTGTGACTAGGTGGCTAGAAGTGTACATAACTAAGAATCTGTTCAAAGTGAGTCCTGCTCATCACTGACCCATTATTGTTTCTGTGCCTATCTTTCTTAAAAGACAGTCTGATAAGCTGTTGCAACTAACTGGGTTTAATCTCTGTCTGGGAGACTGGCTCCTTCTCCACCCACACCAGGCTTCGTTCAGCGATGAAAGCAGCAATCCAGTTTTTGAAGGACCATTATTTTCAGTATTCTGATAGCCCAAGGGAGGACACAAATGTCTCCCCTTGAAGTATCTTTTCTTCTGCCAGGGCAATTGCTATCATTCTTTAGTTTCATCTAGAAAGGGAAATGGCTCAGTTATCAAATCTCACACATGGCATATGCTGCCAAGGTCTTACTGTTCTGGCTGAATCCAAAATAACTGTTTTCTGGTCAAAAGGTACTATTCTAACAGAAAAAGCAGCCATTCTGTTTTTGCATGGGTTTTGTGGCCACTCGATGACCAAGAGGAATTTGTCCCTTTATTCAGCATTGCCGAAGAAGAGCATATGAGAGAAGGTCTTCTCAAAAATGCTGCCGGAAGGTGATGGCCAGTGAGACGTCAATCATCACCCGGCTGTTTGAAGGACAGCTCAATTACAGCATCACATGTTTAAAGTGTGAGAATTGCACCTACAAGAATGAAGTTTTCACTGTCCTCTCCCTCCCCATCCCATCCGAATATGAGTGCTCCCTTCAGGTAGGGAGTCCCTAGTTCCTGAATAAATGTTCTTGTTTTAAGACAGGTTTTCTTGCTGTGTCATCTAGGCTAGTCTGGGACCCTGGGTCCAAGTAACCCTGCCTGAGTCTCTCAGATATTGGGATTGTAGTCATGGCTGTCATTTCCTACAATTTTAATAGGAGACAGCTATTGTATGCCTTAAAGATATAAACAAAGGAAGTGTGTGAATGACCAGCAATTTTTGGAAAGGCAACCTATGGTTAATAGTTACTGTGAATTTAGTTGTATTTCTAAATGTATTCAAGACAAACCCTCACTTAAAATTATAAATATGGGTGAAGTTCATTCATTCTTGTGAGATGGGGAGTTTGTGATTTCTATGAAGACCTATGACTCACCTCCACACTCTAGTCTAAGAACAGGACTAGCTATAATAGACTCTTAAAAAAAAGAAGTTTATTTTATTATATAGTGTATGCATGTGTGCCTGAATGCATTTATGTGCACCATGTGCATGCTCGGTGCCCAAGAAGGCCACAAGGGGCATCAGAGTCCCTGGAACTGCAGTTCAAACACTTGTGAGCCACCACATGGGGACTGAACCTGGACCCTCTGGAGGAGCAGCCAGTGCTCTTAACCGTTTAGCCATCCCCTCGGCTCCTAAGACTCCAGACTTATACTTTGGATGGAGGCAGTGGGCTGTGTTGGGAAGAGAGAGGAATCTGGTGGCTTAGTAAAGCCTCTCTGATTAACCAGTATGTAATCGGGGAGGGGAGGTTACGTGGCTTTGGTCTAGGAAGGAAGTGGCTGGTTAGGGACAATGAGGAATCGAGGAACACTTTTCTCGCAGAATTTTGCACAAATTTTTCTTTCGTGATTGTGAAGACTTCTGTATATATCGTTGGGGAACACAAATCTATTGGTTTTCATTTGTTTGCCCTTAGATCAAAAGGCTAAAGATTACTGGAAAGAATTCCAGATTCTTGGGGCTGGAGAGATGGCTCAGAGGTTAAGAGCACTGACTGCTCTTCCAGAGGTCCTGAGTTCAATTCCCAGCAACCACATGGTGGCTCACAACCATCTTTTATGAGATCTGGTGCCCTCTTCTGGTGTGCAGATATACATGGAAGCAGAATGTTGTATACATAATAAATAAATAAAATCTTAAAAAAAAAGAATTCCAGATTCTTGAATGGTGCACTGGAGACAGTTTGTACCCCTCCTCCTCTAAGCTAAGAAATTGCAAAAGCAGGGCCTGGCTAGAGATGTCATCTCCTCTGGGATGCACTATAATTCATCTACTGTGAATTGTCACCCCAAACCATGAGATAGGATCCATTTTCAGATGCCTACCCCTTGTTGAGTCAGCAGATTTATAATAGAAAACAGCTGTCTTGATTAGTTAGTCTGTATTATTCTGAAATAAACCAGCAAAGTTAAAATTCATAGATTATTAGTGGGAGAAGAACCTAAGCCCATGTTAGCAGCTTGGTGAAAAAGCATCACTTGTTGCTAGGCAGATTTTTATTTATTATTCTTGAGACATGGTCTCACTGTACAGCCCTGGCTGGCCTGGAACTTGGTATGTAGACCAAGCTAGCCTTGGACTTGAAGAGTTCCTCCTGAATCTGGATTAAAGGTGTGAGCCACCAGCCCCAGCTAGGTAGATTTTACAGGACTGTGGTGATGGGTCATGACTCTTGGGTCTGTTCCTTAGGAAAACTTCCAGAAGCACATTTACAAAGCTCTTTCAAAGTTTTATGTGCTTGAAAGACAGGGTCTCCTTGTATTGCAAGGCTGGTCTTAAACCCACAATCCTCCTTCCTCTGCCTCCAACGTCAGCAGGGTCCCAGGTCACCAGATGTTCTTTCTCCCCCAACAGGACTGTCTCCAGTGTTTTTTCCAACAAGACACATTGACCTGGAACAACCAAATCCATTGTTCCTTTTGTGAAATCAAGCAAGAAACAGCTGTGAGAGCCACTATTTCCAAGGCACCAAAAATAATTGTTTTTCACTTAAAAAGGTATGTGGATTTTGACATCTGGTGGGCAGATGGTTTTCAACAGTTTTACTGAGATGTCATTCACATGCTAATAGTCTATCCATTTAATATGTAGCTTATCTTAAAATCAATGGCAAAATGGGTGCTTTGCTGCAAAGGATCCTGGGTTTAGTCCTCAGTGTCAGAGAAGTGAAAAATAAAGTGTCCAATCTATGTACTGCATTGGATTTCAATTTAATATGTAATTTCTTTTAAATTTTGTAATAAAATGTATGCAATGTAAAATCTATCAATTTGATCATTTCAAGTGTGTAATCCATTTGCATTTATTATCTTTACAATGTTAAATGTCAATCACCACAATTTCCAGAACTTTTCAATACCAAACAGAAGCCCTGTCCACTCAGCAACACCTTCACGTTCTCCCTCTCCCTTGTTCCTACTTTTCTAATGTATTTTCTATCTGTGTAGAGTGACTGTGCCAGCTAGTTTTATGTCATCTTGACAAGCTATAGTCATCTGAGAGGAGGGACTCTCAATGGAGAAAATGCCTCCATAACACTCAGGCTGCAGGCAAGCCTGTAGGGCATTTTCTTTTTTTATGATTTTTAAATAATTTATTATGTACAAAGTGTTCAGCCTGCATGTATACCTGCACTCCAGAAGAGGGCACCAGATATCATTACAGATGGTTGTGAGCCACCACGTGGTTGCTGGGAATTGAACTCAGGACCTCTAAGGAGGGGCAGCCCATGCCATTAACCTCTGAGCCATCTCTCCAGCCCAGGGCATTTTCTTAATTAGTGATTGAGAATCGAGGGGCCAGCCTATTGTGGGTGGTGCTGCTTCAGCATCCTGGGTACAATAAGAAAGCAGGCTGAGCAAACCATGAAGTGCAAGCCAGTAAGCAGCCCTCCTCCATGGCCTCTGCATCAGCTCCTGCCTCCAGGTTCCTGCCCTGTGTGTTTGGGTTCCTGTCCTGACTTCCTTCCATGATGAACGGAGAAAGGTGAGCCAAGGAAACCCTCTCCTCCCCAGTTGCTTTGGTCACGATGTTTCATCAGAGCAATAGTAACCCTAAGATATCTTCGTACCAGGATAGTGGGGTATTACTGTGACAGACTTGATCAAGTTGGGTTGGGGAGGATTGTGGAAGGACTTTGGAACTTTGGGCTAGAAAAGCCAGTGAGTGTTGAGAGCTCAGTGGGCTGTTCTGTAGGATTTTTGGAAGATAAGAGTGTTGAGAGCACTGGAGACCACAGAGACCTGGCTTGTGAAGTTCCAGAGGGAAGTTTGAGAGCTATTTAAAAACTGCCAGGGCTATTGTATATTTGTGGTTCTGGTCAGCTGGGACTGAAAAATCAGCTGTGATTAACAAGATCTGGGGCCCCTGCAATGGAACCTCTGCTTACTGTGACAATTGATGATTGGCTGGAAGTGAGGAATAAAGTGTGCTGAAAGAGACCAGTGGCACTGGGTAAAAGGAGCAGTGTTTCCTTAGAGTCAGCGTGCAGACGCTGTGTTCCACAGGAGGTCAGGGTTGTACCTTGAACTGGCAGGTGAACTTGGTTGTGTGTAGAGTCTCCCATGTGATACTGTTTTTGAAGCCATGAAGGGGTCATGGAGGACAGATGAGGTTTAGTGCTACAGGAGGCCAGGAGAGGCCATTGGTGAAGAAGGTGCAGCCTCAGTAGCAACTGAAGTCCAGGGATTGAAGGGGTCGGGTGAGAAGTCTGTAATGTGTTTTATATTGTGATATCAATATGAGATGCTGGCAACAACAAGAAGGAAAAGGTTATGTTTAGTAAGTGATGTGTTTGTCTGTCAAATTGACAAGGATTAATTGTACCAGTTAGTTTTTATATCAACTTGACACATGCTAGAGTCATCTGAGAGGAGAGAGCCTCAATTAGGGAAATGCCCCCCCAAAGATCAGGCTGTAGGCAAGTTTGTAGGGCATTTCTTTCTTTCCTTTTCTTTGTTTTTCGAGACAGGGTTTCTCTGTGTAGCCCTGGCTGTCCTGGAACTCATTCTGTGGACCAGGCTGGCCTTGAACTCACAGAGATCTGCCTGCCTCTGCCTCCTGAGTGCTGGGATTAAAGCCCTGTGAGCTGCCACAACACCTGCAGGACATTTTCTTAATCAGTGATTAAGCTCCTGCCTCCAGGTTCCTGCCTTGACTTCCTTCCACGATGAACTGTTAATATGGAAGGATGAGCCAAGTACACCCTTTCCTCCCCAGTTGCTTTGGTGACATCACCCACAGTGGCTACCCAGAGAAACTCTGTTTTGAAAAACAAAAACAAACAACAGCAACAAAACAAGACAGCAATGCACACAGTTCGTCCTTTTTGTCTGGTAGGCTTCACTTAGCATACATTTTGTATTTTATTTGAAGGAGCTCATGTAGCTCAGACTGAGTTGCACTGTCTTCTATCTCCCTCTCCTGCATTCTAAGATTACAGGCTGCAGCCACTACACCTGGTCTGCCTAGCAGAACGTTTTGTAAGGTTTGTCCATGTGTAGCCTACATTCTTGTGGTTGAATAACATTCTACCGGGTGTCCCTGTCTTATTTCTTCATCTAGTGAGAGACACTTGGGTTGTTTCTACCTTTGAGTGACTATGAATAGCCGCAGTTAACACTGTATCCAGCTTCTGCGTTCTGTTCCTCTAAGAATGGGATCCTGTGAGAACAGCCCGTGGTTTCCATCCTGGCTGCACCCATTTACTTCTCTCAGGCTAAACACTAGGACTCAAAGTTCTCCCTTTCCCAATATTGGAAATTTCCCTTTTTGTTTTGTTTTTCAAGACAGGGTTCCTCTGTGTAGTCACTGCTGT